>NC_064638.1:982687702-983309869 GCF_023864345.2 Schistocerca serialis cubense
GGAAGTACGCGTTCATGATAATAAGAGAATCGTTCCAAGCGTATTACCTTTCATTTAAAGCTCGGCCAAGTGAAGTGTGAGAACAGCAGTCTGCCGTGTTGTGCTGCTGCGTCTACGTGTGTGTGTGTGTGTGTGTGAGAGAGAGAGAGAGGAATCCGTTATACTGTCCACAAATCGAACATGTAGCAAGGAGCAATTAACTGGCCGTGGTCCTCATCAAGTGTACTTACACATAACATACAGCAAATGTTGTGTCGTGAAATTAAAAAAGGATGGAGGAAGAAAGTTCCAGGTATAATATCCTACCGACCTCGAGGTCATTCGAGAGTGAACACGACTCCAGACTGGTACGGAATGGTGAAGGAAACCGTCCATATCTTTTTCAAAGAAACTATTCCGATATTTGCCTTACTCGATTTATGCACTCTACAGAAAACATAAAGCTGTACATTGATCAGCCAGAACACTATGACCACTGACATCCTATCGATATAAATCCGTTCAGGTGATAGTAGCGTCACCTGGCGAGGAATGACTGCTAGTCAGACACAAGCACAATGCATGAAGTATCACTGAGTTCACCGTCCAAGTGTAGAATGGAGAAGTTCACGATTTGAGTATGACGGAGAGCAGAATGTGATGGCCCAGAGGCTCGACACGAGCATTTCGGAAACTGCACGACTTCTCGAGTGTTCGAGGAGTGCTTTGGTCTGATGACTTTTTCATCATACCGATGGGAGGGCGCGAATCCGTCGTTTTCCAGGGGAACAGCTCCTTGAAACCTGTACTGTAGGACAAAGACATGCTGCGGCGGCTGATTATGCTCTGGAGAAAATGCAAGTGGGCATCCATGCATCCAGTGGAGCTCGTGCAAGGCACCATGACGGTCAAGGAGATGCGTAGACATGTTGCAGACTACGTACACCCCGACATGACGATAATGTTTCCCGACGGCAGTGACACTTTTCAATAGGACAACGCACCATGTCACAAGGCTAGTAGTATGATGGAGTGTTTCGAGAAATACATTGTGGATCAGCAATCAACTTGCTAGCCCCCTCAACTCGCCAAATGTGAAGACGATCGAACACATCAGGGATGTGAGTGAACCTAGCATGAGAACTCATCGCTCCCCTTCCTGGAATTTTCGGGAATTAGCTAATTTGTATGTGTAGATGTGGTGTCATCTCCATCCAGCGACCTATCAAGGACACATTGCTCCCAAGCAACGACGCGTCACAGCTATTACCCACGCTGAAGGTGGATATAACGGCTATTAGGTAGGTGGTTATAATGTTCTCACTATACCTCCGGAGAGGTATTTCGTTGGCGTCCACCACAACGGAAGTGCAATGCATTATCACTGATCCGTCTCGCTCGGATCCCATGCGTTCGGTGAGACTAGCTCCCAGAAAAGATTAAGGAAATGTATGCTAAACCCCATGTCCGAACGTCGAAACTTGCCCATCAGATAGAAGAGCCGTGATATGAAAAGGTTTTTAAAGGACATTTACCAGTTACAAAATTCGTACTAACAAAGCGAATGATTCCCGAATGTAATCTTCACTCTGCACCGGAGTGTGCTCTTATATGAAACTTCCTCGCACATTAAAACTGTGTCCCAGACCGAGACTCGAACTCGGGACCTTCGCCTTTTGCGGGCAAGTGCTCTACATCTGAGCTACCCAAGCAGAAGGGTAGCTCACATGTAAAGCACTTCTCCGTGAAAGGCAAAGGTAGTTCGAGTCTCGGTCCGGCACACAGTTTTAATCTGCCAGGAAGTTTCAAAGCGAATGATTATTTTTAAAACATTTTTATGAAAGCAGATCAGTGTACGAAGTGTTTAGCCCCTCATATTAGGCTATCCTTCCCCATATTCACAGAATGACCACAGCACGTGCCAAGATATTAGCGGAAGAAGTTTAACGTATGTGTACCATTGTAAATGTTTTTGTATTGTCATTGAATACTGAAGACGATGGTTATTGTTTATACCTTGGCAACTGCATTTATTAATTTTATACTGCTGAAATCGTTTCGGCCTTCGTTATTCTCAAAGGCTCTACAAGAGAAACACATGAAGGGGTTCAATGAAAAAAATATTGGAGAACTACGTAAAACGCACATCGTAAAAACGGAAGAAGCAAGCCTTAAACGAAAAAAAGAATTCGTAAAATCATGAAATGCACATCATAAGAAACGAAGAGAGGTAGCCAGCCGCTGTGACCAAGCGGTTCTAGGCGCTTCAGTCTGGAACCGCGCGACCATTACGGTCGCAGGTTCGAATCCTGCCCCGGGCATGGATGTGTGTGATGTCCTTAGGTTAGTTAGGTTTAAGTAGTTCTAAGTTCTAGGGGACTGATGACCTCAGATGTTAAGTCCCATAGTGCTCAGAGCCATTTGAATCATTTGAAGAGAGGTAGAACTCATCAAAATATCTATAACAAATTATTACGTAAATTTGTCAGACATAGATGTCTGATCTGTATTGTTTACCGTGTATTAGAAACGACGGAAAGGCTTCGTCCCGCTGTAGCCCTCAGTGGTTCACAACCCCACAGCAGGTCACAGCAATCCACGCATCTCACCGCCGCCCCTCAACGAACCCAGGGTTATTGTGAGAGTCCGCCCCCAGTGGACACTTCCCACCAGCCACCCGACCCCGGAACGACTCATACCAGACGAGGCTACGAGGTTTGCGTGGTATAGTAATTATGGCGTACACGTACGTTTGCGCAGCAATCGCCGACACAGTGTAACTGAGGCGGAATAAGGGGAACCAGCACGCATTCGCCGAGGTAGATGAAAAACCGTCTTAGAAACCAAACACAGGCTGGCTGGCACATCGGACCTCGAACCTAATCCACCGGGCGGATTCGTGCCGGGGACTGGCACACCTTCCCTCTTGGGAAGCAGCACGTTAGATCACGCGGCTAGCCGGGCGGTCTCTGGTCTATATTGGTTGATGTAATCTGAGTGCAAACTGACTCGCTATACGTGTAGAAGTATTAGGTAAAGAAGACCGCTGGATTGCAGTACTATACGGCGTTTATGAAGATCACATGTTTTGAAAAACAACAAAATTGATACAATGGTTTGATATAATGTAGTTTTAAATTACAAATAATATTCTCCTATATCTATTATATCACGCAGTTCATTATCTAATAAACATCCATCTGGTGTGAGGAGATGGCAAATATAATCACTGTAAGATGGTGCCAATGTATAGAAATGTAATTAAAATAAGTGAACATGCAGTTGTTGAATAAAATATAAACACTAGCTTAATCTAGTGTACAGAAGTGCCTATACAAAAAAAAGTTGCAGTCGAGATATTGGTATTCTAACCACAAGCTATAACAAAATTTACATAGTAAATTGTAGGAAATGGTAAGAAGGGCATTCAGTATGTAATAATTTTACAGAGACGAATATCAGAGTGTAAAATAAAATACAAAAGGTAATACATATAAGGACAGGGATACAACAATAAGTATATTTAATATACAGCTTATGGTAAACAGTGAAAAATTTGCACCTCCTAAATCTTGTGATCAAGCACACGGAGCAAACTGCAATTCAAAGATTATGAGCTATAGTATATCGTGAATGTACCATTATAATCTAGTGGACTTGTATAGAAATGTTCCAGTTATGATGGAACCAGCAGTTAAAAATAAAATAAAATATAGTAAAACACAATCAAAAACAAAGCAAATGTTACATTACATAAAAATGGATACAAAAGTTTAGGCTTCTTTTTTGTAGAGTAATCAGTCTTCTGACAGGTTTGATACTGGCCACCACGGATTCCTTTCCTCTGCCAACCTCTTCAACTGAGAGTAGCACTTGCAATGTATGGCTTCAGTTAGTTGTTGAATGTATTCCAGACTCTTTCTTCCTCTAAAGTTTTTACACTCTACAGCTACCTCTAGTACCATGGAAGTTATTTGCTGATGTCTTAAGGGATGTCCTATCATCCTATTCCTCCTTCTTGTCAGTGTTTTCCATATATTCAATTTTCGCCGATTCTCCGGAGAATTTCCTCATTTCTTATCATTCCTTACCTTAACAGTCAATGTAATTTTCAATATGCTTCTATAACACAACATCTTATGTTCTTCGATTCTCTTCTTTTGTGGTTTTCCATACATGCTGTGCTCCAAACGTACATTATCAGAAATTTCTTCTTCAGATTAAGGCCTATGTTTGATAGCAGTAGTCTTCTCTTAGCCAGGAGTGCCCTTTTTCCAGTGCTATTCTGCTTTTTAAGTCTCCCTTGCTCCTTCGTCCTTGGTCTTACTGTTCCCCCTTATCTCTTGTACGTATTATGTATTATCCAACTTTTTCTATAGCTTACCTCTATTTTTCTCATAATTTCCTACTTCTTACACAAAAAAAATGTTCAAATGTGTGTGAAATCTTATGGGACTTAACTGCTAAGGTCATCAGTCCCTAAGCTTACACACTAATTAACCTAAATTATCCTAAGGACAAACACGCACACCCATGCCCGAGGGAGGACTCGAACTTCCACCGGCTTCTTACATCATTTGGCATTATCTAACAAGTCGACAAATCCTATGAACAGGTCTTCCAATAGCTCTATCTACTTACGCTTTGAAAAATCATGTAAGTGAAGCATGTGCATACAACGAACACATGCATTACATTACAACAGATCTATGATATTCTTTCTCCCATAGTAGCACATTTGTACGTGACACAATAATTATTGCAACACTTTCGTATGGCTGAGAAGATATTTTTCAGTAACAAAAAAAGAAAAAAAAAGAGAGAGAGGAGAGTATGGCCGGCCGGGGTGGCCGAGCGGTTCTGGGCGCTACAGTCTGGATCCGTACGACAGCTACGGTCACAGGTTCGAATCCTGCCTCGGGCATGGGTGTGTTTGATGTCCTTAGGTTAGATAGGTTTAAGTAGTTCTAAGTCTAGAGGACTGATGACCTCAGATGTTGAGCCCCATAGTGCTTGGAGCCATTCGAATTTGATCTGCAGTGGAATTTCCGTTTAAACGGCCAATTCTTTTGCCTTTCAAAAGATCTGCGTTATTTTCCTCATGAAGAGTTTCCTCATACTCATAACGAAGGCGACCAAATGATAACATTTGTCGATCAACATATTTGTGTGAAAGACTTTTTCGATTATGAAACTAAATAGTTGACGATTGCGTGGCAACCTGAGTGTGAAAAATCTGTGAAATTATCTGCGTCTCACCATATAATGACAGTTTGTATCAGGTAAAAATCATATTACATCTTAAATTATTAAATAATAATAACAATTTGTTTGTTTGTGATCTATGATCTAAATATGAAACCAGGTAGTATGCTGTGAGACAGCGTTGCCATTTAAATGTGGCGCTTTCGCTGTTTCCCCCTCACGCCTCTCCTCACGCTCAGACAGCGTAGTGTGACAATGAGGGAAGTGTGCAGAAAGGCGAGAGAACTGTGGCACACCAGCCGGATCCCACTTGCATGCCAAAATTTTGGCTACCCCAGAGCTAAAACAACAGCATCCTTTTTCAGTGTCTTATTTACTCTGTTTTTACTTCAGTTGTGCAATGAAAGAAAGATGTACAAAAATGTTCAGGAAAATTCACGAATATAATAAACAAGCCACTTAAGAATGAAAAAAATAGGAAGTACAGGGAACCTAAGGTGAAGTGGCTGTACGAAAAATGTGAAGAAGTCGAAAAAGAAATGATTACCGGAAGCCAAATCAACCTTCGGTGCAATTAAAAGCAAGGGTGGTAACATTAAGAGTGCAGTGGAAATTCCACTGTTAAATATAAAGGAAAGAGAGGATAGGTGGAAAGAGTTAATTAAAGGCCTCTGTCAGGGGAAAGAAATGTCTAATGATGTAATACATGAAGAAACAGAAGTCAATATAGAAGAGATAGACGACCCCGTATTAGTGTCAGAACCTAAAATTGCTTTGGAATACTTAAGATCGGATAAGACAGAAGGGGTAGATAAATTTCCTTCGGAATTTCTAAAATCCTTGGAGTGAGTGGCAACGAAATGAGTATTCACGATGGTGTTTGGAATATACAGGTTGATCATTATGGAACTATATGAAAAAAAATCGCCATTACTTCTGAACGGTTTGTATTAGGACGTTAAAACTGCACTATTGGCCCCGTGGCATGATGAGACATACTTTTTTCCTTTAAATAGATAAGTCAATAAGAAAATTGGCGCATTTGGGGGAGTGAGAATCCGCATTGATGAAACGGTGACTACCGAACGGTACATGAGGGTTTTGGGGATGATTCAGCCCCATTATCCAAAGTGACCCTGATTTCGACACGATGTGGTTCATGCAAGATTAAACTCGACCCCAGCGAAGCGAGAGAGTGTTTGCTGTCCAGGAGGGTCACTTTAGGTACCACATTCTGGCTTTGGTGTACCCAGAGGCTATTGGTACTGTGGGGATATATTAAAGACAGGATGTACAAAAATAGCCCTAAAACCATTGCTGAGCTGAAAACAGCCATTCAGGAGGTCGTCGACAGCATCGATGTTCCGATTCAGCGGATCATGCAGAATTTCGTTATTCGTCTGCGCCACATCATCGCCAATGATGGCAGGCACATCGGAAATGTCATAACCGAAAGACAAATATCTGTAGCGATGTTTAAATGTTGAATAACGGCACCAAAGAGGCAATTCTGACATTGCGGTTGATAATGGAAGCGAGACTAAAGAAAAATCAAGACCCGTTCATAGAGTGTGTCGACTTGAAAAAAGCGTTAGACAAAGTCAGATTGTGCAAGATGAAGGAAATGATGAGCAAAACAGGGGTAAGCTGTAGGGAAATACGGGTAATACACAATACGAGTATGTACAAGAGCCAAGAGGGTACAATATGAGTGGAGGACCAAAAACGATGTGCTCGGATTAAGAAGGATGTAATACCATCCAATCTATACACCGAAGAAGTAATGATGTAAATAAGAGAAAGGTTCAGCAGTGGAATTAAAATTCAAGGTGAAAGGATACCAATGATACGATTCGCTAACGACATTGCTATCTTGAGTGAAGAATAAGAACAGTTTACTGGGGACGGAAAATGGATTGAGAGTAAATCCAAGAAAACCGAAAGTAATGAAAAGCAGCAGAAATGAGAACAGCGAGAAACTCGAAATCAGGTTTGGTGATCACAAAGCAGATGAGGTTTAAAGAAATCTGCTACCTAGGCAGCAAAATAATCGATGAGGGAAGTAGCAAGGACGACATAAAAAGCAGACTAGCGAAGGGGAACAGGGCATTCCTGGCCAAGAGAAGACTGCTAGTATCAATCGTAGGCTTCAATCTGAGGAAGAAATTTCTAAGAATGTACGTTTGCAGCACAGCATTGTATGGTAGTGAAACACAGATTGTGGAGAAACTAGAACAGAAGAGAAGCGAAGCATTTGAGATATGGTGCTACAGAAGAACGTTGAAGGTAAGAAACGAAGTGGTTATCCGCAGAATTGGCGTCGAATGTGATATATGGAAAACACTGACCAGAAGAGGGGACAGAGAGGCTGGACATCTGTTAAGACATCATGGAGTAACTTCGATGGTACAAAGAGAGCGGTAAACGGAAAAAAATGTAGAGAAGGGCATGGACTGGAGTACGTCTAGCAAACAACTGACGACGTCGGTTGTAAAATAAATAAATAACCGAAAGAAAAAAAAATCTTGCCAGGTCGTCGAAAGAGTTAGGGAGAGTGAGGATCCAAAACATTATGACCACGTGCTTAATAGCGTGGTACACCTTTGGATTCAGCGTAACATGGATTCGACTAGTCCTTGGTACGCTGATTTCTGTAAGTATATAGCACAGACCTCTACGCATAGGTAACACATTTCTTGTAAACTACGGGCTAGTGGTTGTGGGCGTGGTGCTCGCAGCGTCCCATATGTGTTCCACCAGGTTCAAACCAAGCGGATTTGGTGGCTAAGGCATGAACGTGACTTAACTATCAAGCGTACCAAAGCGTTGTAGTACGATCCTTATATTGTAGCTTAGGTAGAACGTGTCTTTGCAACGTAAGCAGAAAGGTGTTAATCAAACAACATTTTTCTGATCTATTTTCTTGTCAGATCGACATCAATAGGGTTCTTGCAAATGACAAAGTGTTGCGCAGGCTCTGCTTATTGGGTTTCTGTGTCTCACGTAACGTCGACGGGAAATCTATTTCACTTTCGCGACAAACTATGTCGCCCTATTTGGGCAGCAAAGTGGATGATGGTTGCCAAAGAGAGGGTGTAAAACACAAACCCTCAAGAGCAAGAAAAACAATTGGGAAAAAGAGAATTGTTTAACATTGATTACAAACTTATGTCAGAAAGTCTTTTCTCAAAGTATTTGAGTACAGCCTTGTACAGAAGAAAACGTGGTCCTTAAACAGTTAAAAAAAGAAGAAAATGGAAGCTCCCGAAATGTGACTCTACAGTAGGATATTGAAGATGAAAGCATCGAGGAACTAATTAGGGCGGAAGAAAGACATTTAAATCTGACTGAAAGAAGTGATCGGTTCATAGAACACATTCGGAGGCGTCAAGAAATCGTCACTTAGGTAATGGATGGATGTCTGGTGGATTAAAATTGCAGAGTAAGACAAAGGCTCGAATACAGACTGATGTAAACTGCAATAGCAACGCAGAGATGACGAGGCTTGGACAGGAGAGACTAGCATGGAAAGGTGTATCAAACCAGTCTTTCATCTGACGACCACAACAACAACCATAATAAACAGTAAAACCTTTCTCTGACACACCGCAACTACTAAATATCCTTCAAAAGGTATACTCCTTCTGTGACTGTAAGCTGAGTGAGACTAATGAACTATTTTAGTATTAAAGTGTACCTGAAGAACGAAAATGCTTACCGACTTCTTCCTTTCCCAGCTTTTTTATTGTTCTTAGGTGTCATTGTTGAAGCAATGTCTCTGTCCACTAATTGCTGCGACTGAACGAAATTACTCAGATTACCTCAGACTCGTGAGGTGATTAAAAAACGAGAAGTGCTAATGGATGATAACGATTCCAGGCAAAGAAACCAATAAATAATTAATGTGAAACTTGATGCGACCTTCAAGGGCCGAAAACCAACCGACGAGCGAATACTTTTGTCAACAGAACGCTGCCGAAGGCTAACTTGAGGTTCTTCGCTTTCGCCGAGACTCCCGAGTTGCAAACTCGGTAAAAGCAGTAGTGTGCCCACATAAAAGTTTGAATAGAGCTGAAAAATCAACAGGCTATCGGCAAAAATCAAAGATACAATTTGAAAAGTGAAAATTTTTCACTCTTACTAATTGTGGAATCGTGGCAAAAGGAGACAACAAGCGTGGTGGATTTGTCTTCCATCGTCCCATACGAATCAGCCTAATCCACTCTCAATTATCGCACATGTTATGAACTCCATGATACAGTTCATTGTTCTTCTGGTTACTTAATTTTCTGCTACGGAGTTGGTAATTTCGGAGCAGTCACAAAGCCCATACAGGATTCCACAACTGTAATGTTTACATATTGTGAATGTCCTACTGCAGTGTAGCATGTATTTTACATGTCGTCTGTTTCAGAATGAAAACACTATAACATTAACGTTTACATTCTGGAACAGTACTTTTAGTTCCATTCAAACGATTCATCTCATAGAATTTCCGAATGTTTTAGTAACATCTGAGTCATACAGGATCTCACTCTTCTGCTGTTGTGACGAGCCTCTAGAAGAAAAATGTGCTGGAGGATGTGTTTGTTTATTATGTTATTTTTCCTTCTTGTACATCTTTTCTGAATAACTGGATGAATGAATCAGTCTGTACCAATCTAACCACATTCTGGTACTTGGGGAGAGGTAACAGTAAACGCAGGGTGAACCAAAGCTATACCATTTCTCTTAAACGCCGCTGGACGGCGGTGCAGTTGAGGCCCTCTGCACTACTTTACGGTGAACGAGTCCGACCGAAATTACGGACAATCAAGCACTTTTGCTTCCGGGATGTACATGATGGTAACTCTTCGGACCTTACCGGTGTAGTTTATTATTAGATGATGGTTCGATTATATTCGAAATATAACGAATTTCAATCTGTTTCGTTCAGAAGTGTCATTCTGTTGACAGTTTTCCAGTTATATTCTATGGGTTATTTATTCGAATTTCATGCGTAAGGAGCGGTTTAGTATCGAAACCTTTGCCCGTGAGAAGATGTAGGTGTGTGTGTGTCTATAAATCCATGTACTTATCCTGACATAAATTAATTCATTCCTCAGTTAAACGTGCGCTTAGCCACAAAATTTTCAGAGACCTCCTTAAACATACTAGCGTAATTTTAAAACGCCGTGCAGCAGCTTTGATCTTAGTTCTTTCTGCGTGGTCATGCCACATGTCACCACAATCACTCTAATTTTGAGCTGATTAAACGGGAAGTTTGCTTTCAGCGATGGAATTTAGTTATTTCGCGCTCCTCATCTTCTATCCGAGTGAAAGTGTTCCTTCGAAATGGTAAACATAGCTGTGGAGATCAGACCGTGCCTCGCATCCTTTAGCTTACACCTAGCGAGCAGCGAAGCGTTTCATATTGTAGTAAGTGAAATAAATTAACTGCAGAACGAATACCATCATGTGTCAAGAATTCCTTCTCATTTTTCGTTTTTAGGCTTTAATGTCTTTCCCTTCGTCACTATTATGTCTGGTGAGTTTCATCATACTGCTCGCTCTGCTCTTACTCCGGTCGGTCTGATAATTAATCGCTCGGTACCTGCAAACTCAGTAATTGTCATCCAGTAGAAGCACCGAGACAGAGCGGAGAGCGGACACCGGGCAGTCGCCATCATGTGTTCCGAAACTAATACGCTAAAATTAAAAGCAACAGCGTTGTTCACAGCCTTATCGAACTAACAATCTTCTCACCGGAAGCAATGTAATGTTGTTAAATTTTGCTATTCGCTGTTGTGAAGTGTGATGATACTGTTGGCCAAAACTAATTGGAATTACGAAGATTATTTCGAAAGTTCGTGGCGAATAGCCTTACAAATTTTGCGTGAATGTGAACAAGTTTATCATGAATCGTAAGAGCCGAGAGCCATTGCCAATCTCTTGCTCTAGTTATCTACTAGAATGGTGTAATGAAGAATGATATACAAACTGAAGTCAAGAAATAAATTTCTGAACGTCTGAGGGATATGGCGTTATAAATAAACACTATCGTTATTCTGAAGAATATGATTAACGTACGTCAGCAGAGAAGCAGCTATAGAAACGAGTTCTGAGATAATTGGCAGCAAAGAGCGTTCTTAAATTCATACTGTTAATGCTAAAGTACCACTAATGCCGTACTTAGGAATTACTGTTTACTCTTATAGGTTCGGAACATTCTCATCCCATGTTTCTAATGAATGCACGCCATAATGTCTTGAGATGATACACTACTGTATAATTTTTTAAGAAACTCATTGTTATTGGCTTCAAAAAGATGGTTTGACCACGTTAAAATGTGAGGAAAGAATTCTAATCTCTGGGAAAAAGAAAAAATACTTGGTCTGTGGAATTTCGAGCTCCACTTCCAGCGCCTCGCATGACCCGAAACGGCCTACTTGCGGCAACTCGATACCCTTTGTAGTGTATAGGTATATTTAGAAGCATTTCACAATAATCATACGTTAGCTTGGCATCAGCGAGCCTCAGTATGTATACGAAAAAGACAATCCATTCGCTTCCAATCTTGATTTTTGTGGAGTATTGACATTTGATATTGTATTTGTGATCTTATTCTTATACCATACAGTTCAGACTTTCAAGTAAGAATGAGTGGTAAGAAAGTGTACTCGGGCAAAATAAGTAAAATTGCATCGTATCCAAGTGGAGCCACGGCAGTAAGTCAGAAATTGTCCAAAGAATAGATATGAATCTGAGAGCTCCACGGATTCTGCTGGGACGTGACCAGGGTCTTGATGTGAATTATGGGTTGAGCTATAGGATTATAAACTTTTTGCGGTTTTTTGTGTTATTTCTCCGCACGTGAAGTGTAAATAAAACGAGCAACGCAGACATCACGTTGCAAGTACAAAGTCCCCGAGGCTTAGGCTCACAATAATTGTTGCTTGTCAAAACTGCCCATAAGATTTTATACCAAGTACTAAAATTATACGGAACGCATGTAAAATCAAACCTCGAATCGCCCTAGCAATGCGCCTACTTGGAATAGGGCTAAACGGAATTTAAAGTTTTTTGCTTTCATGGAACTGACACAACCGATATGTCAATCGTTCCATGAGAAACAAGTGTATATAATTTCGATCGCAACGGCAACAGTACGACAGGCCAATTCTGGGATGGCAGATTAATGATAACATATTTTTTTTGAAGTAGAATTTTTTCATTTCATGTCTATAATCCATTTAAAAACTTTATATGCGTTTTTCTCGGAACGTAATATTTCAAAACGGCACACGGAATAATTAGTCAACTTTGAATCCTTTTATTCGAAAAAATAAACCGCGATTTGAAAAAAAAAAAAAACATTTCACTGTTAAGTACGTCGGAGATTTTAGATTAGTTAATTTAAATGACTGTCCTTCCTTTTGTTGAAAATCGAATGACTTTCTTCAAATATTCACCGATTACACAAAAATCAATATTTCTAAAATTCCCTTCGTGGTTCACTAGCTACACTCATGTAGATCACATATTTTTTTCTCTTTTTCAAGATTCAAATTGGCACCAGTTATAGTGAGTGCCGTAGTTCGCCTCAAACTCATCATGTATTTGGAGAATTGCCTCAGTGTCGCCAATATGTAATATTTTCCGACCAAATTTTTTTGTAATACAGTGATGTTACCTCTTAAACACTCACCTGTATCTTGACGGAATAAGAAAGCAAGTAACCGAATGCAGGTTCTATAACCATTTTGAAACCGTTAACAGTTGTAGAATTTTGCAAATCAGTCACATTCTGGTTGTCCGTGGTTAAATCTACAGTCTCGTCAAGTTCTCGTTAAGTACTCAATGAGTGTATACTGTGAGAGCATGAAGTGGCCGTGAACTTGAAAAATAGTCGTGCAGGTCAGATTTATTTCGTCGGCCGTTGTGGCCGAGTGGTTCTAGGCGCTAAAGTCTGGAACCGCGCGACCGCTACGGTCGCAGGTTCGAATCCTGCCTCGGGCATGGGTGTGTGTGATGTCCTTAGGTTAGTTAGGTTTAAGTAGTTCTAAGTTCTACGGGACTGATGATCTCAGATGTTAAGTCTCATAGTGCTCAGAGCCATTTTTTTAGATTTATTTCGAATTTGTTTGCCGAAGGTGCTAATTCATTCAGTTATCTTTATAACTTACGTTACAAGAGAGGCGATAGATATCACGGTGTGTCTCACTCCTAAATTCTACCGCAATTTCCTTAAAAAGGCAACCAACATATTGTATCTTCTTGTTTATTTCTCGAGAAAAGACCATGCAGGTACACTGAGAGAGACTTGAGCTCACAAGGAAGTTCACCATCGATCAGTCCTTCCTTGCACCATTCATGACTAGGAATAGTCACACCATTCGCGTTTTCATCATTAAAGGAAGGAAGAGAGAATGGTACATGCAGTACCTTCCGTTACATACCATAAGGTGACTTAAGAAGTATAGATGTAATAGATGTAGATTTTAGAAAATTGTAATGTGCACATGTTTTTTATGTTTCTTTGTAAAGTCAGGCAAAGAATGACATTTGTATTTGATACTACATTTAATGTACTGTCCACGCACAGTCGATCGAAAAAATAAAACGTATTTTCACTTAGTTAGGTGGTCCATAGATCATTTCCAATATTTTTACCAAAATGGTGTCGAACGAATCCGATTACTGCCTGTGTACAAATAATTTGATTCTGAATACGGTCACGCGCTGGTCATTTACACATTACGAAATAGTACACGGGCGTCATCTGAACAAGAATGAAAAAATAAATCCTTACTGCTACTTATGTAACTGGCGATAAACCTTTACATTTTTATTTTGTAGCTACGTATGCTACCAGTTTTCAATTAAAAATTCATCTTCGGAATAGGACTTTTTTCGAGAAAAAATGATTCAACGTCAAATATAAAATTTTCCTTTTCTGCTTGTCTGATATTTTATGTCATTGGGCAAATGATCAAAGGTTTTTGTGGTTCCTTTCTGAGCCAGTGAAAGCTTTAATAGTTACAGAAGTGACATTTGGCTCAAAAGAACGGAACATGACTTTGAGCGTCTTACATTCTCCATTGAGCAAAAACTGAGGAGGGATATGTTACCAAATGAAACCATTATCTTTTACAAATTAAGTACTCAGTCACTTGCGAGCTCTGCAACTTCCATGCACTAATTTTTATTTACTTGACAAACCCTATTTTCAGGGCTATATTTTATTTGGACTAATGGATCTACGCAGATATTTGTTAAAAACGACAATGACATATCATTCCATATTAATGTAATACTGTAAGTACCAGGAATCCTTCTCATATTTTGTAATACAAGAGCTTTCTAATATGTGTTAAACTCTATTCTTGACTTATGCTTCATACCTTTTAATATAAATTACGATGTTCATTGTCCTCAGGCCGCCTTCTGAAGAAGATAGATTTAAATCTGTCGAAACCTAGGTAAAGATTACTTTATCCATTGCAACTGGTCGGATGTTTTTAATCTTATTAGGTGGAACCGTTGCTGTTGCGCAGCTATGTTTAAAATACTGAACAAAACGTTATATCCTCTATCGCTCAGATAAGAAGGACTGAAATGTCTGGCAGGTGTGGAAAACAAAGTGGAAACATTCCTTTGACCATCCTGGGTGCTTTTCCCTGGATTTTGAGAGCCTCAGTAACGTGTGTGCCCTCAATGAGCGTTTATAACGGCCTGACACCCACATGGCATAATTTGGGAAGGTCTACGGACACCACCCTGTGGTATTCGTTCCCATTCTTCAATGAGAACTCGTCAGAGTTCTCGTAGTGTCTGTAATGGAACAGGACAACAACTAACACGTGTGTCAAGCATGCCCCACATATGCACAATGAGGTTTAAGTCGGGACTCACCGCTTACCATTCCATTATTTCAATGCCCAGGTTTCGCCAGAAGTCCCTGCAAATGCCTGCATATCATCCAACAGGATCTTTTCGATGTACTGGCACGCGCTAAGGGGACCATGGGCAAGGTGAAGATGCGTATCGCTGTCAGTGCCAAAGCCTGCCCACAACATGACAGAACCTAGGAAATCAGTCCATTACTGGGCAACTTTTGGCAGGTACCGCTCACGGTGGGTCAGCGCACACGAACACGGCCATCATCTTGCGTCAGGGCATATCTGCGCTTATTTGAGGATAACATATTTCGCCACTGACCATGTTGCCAGTTGACTGGGAATGACAGAACTGAAGTCGAGTTGCAAGATATTATTGTTTTAAGGTGGTTGCTCGAAGAGGGTGTCCGGGTGGTAAAGTACTTCCTCGTAACCTTTTCATTGTAGTCTGATCGGACACAGCGGCTTGGGTTGCCCTGCTGAGATCGTCCTGCAGTGTTCAAACGGTATCTGTACCAAGCCGCAGTGCAGAGATGGCTAGATGTCGATCTTCACGTAGGGTTGTAATGCGTCGGCGGACGTACCCATCTGGCCTTGTGTGCTGACCTGTCTTCCTGTAGCGTGTCCACAGGCTATGGAGGCGTTGGCATTTGCAGCAACAGACCGCCTGTGCAACTTGCAATGCATTAAGATGTCGCACGGCTTGTGCTAGGTTGAATACAACTTTCACAAATGACAGTTGTCACCTGCGTACTGCACTAGAAAATAATTAGACACCAGTACTCAGTATTCACTTCCTTCTGAGGGATAACCTGACAGTGTAATATATAACACAGCCAATAGATGGCGAATTGCCTACATGCCATAATTCAAAGCGAAGATCTAAGGCCCTGCAGTAAGGTCACAGGTGTTGCCTGTGTCAAAATAGTTTTTACCTACCGAATGTCAGTGCACACGTTTCCATAATTCTTTTAAACAGGTTATTTTCCAAGGTTGTAGTTGAGGAAATAACTAATTTTTCTCAAGTTACTGAAAACTGGTCGTGAAAAGCTACCATTATTCATCGACATACTGCTTATCAGTGACAATGTAGCAAGAAATGAAGGAAGGAAGATTGGAGAGATAAAGTTCTTTGCCAAGATCGCTAATAATAACCTTTACTTTCGGTAACTGGTTTTGGTAGGAGATCAGTATCACCATCTTCAGTTTTGGAGAAACAGGTTATTGCACATCGAGAATAAGGCTATTATTAGCGATCCTGGCAAAGAAGTGAATTTTTTCTTATCTTCTATCGTAGATCTCCCCTTGCGTCTTAAAATGAGTAAACTGAAGGATGGAAGGTTAGAGTTTAACGTCTTGTCTTCAACGATGTCATTTAGAGATCGAGAAAAGCTCAGGTTGAGGAAAGATGGGGAAAGAAACTGGCCGCGTCCTGTCTGAAAGGAACCATCCGGCATTTGCCTTAAGGGACCTATGGATTTCCCCGATGGCCGGACAGAGATTTGAAACATCGTCCTCCCGAATGCGAGTACAGTGTGTTAACCACAGTACTTTCTCGCTCGGTGATTGTGTAACGTCACCGAGCATGTTTCTCTTCACTGAAAGTTGAAGACGATCACTACCCACGGTGGAGCCGCCACGAGGAAGCAGACTTCATCCTCTGTGCCGTCTCACTCCCCACGGAGCACCGTCTTCTGCCCGGGTGGCTCGTGAGGACTCCCTGACAGTTCTGCGCGCACATTCCACCGCCGGCACGCCAACGGTGGCCCTGCGGGCGCAGCGCCCCTAAGCGGATGCACATATGTCAGAGCGCTCACTCTCTTTTGTTGCGCCCAGTTGCTGGGAAAGTAGTGGGTGGAGGGTGAACCAGTGGGCGCAGGAGGAGCAGTAGGGTGGGGGAGAGGTGGGGGCGGCACACGAGTGGCTGAGGGGCGACAGCCCCGGCGTTTAGGAGGCCCCCGTCCCGCGCGCACAATGCCCAGGATTAAAGCCCGGCCCGCGCGCTCTGTTTGCACAGCTTTGTGCAGCTTTGCGTATGACAGCGCCAGCGCTACTCCTTTCAGCTTTTGAACGCAATTCCCCCCTTCGCCACCCCCCCCCCCCCCCCCCGCCCACTGGCAGCTACCCCAGGCTGGCCGAGCCCGGCGGAGACCCCTCCCCTCCCCTTTCTTCGTTTCTGCTGCCGCGTTTCCCCATCTGAACACTCCCTCGCAGCATTTCAAGTACGGCGCTATTGTGTCTGTATGTGTTGTGTGTGTGTATGTGTGTGTGTGTGTGTGTGTGTGTGTGTATGAGCAGATTTTCTTTTTATTGTTCCGGTGTAAAGGGGCATATGATTTTACGCTGAGCGGTTCTTTTCAAAGCTTCCTCGGCGTGGAAGGCTACTAGGGCAGCTGTGAGCGGTGTTAAGCCCTGACTTCTGAGAAGCAAGAGTCAAACGTCAGAGCTGCGTAAGGTGCCGCTCGGATAAAAACTGAAAAGAAATACAGTCCGCGCTCTCTTTTATGAATCTTAGCGTCTGCAGCAAACTGGTCCTTGTTACTGAGCACCTGTTGGTTTAAGTCTTAGGTGCTCGGCTGATGGAGAAAAAAGGTAGACAGTGTTTCAGTGCTTCAGGTGTTCTACATAGTGTCCACTCACTTGCGTACAACGCACGGAACTTTTATGCAACCATGTAAAACTGTCAGAAAAGTCCTTCTTTAGGACGTTATACAAGTTACACTTAACATTGGCATGACTGTCGATTATGTCGTAAAAGCCTTGCTCGCTTCATGAGAATTTCTGCGTTTTGTAGTTTTGTGGTAGTTTCGTAGTGGCAACACCAAATCTCGTCACCCCTGACGACTTTTTCCAGAAAGGAACTGTCCGTCGGTATTTTCCATCTGAATCAAGTTGATTCAGGCGTCCAAGGGGCATTGTAATGGAGTCAAGATGTGTGGAACAAACGTCATACGTTTTTTCTTCAAAGCATTCTTGACAATGTCTTGAATACTTGATTTACAGGTGTTTGCTCCACTGCGATTTCTGACACGTCAACACTGCCATACTAGGGTAACACTGCCTGTTCACAACAATAAAGATCTGTTCCTTACAGTTGTTAGAACAACCGGCCGCCATGGTTACTGCGCTAACGTCGCTTATACACCAGAAATAAAATTAGCCTCGGAAATTTTTGCACGGTCGGTGTACATCCGTTCTACATCTCTTGCACATCAGGTTGCATCATCAAGGAATCTGGTGATATTAAAGCGTACTTCGTCTCATGCTGTCCTTATGACGGAGAAACTCTTACTTACCGCAAGTTTTAGCCTGGACATTTCTAGAGCGTTTTCAAGCACCACTGAAGTTATTGGAATTGTTGAGAGTGGACCTATAGAGCAATAGTTGTGGCTGGGAATTTCTAGAGCGTTTTCAAGCACCACTGAAGATATGGGAATTGTCGAGAGTGGACCTATAGCTGTGGCTGGGGGAGTCGTGTGCTGTCTGAAGAAGAGTTCGTACAGAGTAAAATTACGTGCAATATACATTCAAACACTGAAACAAGTGTATTGTTATAGATTTAAACACTGCATGTTATGAAAACCATTTGTAGTGTTACGATGACCTGAAGACCACGGCCAACCACAGTAAAATTCATTCAAAGCAATTCACGCCCTGTCACGCCCTAAAATCGTGAATATCAACTCCAGTAACAAGTTTTTGAACTTTTTAACATTTTTCTATATTATAATTATTTTAGAAAAAGGAAATCGTAAACATGTCGATACAATTAATGTAACAGTATGCCAGAAGTGCTAAGAATTAAGTGACACTAGTAAATAAACAAACATAACTCAATGAGAAAGTAATTGAAACCTCAGTAATTAAAATTTTAGCCAAAATTTTTGTTTCACAGAAATAACAGCGTTGCGGAAGGACATTATTACTTGCAAGTAACATAATAAATAAAATACACTAACGGAAAAAATCTCAAGGCAAAGAAAACAAAAAGTAAGGCATAGTAATGAAATTTCGGGAAGAAATTTGTATAGTTATCATGTTGAAGTGATTAACGTTGCAAAATCACTGGTCAATGTAAGCGTGAGACAACCTATGGCAAATGTGAAATGCTGGTACATTAATAACCAATGCAACGGCCCAAATCTTAATTGCGAACGTGTACAGGTGCCGGATGTCAGTTTGTGGTGTGGAGCTTATGCCTGTTGCACTTGGTCGGTCAGTAGAGGGACGGTTAATGCTGTTTGTGGATGATGCTGGAGTTGATGTTCGGTGATGTCCCATATGTGCTCGATGGGAGACAGATATGATGACTGAACAGTCCAAGGCAACATCTCGAGCTTGGTGAGCATGTTGGATTAGAACAGCGGTATATGGGAGAGTGTTATCCTATTGGAAAACACCCCTGGAATTCTGTTCATGAAAGGCAGCACAACAGGGCGAATCAGGAGATTGACGTACAAATTTGGAATCAGGGGCGTGGGTCAGCCACCAGAGTGCTCCTGCTGTCGTACGAAATCATACCCCAGACCATAGCTCCAGGCGGTCTGTGTCTTAGGTGCAGACAGGTTGGCTGTACTGCCTCAACTTGCATTCTTCTATCCCATACACGACCTTCACTGGCACTGAGGCAGAACCACCTTTCATTAGAAAACACAGACCTGCACCCTGCCAGACAATGAGCTCTCGCTAGCCACCATTGAAGTTACAAATGGCGGTGGCTTGCAGTTAGTGGAATGCACGCTACAGCGTGTCTGGCGCGGCGCTGTCCTTGAAGTAACCGGTTTGTAACAGTTCGTTGTGTCACTGTGGTGAGAACTGCTACTCAAATTGCTGCTTCAGATGCAGTACGATCCGCTAGGGCTACACGCCGTACACGGTGGTCATTCCTGTCGGTGGTGTCAAATGGTCTTCCGGAGCGCGGTCTTCTTGTGACCGTACATTCTCATGACCACTGCTGCCAGCAACCATTTACAGTGACTACATTCCCGCGAAGTGTTTTTGCAATATCGCAGAACGAACATCCAACTTCTCGTAGCCCTATTACACGACCTCGTTAAAACACGGTGAGATGTTGATAATGGTGCCTTTGTTGCCGTTAAAGGGTCTTGATTAACATTAACTCACCATGTCCAGTCTCAAAGGTAACTAACGCTCACGACGTTACAGTGTGTATTTAAAGCAAACCTGACGTGCATCCTCATAGTGGCGTTACTAGAGCTACTCTTAGGTGACTGAGCTGAAATTTGAATAGGTAGCATCTCTGAGACGTAGAAACACGATTACCATTTTTCGTTTATGTCGCACAACTATATCTTCGTGTTTCAGTTTTTTACCGTCAGTGTACTTTATGTTGTTTGTCTGCTCCTCCTACTAAATAGTTTTCATTGAACACCAATTGATAATAAATAATAGATACTCAATCTTCTTGAACCAAACAGGAACCAAAATTTTAGGAGGTTTGTGGCTCTTGGCAAGTAAAGTTCTGTGTAAATTTACTGAGTAACTCAAACGTTAGGGTTGGGGAGCAACTCTTTCAAGCTGGGAAGCAATCTAATGCTAACTACTGTCTCTGTGCACGCACAAGCCGTCGGTTCACACACAGTAGGCCAAATACGCGCACGACCGGAGAGCGGAGACGGCATTGCATTAGGAAAATAGGCAGGTCTGTGTGAAGGTTAAATGTTGACGACCGGAAATAAGAGAGCCCAAATCAATGGCCAGTAAATAGCCAAGCATCTCAAGGTCGTGCCAGTAAGTCCAGCGGAGAGCGTGTGGTGCACACCATCGATCTGAGGCAACTGAAGCCGAGACGATTGTTTATCGACATGACTTGGCCTTGGCGGATGCATCACTCAGTGCCGCGCCTACCGACCCCGCCGGAGGTATGCGTAATGACATCGATTTACTCGTCGATACGTCAGTTGAGATTACAAGACTTTATGTACTACTCAAGGCTGAAGGCAACCGAATGACTAATGTACTGTTAAGGTATAAGATATTTGTTGAAACACTTTTGTAAATTTGATGAGCAGTATCCTAGCCCACGTGTATTTTTCGGACCAATACTACTTACAATAATTCGCAATAAAATAATATTGGCAATTTTTTGATTACTGACACTAGTGTAATATTTCCGGAACATAGGTGAGAAGAAGCGAACAACAAGAAATTGATTTTTCCTAAAGACCAAGTCTTCAGAATACCTTTTGTGGAACACGTGAGGTACCTGGAGCAAACTACATGAAACAGACTGTGATTTTTCGGGCAGTTTACCAAATTTTCATGAAGGACCTAGCACGAGGTCATATCTTCCTTTACTGCAAGTGTCTTTGCAAACAAATGTTATTTGACGCGATTATCGTTTATTTGGTAGTCGACAGACAGTTGACGCATTTTTCTCAGTTGCCAGTAAAGTGTCGATTTATCTGGGTACGTTAGAGTGACAACGTCAGAAACGGCAATCAGCATACATGTAGTAGAATTCTCATGCGCTCAAGTTATCCGAGAAGTAAGTTGTCTCGCACCAAAACAACGTCACCTCAATAACTCGCACGATAGTTAAGCACAATACAAGGAGGTCCAAAGTGTGGAGCCACACTTTTAAAACCAAAACAGGAAGCGTGAACAAAATTTTAACGGTAGTGTGATATGAGAGAGCAGGAAATCATGAGTACCATGTTATAACATAGGATCTGGGCGGAGTGGGTTTCGGGCTGGAGGTTGTGCAGTCTTTTAGAAACACGTTATTTCCTGAAACTTCCTGGCAGATTAAAACTGTGTGTCGGACCGTGACATCCCCCAGACTATGGCTAAGCCATATCTCTGCAATATCCTTTCATCCAGGTGCGCAACGTCTGTAAGGTTCGCAGGACAGCTTCTGTGTAGTTTAGAAGGTAGGAGACGAAGTACTGGCGGAAGTAAAGCTGTGAGGACGCGGCGTGAGTCGTGCCTGGGTAGCTCAGATGGTAGAGCACTTGCCCGCGAAAGGCAAAGGTCCCGAGTTAGAGTCTCTGTCCGTTACACAGTTCTAATTTGCCAGGATGTTTCATATCAGCTCACACTCCGCAGCAGAGTGTCAATATCATTCTGATAAAGTATCCTTCTTGACAATTGAACTTAGTGTGCGGCCCTATTACAGTGCTCGAAGGCAGCGCTTCGGTAAAGCGGTAACAAAAAATTGCTTCAGCAGAATACGATAAAATTTAAATTAGACTTCCCACCACTAAGGAAAATTTGTCCAACCACAAGAATGTTTCACAGTATTTGGCCCTTCGTCACAGACGCCAAAATGGCAAATGTAAATTCAGTCTGTGAAATAAGATCGTGGCCAGATTCATCAGCAGAAAAATGTATTTGAAAGCAAAATAAAACATATACATACATCATAAATGAACAAAAGACAAATGCAGTTATTGTTAATAATACGTCCAGTCAGTCGTAGTGTTGATAATTGCTTGGCATCTCTGAGGCATACTTGAAACCAAGTTTTTCGCGTGGAGCAAACCACCAAATGCGACTGAAGTGTGCTGACTGTTGTTTCAAAGTTTTTTTCCTTGCACCTTCTTTTTGATGTAAGACCATACATTTTCAATATGATTAATGTCAGGTGACTGTGAGAGCCAATCCAGTACCCGCACACCTTTGTCCTTTTTCCAGCCGCTGAAAAGCCTTCTGCGATGCTTCGGATCATTGTCCCCTTGCAGTATGCAATCTTCATTTTTGTCGATGAGCCAACATTTGGTAGTCGGCATTGTACATCAGTGATAAACGAGACGCATAAGATGCACTCATGTCTCCTTCTTGTGTATCTCAGTCAAGAAATCAAAGTAAACTAATGCTTTATGGACATTGCATGAAGGTCGAAGGTTCTTTCTGTTGGGTTCGGAAAGAACTGAGGCGATATAACTCTCGACATCTGTGTGTAATGCCAACTGCATTCTCAACTAACAGACTGTAGCTTAAATAAACAAGCATTTAGAGCTAGTAAAAGATCAGAAGAGAGGCAATTTGCCTAATTTGGCTTACATACAATAACAGTTAACTAAACACAGATCTACGACCACTCCCATTATCAACTGCCGGCCGGTGTGGCCGAGTGGTTCTAGGCGCTACAGTCTGGAACCGCGCGACCGCTACGGTCGCAGGTTCGAATCCTGCCTCGGGCATGGTTGTGTGTGATGTCCTCAGGTTAGTTAGGTTTAAGTAGTTCTAAGTTCTAGGGGATTGATGACCTCAGAAGTTAAGTCCCATAGTGCTCAGAGACATTTGAACCAAGCCATTATGAACTAGTCACCAAAACAGCGCTACTGTCAAATCACAACAAACTGCCCTCACTAAACATGCAATTATAATTAGTGATAAACTGGTACATATAAAGTCCATATGTTCAGAGTGCAATAATTACAAGATAATATTTCACAGAATATAAAAAATCAGTCAAGCTAGCAGCTTAAAATTAGCAACATCAATATGGCATTTGCTTAGAGAAAACAACCGTATGCCCCTATGCCCAAGGAATAAACTCAACACGCTACACTGTGCAGACTATTCCCCTGTAAAATATTGCTCGTAATTCGTCACACTGAATGCGCAACCTACGCTCTTCCCTGTAACTATATAGCACTAGAGCAACCAGTTAGTGTCCCTTTTGGAAAGTGGAAGCCCCTGTCTTCGTCTCTTTCAATCATAGTCTTCTCGCGTGGGAAAATACATCAGCTGACCTAAAGGGTTGCTTGTGTCATTACAACAGGCACGCTCCACACAGGCCATACGTGAATTCCCAACCTTGGCTCCTGGACACGCAAGCTTTGGAAACGGCTTCCCATTTTTGGCTGTCTAAAGACTCCTGTCGTCCACACCTCTTAAACCTGCAGCTGCAGCCTCTGGGAAAGCTTAGGCATTCTACGTTGATCGAGACAGGTCGGGCCAATGCCCCAATACTGGCCTAGTGCCCTGTCGCGACTCGTGAGCCACGGGCACTATGGCAGTCTGAAGAGGGTCATGTTGCCATCCCATCTCCTGCTCCGCTGACTGCACCTCCAAGAGTAGCCCACGCCAGCAGCCTCAGCCACTGCTTCTGACCGTAGGCGACGCCCCAGGTTTCCCGACAGCTGCCCCGCCGTCACGACACTTGCTTCTGGGACACATTTATGAGATGAATACGGAGCAGGTCACTGACCTTCCTCCGCCTCCCGCTGCCCCGTATACACACCGAATGGCGTTAGCTGCTCCACAAACACCGAGCACTAGTGCGATGGCAGCGCTGACACATCAGGCTGGGCGGGGCATAGTGAAAGACATACCACGAATTTCAAATCCACGGCACAGTGTTATCAACATAACGATCATTTGGAGCCTGCCATACTGAATGCCACTAGAAATTTTTATACGGGAAGGGATCATGTGACATAAGAAGCACATAGATAATTGGAAACAACGATGTCTTTTCTTTAAGCATAGCTTCATTTCTTCTCGAGTTGCATTGCATTTAGTACATAAGAAGGTAAATGCTATGGATAACACATAAGGGCTACAGGATGTGCTTGACGTGTTGTCCAGCATGTTATAAGGTGGTTGACATCTGATTTACGTATCCCTTATACAGGGTGTTTTAAAAATGACCGGTATATTTGAAACGGTAATAAAAACTAAACGAGCAGCGATAGAAATACACCGTATGTTGCAATATGCTTGGGACAACAGTACATTTTCAGGCAGACAAACTTTCGAAATTACAGTAGTTACAATTGTCAACAACAGATGGCGCTGCGGTCTGGGAAACTCTATAGTACGATATTTTCCACATATCCACCATGCGTAGCAATAATATGGCGTAGTCTCTGAATGAAATTACCCGAAACCTTTGACAACGTGTCTGGCGGAATGGCTTCACATGCAGATGAGATGTACTGCTTCAGCTGTTCAATTGTTTCTGGATTCTGGCGGTACACCTGGTATTTCAAGTGTCCCCACAGAAAGAAGTCACAGGGGTTCATGTCTGGCGAATAGGGAGGCCAATCCACGCCGCCTCCTGTATGTTTCGGATAGCCCAAAGCAATCACACGATCATCGAAATATTCATTCAGGTAATTAAAGACGTCGGCCGTGCGATGTGGCCGGGCACCATCTTGCATAAACCACGAGGTGTTCGCAGTGTCGTCTAAGGCAGTTTGTACCGCCACAAATTCACGAAGAATGTCCAGATAGCGTGATGCAGTAATCGTTTCGGATCTGAAAAATGGGCCAATGATTCCTTTGGAAGAAATGGCGGCCCAGACCAGTACTTTTTGAGGATGCAGGGACGATGGGACTGCAACATGGGGCTTTTCGGTTCCCCATATGCGCCAGTTCTGTTTATTGACGAAGCCGTCCAGGTAAAAATAAGCTTCGTCAGTAAACCAAATGCTGCCCACATGCATATCGCCGTCATCAATCCTGTGCACTATATCGTTAGCGAATATCTCTCGTGCAGCAATGGTAGCGGCGCTGAGGGGTTGCCGCGTTTGAATTTTGTATGGATAGAGGTGTAAACTCTGGCGCATGAGACGGTACGTGGACGTTGGCGTCATTTGGACCGCAGCTGCAACACGGCGAACGGAAACCCGAGGCCGCTGTTGGATCACCTGCTGCACTAGCTGCGCGTTGCCCTCTGTGGTTGCCGTACGCGGTCGCCCTGCCTTTCCAGCACGTTCATCCGTCACATTCCCAGTCCGTTGAAAGTTTTCAAACAGATCCTTTATTGTATCGCTTTTCGGTCCTTTGGTTACATTAAACCTCCGTTGAAAACTTCGTCTTGTTGCAACAACAGTGTGTTCTAGGCGGTGGAATTCCAACACCAGAAAAATCCTCTGTTCTAAGGAATAAACCATGTTGTCCACAGCACACTTGCACGTTGTGAACAGCACACGCTTACAGCAGAAAGACGACGTACAGAATGGCGCACCCACAGACTGCGTTGTCTATCTTTCACATCACTTGCAGCGCCATCTGTTGTTGAAAATTGTAACTACTGTTATTTCGAAAGTTTGTCTGCCTGAAAATGTACTGTTGTCCCAAGCATATTGCAACAAACGGTGTATTTCTATCGCTGCTCGTTTAGTTTTTATTGCCGTTTCAAATATACCGGTCATTTTTGAAACACCCTGTATGTTGTCTTAACGCGTAACAAATACACCGTTTGTTGCAATATGCTTGGGACAGCAGTACGTTTTCAGGCAGACAAACTTTCGAAATTACAGTAGTTACAATTGTCAACAACAGATGGCGCTGCGGTCTGGGAAACTCACCGATTTGTACAAGGCTTGTGACCTTCACACCATACGCGACTGTCAGCACATATCCCACGGCTGGAAATGTAACGTTGTGTCATTCCACTGAACCTCTGCGACCCATCCGTCTGTGGGGAAACTGGCTTTCGAGGCATGCCAAACATACAGCCCATAAAGAGGTGGAGCACAATCGCTCTGAAAGACAGGTGGAAATGTCCAGCCTTCAGATGCAAGTGAAAGCAGAATATCTTCGTCTAACAAGTGCAGATAATCTAGCAAGTGCTGATAATGGCCTGCGGTCGGCGTACCTGGATGAAGAACGTCAATAATGCAAGAACGCGATGTTACGTCACCAAATTATCACCTTCGCTAAGTAATCTTCCTGTTTGGAGATGTTTGACATCTGACCGGTATCTCTGAGTGTCTTTCTTTACCTCTCGCTTGAAATACAAATTAACTTCATCCGGGAAGAGTTTTGTCCAGCATGTGTGTCACAAATTATTCAAACTGAGCCCAACGGTCTGTCTCGTCCTGTGTGAGATAACATCTGATTTTAGTAAGGCTGTCATTTACATGTTTCGGGAAGATGCGGCGGGGCTGGGCCCATAGGTTGATGTTGCTTCATCCGTACCCGTATCAAATCGTTCGGCTTTTCGCTTGTCTGCGACAGAGCCAGTTCCATGGCATTTTCGAGTCTACACTGTCGTTAACTGGTGGTCTGCTTTGGTGGAGTCGCTGGATATCTGCGATAACACCGGTACTCCTGTCCTGATATTAGGACGGAGTCAGTGCTTTTCGGGTTCACTGACACCGTCAGCTTAGACCTCACCTGGTAGGAAGAAACTTCAGCTATAAACTAGAGAATAAATGGTTCAAATGGCTCTGAGCACTATGGGACTTAACTTCCGAGGTCATCAGTCCCCTAGAACGTAGAACTACTTAAACCTAACTAACCTAAGGACATCACACACATCCATGCCCGAGGCAGGATTCGAACCTGCGTCCGTAGCGGTCGCGCGGTTCCAGACTGAAGCGCCTAGAACCGCTCGGCCACTCCGGCCGGCCAACTAGAGAATAAATACAGCTCTTCCCAGCAGATACCACTATCTGGCCCATCTAGTTCTCTATGTGTTTGATAAGTCAGATGACTGCCTTTCCACTAGAAAATTACGAGTTGCACCAGGAATGCTGCTTACATAGTGGCGGGGATGTTGGTAACATTGCCAGATAGCTTTTTGCAGTCGCCTATCTCATAATAAATGACTACATTTCCGTTTAACACTAATTTGTCACCCTGTATAAGTTCTAATTTTCAAATCAGTTACATATCATTTATAATATTTCTGTTTGCTGCATTGAACAACTGTAATCTTTGAAATTTAATAAATGCAACAACGTGAGCTAAGGAAAGCAGCAAATTTCTTCTGTATGCAATGATGTTTGGGAATCTCTGGAATATGCACCACCGTTTTAATACCCATAGAAAACGAGATGTAATTGTATGAAATGGGGACAAACGCATGAAAATAAGACTAAGGCAAGCGACCGGATGCAGTGGAACTGTCGGAATGAGCTGTTCACCAGTTAATAACATCACTTATGTATCTATTGTGTGTTATAGTCTGGAAAATTTCATCTTAGTTTCGAATCATTCCCAAGACGGCTTAGCCGAAGACGTCGAAGAAAAACAATACATACATAAAGAATCGTAACAGTAGTAAAGCCCAAACGAAACTGTAAAAGCGCTAGAAATAGTTCAGACAAATTCGACACTATTTTCTGGAAATCATGTTGGATAAAAGTAAAGAAATTCGAGCGATACTTTTCTCCAGTTCTACTTCCTGTATTTCACCTCTCTCGAAGAAAATAAGCTTTGAGCTGCCTGGGCGTGTAAGAAACGGTATAGATATTCAGTTTTTCCATCGTGATTGATCTTTATTCAAGTTACGTTTCATTGTGAACCAAGCAGTGGCTTGCGAAGTAAAGATCTGGAGACTTTTTGTAATAGGTGAATATCTGTTCTCATCTGTATCTATAATTAAATCTGTTGGAATGTGAACGACGACTCATCTTGGAGTGCGACACACGCTCCACAATTCAAGAAGAACGTAAGTAATTGCGACACTCCTGCAAACCATGTCCGTACAAGTAAACTAATCTCTTTTGAGAAAGACGTCTGTTTGCATTGTAACAGTACGCGCCGTGAAGAATGTATTAATGAAAGTGAACGAATTATCCACGACGGTGCTAATGTTACACATATAATACGAAGTTGGGCCTTTCTTGGAACTACGTATAAAACATAGTGAACGATTTAATGTGCACAGTCATTTGTGGAGCTCTAAATGATATCAAGTGTGTAAAAGAATCAAAGACTACTAAGTTTCTAAGCCCATGCGCACTTCTCAAAAGAGAAATGCTGACACAAATCATTGTCGTTGCCCACTGGGCAATAATATTAAGGAGCCTTATTCTGCAGACTGAGATAGGGGCTTAATGAAACCAGTATTTTAAAATTATGAGGATAAGGCTCGTACTTTGTTAAAAGGTTGCTACGTTCGTCGTACAAGGTAGCAACATTAAATAAGGTCGCGGCTGCAGCCTGAATAGTCTTGACTCTGGTTTGGTAGTTGAAGGTTGTGTATTTAAGAATACAAAATCTAACCTATCTAACCTTGGTCTTATGTAAATAATTCATGCCAAATGATGGCCTGTACGCAATTATTGCGCAAGAAATAGCTGTAGAATGCTTCCCGGATCAGAAGGGGTTGGGGTATGGGATGAATTTCAGTTATGTAAGGCCTGAATGTAATTATGGTAGAAATGAACATTTATTGACTTCGACAAGTCAATTAAAAACACTTGTGAATACAATAAGATGTGACGAGAGGTGGTGTCTGATGTATATTAATTTCTATACTCGATAGAACTTAAACCTTGGTTCTGAATCCTGTAGTAAGTTCGTGGTTTATGGAACGAGAATAATCAAAGGATGAATTAACCGTACACGTACTTAACACTCAAATGCCGTTTACACAAAGGAGAAAAGAAAAGAATGTGAGCCCTCCACCATGACCACACATAACTAACAAAGAGAAGCGGCTCCCTCAGTTTTAACATGTTGAATGAATATGTAAGGTTACCGTTGAAATACATTAATGAATATCGAAACATGAGCTAAGGAACACATTAAATTTAAATGCACAGTATAAGAGGAAAATTTCGGAAGCTGCAGCGTAAAAGGCTCTTAAACCAGAGCACGTCGTAACGAACAAAACAAATAGGAATTTCAGGATAAACAGATTAGAGTTGCACGGCATGAACGCTAACTCGTGGTGGTAATGAATAAACCAATAACCGAACACTGTAGGGTAAGGATTAAAACAGATTGAAAAATCAGAGGCAAAACTACATTAACCTACACAAAATGTGTGACCAAAGCAAACAGACACCTCTTGCTACCCACCGTGCATCTCCTCAAGTTGGGCATACTGTCACGAGGGCAGACTACTGTATTTCCACTGTTATACACATAGAATACGTAACTGGGTACACGTTCATCAGATCTGTTATTCCAAGACAGAAAGGAAAGGACAGGTGCAATGAGATATAGCACTGAGACGTTGTAAATATGAGCATGGGACTCAGAGAAGTAGCAAAACTTAACGGACTTTGCAGAAGTACATCTGAATCAGACAATTAACGGAAAAATTTACCATGAAATATGGGAACTGTGTAAACTGTGACTGATATAAACGGACGCAGCTGCTCGCTTTTTTATACCGGAGGAAATTTTCTTTCTGCAAAATCTGCTATCTGCACCGTAGACTGAGGTACCAGAGATACCGAGATGAGGTTGCATTAAATAAGATCCCATGAAGAGTCTCACGTGGAGACCTTTCAGTGTCGCTGCCGACCTTTCTTTACTTGCACCACTCTGTGTCTAATGACAAGTGCGAAGCTACGCGAAATTCATGAGACTTATCGATTACCATTGTTCACTCACTGATCAAATTTTTAGTTAAAAATCCTAAATGACCCTTATGTCCGTGCTTCGGGACTTCCGTAGCCTCGTGTGAGGTCCAATTTTGCTGCCGCTGCAAGAATCTTTACACCGTTAATGATGTGCGGTATATGAGATAGAATATGCGACGTACTTGCGCTGTAGGTTCAGTGCGGAAATGTTATTACAGAACTCATGTTTCTTCTCTGGGCTGAAATAAATATGTATAGAGGCCGTAAGACAGGATTAAACTTCTCACTACCCTAAAGACAATAATTACAGCTCTGCAGCCATCCAACTGCTTTCAGAAGTATTCCGAGATCCGACCACTGCTTCTGTCTATCGCCGGCCGCTGTGACCGAGCGGTTCTAGGCGCTTCAGTCCGGAACCGCGCTGCTGCTACGGTCGCAGGTTCTAATCTTGCCTCGGGCATGGATGTGTGTGATGTCCTTAGGTTAGTTAGGATTAAGTGGTTCTAAGTCTAGGAGACTGATGACCTCAGAAGTTAAGTCCCATAGTGCATAGAGCTATTTGAACCTTTTTCTATCTATCTAGCTTCTAACAACGACCGCTGCTAATCTCCACACAGCATAACTGGAACACAATTCAATGAAAATAAGGAAAAAGTCACATAGATCACACTCAAGTTCCAGCGGAAACAAACACGGTTTATTTACTTGAAGTGAACCGCGTTAAATTCGCTTCATTCAGCGAACACGGCCCAAGTTAACCAATGTGTTTACGTTCTGATGTAGGATCCTCCTATCGAACATTTACACATGCACTAAAAGGCAACACCTGCTTACAAAACCGAAAAGGACTAAACAGAATTCATTTTTTGATCCCTATATCTTTCTGTATTTTAAAAATACCTTTGGTGACCACTAAGGATCAGTAGCTCCTGACTTCAGCTTGACGCTTTAAAATACCAATGATGCCCTGCAGTATCTACAACTTGCCACCTCAGTCCCGCGAGGACTGTCAGCTACCTCTTCAATTTTATGACCTACAAACCACTTCAAAAAAAGGTTTTCCAGGCCTTTCGGCCAATTAGACTCAGTAGCCAAATGCACAGACTTTGGCTGACCGTTTTCCACCTTCGCTGCTTTCACTAGTGCCATAGTGTCACTGGTATTCAAAATATTGCTTCCTAACAATAATTTTCAAATATGTGTTTCCAACATGTGCTTCGAAACTTCCGCCATCCTTTGAAGTCACCTTTCTGTGAATTCCAACACAGCCCGTTTAGGAGTATTATGGAGAGATCAGTTCAACGTAACCTCATACTACATCCGTAACTCGGAGAAATGAAATTGTTACTGCAGTTCGTACGTAATTAATTAATTGCATAACTTTTATTCGTTAGTATAAGAGCTGTCTATTAACGCTTATGACCCTGAAATGTTATTTTTATTCTTATTTGTGCAACGGTTTTATTTTTGTGTGATCTAATCTGACTACGAATGGAATTGTTATTGAAGGAATCTACAACGTGTTATATCTGTTCTTGAGTACCAAATCCCATTGTCTTGATGTTAAAGTGGGTCTTGATCTTTCCAGTACACTTGAAATGGTAATTTTTGGAGCATGCCAGGAATGTGGTTTGTTGTACTTACATCGTGGCGGTCAATGCTAGTTGAGTGCGTTGCTCCTTGCATTGTGTCATCACTGTAAACTTCCGTTGCAGCAGCTTTTGTGGGAGGTGATTAAACTATAGAAGAAACATTGAATTAGTCTTTTTTTAGATTTAGGGTATTATTAACTTTTGTTCTCAGTGTCAGCTGTGAATGTACAGAACTAGTACCACTTGCACAACCTTGATCAATCATGTTAAGACACTTTGTCGAACATTGAAAGAACTTCTGTGTTTGTTTCATTATGTTACTCGTAATATTCGTTTCTTTCTGGGACGTCGGCATCCTATCCCAAATGTTAATTTCATCAGTTCTCCGCGCAAACTCCCAGGAGATCCACATTCAACTCCGTCCTCTCACTGCAAGTGCCTCTACCTGCATACCACGCTGTCGTTACGTGAACAGCACTCAGGACTGGACAGCAACAAACATTTGTCATTCACGCGATCGTCGGAGGAGTGCAATATTCATCTGAGCGTGTTCGTTTGTGTAAACACCTACAGCAGTGGGGCCCTGCGTTCAGGTACTAATTTACATTTCCCTTTACATTAAAAGAAGTGTAACCATCTAGGCATTAATAAAAATGTGGGGTGACATCTGAGGTGTCCTACAATATCGTCAGTTTACAACCAGCTTCCCACAGATAGCGGAAACCGTCTGTAACATAAACAATATCAACAGGGAAATGGTCGCAGCCGCGGGTACAAATGATATGTCACAAAGCTTCTTCGACAGAACATACTCTTTTCATTTCCATTATGGCGAGGAGAAGAATGATAGACACATAAGTCGTGAGAAATTGTACACTGAAATCTGTTTTTCCTGAAGCATTTCAAGATAAATACAAAAACACTCTTCCTTTTCATCGTAACATGTCGTGACGACGTAAATAAACAAGAACGGACACGCTTACTTAAGTCTCTGTAACTCCTTTTGAAGAAAAGCTGCATACATAACCATTTGTTGCAGAAAACGTTTCGAAAATCCTGGTTCATCTTTGGCACTTTCCCTTTGTTTTTTATGTTCTCACGAAAAATGATAAATCAGGATTATGAATTTTCCTTGCCCGTAAAAGTATAGCCCTATGAAAAACAAATTGATATTAAGTTTCATATGCTAAAAACGTTGTCGATTGTGCATTCGATCAATCTTGTCACAAATTCAAGTCTTCAATGTTTTGTCATGCGTGATTAAGGCACTATTTTGTGCCCGGACATTATCAACACTAACAATATTATGTTCAGATAAGCATTACAAAAATAGATAACCTCTTCATTATATAATCATTTGAGATATACTAATGGATATATATGTTCCAGTTTCATACTTTTCTGTTGGTAAGTAAGACACAAGGCAGGCAGGTAAGGAAATAACTTCGTTCTGATATGCTACCTGTTTCCAAATAAATCATAACCGCTGCAAACAGATTTTCAGTAGCCTTCATTTCTGTAAATGTTACGATTCATTTTGCTTCTTTACTTTGTCAAAAATAAAATTTTCCACTTTCTGCCCATTACGCATTCAAGCAATTGTTTCATACAGAAAGGGACAGTAACAATAGAATGGACGCACTTTCGGAAGCACTTGCGCTGTTGTTGAGTGTATTACACGTTTATTTTTTCACTCTTGCAAAGCTAACGATAGTGTTTTGTACGTGTAGCGGTCTCTGATTTCAGAAGCCTCTTCACTGAACGGTAGCAGCAATCTTGCTGAGTAGAGGGACCCCTAAGCCAGTAGAGACAGAAAATAAATTCTCTTAGCGCAAGCAGCTAGGAGGTTGGAACCCCCGGAGACTTAAGAATTTCTACCCTAACGCTTTGAGTTCCCGACACATGATTAGCATCGGTTAACAGCGGTAACGCGGCCCGTGGAAAAAAAAGGACAAAAAGATAAAAGAAGGTGGAATAAAAAATTAGACAGGATGTAGTGTGGAGGCCGAAAGGTGGCGGAGGTCGTGTTCCGCCCCCAACTCGAACGCTCTCCTCCCTCGCAGCGGCGTAAACAAAGCAAAACAACGGAAGAGGCGCCGAAGGACGGCCGACGAGGGCAGGGGCAGTCCGTCTCCAGGGCCGGCAATTAATAACGGCGATGAGGTGAGGCGTAGCGGCCGGCCTGAATCACTGTGCGCGCCTCGCCGTGACTCCGGCTGGGGCTGGGGCGCCGTTCTGCTCGCAGCATCGTGACGTATGTGTGAGTGTCTGGGTGCCGCGCCGACTAGTGTTAGCATACAGGACCGATAAAGAATACAGTTTCATAGATACTCGTGCCTCCACAGAACAACAGGTTCATGCGGAACTCAGCTTACCCTTTCCTCACACGATATTCTGCAAAGAAGAAATGGGAGCCGAAGTCGAAAATGCAGTTGCTTCAAAGTTAGCACGTAATAGAGCATCGGAAGAATTGCGATGAGATGAGGAGAAAGGCACAGATAACATACCATCTGAATTTCTAAAACTATTGGAGAAAGTGCGAACCAAACGTGTGTAGAATCTATGAGATTGGCCTCATACTATCACACTGTTGGAAAAATATCATCCACAGAATCCCACAGATAGAAGTGATGGAACTACTACACAATCCGCCTAACAGCTCATTAATTCAAGTTGCTGACAGCAATAATATACAGAAATATGGAAAAATTAATTTAGGATCTGTTACATGATGATCAATGCGGCTTTATAAAAGGCAAATCCAACCAGAGGCAACATGGCGTTGCTATTGATGATGGAAACAAGAGTTAACAAAAATCATGCTCTGCTACCAATGAACAATCCTTGTCATACCACTGGACAAGAACCTTATACACCCAATTCTGTCGTGGAAGGACAGTGGACACCAACTCAAAGGAGAACACATAAATTACATATATTTATTCAAATAAGAGCCTGGATAGATCACAAAATTTTCAAATGACAATGAAGACAGTGCACAAAGAAAGTCGTAAGTAGTAGAGCTAGGAGAGACCCACCACACTTTCCACTGTTTCCAGATGTATCCAAGATAGCGGTGATGACGTCATCCAAGATGGCGTCCTGTAGACTTGGCAACAGTATATGACGTCATCCAAGATGGCGGCCATGACGCCAGCTGATGACGCAAGTACCTATGTTCAAGATAGCGCGAATGTGCCACACACCCCTGCCACGATCTCCTGGCAGGAAGTTCAAATTCCATCAGGACAATGCAACCTATACTAACCTAAGAAAATGGCGGGAAGATAGGTCACTTGCGCTACCTCTACTAACATTAGTCACCCGATCGCCACCATTTCCTAGGAACTCAGGAATGATTTTTGGAAGGAAGATAGGTCAACTGGGCTACGTCCACTAACCTACGAAAATGGTGGGAAAGAAATGGCACTTGGGCTACCTTCACTAACCTACGAAAATGGCGGGAAAGAAACGGCACTTAGGCTACCTCCATTAACCTAAGTCATCCAACCACCACCTCTTCCTAGAGTTTTGGAGCACTTTGAATTTTGGAGGAAAGATGTGTCAGTTGGGCTATCTCTACTAACCTAAGAAAATGGCGGAAAAGAAACGGCAGTTTGACTACCTCCACTAACCTAAGTCACCTGACCGCCACCTCATCCTAGAAAATGGCGGGAAGAGGACTCGACCTGTGCTGGACATAAGTCTTTATTTTGCATGCACTATTTATTTAAACAATTAGAATCAGTATCACCATCACGTGTTGTCAACATGGACTCCAGAGTCCAACTGACCTAGTACACAGTACTGCCATCAGAGGCCCTGTCATCCATTCCATGATGTAATCCAACATGGTGGGGAAAATGGAGAGAAACAGTGTGTTCACCAGGCGGTTCCAGGCCCAGTACACAGTAACGCCAGCAGACGGCACTGTCACATGTTCCGCGATGTAACCCAAGATGGCTGATTGGAGGGTAAAAAAATGACTCAGCGTGCACTGGGCTGCTGGAAATAGGAAGGAGTGTATTTATTTTGGAACAATTTATTTAGGGATGGATTTGAGATAGTATACTTATCACACTGATACAAAACACATGCACTGGCATGCTTGTGTTCATGTCACACAGCATGCAGACCTGTAAACTACTCCTAAATTACCGAAATAACACTCTGCAGACATGTTAACAACTCCTAAATTACCGAAATAACTTCAGTATACAGCAAACAGACAAGCAAACTACGCCTAAATAATTCAGTACTCCAATCTCCAGATACGTAAACAACTTGCAAACTGTGCAAATAATGCATAGCACACCCTACAGACCTGTTCCAAAATAAAACAACAGATATGCAACCAACGTGCACAGGCACTGCCCCCTGCACCCCTGCACCCTGTCCATTGGACCGCACAGGAGGCTACCGCACAACCTCCCAGAAGACAGGATGCACTGACAGCCACAGCAGCCTTCAGCTGCCAAGCCAGGCACAGGTGCCCATTTGGGTCCTTCAGGCATGAGATAGCAGCATCTCTTCCATACTTGACACCTGAGAAATCCCTGTTGAATTACTTGATCACCTAGGCACCGTTGGTGATGCGACTGGACGGGAGTGAGGACCTATTTGCAGAGCACAGATGCCCCAAGGGTGCATGCATGTCAACACTGCCACAAGCCACTGCCAGAAGCAAGCCAGTGTGAACCATAGCTCTCACGCCGCTGCAAAGGGCGTGTCAAAGGCACCTCTAAAGTTAAAGTTCTTTGAGTGTTATACTGAAGTCACATGTCTATCTCAATAACCGCTAAGTCGTCCTCTGGGCCACATCCGTGTGTGTGCACCGCTACTGGTGTGATACCTCTCTCTACTTGCGTTCCAGCGAAAACCTAATTGCCAAGTGACTCACCCTCGCAGACGCTGCAGATATCTGTTCCAGAATAGCACAGGCTGCTTTCTCTCTTGCTATCCTAACAGGACATGTGTGATGTGTGGCTGACACATCACAAACGCATCTAGCAGCGTTCTCAATTTTATACTGAAGCTACATGGCTATCAAAAATAAGAATCAAGTCGAACTCTAGGAAATTGCATAGTACCCCAGAAATACTTAACACGTGCTTTTGTAGGAGCTTTTGTGATGTCTCGGCTTGTATGCACGGAAATTCTTGTCCAAAGAGAACCTGTTTACGAAAATAGTGCAGAATAACATCGAATGCATTCACGTGTTACCCTTCCTGCTTTCAACATACACAAATGTTCCTCACCCTATGTAGAGACTCCTATATCCCAGCACAAAGGATGTCTTGTGAATAAATTGCGCATTATGATTTACTCTTATTGAATTTACCCACTAAATTACTGATGCCACCAGTGTTGAAACACTGTCCAACTTTTTTTTCTCTCTGCACATGAGGCTTTCAGTGGCAAAAAACTGTTTTATACACATCGCCATATTGCACTGATAATTAAACCTTGCAAAGTGCTCCTACATATCGTCAAATAGTGGAAAACTGTTACCCAACTACACTGCTCTCACACTGAGGACAGGAGCTTGAATATTAGAGCGCAAAACCAATCTTCAACCCAGAAATATATCACCATGTACTGTGTTGATGTCATACACATACAATTCCTATCCTGCACAATACAAAGTCAGCCCTTTTACATCATCCATACATATACTGCGAAGACAAACAGCACCGTAGGTACACTTGTGGCACTAGGCATTTACCGAGAGTTCAGGTGGGCATCCACCCCCAACATGTGAGTAGAGTTCTGTCAGTGGATCGAAGTCACTCTCAGAACTGTTCTACAAATTCAGCCTCGTTTCCCCCCTTGGCACAAACTGCTTTTTTGCTTGCTCGATTTTCTACACCCATCTCCAGACTCTGGGATTAAAAGAAAATATCTAATTTCGCATGGCTTGCTAGAATATCATACGCTTCTCGTGGTACTTTTCGATATCAAACACACCGCAGTATCCTACAGATCACTAGCAAAACATAATTCCGAAGATATAGACTGGAAATTATTTCTCTACAAACCCGAAACGTTAGCTATGTGGGGCGTGCTGTAAACCACTGTCTTACTAGAAACTTGTAATGTCTGTGAAGGCATTTACGCGGTAACTCGAAAAAAAGAGGAAACTGATATTTCCACTCACGAATACTGATGTCAGTGCTTTAGCAGATTCCAAATCATCCCTATAATTAACTAGCTCAACTAAGGCGTTTCTCATGTCTAGAGATCTGGCAAACATATCTTCCACATGCTAGATGCACACATCACAATCGATCTTCTCTCAACTAAATAAAGGCACGAAATGTGCAGAAGCAGTCAAGCAAACAATTTTCATGGGAGGGAATAACAGGCCAGCACCTCCATATTCAATCTTCTCAAATTTCCGCGCCATCACGAAAGATATCCAACTCATACTAAGTATTAGTATGTTCGGTCGTCTAGAGGACAACATGATTAATTCATCTACATTCCTGTCCAATCGGACAGCTCTTACCATTAACGGGAAATGTGAATCATCCCCGCACAAGTCTCTGGCACTGCAAGCCAAGCACGCACAGGTAGAATCTTCATCCTAAGAAATCGGTCACATATATATTTTACCCCTGTACTTACAATTAAATGTTATGATTACAGTCTCAGTTGAACGGCATTCGACAGTGAGCAAAGTATCAGAAATACACCCTGCTGACAGATGTGGCTCTGCAAATAGAAATATCGGTACCATTCTTATGACTTGACATACTCTTCCCTATGCTATCACCGTACTCCATGTCAAACCTTACCTTCCTTATGATTGGACATAGTTATTCCCTTTGCACATGTCGGAACACAAGCACATAATTTATAAGCCTCATGCTGAAGGCGAACCTATCATGCATCACCTACCACTAAATATAATACTCCGCCAATAAATGATTGCAGATGATACATAATAATACTGACGGGAAATCAGCGATGGGTGGACATGTCTCATCGGTTTTTCTTGTGTGTGGTACCACTGTGTCTTAGAAAGAGAGGGGTAATCGTCTTACAAACCGCCAGATGTTAGAAAACCCGACCACAAGAACTACTGTATGCTACTGTCACAAGCGGTCTTGCTTGTACAGGTGTACACAAGGATCCATGTTAAAAGTTATACTGGCTTTATAAATCGAGGTATGACATTACCTCTGAATGAGGTGGTTCTTTGTCCAGACATATACTGTGACGGTGATTGCTGGAGTATTTAGTATCAGAGCAACAGTGCCCTTACATGTCGCTGATGGTGCAACCTCGGATAAAATTACCCAATTTAGAAAGTGATACATGTGATGGAACGTGGTATGAAACCGGTATTTGCGACTCCCTCATGCTACCGCAGCTAGATATTTCTACTGTGTTTGTAATGCATTCTGCCTTGGTGCCATGTCAGAGGTTCCATGATATATCCACGGGGCTATAGGCGATGGTTGATTGAGAAGGATCACAAACAGAACATGGTGTGCTGATTGAGTTGGTAAGAAATGTAGACTAAATTTTCAGATCTCTAACGCTACGCTATCCACTAGAAATGCTGTCTGGCGTTTGGAATCAAGTCCCTCCATTCAAACACATACCTGTGTTGGATACTATGCGTAAGTAGTTTAATGATTACAGCTACTACTGAATTATATTTCTGGCTGTCTCATATCTCGAAACAAATTACTTCTCTCGAACCTATCTACAACAGTAAAATTCCAGCCTCATTTTAGGTAGTCCCCATGCATCCTGCAACAGCATTCTCAGACTCTTCGCTACCATCCCCGTAGCTTTGTGCATGTGATCATTCCAATGTAAATCGGAATTGAGTAGAAGTCAGAGGAAACTACATCTACCACCTTCTGAATACCATAAAGAAACAGACTAAGCTGTGACAGGACTGTGTTTTGACCATTCAATGGAAACGAGTGCTGAGAGAAGGACAAGGATTTTCCTACTGCACTGTGGTGCACATCAAATTACATACAAGTACTGCAGATCCACATCCATTCACATCTATCTTCCCAACATGCTATCCTCGTTATTCTGTACTATCCACCAGAGAAAAATTACAAACTATAAATGCTCAACTAACTTCAACCCATATAGAACTAGATAAGATTTTTACTGCATCTACCTTCTCCCATACATTGAAACCAAATATCGCATGCATGCAGGCATCGAGCACATGTGACGATCCTATTAAATACACAGGTACTCATCAACTGCCCAAACCAGTTTAAAGTTCCATCTCCGGCACTCTTGAAGCATGATCGTATCCAGTGGACTATATTGTAAGTTCTAAGAGACATCCCATGTGGACATGTCTCGTTGTTTGAAACATTATTTTTTCTGCTCTAACACGCTTTATACACAGCCAAACATTTTGTTTTTCTGCCATGACTTCGAGGTCTGTGTCAGGTACTAAATTGACATTAAGACGTTCTGATCCACTGCCTTTCGTAGACAACAAAGACATCACCCCAAAGTGAAGTTATCCAAGACGTCACATTGTGACACGACTGACCTCATTCAAGATGGCTGCCGTGATGTCAGCTAATGATGCGAGTACAGTTACCCAAAATGACTGAAAAGTGCCACCGCCCCTTGTTTTCGATTATGGGAGGAGGGGGATGCAGTAAAAATCTTATCTAGTTCTGTATGGCATGAAGCTGGTTGAGCTTTTGTAGTTCGTAAATCACAGAATAACGAAAATAGCATGTTGGGGAGATAGATGCGAATGGACATGGAACTGTAGTAATTGTACGTAGTTTGGGGTGCACCACAGTGCAGTAACAAAAATCCTCGGCCTTCTCTCAGTGGCTGTTTCCATCGAATTGTCAAAACACAGTCCTGTCGCCGCTTAGACAGTTTCTACACGACATTCCCCTGACTTCTACTCAATTCCCACTTACATTGGAACGATCACTGGCGCAAAGCTACAGGGATGGTAATGCAGAGTCAGAGAGCGCTGTGGCAGGATGCATAGGGACTACATAAAATGAGGCTGGAATTTTACTGTAGCAGATAGGTTCGAGAGAGGTGACTTGTTTCGAGATATGAGAGTGTCAGAAATATGATTCACTAGTGGCTGAAATCATTAAACGAATTCTCCATAGGATCCAATGCAGGTATATGCTACAATGGATTGACTTGAATCCTAATCCCAGACAGCATTTCTAGCAGATAGTGTAGCATTAGAGATCTGAAAAGTTAGTTTGCATTTCTTACCCCCTCAATCAGCACACCATGTTCTGTTTGTGATCCTTCTCAATTAACCATCGCCTATAGCCCCATGGATATATTATGGAACCTCTCACATGGCACCAAGGCAGAATGCGTTACAAATTCTGTAGAAATATCTAGCTGCGGTAATTTTTTTACGAGGTTGCACCATCAGCAGTATGTAAGCACACTGTTGCTCTGATACTATATACTCCAGCGATCACCATCACATTTTTCTGGACAAAGAACCACCTCATTCAGAAGTAACGGCTTACCTCGATTTATAAAGCCAGTATAACTTTTAACATGGATTTAGTAGTAGGGGATGCATGATACGTTCCCCTTGAGCATGAATCTTATAAAGTATGTGTTTGTGTTCTGACATGTGCAAAGGAAATGACTATGTCCAGTCGAAATGGAAGTTACGGATTTGACGTGGAGTACTGTGATGTCACAGGGAAGAGTATGCCAAGTCATAAGAATGGTAGCGATATTTCTATTTCCAGAGCCGCAGCTGTCAGAAGGGTGTATTTCAATACTTTGCTCATTGTTGTATAACATTCAACTGAGACCATGATCATAACATGTAATTGTAAGTACAGGGATAAAATATATGTGTGACAGATTTCTTAGGATGACGATTCTACTTGTGCGTGCTTGGCTTACAGCATCGGTGACCTGTGCAGTGATGATTCATGTTTCCCATTAGCGGTAGGAGATGTCCAAATGAAGAGGCCTGTTGGATTGTAGGAATGTAGATGAATTATCAGTGTTGTCATCTAGACGACCGAATAGCAAACCAATACTTAGTATGTTTTGGATAACTTTCGTGATCGCATGGAAGTTTGAGAAGATAGAATATGGAGGTGTGCGTTTGTGCTGGACTGTTATTCCCTTCCATGAAAATAGTTTGCTTGACTGCTTTTGCACATTTCAGGCCTTTATGTAGTTGAGAGAAGATCGATTGTGGTGTGTGCATCTAGCATGTGGAAGAAAAGTTTGCCAGTTCTCTAGACATGAGAAACACCTTTGTTGAGTTAGTAAATTATAGGGATGATATGGAATCTGCTAAATCACCAACATCAGTATTCGTGAATGGAAATATCAGTTTTCTCAGGTTTTTTTTTTTTTTTTCAACTTCCCACGTAAATGTCTTTGGAAACATGACAAGTTCCAAGTTAGTCAGTGGTTTACAACACTCCCCACCTAGCTAACGTTTTGGGTTTCTAGATAAATAATTTTCAGTCTATATCTTCGGAATTATGTTTTGCAAGTGATTGGTAGGATACTGCTGTGTGCTTGATATCGAGAAGCTTTGCGAAAATGGTATAATATTATGGCAAACCATGCAAAAATAGATGTGTTCTTGTAAGCCCAGAGTCTGGAGATGGGTATATAAAATTGAGCAAGGAAGCAAGCAGGTCCAGACTAGAAACAGAATCGCGTTTGTGCTGAGGTGGGATACGAGGCCGAATTTCTAGAATTGACTTCGATCGACTGAGGACAATCTGGTGACACGTTGGATATGGATGCCAGCCCGACCTCACAGTAAATAATTAGTGCCACAAGTATACCTATGGTGTTGGTATATGTATGAATGATGTAAAAGGGCTGACTTTGTATGACGTAGGGTACGAATTGTATGTTTACTACATCGCTAGGTTGGAGATCGGTTTCGCACTCTAATATTCAAGCTCCTGTCCTGAGTGTGAGAGCAGTGTAATTGAGTAACAGGTTTTCACTATTTGCCGATATGTAAGGGCACTTTGAAAGGTTAAATTGTCGGTGCAATATGGCGATCTGTGTAAAATAGGTTTTTTTGCCATTGAAAGCATTTGCAGAGAGAAAAAAAAGTCGGACAGTGTTTCCACACCGGTGGCATCAGTAATTTGGCTGGTAAATTCGATAAGAGCCAATCATAATGCGCAATTCATTCACAAGACTTCTTTTTTGTGGGATATATAAGACTCTACATAGAGTGAGAACGTTTGTGTAGGTTGAGAGCAGGAAGGGTAACACATGATCGATGGGGTGCCATGTTAGGATCATGAGTAAGAATGCATACGGTGTTATTCTTCGCTATTTTCATAAACAGGTTCTGTTTGGGCAAGAAATGTCATGCATACAAACCAAGACAAAGCTCCTACAAAAGCACATGTTAAGTATTTCTGGAGAACTATAGAATTTCCGAGTGCAAGGGGTTTGCTAGTTGAACTTGTGATGATATGTAGCTACTTGCAGCAATGCGTCAGCCACACATCATGCATGCCTCATTAGAGTTGCTAGGGAGAAAGAAGCTTGTGCTATTCTGGAATGGATTTCTGCAGTGTCTGTGAGGGTGAGTCACTCAGCAATTAGATCATCACTGGACTGCAGGTAGAGAGATGGATCACATCAGCAGCAGTGAAAATGCGTACGGGCAGCCCAGACTTGGCGCTTATTTAGATACACATGTGACATGAGTGTAGCACTCGAAGAACTTTAACAGTAGAGGTGACTTGTCGGCAGCAGTGAGAGATTGATGGCTTGAGCTGGCTTGCATCTGGTGGTGGCTCGCGGCAGTGTCGATGAGCAAGTGCCCTCGGAGCATATGCACTCTGTAAATTAGTCTTTGCTCCCTTCTGGTTGCAGCAGCAACGGTGTGTAGGTGATGACATATTTCGAGACGATTTTCTCAGGTGTCAAGTATGAATGGGATGCTGCCGCCTCATGCTTCAGGGATCCATACAGGCCCCTGTGCATTTCTTAACAGCTGATGGCTGTGGGGACTGCTGGTGCATCCTGACTTCTGGGAGCATGTTCAGTAGCCTTCTGTGTGGTCCAGTGGGCAGAGGGTGGCTGGCGGTCACTGTGCAACTTGTTTACATGGCTGTTGCAATATTGTGCAAGCAGGTCTGTAGGCTGTGCTAAGCATTACTTGCACAGTTTATGGGTTGATTTCGTGTCTGAACATCAGTATACTGCATTATTTAGGAGGAGTTTGCGTGTGTGTGTGCTGTGTACTGAAATTATTTCGGTAATTTAGGAGTTGTCTTCGTGTATGCTGAGCATTATTTCGGTAATTTAGTAGTTTACAGGTCTGTAGGCTGGGTGGCGTGACCCTAAGCATGCCAGAGCGTGTGTTTTGTATCAGGGTGATAAATGTACAACCCAAATGCGTCCCTAAATAAATTGTCCCAAAATAAATAAAGTTGACTCGTTCCTCTCTCCAGCAGCCCAGTACATCCTGAGGCACTTTTCCCCTCCAGACAGCCATCTTGGGTTATGTCTCAGAACAGTCGACAGCCCCTCTGTTGCCGGTACTGTGTACTAGGCCCGAACTCCATGGTGAACACACTGTTTCCCTCCATTTTCCCCTTCATCTTGGATTATGTCACGGAATGTACAACAGTGCCCTCTGGTGCCAGTACTGAGTACTAGTTCAGTTGGACTCCGTACCCAATGGCAACTACACTTGATGATGGTACTGCCTCTAATTTTCGTAGTTTAGTAGAGGTTGGATTGTCCTGATGGAATTTGAATTTCCTGCCGGGGGGGGGGGGGGGGGCGTGGCAGAGGGTGTGGCTCTTTCCCACCATCTTGGATAACAGTACTTGTGTCGTCAGCTGAGATAACCGCCGACATCTTGGATGACGTCGTGCACTGTTGCCAAGTCTAAATGCCGCCATCTTGGATGATGTCATTGCCACCATCTTTGATACATCTGGGAACAATGGAAACAATGGAAAGTGGTGTGTCGCTCTCCTGCCTCTACTACTGTCTTAGCCTCCAAAGAAATGACCCCTACGGCCTCGCTGACTGCTGCCTTCAAAAACTATATCACCACATGTCAGACACAGCCAAAATTTAAAATACACGTAAATTAAAACATTACAAAACATTCACTGGCAAATAATCATTCAACATAATTAAAATGAAACCTTACTGTCGTTTAAATAGCTAATCTTGAGGTGAAAACAAAATTGAATTAGGTGATTTTTAGGAGCAGTGATAAACTAAAGTCACTAAAAATGTCATGCCAGGGACTGCTAAACAAACGTTTTTAACAGAAAATACATATAATCTTAAGGCAGAATTCTAAAGATTGCAACTTATGTAAACTCAATTGCGGCTCAGTACAGTGAGCTGACCGAGAGGCACAAGGCATACAAGCCAGCTGTAGTCTTTCGAAACTTGATTCAAGCATCACAGCCATTGAAATTCAAAGTGCACTATAGAGACTTTCACACTAAAATAGAGAGGCCAACACAACAAACACGTTTAAAATATATTATCTCAACAAACACATAATTAATTTTAAACAGCTTTATCACTATTTGTAAAACAGCAAATTCTTAAACCAAGAAAAACAATTGGGCCAGTTAAATCTAGGAACTTTAAAGCCCAGACGCACACCCGAAAGCTCAGACCACAAATGAGCCTCTTGTCCTACTGCCAGTGGAAAACTATTTGCATGCAAACGTGACGCTCACCACGTAATGAAGTGTTGCTTTGTTCTTTGTCAGAAACATATCTCCGGAAGCATCCACAGCAGGCGACTAATATGGGGAGTGGCTGACAACTCCTGCTGTTTCTAATCGCCGACGTGCAGCACCTCTCCTAACACGCCGTACCTGGTAATTACTCACTGTGGCTACGACGGTTACTCCACTGCAAGGTGCACTAAGTCGGCCAAGGAACGATACCACGCACTCAGTTAACAGAGCGCCACCGCACAACTCCCCTCATCTCACAAAAACAACAGATTCGGCGGTGCAGACATTACTTGTCCGGCGTAACATAGAGAACTGCTTGCAGACTGGACCCAGAGACCCCTTAGCCGGCCGCGCGTGCTCCTTTATTTTCTTATAGTAGCAACTCTATAGTCTCCTAGTGAGGCGGCAGAGTTGCGTGGCTAAACACGGACCGAAGTCCCTGATATTCGATCATGGACCGGCTCAGACACATTCATAGCGTGCGTGGACCAATGTAGGGGTTTGGCAATGTAAAACTGTATGGTGTTGTTGTGGTCTTCAGTCCTGAGACAGGTTTGATGCAGCCCTCCATGCTACCCTATCCTGCGCAAGTTTCTTCATCTCCCAGCACCTACTGCAACCTACATCCTTATGAATATGCTTAGTGTATTCATCTCTTGGTCTCCCTCTGCGATTTTTACCCTCCACGCTGCCCTCCAATGCTAAATTTGTGATCCCTTGATGCCTCAGAATATGTCCTACCAACCGATCCCTTCTTTTCGTCCAGTTGTGCCACAAACTCCTCTTCTCCCCAATTCTATTCAATACCTCCTCATTAGTTATGTGATCTACCCATCTAATCTTCAGCATGATTCTGTAAAACCACATTTCGAAAGCTTCTATTCTCTTCCTGTCCCAACTATTTTCACTTCCATACATGCCTACACTCCACACAAATATTTTCAGAAATGACTTCCTGACACATAAGTCTATACTCGATGTTAACAAATTTCTATTCCTCAGAAACGCTTTTATCGCCACTGCCAGTCTACATTTTATATCCTCTCTACTTCGGCCATAATCAGAAGTTTTGCTCCATAAATAGCAAAACTGCTTTACTACTTTAAGTAGTTTCCAAATCTAATTCCCTCAGCATCACCCGATTTAATTTGACTACATTCCATTATCCTCGTCTTGCTGTTGTTAATGTTAATCTTATATCCTCCTTTCATAATACTGTCCATTCTCTTCAGCTGCTCTTCCAAGTCCTTTGCTGTCTCTGACAGAATTACAATGTCATCGGCGAACCTCAAAGATTTTATTTCTTCTCCATGGATTTTAATACCTACTCCGAATTTTTCTTTTGTTTCCTTTACTGCTTGCTCAATATACAGATTGAATAACATTGGTGAGAGGCTACAACCCTGTCTCACTCCCCTCCCAACCACTGCTTCCCTTTCATGCCCCTCGACTCTTATAACTGCCATCTGGTTTCTGTACAAACTGTAAATAGCCTTTCGCTCCCTGTATTTTAACCCTGCCACCTTTAGAATTTGAAAGAGACTATTCCAGTCAACATTGTCAAAACCTTTCTCTAATTCTACAAATGCTAGAAACGTAGGTTTACTTTCCTTAATCTGTCTTCTAAGATAAGTCGTAGGGTCAGTATTGCCTCACGTGTTCCAATATTTCTACGGAATATAAACTGATCTTCCCCGAGGTCGGCTTCCACCAGTTTTTCCATTCGTCTGTAAAGAATTCGTGTTAGTATTTTGCAGCTGTGACTTATTAAACTGGTAGTTCGGTAATTTTCACATGTGTCAACTCCTGCTTTCTTTGGGATTGGAATTATTATATTCTTCTTGAAGTCTGAGGTAATTTCGCCTGTCTCATACATCTTGCTCACCAGATGGTAGAGTTTTGTCAGGACTGGCTCTCCCAAGGTGTCAGTAGTTCTAATGGAATGTTGTCTACTCCCGGGGCCTTGTTTCGGGCTCAGGTCTTTCAGTGCTCTGTCAAACTCTTCACGCAGTATCGTATCTCCCATTTTATCTTCATCTACATTCTCTTCCATTTTCATAATATTGTCCTAAAGTACATCGCCCTTGTATAGACCCTCTATATACTCCTTCCACCTTTCTGCTTTCCCTTCTTTGGTTAGAACTGGGTTTCCATCTGAGCTCTTGATATTCGTACAAGTGGTTCTCTTTTCTCCAAAGGTCTCTTTAATTTTCCTGTAGGCTGTGTCTTACCCCTAGTGCGATAAGCTTCTAAATCCTTACATTTGTCCTCTAGCCATCCCTGCTTAGCCATTTTGCACTTCCCGTCGAGCTCATTTTTGAGACGTTTGTATTCCTTTTTGCCTGCTTCATTTACTGCATTTTTATATTTTCTCCTTTCATCAAATAAATTCAATAATTCTTCTGTTACCCAAGGATTTCTACTAGCCCTCGTCTTTTTACCTACTTGATCCTCTGCTGGCTTCAGTACTTCATCCCTCAGAGCTACCCATTCTTCTTCTACTGTACTTCTTCCCCCCAGTGCTGTCTATTGTTCCCTTATGCTCTCCCTGAAACGCTGTACAACCTCTGGTTCTTTCAGCTTAATCAGGTCCCATCTCCTTAAATTCCCACCTTTTTGCAGTTTCTTCAGTTTTAATCTACAGTTGATAACCAATAGATTGTGGTCAGAGTCCACATCTGCCACTGGAAATGTCTTACAATTTAAAACCTGGTTCCTAAATCTCTATCTTCCCATTATATAATCTTTCTGATACCATTTAGTATCTCCGGGATTATTTCATGTATACAACCTTCTTTTACGATTCTTGAACCAAGTGATAGCTATGATTAAGTTATGCTATGTGCAAAATTCTACCAGTCGGTTTCGTCTTTCATTTCTTACCCGCAATCCATATTCACCTACTATGTTTCCTTCTCTCCCTTTTCCTACTCTCGAATTCCAGTCACCCATGACTATTAAATTTTCGTCTCCCTTCACTACCTGGATAAATTCCATTATCTCATCATACATTTCATTAATTTCCTCATCATCTGCAGAACTAGTTGGGATCTCATCGTCACTGATGGGCTTCAGCTCGATATGGCATGCCTGAAGGACTCTGTTTCTCGCTTTACCCAGTCCATTGACACGGCTAGGGAAGGCGTTACATGGTATCAGAGAGATGTCTCCTTAGTGTGAATAGTTTCTTTGTCGTTTGTGTTTATGTAAGCGGTTTGTTTTCCATCTGACTACAAATAATGAAACTCATAGTCTAGATTTCCAAAAGGTTGCTGTATTGAGGTGGCTATTCAACACACAACGAGATTGAAATTAAGGCTACTGGTATGTTTTAAGATCTAAAAAAGACATTTGACTGCATATATCACAATATACCTTTAACCAAATTAGAAATCTGGCACAAATCAGAAATCTGTCATAGGAAATTTCACATAAGCTTCAAGTGTTTTTCTCGAATGTGGAACAATAGTTGTTAGTAGGGAAGAATCCTGTATTACTCTGACACTCCAGTACCATTCCCGGATGCCAAGTTTGTTTTGTTTGTAGATGATACAAACATTTCGGTACATAACAAACGAGATAGAGAAATGGTAGCTAAAGCAATTTTTATGGAGAGCACTAGTTGGTTTAGAGGTAGTTATTTGTCGTCAAATTTCGTAAAGACACACTATATGCCATTCAGAACAACTAATAAATTTCCATCTAGCATTTATATGAAATGTGATGATAAGCAGATTCGGTTCGAAAGACGACATAACACAACAAATAATTATTTCTAATGGGGACATTGTCAAACATAATATGGAGCACGCTCTCGTCTTATAGAACAACAGTTTGCAAATCTAAACCAACTTTATCTAAACCCTGTATTATATTGCGAAAGAATTATTGAACCTCTGGCTAGTCCACAAATGGACTTATATTAACACAACAGTTCAGGTGAAGATGTGATGGGACAATGTAGTCTATCCATTTTTCATTTACATCCAGTACAATATTCACCGAGCACAGGCGTAAGATGAAATATAATTAAATCATACACGCTGTGTTACGTTGCATTTTAGAAGTCTTCACCAATAGTTTAAAAATAAATCCCTACGACACTAGCAAGCAAATGCTTTTGAAAAGTGTTAAATTAGAATCAAGTGGTCGTAGGTATTGGTTGAGTGTGGGGACCAACAATGCTCATGTTTAAAAAAATTGATGCACTAATCAGATGTCAAAGTGGAGGGGACCTAATAGTTTGGCCGCCTGCCAACGCAATACGGTGGGATTATGACACTGAATCCGAACGCTTAGAGAAAAAGCAAAGAGATTAGCATCACTCAGTAATGATTACGGGTCTCCCAAAATCAACAGATCGCATCGTAGGCGAAACATTGCCGTTTAAAATCATATACGTTACAGTTGACGGAGCTTGTACTCCTTACAGTTAAATATAACTACACTGCTGAAAGAATTACGGCAACAAGATTCTGAACAATAACTGACGACTAGGAATGATACCAAATGATATCTTGCTAGTGTCGAAAATAAAATGGAAAAAATTCATCAATCTCGTCAGCCTGGATGCTTTTTAGTTGACTGTGAGAGCTCAAGTAACGTGTATGCTTTCCGTAAGCTTTGCGTGAGGGTTAATAACCGCCTGACACCCAAGTGTCATGCTTCACATATGACTATGGAAGCCACCACACGGTATCCGTCTACAATGACAGCCCTCGAGAGTTCCTGGAGAGACGGTGGTGATACAAGACGACCACTAACATGTCTGTCAAGCCAGTCCCACACACGCTCGATGGGGTTTAGGTCGAAACTCACCGCCGACCATTCCATTACTTCAGTGTCCAGGCCCGGCAAGACATCTGTGGTGTCTCCTGCCACAGACGCCCTGACGTTAGCGTGAGAAGGATTTCAGAGTCACCACCTATACAACAGTCACCACACTGTCCAACAGGATATGTACTGCCTGGCGGAAGTGCGGTCATCGACAACGACGAGATCCGGCTGTCAACACTGACGCCTCCCCAAACCACCACATAACCTTGACCGAATCTGTCGATTTCCTGAACAGCATTTGGCAGGTACCTCTCTCCACACAAGAACACGACTATCTCCTAGTGTCAGAGGAAATCAGGATTTCCATGTGAGTAACACGTTTCACCTGTTACGAAGTTGCCAGTGACGTGGGAACGACAGAACTGAAGGAAAGCTGCAATATGTCTTCGTGTCGAGTGGGATACCCGAACAGGACATCTAGGTTGCAAGGTCCTTCCTCGTGACCTGTTGCTTACAGTCTGATTAGACACAGCGGCTCCAGTGATCGTTCTGAGGTGGTCTCGCAGTGCTCTGGCGGTAGTAGCACGAAGCTGCAACACAGATGTGGCCAGAGACCGGTCTTCACATGGGGTTGTCTTGTATTGGCGACCTTGTCCAAGTCGCCGTATGTGCTGATTTGTTTCCCTGTAGCGTGTGCACAGTCTATGGATGTCAGATGGAGAGACATTGCCATCTGCAGCAACACGATGGAAAGTCCATCCTTCTTGAATCAAATAGACTGCCTAAGCAATTTGCGTTGCATTAAGATGTCGCATAGCATGCGTTTCGTTGAATACAATGTTCACAACGGACGACTGCCGTCTGTGTAACTAACTAGAGAACACTGCGACACTGGTGTTCTCCTCCTTGTGAGAGATGGCCTGACGATGTAAGGCATAACACAGCGGACAGATGACGGACTTTAGTTGTTGCGTGCATTGAGAGACAAGGTCTCATGCTGTGCAAAAAGACCACAGCTACCGCGTGTGTCAAAATAGATTTGCGACACCGGACGTCGATGAACGTGTTCCCTTAATTTTTTGAGCAGTATGTTTCAGAACATAGGATCAATCTTACAAGATTTCTTATCAGTTAACTTACTAACGCTATTTACTGTTAGAGACGCACATGTCATTGTCACTCCATAATGCACAGAAGCACGTTATTGTAGCGGCACAGTTTATTGATATTTTATACACAGTTCTGGATATGTGCTGCTCAGTAATTTATTTAACACTAGCCATCAGATATTAGAAAGGACAACAGTCACAACTGATTGCACAGTAGAGACGCACTGGGAAAACTGTAACCTCCCCCCTCACTTATCGACCTTAAAGACAGTGAAAAATTAAACCGCGTGTACCTAATGGAAATTTGGGAAAAGCAATCGTCACCGAAGTTAATCTCTCGGTAAAGAGGGAGGAAAGGGTTACATCTTAATGAAAGGAAAAATGCAAATGAAACTGGTGGAAATTAATTTTGAAAAGGGGTAAAGATAATAAAGAAAGTAAATGTGCGGCCGTTACGTTAACAATTAACTAGCGGTAATTAGATATTTGAGATTTGGGGGAAATCACGGTCGCCAGTCCTAAGGACAATTACTATAGTAACTGAAAAAGAAAGGTTATTACACATATAATTAACACTAGAAGCGTGGCAACTGAAGGTTGACACGTGTAGTGTGAAAACTGAAAGTTTGTCAGAAGTAATAAATTTCGCTACACTCTGACTTAATTTAGCAAAAGAATTAATAAAACCGGAAAATCGAAAGTTAATTTAGTGACTGAAGTTAATAGTGAGCTTTCTTTCTGAAGCACATCGAAATCCAGTAAAATACGGTTAGTCTTGGACTACCTCAACAATCATTTCAAAATCAACTTGACTCTACGCAATTTAGAAACAAGAGATTTAACTTTGAACTTGAATTAAATGATTCTGAACTATTAACAATAGTAAAATTTAGTACGTACCAAGCTGAGCTGCAGTCACAGGTAAGCTAAAATATGCTAACAAAACTCGCACTCTAAATTTGTGCTCGTGTAACCTAAATATTGTAGCCAGCTACTGAACTTTGAAATTAAAGCAGTGAAATCTAATTATATTATTTTAATGCTGGCGTTTGAATTTCAACGACACTCGGGTTCATTTCGGAAAAGGAAGGGACCCTGCTTGGCAATGCAATCGGGACAATGAGCAACAAACGTTCATGCTAAGTTGCTGTAATTTTGCGAGGCAAATGGAACAATTTGAAAAGCTGAGGTCTGCCATACAGTTCTGAAACTTTACGTGCTTTTAGTCTTCCTTGTTGGTTGATTGAAGGTTTGAAGCCGTCGATCGAGGAGGTGGCGACAGTCACTCATTGTCGGCCGTCGCTGTTGCAGAAGCTGGATGTTGGCGCGCCTTCTTCTCGACACGGTCACCAGGCGAAACGGGCTCTTGATGTGCGCCAGCTAATGCTTCCCGTCCGCGACACCATGTCAGAAACTATCATCGCGAGTCGAGCGCAATTACATGCTGCCAAACCCCGAAAGCGCGGCAACTCGCGGGAGCGTCACACAACACCCCTGCTCCACTCGCTACTCCAGCCAGACTCCTACCGTTCTGCCCGCGCTCCACGCGGCAGAGTTCACACTACCAAAGATCCTACACACTTTGATTCTTCACACGACCCATCGATGTAATCGTTCGATAGCAGTTTTCCCTAGGCAAGACCCAGCGTAAAAATACAAATAACATTTACGAAACAACCCAATTATACATCGACCTAAGTGCATAAATATATATATATCCAAACAGTAAAGCAATTACAATATATAAAGAGACAGAAATGTCATATCTTGCGGTAACAAAACAAGGAAAAAATAATAGTACAATAGATGGAAATAGGAGGATATGCATTTCCGGCGTTACACGTGCCCCACATTGTCTGAGGATGTTCGTGTAACGTAAACAGACTCAGAAAATGTCCCAAAAAAGAAACAGCGGAAATGCATATGCTCAAAACATCAACAAAATTTAGCATTCGTCTAATTAAGCATAAATCAATTTTTAGACCATAATAATTGAGTGGAGACACTCCTAATCTTATTCCACTCTGTCATCTTGCACAAAATAAAACAGGTTGACAACATATTAAAATTCATAGAAAACATAGAAAATGGTTTAGCTATTCTAAAATTGTCAAAATTCCCAACAGTATCAAGAAATGGAATACTATTTGCAAAATTTATTAGACTACATGGTCATAAAAACAGGTAGATCAAAATACGCAAATTAATAATTAATTACATAGAATACACATTTTTACATAACCCTTTCATAATTAATATTCTCGTCATGGGAGTCCATTAAACGCTAAACAAGAAAATAACACACATCAGATCGAAAAAAACATAAATATTGACAGTAGAATTCTTTCAGCTGTCCAGGAAGAAAAACAATTCCGCCTTCCGTACTCGCAAGTACAAAGAATGCCGACAGCGGCCCAAGAGCCAACAGCGGCACAAGAGCCGACAGCGGCTCGCCTCGCCAGTATTGTTGCGCCCGCGTGTGCGGCACGCTTGATCTCACTCGCCCTTGTGATGGCGTTTCCAGAACGTCCGTTTCACTGAATTCTTTCGGAAAAACTCACTCCCGAGTAATCTCAAGGAGTCCATAAACACTATCACAGTGGATAACTCAACACTGTCCATCATCACACGCATGTACTAGCCTGAAACTTAAAACAGCGTCTAAGTACATCGGCAATGACTAGTAAATCACATATTTATGAAATCTTACGGCTATTTACAAAATCATATTTACATTCCTTATTCTACTGTGACTCAGCTGAAAACTTAAACTAGCAGCTTGGATTTTTCAGTTGATTAGATCATGATTAAATTGATTAATCAAAATTAATTACTTATTAATTACAACTTCTTTAATGACCTTGGTCAGTCAAAAGCATGGCAATCTAGCAAATCGTTAAATCTTACACTCTATATTTACACACTGTACAAATTACCCATTGTGTGGTATTAATCGATCCTAGGTTGGTACAATTTCAAATCTACTATATTTCGTATACCTAATAGCTTTCCAGAGCTTGGATACTCTAAGCAATAAGCATTTGTGTGAGGTATACCAATGACTTTATATGGTCCATTATAAACAAACTTAAATTTAGAGATTTCATTGTCTATCTCGCTAGATTTCTCATGTGCTTTTACAGGTACTAAGTCTCCGATTGCAAACTTAGCAAAACGCGCTTTAGCGTCATGACGACGTATGCGAGCATCGGCTTTTAGCTTCATTACTTCTCGCAAACGATCTTTTTTCGCACCAATACTAATGTTAATCCGTGGAGGGAAGTTGATTATCTCTTCCAATTCACTTTCTACACTTTTTCCAATGCCGAAATTCCTCATGTTACGGCAGTTCAAACTCATTCCTACGCCAATGTCATCCGGCCAGTTAACAATGTGTATAGGCTGGTATTGCCTATGCACACCGTCTCCTGCCTCGTCAAAACTAACTACTATTGTTTTATCTTGGGACGTACATGTCAAAGTTTTGCTTTCGCAGTTAATCACTGCACGGTACTTTAATAGCCAATCTAACCCGATAATTACTTCCGTAGTTAAGTCTGGCACGACGACAAACTCTTGTTCAAATCGTGCCCCACATATCTCGAAGTTGACAAAAATCTGTTTTGTGACCGGTTTACTGGCCTTCCCAGTAGCACCGATAATGTTCACTCCTGTTACTGGCATAACTACGATGCCAGGTCTGTCTTTCAGTAACTCAAATATTTTCCCAGATACAGCACTCAATTCTGCACCGGTGTCAATCAACACGTTTAGTTGTAGGTCGTGCATATTAACAGACACTACTATCTGTCTACACTTGTCCTCGACTGTTTCTTTATTTTCCCACAGTAAATCCTCGTCTATATCCAGGTCATTCCAGAAAAAACCATCCGGCTTTGATCCTAAATCCGGTTTATCTGGCGGCTTTTTCTGCCTCTGTTCACATACAGTTTTAATTTCAACACGTCTGTCCTGAGGCTTAGTCTGTAGCTTCGCCTCCAATACCGAAACCTTTTCCTGTAACTCGTCAACTAGTGAGTGTTGCTTTGCTATCAATTCACTAATTGTCACCTTCGTTGATTCCTCTTTAGTCAGATTGATCTCATCTGCCAATCTACCTGGAGAAATATGCCCAGTAGTATCTGCAATTACTTCCTCTAGATCTGCGCAACCCACACTGCTATCGTCTGACCGTATAATGTCAGCTCTAACCTCATACACGCTGTAATCTATGTGCTTTTCTACCAATCGTGTCCGGCTATCACTAAAATTTTCGTAATCTTTCTCCTTAATACTCTCGCAACGTTTAAACTGGAGGTTTGCGTCGGATGGGTCGGCTACTTCTATCACTATAACTTTCGGTAAAGTCTGCCGATTAGGGCCAGAACTTTCCGTTACTACTTCAACATCTAACTCCTGCGGGACGAAACACGACGAATCTTGCTCGTGCTCCCCATTAACATCAACTATTTCTGGTAAAGTCTGCCGGTTAGGGCCAGAACTTTCCATCACTTCACAAATACTATCTTCCTGTGGGTCGAGACGCGGCAAATTCTGCCCGCGCTCTCCATAAATGCTTCTCCCGTACAGGCCCCTATAATCTCTTAGTTCGTCGTATAAGCGACCGAACTGCCTTAACCAGACCTCATCCCTCTCTGCATCCCCTCGCTCAACGACGGACGTGTTATCCGACATCTGATCTTCTCTCAACAATTGCGAATCATTCTTAAACTCAATCTCCAGTTCCGCTGTGGGTATTACAGCTGCCCCTTTATAATCGATTTCCGGAACACTACTTAAATTGTTCTCACTGACAGTGAATGTATTTTCTACTGCCGTGTATACAGTTGATCTACTAGTTGTGGGCGCACTCCGTTCTCCTAACACTGGCACACTCTCCCGCCGTTGATTATTCCACACGGAATTTTCATAACGACGACACCTGGGTTTTCTCCTGTTATTGGGCCGCCAAAATTTCTCCACGCCTGGTCGGCCCCTCACCGGCGCGGCTAATGGTTTCCCTGTCTCGTCCCAGCAGGTACGCTCCCCGGATGCTGCTGAGGCGGCTGATCACACCCTCTGGCGTTATTACTATTCTGTGAAGCCCGTATCACGTTAGTATGATACTGGTTTCCGTCATTCCTGTTATTATTTGCATTGTACCGATTGTTATTACGATCCGAACCATTATTGTTATTGCTGCCATGGTTGCGGTATGCATTATTCCCATGGTTATCGTTGCTGTGGTACCCGTTGTTGTTACCACGGCCTCTACCACTGTCGCGATTATTGCGCCAATAGTCCTCGTCCTCAACTCTTCCCAGGAAATCATTGATTGTCCTGTGATTGCTCCCTACGTAGCGTTTTGTATCATCTGGAAGCTTTTTGTAGAGTTCCCAGACTATTTCGCATTCCGAGCGGCGGTCACGCAAATATTCCAACTTGCGGATCCAGCCCTCACAAAACTCCTTCATCGAACCGCGCGAATTCGCATCGAAAGGCCTCGATACGACAAATTCGCGCCAGACACTTTGCTGTTTTTGCTCTGACCAGTATTCAGCCAGAAACAAATTTTTAAATTCGTCAAAAGTCAGGTTCGTAATGTTGAGGTTTAAGCCCCAACGCTTGGCATCACCAGCCAACACATCAATAATCGCATTAATTTTTCTCTCATCAGTCCATGATCTGGGTAAAATTCTTTCACAATTTTTAATGAAATCCGTCGGGTGTATACCGCCTTTTTTCAAGGGGTCGAACCGCTCCTCTTTCGTCAACAACTCCGAACTATGTGCACAGATTGGCACATAGCTCTGTTTTTCGTCAAGTTTCTTTTCTAATTCCGACACCCTCGTAATCACTTGGCAAGTGGTTGTCGCAAGCGTTTCCACTTCCCTCTTTTTCTCTTCGCAGGTATTAGCCTGCTTCGTCACTTTGTTATCTACTTCGGATACTAAAGCCTTTAAAGTTTCCACCTTCTTATGATCCTCTTTTTTCACTAATTGAATTTGATCCGTCACCTTATTCTCGATGATCGGAGCAACTGATTCTCCTACACTTTTCTCGATTCTGCTAATTTCGGAATAAAAACGAGTATTTATGTTCGCAATTTCCGCCTGAACGCATATCATTTCCTGTTTAAGATTACCGATTTCGCTATTAATCACAACAATATCGTCTTTGATTTTATCAACTTTTGTGTTAACAACTTCAACATTGTTGTTAACAACATTAATAGCTTTGTTCTGACTGTCTAGCTTTCGTTCAATTTTTTCAGACTGAGCTTCTTGCTTGGCCGATTGACTCTTGATTTCGTTAATCAAAACATTCAATAAATCAGTTAAATTCCCGGAAACTACCGGTTTTACTTCCGTAGCGGCTTCCTCTTTAATTGTCCCCCCGTATTCGTCATCAAGGGATTCGCATTTGATTTTCACTTCCGACTCCGAAACATTTTCTAAAGTGTGGAATTCCATTTCTGCTCTTTGTTGCGTTTCGGCGGTCGCATCTTTCATGCTAGCCGCCTGTCCCTGAACAATGGGTACCGCGGTGCGCGTTCCCCACTGTTCGACCGATTGTTCCTTATCCAAGCCTACCAAATTCTGGTAATTGTTGCCTTCACTCATTTTAATAATTTTCAATATAAATGCCAAATCTCAAATCTAATTAGGATTCCTCACACTAATATTCTCGCTGACGTATCGACCATTTCGTAACCAGTACTTTGTTACGAGATTTGTACAATGCAAAATTCGTGTCCAGAACAACCTCAAATTTGAAGATTGTCCTGTCACGGTCGCCACGTGTAACCTCCCCCCTCACTTATCGACCTTAAAGACAGTGAAAAATTAAACCGCGTGTACCTAATGGAAATTTGGGAAAAGCAATCGTCACCGAAGTTAATCTCTCGGTAAAGAGGGAGGAAAGGGTTACATCTTAATGAAAGGAAAAATGCAAATGAAACTGGTGGAAATTAATTTTGAAAAGGGGTAAAGATAATAAAGAAAGTAAATGTGCGGCCGTTACGTTAACAATTAACTAGCGGTAATTAGATATTTGAGATTTGGGGGAAATCACGGTCGCCAGTCCTAAGGACAATTACTATAGTAACTGAAAAAGAAAGGTTATTACACATATAATTAACACTAGAAGCGTGGCAACTGAAGGTTGACACGTGTAGTGTGAAAACTGAAAGTTTGTCAGAAGTAATAAATTTCGCTACACTCTGACTTAATTTAGCAAAAGAATTAATAAAACCGGAAAATCGAAAGTTAATTTAGTGACTGAAGTTAATAGTGAGCTTTCTTTCTGAAGCACATCGAAATCCAGTAAAATACGGTTAGTCTTGGACTACCTCAACAATCATTTCAAAAGCAACTTGACTCTACGCAATTTAGAAACAAGAGATTTAACTTTGAACTTGAATTAAATGATTCTGAACTATTAACAATAGTAAAATTTAGTACGTACCAAGCTGAGCTGCAGTCACAGGTAAGCTAAAATATGCTAACAAAACTCGCACTCTAAATTTGTGCTCGTGTAACCTAAATATTGTAGCCAGCTACTGAACTTTGAAATTAAAGCAGTGAAATCTAATTATATTATTTTAATGCTGGCGTTTGAATTTCAACGACACTCGGGTTCATTTCGGAAAAGGAAGGGACCCTGCTTGGCAATGCAATCGGGACAATGAGCAACAAACGTTCATGCTAAGTTGCTGTAATTTTGCGAGGCAAATGGAACAATTTGAAAAGCTGAGGTCTGCCATACAGTTCTGAAACTTTACGTGCTTTTAGTCTTCCTTGTTGGTTGATTGAAGGTTTGAAGCCGTCGATCGAGGAGGTGGCGACAGTCACTCATTGTCGGCCGTCGCTGTTGCAGAAGCTGGATGTTGGCGCGCCTTCTTCTCGACACGGTCACCAGGCGAAACGGGCTCTTGATGTGCGCCAGCTAATGCTTCCCGTCCGCGACACCATGTCAGAAACTATCATCGCGAGTCGAGCGCAATTACATGCTGCCAAACCCCGAAAGCGCGGCAACTCGCGGGAGCGTCACACAACACCCCTGCTCCACTCGCTACTCCAGCCAGACTCCTACCGTTCTGCCCGCGCTCCACGCGGCAGAGTTCACACTACCAAAGATCCTACACACTTTGATTCTTCACACGACCCATCGATGTAATCGTTCGATAGCAGTTTTCCCTAGGCAAGACCCAGCGTAAAAATACAAATAATATTTACGAAACAACCCAATTATACATCGACCTAAGTGCATAAATATATATATATCCAAACAGTAAAGCAATTACAATATATAAAGAGACAGAAATGTCATATCTTGCGGTAACAAAACAAGGAAAAAATAATAGTACAATAGATGGAAATAGGAGGATATGCATTTCCGGCGTTACAAAACGTTTATTCCGTGTTTCTTTCTTTCTTTCGCTTTTTTTTTTTTTTTTTTTTTTTTTTTGGAGGGGGGGGGGAGGGAAGAATTAAGAGTGGTATGACACTACTGATAAGATTGTGCATTCTACGGTTTTGCCCCAGTTCCTCTCTGTGGTTGTATGGTAATGAGAGCTGAGCATGTTTCGTTATCTTTTTGGGTTGTAGAATTTAGTTCGATAAAAATTCTTGTAGGAGATGTTTAGTTATCTCTTTGATTTATAGAATTTAGTTCAATAAACGGTCTTACGATTGTTTCTCTGGGTACAGAGAATGCTCGTTAGTTCAGATACTTCTTGTATCTGAACTAACGAGCTCAGATGTGAAGATTTCGTCATTTGTCGATATAAGACTGCTGCAAATAAAATAATTTTAGCAGCCTGATCAGTGACAATCTTGGCCAGCTTAGAACCCAAACGAGTGGTATGTTTAGTGCTACCCGATGCAAATTAACAACTATATGCTACGATGCAAAATGTTATGATAACTATTTAATAAGGCCGAACACGTCGGTATTAATATTAGATTGAGTCGGTTACATCAAGATTCCCAAGAGTGACGATAACATATGCCAATTACTGTTACAGCACTTAACAAAAGTTGCCGTGTCGTCTTACTTTACGTGTAGTGACCATGAATTTACATTCGAAAATGAGTGAACGTGGCATACATTTCGGGTTCGTATAGTACAACTGCTTCACAAACTAAAACGTGGGTGCTCTTGCAAATAATTTTCTTTCTTATTTCCTCTACATTTTATGGTAGCATTTCATAAATAGGAGAAGATGTACAGGAAACAAACAATAATTCATGATAACATAAAGCAATAGACGCGAGTTTTGAGTCTATTTTTTGTCACAAAAGTGCAGCACGAGAACCAGAGGTTCCCCGGTTCGCGAAAGTAATTTTTGCCACTGTTGATAGCTTATACATCCTATTTTATTTGATTTCACGGTAGTCAGTATTGCCTGCTTCCGCTCAACCACCTTCCTGATAGCGGCGCGGTTCTGCTACCCCGTAAGTATGAAATATGGATTACTGTATTTAGAGCGCTATTTGTTTATATCTTGAAGTGAAAGACTGGGAGAGAGGGGGGATGGCTCTAACAGTAAGACAATTTTGACGATGCCTTGTTAAAAAGAATCTCGAGGATGTGTCTTCTTGTGGTGCGAAATCGGTCGTGACTTTTAATAAATTCTACAGCCAATGGGGATTACTTCTTTCAAAATGATAACTTATGCTTTGACAATAGAAGAGTAGATTGTATTGCGAGAGCGACAGAAGGCATCTGAGTCAGTCAATCTGGTCCAATGTTGTCGAACTATCATTTCCGAGACAAAATGAAAAGGAAGGAGACTTAAATTAAAGACAGATAAAATCCAACAGGGATAAGTACTGCAGAGTTTTAATGTTTCCGTGTCTTGCCTCTCATCGATCTACCCAAACCGCGCGTGCACGTACACACACACGCACGCACGCACGCACGCACACACACACACACACACACACACACACACACACACACACACAAACGTGTGCTCAGTGAGAGCGAATCAGAGCGAGAAAAGCAAACGGGCCTCCAGAAAACAGAAATTGTTGGGGAAATGCGGTTGAGCGAGAGAGACAAGGAGCGAGGGGAGAGAGAGAGAGAGAGAGAGAGAGAGAGAGAGAGAGAGAGAGAGAGAGAGAGAGAGGGAGGGAGAGAGAGAGAGAGAGAGAGAGAGAGATAGGGGGATAACATCGACATCGGGAGAATATGAGAAAGGAGGAAAGCAGGCTCAATCTCCTGTGGAATGTGAGAGATAGCTGATTATATAGGCTCCGTAGCGGTACGCAGATTGCCAACCGCTGCTTCACAATGAATACACCATCTGTGGACGTTGTTAATATTATTTTGCGATCACACAAGCTTACGTTGCAGTCCTATAAACAAACTAAGTAGAATCACTCCGTGACATAGGATTTATAGGCCACGTCACGTTGAAGATTAAACCCCAGAGAGTGTCAAATATTCGCATTGTAGGTCGAATACAACTACGCTTTGACACGGCTAATGTTCATAGCATGTAGCACTTTTCACTCAGGAATCTACATATGAGGGCTTACTGGGATGACATGTTACTTGAAAATGAGACTCAATTTATCTTAGATATCAAAGCGCATATGACACGAAATCTCAAGCCACGCATATAGATGAGTGTTGAAAATATCCACAGCATTCATATAATACCGTGTAACAAAAGAACGTACCATTCGGGTTTACATGAAAGCTAGTAAATGAAAAACCGTAATCAATTGTTACAGTTAGTCTTGGTTGTTACTGTAGAATATATTCATCTCCATAAATTAATTTTTTCTAGGGAAAGATACATATTGAAATTATCCAAGCACCTTCTATGACTTCATCACGTACATTGCTTTTATCTCCCTCAACAAGTCACTGACATCATATAAAATATTTTATTTGTACATGAGCTCAGACCTTAGATTATTAGACGAATAGTCTAGTATCTGAAAATATATTAAAACTCTGTTGGCAGTACACTTGTGGTGCAGTACGTTAAGTGATGTAGGGAGGACTACATTTCCAACGAATATTATGAGAGCAGCGTTTGCTTTGGCCGACCGTTGTGGCCGAGCGGTTCTAGGCGCTACAATCTGGAACCGCGAGACCGCTACGGTCGCAGGTTCGAATCCTGCCTCGGGCATGGATGTGTGTGATGTCCTTAGGTTAGCTAGGTTTAATTAGTTCTAAGTTCTAGGGGACTGGTGACCTTAGAAGTTAAGTCCCATAGTGCTCAGACCTAAATGAACCATTTTTTGTTTGCTTTGCAAAACACCTCCAACTTCACTCTATAATGCGCACCTTTAAGAGAATGGAATTACATCAATGGATGTCTGTGGCATCGGTCGAAAACCTAACAAAAAAGGGTGCTATATAGTGATTTCAGTGTACTCACATCTTCCAGTCATAAACTTTGAAGAGTCCTGAATGGACTGATCATCTGTGGAAACATACATTGACGAGGCAGCTGAAAAGTGTTCAGCTGTATGTCTGTGAACGCCCTCTCTTCGGAAGTCGAATTTCATCTTGGGCCCCAACAAAAATTCGTTTTGGTGGACAATCGAGGTAACAGCACCGCAGTTAACTCTGACGCAGCAATCTTGCAGGCATTTCTGTCAAACCATATGTATGATACAGACAGAAGATGGAAGAAGGACAACACAAAATGATTACGTCGTTACGTCACGTCACATCTGACGTAGTTTAATACCAAATACACATTAGAATTTACTTATAATTAAAGAAAACAATCCTGTTGAATAACATCCCCAACTGAGCATTATACCAGAGGTTGAAAATACCGCTTCAGTTATAAATTACTTTATTTTCACACGACCAGTTTCGGACTATTGTAAGCCCATCCTCAGGTGTCGTAGACATGCTGTGGTCCCCGAGCGCTGCGTGTACCAGACGCGATGTGCTGCCTAAGAGCGCAGAACAGGGCCAAGCGTCAATCTGATTATGTACAGCAAACTGTAGAATCATCCTGAAAATTTTTAGATGAGATAATCAAACTTACCCGTCGTTCCGTAATGAATTTGTTTTCAACCCTGGACAAACAAGATTTGAAGAGGAAATGCATATGAAAAGAACCCTGGAAATTAGAGCGCCTTAACGTGTTCGTATGCAGTTATGCTGACTGTTAATCTGGATGGAAAATTGGTTGGAAAGTTATTTATTGAGCCGTCAGAATCTGGAGGTGCTGTGCGCCTATGATTCTTTTTCGTTCGGGTGACCTTGCAACGGCAGTAGGGAATATTTACATCACAGGCAGGCAAGAGTGCGAAAATGGGCGAAAGAGAACAACAACTATTGTATGAGCACTGCTTTTGGTCAATTGATGGTCAAAATAACTTGGTTTTGCTTGATTTCTGGTCTGAGTATTCTGAGGCTGAGTATAGAAATCATGTCCTTTTGGAACTAACTGTTGTTCCGGAAAAGTGTGTGACGTAGCAGCTGATACCACCTGGAACCACTGGGCAAATTTAGCCTCTGAATGTTGGCACTTTTACGTGCCTCTGAGACATATTATCGTACTATCTGCAGCTAAGCCTTAAAGGATAGCCGTTTTCACGATAAGGTCCATGACGGATTCGCATTCAGCTGTGTGCCTTCACATTCCATCAGCGATCATCACCCCGTTCACTGATTCTGTATGCATTCTTTAACAGTGGGTACCCATCTGAACGTCCTGCACGGATTGTAACTTCAAAGGTGTTCGCCTTCGATCTTGATTTTTCGATGCTTTGAGACGCTCCATTTTTTATTCGGTGTTCATGATACAAGTTAACGGTTGGTTTGGAACATTTCTTGAATGTGGGAGACGTCCAATTTTTGACGAGTAATACGTTACATCCGACAGCAGGATGAACTCTACACTTCCCGAACACTCAATTTCTGTCCGCTTCCCAATGCACGCGGTGAGTCATTAACGGCTAATACTGTTCACACAACACTTTCAAATGAGTCTTACTGATGAATGAACTAGCCACCCCGAACTAACGGGCTGTTTGTTGATGAAGCAGTTAAACCTTTGGGTTTATCAATGACACTGTAACTCTGCAAGTGTCGGGAAAGAACTTGGAAGAGTAGTTGAACGGAATGGATAATGTCTTGGTGGAAGGAGGCACTAAATCGAACTGGACATAACATAAATTGACTAAAAGAAGTAATCGGTTGATACAACTTGAGTTATCAAGGAATCGTCAGTTTGGTAGTGGAGGGTAGCGTGGGAGATAAAAATTGTAGATGGAACCATGGCTTGACTATAGTAAGCAGATTCAAAGTGAGATAGGTTGATGCTGTTACGCAGAGTCCATAAGATATACACAGGATAGACCGGCACCGAGAGCTGCAGAGTATCAGCATTCAGATTGAGGACCACAACAACCACAACCATGAAAACAGAAACATCTTTTATGACTGTGCAGTCACTAAGTGAAACAAAATGTAACGCCCAGCTAATTAACACGTCAAACTAAGAAGGAATTTTACCAGTTTCTTATGTTATTTTTGCTAATGACTAACAGGGCACATTAACACATTAACTGTATCTATTAGTGCACTTAAATGTTAAGCTGAAGTTTAATTCTTTCTTAGGTTATAAAAAGAAACGTGTAAAACAGAAGGAACAGCGGGGGAGGCGCTATAGGCTCTCTTTCCAGATCCCTTACTGTTTACGGCGCCGCTGTTTGTGTGTTTTACGACGACTGTTAAGTTGCGTCGTTTCCACCCCACGGCGTGCGCGGCTTGTTTGGCCGCACGCTGGGGGATACAGTGCGGGGTCGCTGTCCATCGCCACATCAGCCCCCGGACGAACACAAATATTTACTGTCTCCCTCCACATATGCGTTGCGCAGTCGGTGCTGTGTACAGCCGGTCAACTCAGATTTTACATGGGACTTCTTAATCGTATAAAATATGCACCATTTGTTAGGTTTTTGTGTTATGATAGCAGGTCTCATTCTGCTAACCATATTCTGGCACTGCTTGTTGGAAGTCGAAGTGGAGGATGTCTGCGACGGGAATAACGCCTCTTGAAAGAATACTGACTTCCATAAATGGATGAAAATGTCGTCGAAACATGTAAAAACTGAAACAAAATGCGGTATCTGATAAAATGTAACAGGAAACCCCTAGAAGTTATTACTAAACGTCATGAGAGACGGACTCATCAGTACAAAAGGAGGCGGTGAGCACTGTGTTGTCAGTAGAGAAGGAGTAACACGAGAATGGTGGACCAGCCATTGGACGCCACCTGAGTAACAGATACATTAGGGACATCTTAACCATTCTAAAGCTGCCCAAGTCGACTGTTAGTGATTTGTTTGGACGCGAAACCGAGAAGGAACAGCCATTCCCAAACCATGAGCAGGCATATTTCAAGTGCTGACGGACAGAGACCTTGAGTGTTGTAAAAATTGCATGAGATCAGCAAAAGGAATCACTCCTTAGTTCCCAACTCCACCAGCAGTTCAGTTAGCGCAGTAACAATGTGCAAGGAGTTAAAAAGAATAAAGTACAATGGTTGAGCAGGTCCTCATGAATCACAGATTTCAATAAACGGTAAGTGACGCTAGAGCTGTAAACAGCGACGCCATTGGACATGGATGATTGGAAACGGGTGATTTGGAATGATGAATCAGGCAGTACCCTATCTCAACCCGATGGAAGAGTTTCCGTTTGGAGGCTCCCTGGAGACGTTATTTGTCGACAGTCGACAAGTGTTGTGGTATCGGGATGTTAAAGTGTGCTCCCATTATTGCGCTTTTTTGGGGTGGAGGAGGGGAGGTCATTAGTGCTCTGACTGGTTTGATGCTGATCGCCACGAATTCCTGACCCGTACCAACCTCTTCATCTCAGAGTAGCACTTGCAACCTACATTGTCAGCAATTTGCTGTATGTATTTCAGTCTGTGTCTTCCTCTACAGTTTTTGCCCTCTATAGCTCCACCTAGTACCATGGAAGTCATTCCCCGATGTCTTAACAGATGTCCTATCATCCTGTCCCTTCTCCTCGTCAGTGTTTTCCCCCTATCCTTTCCTCTCCGATACTGCGCAAAACCACGTCATTTCTTACCTTATCAGTCCACCTAATTATCAACATTCGTCTGTATGACACATCTCAAATGCTTCGATTCTCTTCAGTTCCGATTTTGCCGCAGTCCATGTTTCACAACCATACAATGCTGTGCTCCAAACGTACATTCTCGGGAATTTCTTCCTCAAATTAAGGCCTATGTTTGATTCTAGTACACTTCTCTTGGCCAGAAATGCTCATTTTGGCGGTGCTGATCTGCTTTTGATGTCCTCCTCGTTCCGTCCATCACTGGTTATTTCGCAGCCAAGGTAGGAGAATTCATTAACTTCATCTACTTCGTGACCATCAATCCTGCTGTTTTCTCGCTGTTCTCATTTCTGCTACTTGTCATTACTTTAGCCTTTCTCCGATTTACTCTCGGTCCATATTCTGCACTTACTAGACTGTTCATTCCATTCAGCAGATCACGTAACTGTTCCTTGCTTTCACTGAGGATTGCTATGTCATCGGTGAATCGTTTCATTGATATCCTCTCATCCTGATTTTTAATTCCACTGTTGAAACTTTCTTTTATTTCCATCATTGTTTATTCGACTTACAGATTTAACAGCAGTGGCGAAAGACTATATCCTAGTCTTACACCCTTTTTAATCCGAGCACTTCGTTCTTGGTCGTCCACTCTTATTATTCCCTGTTGGCTCTTGTACATAGGACTCGCATTCGGGAGGACGACGGTTCAATCCCGTCTCCTGCCATCCTGATTTAGGTTTTCCGTGATTTCCCTAAATCGTTTCAGGCAAATGCCGGGATGGTTCCTTTGAAAGGGCACGGCCGATTTCCTTCCCCATCCTTCCCTAACACGAGCTTGCGCTCCGTCTCTAATGACCTCGTTGTCGACGGGACGTTAAACACTAACCTCCTCCTCCTCCTCTTGTACATATTATATATTAACCCTCTCCCTACAGCTTACCCCTATTTTTCTCCGAATTTTGAATATTTTCCACCATTTTACACTGTCGAACGCTTTTCGCAGATCGTCAGACGCTACGAACGTGTCTTGATTGCCCTTAAGAAAATACTACAAGCCGAAGGCTATGAACAAATTTATGGCATCGCGTACTGCGTACTGTAGAGGAAAATTTCGGGGACGACGAGAGTATCAGCATGACAATGCACCGCTATGTAAAGCAGTATCTATGAGGTACTTTGTATGGTTTGGCCACAATAATATACCTGAAATATATTGACTAGTCAAGAGTCCCTGCCTGTATCCAATGCAACACATTTTTTTGGGATCAGTACGAACGTTGAATTTGCTCCAGACCACAGCGTTCAGTATCACTACCTCCTGCGTTTTCGTCGCCTGAGCTAGAATGGGCTGTCATTCCTTCACATACACTTAGACACCTTACTGAAAGTGACCACAGTAGCGTTCATATTTGTGTCTACTAACAATTGTCTCGGCATCCTTGATCAGTATATGAATATCTGTAACTACGTCAGTGCTACCTAGAACTGTCATCTGTAAACTATCTGCATACTAACTGGTTATACAGACGCAGCAAACTACAACAAGTAGGCATCATGCACATGCGAAATTCTGAAAAAAAGGTACACAGTATACCATTGAATATTTTCACAAGAAATACTTAGGAGATAGGAAGACAAATATTTTCTACTAATAACAGGATACTAAGAAAAGGCTGGAACACGTTAGTCAATTAATAAGGAAGGTAATGATCTACTTGGATTACGTAAGTGGTACACATGAAATACCATTTACAGTAGACGTGTATTTGCTTCCCTCAACAAAATATTGCAATGCGATGCATGGGTCAATAGAGGGACGTTGGTTCGTCAACGACACACTTCCTTGTTCAGGGTGGATAAATGAAACAGAATACAAAGTTCAGGTTAGTAAAAATGCAACATTGTACTACACAAAGTGGTATCATGGTCGCCAGGAAATTTTATTCACAAGTGTTATTAATTTTGTGCACATAAGATACTGAGCTTGTATAAACTAGGTTTTTCTTTTGTCAATGAAATGCTATATTCCTTTACCATTGATTCTGAGAAGTTACCTACATGTCGGTTAGGTCGCTTTAACATAGCTGTTCTGCGTTGAAACTGAAATACTCAGGGAACAGTGCATTAATCTGGTCACTTACGATGAACTTATAGTGTTTCGTAGTGACAGATGGAGGGGAGTCCGGCTGTGATGGCTCACGGGGTAAATGTTGAAATGGTAGCTATGGTAGTGTTGTACTTAATATGAGAATTGAATTGAAATAAATATTTGCCCATGTGGGCGTTGACCCGAGTGCAGGTTCGTACTATCCAGTCATCCAGCACAAAAGCCCACGATTTATGAAACGTCAAGTAAGTTCATGAAATATTAAGGATCGAATAATTTAATGAAAATGCATCAAAATTACCTTATCTAATACACGGATATAGTCCGTTTATGGTCATAGAAATTCTCCCTAGTAACTGGTACAAGAATAATTGTTAGACTCATCCATAGTAGGTCGTCCTTATTCGCAATTTGAGGAAGTGTTACATAACTGACACTGCAGCAGTGTATGATAATAACAAATCAGATAACTTCAAGTCCATTTACATTCGTTACTTTCACAAAGGGTGTATAAATATCTTCCTCTCTCATCCACAAAACCAGTACAAGGAACAATTTTTCTCTATCTTCGTAGGGCGCATAACGCTGCAAGCCATTTTTCGTTGTTATAAGATCTCTGGTGCACTGGTTGCAAGCTACGTAATATTTTAAATTGCGTAAAATAGTTTCTGTAGCAAGGATAGAATCCCAGTCAGTGCGGACGGTGCCTGGTTGAGAGGGAATACACCAAAACATAGACATCACTAAAACATTTATTAAAATCCGACCATTAGTGCCGTTAGTTGCTCGCCCAAGTGAATTTTCGTTCAAAAATGACCAAGGTTCTTTCGCAGAGTTGAAACACTGAACCAAGGCAAACACAAATGATCATAACTTTATTCATGGTTCAGTAACTAGCATATAACCTGTTACACATATCTACGAGGTGCGACAATAAAATAATGAGACTGATGTGAAAAAAAACATGTCATTTACCGTTTTAGTCAAGTTTAGTGCTGTCTCCTTCAAAGTAGTTCCCTTCTGATTGCATAAAAATTTTCCAGCGCTTCTGCCACTAATGGTAACATTTCTGGAACTCATCTTCTGTAATATCCTCCAGGACCCTCGTCACAGCTTTTTGACATCTTGTGTTGTTTGAAAATGGTGTCCCTTGACCGCCGTTTTGACTCTTGGAAACAGAAAGAAGTCGCACGGAGCGATATCTGGTGAGTAAGGTGTCTGTGGTAGTACTGAAATTTGTTTTGAAGTTAAAAATTGCTGTATTCACGGAGCAGTATGGAATGCATTTAAGTCGCTGTTGTTCGGGCGTCAGTCACAGTTCTTTGATTCAAAGAAATGTGACTGACGCCCGAACAATAGGTACTTACATGCATTGAGAATAGGAAATACCGCATTGAGAATAGAAAATAGTGCATTGAAAATGGCTAACTACTAGCCTAAATCTGGATTTGCGCAATAAAATCTAAAAAAGGACGAGTGATGCTGCACTCTATAATTTATGTCACATAACAGTCGCTGTGTGCACCCACTTTCCGAATGGACGGTAACCTGATGTTTGCCTGCCTCCTATGTGTGTGCGGAGTCATTCGCCACCTCTGTTCGTTGCCGCCTGTACCCTTATCGCTGCAAGTACTCTTCAGGCATCGCTGTAGATATTCAGCGTGCACTGTCGTTGCTTACGGTCCACAAGGTCTCGTCTCTCACCTGACTGTGTTATGTCGTCGTGTAATTGTAATAGTCGTCTTTCTATGCAATCAACAGTCACAATATAGGCATGTCTTCTCCTCCTGACCGAAATGTTCTTTTTTCTTTTCATCTTCTTTTTTTTCAGTACCACTTGCGACTTACGTCCTCAGTTATTTGCTGGATTTATTCAAATGTCTGTCTTATCTACCGTTTTTACCTTCTACAGCTCTCTCTGTAGGAAGTTATTCCGTAATGTCTTAAAAGACGTTCTATCATCCTGTCTCTTTTTCTTGTCCGTGTTTTCCACATACTGCTTTTCTCGCCGACTCTTCGCAGAACCTCCTTATTCCTTACGTTATCAATCCACTCAATTTTCAACACTCTTCTGAAGCATTTCGTTCTTGGTCGTCCAATCTTATTGCTCCCTCTTAGCTGTTGCACATATTGTGTATCACCTGTCTTTCGCAATAGCTTACCCACTATTAGAATTTAGAAACTCTTGCACCATATTAAACTGTCGAACACTTTCTCCAGTTCGGCAGCTCCTATGAATGTGTATGGATTTTTCTTCAGTCTTGCTTTTGTTATCAACCGCAAAACCAGAACTACTTCTCTGGTGAAACTTCCTGGCAGATTAAAACTGTGTGCCGGACCGAGACTCGAACTCGGGACCTTTGCCTTTCGCTGGCAAATGCTTTACCAACTGAGCTACCCAAGCATGGCTCACGCCCCGTCCTCAGAGCTTTAATTCCGCCAGTACCTCGTCTCCTACCTTCCAAACTTCACAGCTCTCCTGCGAACCTTGCAGAACTAGCACTCCTGGAAGAAAGGATATTGCGGAGACATGGCTTAGCCACAGCCTGGTGGTTGTTTCTAGATTGAAATTTTCACTCTACAGGGGAGTGTGCGCAAGGTTCGCAGGAGAGCCTCAGTGAAGTTTGGGAGGTAGGCGACGAGGTACTGGCGGAATTAAAGCTTTGAGGACGGGGCGTGAGTCGTGCTTGGGTAGCTCAGTTGATAGAGCACATGCCCGCGAAATGCAAAGGTCCAGAGTTCGAGTCACAGTTCGGGACATAGTTCTAATCTGCCAGGAAGTTTCATATCAGCGCACACTCCGCTGTAGAGTGAAAATTTCATTCTACCTCTCTGGTGCCTATACTTTTCCTAAAGCCAAACTGATGCTCATCTAACGCATCCTCAATTTTCTCTCCCGTTATTCTGAATATTACTCTTGTCAGTAACTTGGATGCATGAGCTGTTAAGCTGATTGTGCGATAGTTCTCAAACTTGTCAGCCTTTGCAGTCTTTGGAATTGTGTGGATGATGGTTTTCGGAAAGTGTAATAGTGGATCCACCATCTGTTCCCTATCGCCCTGTTACTTCTTCCTCCGAGTTTCAAGCGCAACAAATGCTTGGGGTATGAGCCGTCTCTGGTTCAGAAATGAATCATGCCCCCGCTGGGATTGACACGTAACGTTCTCAGTCGCTCCCTGACATTCTGCATCTGCATCTACATACATACTCCGCAGTCCACCATACGGCGCGTGGCGGAGGGTACCTCGTACCAACACTAGTATCTTCTCTCCCTGTTCCACTCCCAAACAGAACGAGGGAAAAATGACTGCCTATATGCCTCTGTACGAGCTCTAAGCTCTCTTATCTTATCTTTGTGGTCTTTCCGCGAAATGTAAGTTGGCGGCAGTAAAATTGTACTGCAGTCAGCCTCAAATGCTGGTTCTCAAAATTTCCTCAGTAGCGATTCACGGAAAGAACGCCGCCTTTCCTCTAGAGACTCCCACCCGAGTTCCTGAAGCATTTCCGTAACACCCGCGTGATGATCAAACCTACCAGTAACAAATCTAGCAGCCTGCCTTTGAATTGCTTCTATGTCCTCCCTCAATCCGACCTGATAGGGATCCCAAAAGCTCGAGCAGTACTCAAGAATAGGTCGTATTAGTGTTTTATAAGCGATCTCCTTTACAGGTGAACCACATCTTTCCAAAATTCTACCATGAACCGAAGACGACTATCAGCCTTCCCCACAACTGCCATTACGTGCTTGTCCCACTTCATATCGCTCTGCAGGTGTCGTGGGGTTTCCTACCGTGGGGTTTCCTACCGTGGGGTTTCCTACCATGTGGTTTCCTACGATCAGTGGCACACTAAACCTGTCAGAGGCCCCGGCCGGCAAAACAAATCGAGGCTCCCCTTGCTGCCCCCTCGCACCCTCCTCACCACACAGGATTTCTCCGAGAGTTTCAAACGCAAGCGGAAGGAAGTCCCACATCGCTCATCATCTTCATTTTGTATCGTGATAATTTATGAGGTATAACGTTATTTTACGTAACACTGAAAGTGACTGTTCTCGTAATCTCATTACTATTATTTAATAACTATGTTGCCCCTTATACGACAGAAATCATTACATGATTTCTGTTGTTCGAATCTATTATTTATGTTTCGCAACTAAGTCGGCATAGAGCTGGCGGGGTTTATAAAAATGAATTCCTATTTCCCAAACCAAAAGGAAGGTCACTGTGTACATAAAACTTCGTTCAGTGCATGGTGGAGGGTACTTTACTTACGGATTTCAACAAAAGCCACAGTGTTGCTCCGATCTTCATGAAATTTTGTACATTTGATCTTGAAAACAAGGGGAACCCCACCGTCTACGTGAAATTTCATACGGTGTATGGCGGAGGGTGCCTTACTACAGAATTACACACCATTTGCCTGTCAGCTTGGGAGTTGGCTCATGTTTGTATGTTTTTGTGGTGAAGGCATTTACTCAAGCCAACGTATGCTGGATGGCGGATGGTTGGCCTACCTTCAAATAAATTCAACATCGTCTCGTCAATCATCACGAAAGTTGGCAGATATACGTATTTTTTCATAGACGGGGAAAGAGGAGATGGCATGACGGAGGCGGAGGAGGAGATATACGGAGAGAGGAGAACGTGTGGGGGCGGGGAGGGGGGAGGAGGTGCATCCAGACAAGTGAGAGAAGCAGATTAAAAGAGAGAGGGAGCAGCAGGTAAACAGAAAAAGGGGGAAGGTGATGAATTACTAATGGAACACTGTAATAAATACATAAATTCGGGGTGTTATTGTAAATTTGATGTGCTATTAGAAAAGGAGGAGATGGACAGAGACGGGACGATGGATGGAGAAGGAGAGGAGGATGGAGAGGAGGAGGAAGTGTTGTGAGAGAGGGGGGCAGATGGAGGAGATGGAAAGAGAACCGGTTGGGGGAAGGAGGAGGTGGATACGGAGACGAGATAGGACTAAATGGACAAGAGAGATGAGGGACGAGGGGATGAACTGACATAAAACTGGGATGATTAAATATCCGGGCAACGGTGGGTTTGCTATTGGTAATTAGATAAAGATTTACGCGACAATGGGCGTCTTCATCTGAAAGAAATTACAGAATATTTCCCTATGGTCAGATGCAGCATATAAAGTCTCGATAACTAGAGTGTTGTTCTTGATGAATACAGACGGTAAAATTCGTTCAAACCAAAATTCATCTGGTTGGAATTTCATCTTTATAAAATGAACTTTATAATAATCAGCTGAAAAATGCTCCTGTTGGAGGACAATAACGGGAAATATGATCGGGTTTAAAAGTCTCTGACAGAAAAGTGGGCAACCAGCTGTCTGAGTCCTCATTCCGCCTTTCTCACCAAAAATTCTGGAAGCTTCACAGGACGAGTGACCATGTTATGTAAGAAAATTACCAAGTAAAATTTCAGTTTTGTTAATATAAAAATTCAATAAATAGCATAGAGTGAATCAGAATTTTAGAAAAACCGTTAAAAGCGTACTTTTGTGAATGAGATCCGCCAAATACAAATTATTAGTTTCGTATGACATATATGACGAAACTCCAGATCGGCAAGTCAACTTTGCGAAATTATTGATGCTAATCGAAGACGACACTGTCTGAGAAACGGTGACAACACCTGATCTGAGGGTCAGCGACTGGTGTAGACAAACAGTGGGGCAGGCTCAGTTCGCAAACATCTCGTTAGGAAACCGGTTGCTCTGGACAGCTTCGCTACCTGCTGCACCCTTGTAGGAAACCCCACGGTAGGAAACCCCACGTAGCCGCTCTGGAATGATACGCCCAAATATTTAATCGACGTGACCGTGTAAAGTGCTACGCTACTAATGGAGTATTCAAACATTACAGGATTCTTTTTCCTATTCATCTGCATTAATTTACATTTATCTATATTTAGAGTTAGCTTCCATTCCTTACACCACTCATGAATCTTGTCCAAGTCATCTTGTATTCTCCTACAGTCACTCAACGACGACACCTTCCCGTACACCACAGCATCATCAGCAAACAGCCGCACATTGCTATCCACCCTATCCAAAAGATCGTTTACGTAGATAGAAAACAACAGCGCACCTAACACACTTCCATGGGGCACTCGAGCTGATACCCTCACCTCCGATGAACACTCACCATCGAGGACAACGTACTGGGTTCTATTACTTAAAAAGTCTTCGAGCCACTCACATACTTGGAACTAATCCCATATGCTCGTACCTTAGTTAGGAGTCTGCTATGGGGCATTGGAGAAGAATGCATACGGGCCTCTTCGCAGTTGTCACACACTCTGCGAATCCACTTTCCAGGCTCCGAGCTCTCTCGAGGTAAGCATGTGCTTCCGCTGGCTGTGAAAACGCGGTGGTAGACGTAGAAGAGGAAGCCCACCGGAAGAATGGCACAGTGGGTGACGGCACGCCGCTGTGCCGGCAGGCCAGTGCCGATTGTGAGGAACTGCTGGCAGCGCGGCAAGCAGCAGGCAGCGAAGGAAGGGAAGCGCAGCGACGGGAAGGGAAGGGAAGGGAAGGGCGTGCTGGCGCGGCAGGGACCTGTTGTGCGCCGCCGGCTGCCTACCGCTGGCGGCTGGCGGACCGTCAGTCTGCCGCCGACTGCCCAGGCGCGAGCACCGCCGCGCGGCCGCCACTCTGCCACGCCACGCCGCCCCACGCTCTCCGGACGCTCGCACAGCCGGCCTCCGCGGAAGCAGCCTCTCACTCGCCGCCGGATCCACGCCTCACGAGAGTGTCGCCACCCGAGTTCTCGCCGAGGTGCAGTGCAGGTCGTGTCGTTCGTGTGTGTTCCGACCTTCGATCGATTTCTTATATTTCTTTGGCGTAACATAAGTACTGAACTACGGTTGCTAGGAGTATATGCTGTGCTGCGCTGTGGACAGTGCTGATCATGTGATTTTTCTGGTGAGTCTCTATTCGATTTACTGTGTTGCTTATAGCGTTCGTGTTACTACTGCATAGTGCCCACTGAACACAAATCTGCTCCTTGTTGAAGACTGCTTGATTATGTTTCTCGTAGAGTTACTCGTATAACAATAACTACTCCTTGACACCAATACTGAACCTGTAACCAACTCGATTGACAGCTAGTATCAACAGTGGCACTTGCTTTCCAACACTACCGTTTATTTACAATAACAGACACTCAGTTACGTTTAAATTTCTACTTGTCTCACGTGCTTTCTTTTCGGTGCCTTATACAAAGCACATTTTCTTCGTTCAAGTGCTCTGTCCGTTACATATTGTTGTATGACGCAGTACAAGGTTTGTCTTACGTGAGCCAAGATGTGTGTCACCAGTGTTCGAGAGATTGTTGTAATGATTCTTTAGCAGACGTAATATTTGCAATATTTTCATTTGTATTTTGTTTTCAACTGTATCTATATCTAAGGTTACATAACGCAACGTAAAACTAGAGCTTCTGTTAAAAAATCTATTATTCTTCATCGGTCTTCGCATTTTCACTTTTTTTACTATAGCGACAGCTCATCGTGTCATTTTAAGACATTTTCGAGGTTTACCGTTTACAGTAATGCACGAGTTCGTTAAGAAACATCGTTTCTCTCCACCCTCCACGTCCGTAATTGGTTGACAAAAGAGTTAATTATATTCCGAAAATGGCTAGCGCGAAAGATAGAACACAGTGACTATAGGGTACCGGTTCTAAGTGTGAAAGCTGTTCAAATCTACCACTAGATGACCGCTGCTATTTCACGTTGTTTCACGGACAAACGCTCGCGTAGTGTATTCTGCGGAACACGTGGACTTGGCCTTACTGCGCATGAGCTACGGTAGAGCGCGATGCTGGGGACGCATGGCACACTGTGCACAAACAGAATAAACGTTACCACGTGTGATGGCTTGGGCAGTCTTCGTAATCAGACCCAACTACGTACTTCACACATCTGCTTTTGTTTTCCTAAATACTTATTGATATAAGCATTTTTAACGAAAAGTGGTTGCCATAGTCGTTTACCCTCACAACAGTTCCATGATGGAAAGACCGCTTCAGCAGTATCTTAACTATTTACTTACGACCCAACTAGTTAAAAACGCTGGCGTAGTGTATTCTGCGGAACACGTGGACCTGGCCCTACTGCGCACGAGCTGCGGGATACAAGTTTATTTCATAACTTGGTTCAAACAAAACCAATAGACAACCTAAAATTCTCTGTCCATTTGTAACAAATGGGCTCACCCGTCCGGTTACCGTTAAGAACAAAATTGTGAAATAAACATGTATCCCCGAAGACTTGACTCTAATGCCATAAAACTAATTGGATCACAACTAATATTTGTCATGCAGCTGAATCAGCCTTTTTCGTCATGACAGAATTCTACAGCTGCGGACGCCCACAATACAAAAATGTCTGCCTCTGAGTGTTGTCCAACGTATAACTGAAATTCAGAGGCACTGCTGTTCCAGTGCTACCATTAAGATGTGAATGATGCACAAGGATTAGGTGAAAGGTAAATTTCTCCGTCTTCATTACTCGTTTCGAAAATTGTGTACACAAGGGGATGTAGTGCAATGCAATGAAGAAACATGTGTAAACTCCATTTCTCCACATTTTCTTTTCTTTGACAATGCTGGAGGTTGTGTACATATTCTTAATACTCTGAATTATCTCCATACACGAGAAATTTTAATACGAGATGAAACAAATGCCTTCACTACTTTTTTCGTGTATGTCTTATCTGTGCTTGACGAAGAAAGAATGAAGTCCCTGCAGCTTCAAGAAAGACTAGACTTAGTGTAAGTAAATTGCAGTTTATGTGAATCACATTACTGCATGAACAGTTTGAAAGACATCCACCTAATCTGGTCGGCTATGTGAGACCCCTTCCTTTTACGTATATGAACCCTTTGGAATATAATGGTTCAAATGGCTCTGAGCACTATGGGACTTACCTTCTAAGGTCATCAGTCCTCTAGAACTTAGAACTAATTAAACCCAACTAACCTAAGGACATCTCACACATCCACGCCCGAGGCAGAATTCGAACCTGCGACCGTAGCGGTCGCTCGGCTCCAGACTGTAGCGCCTAGAACCGCACGGCCACGTCGGCCGGCCCTTTGGAATAATTTCTGTAAATGGTTACATTAGTAACTATAATAACGGTTTTTCGAATTTACTATCCGCATACATAAACCATCAAACTTACTCGGGCTTTCAGATACACCAAAATGTTTCAGACTAATTCTATGCAATCGCTGAAAATTACTGGAATCACTGAAAATACTGTGTGAGGATTTAGTAATCTAGGGTTTAATAGAAAACATTCACCTAGTTCCCGTATGCAGTTTTTCTTCCGTTTATGGTTCACTACGAAAAATACTTAACGATAAACCATGAAACATCATCCAGGAAGCATTTTATGACTACTGGGCTAAAACCTAAAAAGTGTATTCTATCTCAGACAGCTGTGGTGTTTATGATGATACTAACAATCGAGTGAAAATCTTGGAAACCGACGAACTTCCTCTTGCGGGAAGCACAGCGATGGGAGAGCGGCAGCTTGATGAATCACGGGGTCACTGAACTAGTGACTGTTTAAGAAAAGGAAAGAAGAGACCTTGAACCCCAACATCCGCCGTGTAACCTTTAACCGGATAACATTTTATGGCGGGAGTTATCAGGCGCTACGCTACGAGGCGAGCGGTAAAATATTTCATGCTCAGCTGTAACCGACACCCCCCTGTCCGATCGGCTATTTTACGACCGCACGCGAGTGCACTTCGACCTCTGACCTGCGGTGTACTTTCCTCCGTTTATTGAAAAGCTCCGGCATTAAGCGCATGATGAAAGATACTTTATTGTTCCGACGATTAACAAATCTACTGTGCCATGACCCTGTACAACACAGAGCTGACCGCCATGTAGATAACATGAACAGATCCTGGACACATGGACGGATGTAAGGAAAAGCGGGCAGCAAAAGTACAGCTTACCAACAACGACATACCTTCGACAGTTGTGGAAACGAGCAGTGAATGAGCGGTTTTTACAAACCTGTTGATTCACTCCTGCGGTAAAAGTCGTATACGAGGCTTGTTACAATAGAAAGAGACTGGTGCCATGAAATGTGTGTACTTACCGAATATGTTCAGTGAGCGTTGACCACCTTCGATGTAGGACCCGTTTGAGTCCTCGCACGCCTGACGTCCTTCCTTCCACTGCCCAAAATATTTCTGCATTTCGTTTCCTGTGAGGTTGCGCGGAAGTTCTTTCCATTGTTCTTGCCTTTTGGCCGAGTGCAAGAGAACGATTATAGGAAACTGCTCGTCAAGTGCAAATAAGTAGATAACTTTTGTTCAAACTTAATACAGTGTAACGACAAAGTTGAAGATCGCAGTTTCGAAATAATACGCGACGATGGATAATTTCTTTGTAGTGTGAGTAGCCTCATTTCTATCATGTCGTAGTATTTAGCGAATTGAAGCACGATGTCACTGATGGGAACGTCAGTTTTTTAGGAGATTACAAAGTAATCTGTTGGTTAAAACTTTTCAGAAAAAAATAAGTCCTGAATCTAGAGAAATGTGTAGTTGTATGGCTCTTAAGAGTGTTAGTGTAACAGCTTTGACCATACGATCAGTACGTACCAGTTGTGCCGGATATGCAAGTACACGGGAGTAACAATGCATGGGGATTATCACAAACCCTTCGCCGTACATTAAGTATGTCTTCGTGATTGCCTGCTACTATAAATCGTAATCTGTATGAAAAATACAGTATTAAATGTTTGACAGTTGGAATGTCGCCTGTGTGTGCGAGGGATCTACGTGAAACTACCGTAATTCGTTGTATACGCAATGTAGTGGGTAGCAAATGGTAACATGATTGTCTGACTCACTTTAAAGTGGTCGCAAATGTGCTGCCGAAAATACCAGAAAGAGGATAACGTTATTTTTATTAAATAGTTGAAATCTGGTCAGTTAAGCTGAAAGACAAGGCTGTAGGCATATCCTACTTATTTCAAAGATCCTTAGGTAATGATTCCGTAGTGATCGCCAAAACAGAGGATCCATTACGATTTCAGCTGGAGAAAATAACAAAACATTATAACACTTCATCCGTGAATAAATCGAAAAGAATCTTTGATATTGTATAAGACTGCTGTGCTACAGACTGAAGTATACAAGCAAACTTCCGAACAGGCTTTGAAGGCCTAACGGTACCGACCGAACACCGTGTAGTCCTCAGCCCTCAGGTGCTACCGGATTTTGATACGGAGGGGCATGCGGCAAGCACATCGCTCTCCAGGCCGTTGTCAATTTTCGTGATCGGTACAAACCGAAGTGTATAAATGCAAAATCTCATGAAAAACCATGATTTAGTTTGCTAGAGACGTCATCGTAAAGGTTTAGCGATATTGCGCCACTGGAGGAAACTCATCTGTTGGGTGGGCTCGATTTCGAACCATGGGCGTCCTGATAAATAAGTCAAATATTTAATACAGTGCCACATCACTGTGGTGTACCAATAAAATTTTCTTAAGAACGTACAAATTGACGCCTTTTATAACAGCATCACTTGGAAGTTAAGCTAAATTATGACAGTAATTTTTGCACAGCATTGTAGACTGATAATGCATACACAGCCTATCATGGGCGAACACAACGCCTTACGAAGTTCAGTGGTGGCACTGTAAGAGATTGCTGGCGGCGCCAGCAGTGTAAGGTAAATCTGTGACAATACCAGCCGCTGGTGCTGGCGAAACATTAGAAAAATCACTAAATAAACATTGGCCGACGAGAGCGAGACAAAATCGAAAAGGCAGTACATCAACAAGTGGCTACGAAAGCGTTAACAGTTCTGTGCAATGTATGTCTGTTAACTGCACTGAATCAAAAAATGGTTCAAATGGCTCTGAGCACTACGCGACTTAACTTCTGAGGTCATCAGTCGCCTAGAACTTAGAAACTAATTAAACCTAACTAACCTAAAGACATCACGCACATCCATGCCCGAGGCAGGATTCGAACCTGCGACCGTAGCGGTCTGCACTCAATCATATACAGCTTCCTATTCTTTTCAACGAAGTTTTCTGGTATGAGAGAAATCCCATTTTATGCTGTTCCTTTTACATTCGTCATGTTTCTGTAAATCATTATTATTTCCCGATGACGGTTTTTTATTTCTGGCACTCAGATTCTCTCCTATGTTAAACATCTTTCAGCGAAACCCATCGCCATTTGACGCTTACAGTGCGCAGTCATTATTTAACTGCTGTTTAGGAACACATATTTAATGTGTCATTTAACATTTTTGTCTCTTCACTGCATTAATACTTTCGGGCTGTTTACTTTAAAAGAAAATTCATTGTACTTAGGAGCACCTAACTGGGATCGAATGTCATAACGAATCAGTGTTGAAGTGCACTGTTTCAGTGTTGCGGTACTGGGACTTAAAAAAACGACTAGAAGCCAAGTATCGAATCAAGGTAGCTGCTTTCACTGTGGACAGTGTGTTCCTCTCGTCTTTGACATTACAGATACATCTAAAGCATGCATTTGTCGTGAATACCACTGTTTTCCTTACTGTAATTTAAAGTTTCTTCGAAGGATGGGTTTTAGCATTCGTCGAAAGTGCCCAATGGAATCGCAGAGGTTCAAAAAAATGGCTCTGAGCACTATGGGACTTAACATCTATGGTCATCAGTCCCCTAGAACTTAGAACTATTTAAACCTAACTAACCTAAGGACATCACACAACACCCAGTCATCACGAGGCAGAGAAAATCCCAGATCCCGCCGGGAATCAAACCCGGGAGAATCGCAGAGGTCCTATGGGAGGCTGTCCTGTCTAGAAATACGAGGGCGGTGATTCAACCAACGTGTCAAGATCCTCGATTGTTCCAGGAGGCCGTCACTAGAGTGGAAAAAAATCCAATAAATAAAGATACGTCATATTTTTCTCAGGCGAACTTGTTGGACCGTTAACCGTTGCAGAAGAAATTTTCCTAGTTTTACAGACAGTGAATTACAACACAACATTAAATTTATTGGATATTCCACCGTATTGACAGCTTAAGTCTTTGCTCTATTCATCTATTCTTTAATTTATTTAAGTTATTCTGTGTATCTCAGGACGATAACATTTGATTATCTGTGATATTTGGGTGTCTTTCTTCTGGACCAGAGGATGTTTCCAATTTCCTTGATAGCTTATGACATTTACAAAATTACTAGAAAGCACACGAATTTGTAATTGTTAAGTGACGCACTCATTTCTTCCCGTTATATTTTTTGTAAGTAATTTTACAGCTATTTTACGTATTATTTCGGATGCATATCTGTTTATTGTTGTCCCTCATTTAGCCGAGATTTACCTCTGTAAATTATTGAAAGCAATATCCTTATCTGAGTTTTTGTGAAATATTTTCCTTCTGACAGAACCCCTCAGATTCGTTATGATTTCTCCGTGTAGCAAACGGCACGTGTGCCTTTAAATGATGATCTCACTTCCTTATTTCCACTAATTACTATTAAGTTATGGTATTTCAGTGAAAGTATGATGACATTAAAATCCCCGATTCGTCTCGCATTAAGCTTAACCGTTTCAGTGTTTGTTGTGCAGCACTTCTACGAAGAAGACTCAATCGGAAGGAACTCGCTGAGAATTATTATAATCGTGGAGAAACTATTTGGATATAAACATAAATTTAATTTCAGTACGAAGAATGTTCACAATACGAAAACTATAAGCCAGACGAGTTTAGAGATACTAAACCTTAAGAGAGTTAAAATAGCTGCCATTACAGAGTACAATAGCTTTCCTGAACATAATACCTCAGGTTGATAAATTCCATTCTCGATTTTGTATGCCGTGCATAGTTGTGTGGTTACCGATTTCACAGAGAGTCACGTGCCCCATCATTTATTCCTAAAGGGAGCAGCCGGAATCTGGCGGTCAGTTCCGATGTGGAAAGTGTTAGCCATGCCCAGCGGCCGTCCGGAACGGTCTTTAGGAGAGCGTAAATTGCTGCTGAGGGGGGAACCGGACTGCCTTAACCTACCAGCTGACTGGTAACTGACCGTAGCGAGCGGTATGGGCCCGTCGGACTACCCTCATTTAGTCATCCGAGGATTTGTCCACTGATAGTTATCTGAGCTTCTCCCGTGGCCTTTCAAATATGGAAACAGTAACTAGCGAAAACCTAACCTAACGTACAGGTTGTTTATAAACTGGTTATTCCAAAGTAACCTTTATTTGCGAAAGACCTAAATAACTTACAGAGGTGTTTGACACTGAATGTAGTTTATCTTCAACTTTTGTTTATAAATGTTCAGTGTGGCACCTTTTGCAACGTAGAAAAGGCCCATCTGTAACCAATTTCCAGCCAAAGTCTATAAGGAAACTCTTGATGTATGCTGGCAGCTGCTTGTGTTATGCGTTGGTGCAGCTCGTCCACATTTTACGGAGGCGGAGAAACAATTGCTCTGTCTTTCATGTAACCCCTTACATAGGAGACCATTGGGGTTAAATTAAGTGTTCATCGTGGCCGAGATATTGTTCTACCGCGTTTGATGAAAGTCGGCACATTACTACGAGATATGCGACAACTTCACGATGATAATGTGGATGCACGCCATCTTGATTGAAAATAAAGTCTGTGCCCATATCCTGCTGTAACTGAGGATTAGGTAATTTTCAGGCATGTCCAAGTACGAAAAGCCAGTTACAGTTGACTCGGCAAAACAGAAACACCGTAAGTCTTGTTACATCTAACAGTACAAAAAAATTAGCCTTAAGTGAATCCGTAAATGTTTGATTTATGTGACGTCGTTTCCGCTCATCCCATATCCGAACATTACGCCCATTCACTTTAACGTAGATCTGGAAGATGGTATCGTCACTGAACATCATTTTATTAAGAAAATTATGTTCAGTTTGCATTTCTTTAAAAATTTGCACACAAAACTCAGCTCGTTTTTCTTTGTCATTTTCTCTTAAAGCTTGCAACAGTTCCAGTTTGTAGGGTCTGCATCAGAGGCGTTTCCGTAATACTTTCCACTCTGTAATACTAGGCGTATTCAGTTCTGAACTGCACGTCTCGTTGACTTACCCGACTACGAATATAAGGCTGCCAAACTTGATGAACTGCTGCGTCAGACACTGCTGGATATTAAGTCCTGAATTGTCTCTGAACTGTAGTAGGGAATATGGATTCACGAAATCGTAAAAAAAAAAAAACTGAGCACACACTGCACCATTATACGACACCTTGATGACTGTTGAAATAACACATTCACGGACGCCGTCTAGCGGGAACGTCGGGAACTAACAATGTTAGGCGCAAATAATCTTGACGATATATTGCATTCAGTGCTGTGTCAAATATTCATGTAAGTGATTTACCATTTTCGCAATTAAATATTACTTCTGTGTAACTAATTTATAAACATGTTGTATTGTTTACAGGAATAATTTCACTTTTACTGAAATACTGAATAAGGCACTCAGTTGACTCCGTATCAGAATTATTTAGTATAGCAGCGTTTCGACTTAAAAAGTGACTTATACAACAGCCAACGATTATTTTCATAGTCATATACCTAAAGAGTATGCAGACTCTGTTTTTAAAACATATAATTTGGTACTGTTACTCTTCTATGTCGGGCTTTCCCGGTATCACTTTTTCTACCAAGCTTATTTTTCTGGGAAACAAAGTGGAGTAAGCAACTACCCAACTATGTTTATTAAATAAACAACAACCTTCACCAAATATCTCGAGTAACGTATCACTGTGTTAACTGGAGGCTGCAACGCCTTGTCGGGACACCATAACATAATTTCCGCTTGTTTTCCTAAAAACACTTCAGGTTAATATTGGAACGGTTCATTCAGCAAACCCGTTGTCGATTTCTTTAAATTTACAAACTTTACAGCGCGCTGTTCCTGAATACTTCGCTCCTTACAGGATGTGAAGAACGAAAATTACGAAACTACACTGTTGAATAAGACAAATTTTTCTATTTTTAAAAGCCCACACAATTAGTATATGTGCAGCTCGCAGACGATAATCGCCCTGCAAGAAATCGTAAAGTATCATTTTCAAACTGGATTATGGTGGTTTAACTCAACTTGACTTGCAGGAAAGTCACCCAATAACATGAGAAACTTAAGACGTGCTGTAGGACAACAGCGAGTGACGACAATCTATATCAGCCTTTTTTACTAATAGGACATGTTAAAGTGGAAATTAGAACATGACAGAAGTATTCCACTATTGCCATGGGTAAACGGTTGTTTTAATACACTATACACCACTCGACGAGGTGTTTGATGCAAGTAACTCAGTCTATAGAAATCAGACGTCATCGATCGGTTCTCACTGCTTCCTGCCCATCGCCTACTTTATTTAGCACCGTGTTTAGTGTACTAAAGGATAACTCACTGGCGCAGTTAACGAACATTGAAACGATATATGCGACATTCAAATTGTTGGTATGTTAGGCGCGCGCTCATCATTTATTGTCTGCTGTGTAGAGTTAAGAGTGGGAGGAAAGTAACCTGTACCGGTTAGTGTTATTCTGTTCTCACCGTTCACTTACACCTATCAGCCACCTCAACCAGAATATTATTAGACCGCGTACAGTACAAGGGAACTTCAGAAAGGAAACATCACATTATTATGGCAGATCACAGAATTTTTTATTGAATTCTGTACTTCATAGTGAGACAAATACGTGAAATTATGTTTCAACATAGTTACAAAATCTCTGTAAACAACGATCAGTTCATCGACAATAGAAATCCGCTCCTTGGACACGGAGTCATTCGAGAATTGCAGTGTGAACGTCCTCATTGTTGGAAAATCTCTTTTCCTTCAGGTTCTCTTACCCCTCCTTCCAGATCAGCATTATCCAAGTCTGTACAATCTTGCTAGCACCATTTCACTACATATGGATTTGCACCAGGCCCACTTATCGTTAGGATTTCACGGTGAATCTGTGCGCAATTTCGACGTTTTTGCAATAAGACTCATACTATCCCAGTGCTTCAGCTTCGGGTTAAGTGTCCAGTTGCTGCACCATTTCACTCGCACACTATGATGCACATCTTCTCAGTGCCACAGTATAACTGTGTCTGCAGGAGACCAGGAACAGAAGGTGATGCCCACATTACTAGCTCAACCCGCTCAATTCAGCAATTGGGGAAACAATATCTAAATGTTCTCTGACATCAATCGCAAATTTTCTCCCACCCTCACTCCAGTGTACAAAGACTATTCACTTATTAAGGTCCGATCGGTCGCGAAATCTATACGATGTGAAATTCTGGTGAAACTTTACACAGCTGTGTTGTTCATTGTCTGTAGTATTCTCGTCAATCGCTTCATGTCGCTCTTTTTAGTACTGAGAGCCAGTCAACACGTAACAATGCCTAGAAAATAATGTCCCCCGCAGAGTACGAGTACCTGCTGAGAGATTTCGCCTGATTTCATGCAGCCCACATAACATAAATGTTATACATTTCCTCCTTCATGACAATTCTCGTTCGCATAGTGCAGGGACAATGAAGGTGCTCCTGCAGGGTTTTGCAACGAGAAGTGTTTGATCATCCACCATGCAACCACGACTTGGATCTCTCTGATTTTCATCCCTGTTGATATGAACTGCTGCCTATGAAGACAACATTTTGGCACAGGCAATGAACTGCTGCCCACTGTAGAGAATTGGCGGAAATCACAGGCGGCTGCCTTTTTGACTAGGGTATTGGAAAGTTGGTACAACGCTACGACAAACGTCTAAGTAGGAGCGGCGACTATATAGGGAAGTAGCTGGAAGTTGTAGTAAATACTGCAAATAATAGGTTTTTGGTATTTACAGTTTTGCTGTATTTACCGTTGTTTTCATTCGCGACTAATCGGACCTTTATAAACGGATAGACCTCGTATTTCTTTCGAAGAAGGGGAGGGGGGGGGGGAGGGGGGAAGCATTTGATGTACGACCCATCGATACACACTGGAGAAGAGCTGTCTTCCGTTTGGCTGAAACTGCAGACATGATCGCGTAACACCTGATTATTATGAGGCAATCATCAGGACTCAAATGGTAATTGTGCTTTGATGTATGCGGACGACTTTTTCAAAAGATCTCTAAAACACTATTCGTCAAACGGCAGTCTGAAAACCATCTTCGAAAATCAATACCATCAAATCCTTCAAAGATGCCTAACGGACTTATTGTCACTTAAAGAAGTGTTTCTTTTATCTCCAACGATCACTCTAAAATTTTGTATAAGCAGTGTGAAAAAATTAACCTCAATATATTTTTTTTACTTCGGACATCGTTAGTTAATTTGCTGCTTAAATAACAAAGCTCACTTGCTACTTTGTGTCATTTCCTAATCTCATTCCTTAGTAACGTCTCGTTTAATTGAAATACATTTCATTGTCATTGTTTTGTTATCGTTGATACTCACCTTAAAACCTCATTTCAAGACACCAAACATTCCGCTCGACCGCACCCCTAGCCTTTTGCCGTATCTGGCATAACAATACAAACCTAAAAGTTTTTATTCATTCTCCGTGAATTTTAATACTCTCTCTAAATTTATCGCTGCTTTTCTTCACAGCTTCTTACTTTGTATATCGAACAATGTCAGTAATAGGCTACTGTTTTTCTCGATTCTTACAACAGTAGTCTGGTTTCTATACAAGTTGTTAATAACCTGTCACTCCATGTATTCTACCCTGTTGCCTTAAGAATTTCAAAACGTGTATCTTACCTTCATCCTCAAGTGATTTCTCGCATTCGCGAACAGATCTGACGAATATTCGCCCTGTTTGTATTTCTAGCATTTACGTTTTCCTTTCCTTTCTGTAATGGAGAATATGTCTTAGCCGTTTAGATGTTGGAAACGTTTCCATTTGCAAGTAATGGATGCTTCATTTTTTTCTGAAACCGATGACTCGTCCCACTGAGTTGATGGGAATGTCTTATTCAGGCTAAGAGCTGCTGTATGCTCGTCTGGCACCTTGGAACCTGTCCATCTTCCCATAGAGCAGTGTGGTGTCTGGATAGCCGCGCTGATGTTTGTCTGGCGGGTAGCGGAGTCGCTTTTAAGCTGTCACCTTACGAAACGAGCAGTCGTCCTAAATCATTAGAAGGGTTACCGTTACGTCAGCGTCTTCAGGACTCCACTTCAAAGACGTGCCGTACGTATCTCAAACCTTTCACAGTCACTGGTGCTTTAAGACATCCGGGTGCTTTTTCCTCACGTGGGGCTATCGAATGACCTTCTTTAGTTTGTGGTGTTCCATTTTCCGTCATGCTGTGCCAAAGTAGAGTTGGCAGATAAATAATCTTAGCCTAGAGGGAATATTAGAAACCCTGTTTCTAAGTTTTTCTGCCAGTGCAAGAAAACGAGTAGAGATGCCATTGACAGTGATACACTGAAAAAGTAAATTTTACAAAACTAAATCTTTTATTGCTGAGAAAACATTTACCACTGTCATGGAAAGCATTTAGTAACAGTGTGTGACGCATCTACATCTACATCTACATCCATACTCCGCAAGCCACCTGACGGTGTGTGGCGGAGGTTACCCTGAATACCTCTATCGGTTCTCCCTTCTATTCCAGTCTCGTATTGTTCGTGGAAAGAAGGATTGTCGGTATGCTTCTGTGTGGGCTCTAATCTCTCTGATTTTATCCTCATGGTCTCTTCGCGAGATATACGTAGGAGGGAGCAATATACTGCTTGACTCTTCGGTGAAGGTATGGTTCTCGAAACTTTAACAAAAGCCCGTACCGAGCTACAGAGCGTCTCTCCTTCAGAGTCTTCCACTGGAGTTTATCTATCATCTCCGTAACGCTTTCGCGATTACTAAATGAACCTGTAACGAAGCACGCTGCTTTCCGTTGTATCTTCTCTCTTCTATCAACCCTATCTGGTACAGATCCCACACTGCTGAGCAGTATTCAAGCAGTGGACGACCAAGCGTACTGTAACGTACTTCCTTTGTTTTCGGTAGCTAACTATAACTGAATCTCAGATGCTATTGCATTTCGTGAAAGTGAATCTGAAACATTACACTATTACTCACATTTGTGAGTGACAACGTAACATTACGACAACATTAGAGATCACATAAACATTGTAAACGTCAAGTAACGGTACCTGTTATGTTCTGTGAAGGCCCCCTTTCTGTAAATTATTTATTCCAGTAAGCAAAGTAAGATATGCAGAGCCCAGCTACCGTAACTACATTAAGCGATTCAGGGGTACCGTAAGTTTCTGCCAGAACTACAAAACAATGTTTTACTACGGAAGCTGTCTCTAGGGTACTACAAATTTCTGGCAAGACTTTTCAAAAATCCTGCCCAAAGAAAAATTTTCTGTGAAACATGTCAGATACATGTAGAAAGTTCGTGTCATCCACAGTTTTATAGTTGGATTAAAGAAACCTCATCAGAGGACAGTTTTGTCACACAGTTTACTTAGTATCGGAACATATAGTTATTCGTATTATTCAAGGTAACCGTACATTCAAGTCTATCTGTTCATTTTTGTATTTGTTTCATTCAGTAGCCTTTACAGTGAACATATTTCCAAGAGTGTGTGTCGTAATAAGTTTTATTGCAAGTAATCCCTATAAACCTTTAGAAGACAAGTGAGATTTTCCGATTTCCTTGTGTTGGTTAATTCAGAGAACGTTTCGTATACCTCAGAAAATTCACATCTATTTTCCTCATTTCCCTTACACCCTGGGTTTCCACTGTGTAACTATTGGTACTATTCTATTGCATTTACCTCGTGTACAAAAATAGAATTAAAACAAAATTTTAAAAAACTGATCAACCCACAAAGTGACAGATGCAAACAATGCGTTGAAATACTTCAGTCTGAAGATAATCACTGTGTGGCTGAAACTAAATGCGTAATGAAGGTCCGCTGTGTCTATAGAGATATAAAAGAAAACATGTCATTCACGATATCATCAGACTGGTCGCCATGTTTTCCCAAAAATAGTCAGTGGGAAGTGTATTATTTTCTCGTACACTCTGAATGTCCTCTTGACATTTCACCTCTTCTGATAATTCGCTGGTACTTGATAACCTTTACCTTCGACCTATCATCTTTTTACTTGCACTTGTCACAATAAATGTTAAGTATGTAACGTCATAAAAGTGTAAAATTACTGTATTACTTCCATAAATTCGTGTGGGTATTGAGCGATGTTTCAGAATTGATAGTTCTAAATATCGTTTCGTGTCTCACACAGGAAAATGTAAAAGTCATCTCGTTAATCCAGCCCGTTAAGAACGCACTGTCGTGCAGAATTTTATATTAAAATATCCTTCCAGAAAGGACTACTTCGTAAATGGGAAGTAAGACACAGTTAATACTGTTTAACTAACTGCTATTGTCCCTACGAGTATGTAGCGTCTCCCAGTCACATAATATGTTGAAACACAAATATAGACAGCGCAAGAAATCACTAAAACGGAGAATAATTAGGGTGTTCGGACGTCTCTGAAGATTTAGCGTCACTAAAATATCCCACTACTGTAAATACTGCAGAAGAAATGCACATAAATATAATGGAGTGAAGTTAATGAACTATATGGTTTTCAGTGGCCCTACCGCAGTATTTCATGTCGGAGTAACAGCATGCGCTGCATTATGTTTACGACCGAGCCAGTTATCAACGGCGCAATTTACGACGGGACTTTATTTGAGAGGTCAGAAGTGCAACTCGTTTCAGATAAATCGAATCCTTGCTGCTGTTTACTGCTCGGTATATTCGATTAGTCGCGGCTACGGTCACCGACGCGGCCGTGCATTACGCGGCAATTTATCGCCGAAGTGTCGCGCTCCTGACAATGTTGTTCCAGCGACGCTCCAAGAAGGAAACGCGTGCCCTACAGTATCAAATAAACTGTAGGTCACAGTTTCGTAGCTGTTAATTGTGCGTTCTCGTGAAACTGCCGCTGAACGTCACTGAGGAAGGAAGAACGACTAAAAACTCAATATCAGAAAGAAGGAACTTAAGAGAAGTCATTGACACTTTACACGCCAGTATGACCGCCGCAGATTATTCTTCAGCAATTTTATGAGTATTTAAATTAATTTCCTTTCATCAGTGAAGAGCTGCAAACACAAGGAAATACCTAACCACCTCTGTGGAGGACTCTGAATTACTTCGTCGAGCCGGCTGGGGTGGCCGAGCGGTTCTAGGCGCAGGTTTGAATCCTGCCTCGGGCATGGATGTGCGTGATGTCCTTAGGTTAGTTAGGTTTAAGTAGTTCTAGGGGACTGATGACCTCAGATGTTAAGTCTCATAGTGCTTAGAGCCATCTGAACCATTTTTTTCTTCGTCGTTCGCCGAAGATGATCGTACTACGGTGTATAGGCTGGTGGCAATAGTGTCTTTTTGAGGGCTGTAAATTTTATAATTAATATGGAACTAGAATCAGAGTATACAGAACAGATACTTCATGCATCACACACACACACACACACACACACACACACACACACATACACACAGTTATGACCTATCCTAATACTTGATGGTCCTCGTTATCATAATTTTTGTTAACCACGTTCTGTTGCTTGAGGTTCAGATAGAACTGTCTGGCCACTTTAGACAGGAAATCTAGTTGTTTTTTTATTTGTGTTTCGAGGTTGATATTTGCTTTCCGACTACGTATTTGGGCACATGATTTTCCAAGGGATCCAAAAAGTGTGGCAAAAAGACGCATTGTGGTCTACCCCCGAGACTGACTTGCAGAACGTGGTGACTTACTAAGCTTCCAACGAAGAATTTGTTACTTTAAGTAAAAGTTTCCGGCTCTCTGTTGGAAAACTCATCATTGTAAAATTTCTGAAATGTACATCACCTTCTGGTTTGGTGGTGATGGCCTTTCTTTCTGTATAACTTCGACATTCGTCGCCGGCCTATGTGGCCGTGCGGTTCTAGGTGCTTCAGTTTGGAACCGCGTGACCGCTACGGTCGCAGGTTCGAATCCTGCCTCGGGCATGGATGTGTGTGATGTCCTTAGGTTAGTTAGGTTTAAGTAGTTCTAAGTTCTAGGCGACTGATGACCTCAGAAGTTAAGTCGCATAGTGCTCAGAGCCATTTGAACCATTTTGACATTCGTCTTTTCTTCTTGCGTAAATCTCGAAAATCGGTATAACAATGTAACCTTACTTTTATCTCGTTAGCTACATAGGCATCCATTTCCTTGCTCTTTCCATGAGACTACCTTGTTTCAGGAATTCACGTACTCTTCATCACGGTTCCTTTTCCGGTTTCTGACATTTTTCCCACCTCTTTTCAGTTCTTACACGTTTTTTAACTTTATTTTGCAGCACCTCGTTACCCGAGACAAACAGTATTATGAGTTTACCTCCGATTACGAAGTTCGACTACGTGCGTCATATAGACAGTAAAATTATGTTGGCAGCCCTAGATAACCACTGAATAACACAGAGTAACAAAATTATGCTTTCTGCTTTGGACCTATATGAAAGTGAAGTCATGAAATTTTTTGTGAAAAATCATACAAAGAAAGTGGTCCTACAGCATAGATAAAGTTGGTTCACGTAAGATCAGTAGATGTCAGCAGCACGCACAAATGTCACATTGTCCAAATCGACGATGGTGGGCTTTAGGCCCATCTGGTTCTGAGTCCTTTTTTTTAGGTAAATGACATAAGTAAAATCAGTGTACACTAGTGAAGGCATTAAAAATCCTGGGACACATGTTAGCGAGAAACAGACGTATGTGATCAACCAATTCCAGTAGGAGACGATGCAAGAGACCAAAAAAATGTTAAAATGTGTGTGAAATGTTATGGGACTTAACTGCTAAGGTCATCAGTCCCTAAACTTACACACTACTTAACCTAAATTATCCTAAGGACAAACACACATCCCCATGCCCGAGGGAGGACTCGAACCTCCGCCGGGGCCAGCCGCACAGTCCATGACTGCAGCGCCTCAGACCGCTCGGCTAATCCAGCGCGGCTGCAAGAGACCATTGTCCTTCCGCGAACACACGTTGCAGTCATGCAGTAAATTAATTTCTTCCACGCATCCCTCATGAACTGACAATGGCGGCAAAATCTAATTTAGAATGGAACAGAAAAATAGAAGAAAATGAGGGGTACGAGGAGGGAAAACCGCTGCGATAGGCAAGCTGTAAGATAAGATGACTGCCGACGTTTAAAAGAAGAGATAAGTGGAAATTCATGTTATTATAATGCATTCAGAAGACAAGTTTATCGAACAACAACCTATCTCATTACTAGTTACAAATACAATAAAACAAATTCTGCAACGTTAGCAAGGGCTAACAGAATACATACAACTAAGAATATGACTAACATATTCTGATGGGGAATGTAGAACTATTCCCGGCGGAGCTTCGAGTCCTCCCTCGGGCATGGTTGTGTGTGTTTGTCCTTAGGATAATTTAGGTTATGTAGTGTGTAAGCTTAGGGACTGAAGACCTTAGCGGTTAAGTCCCATAAGATTTCACACACATTTGAACATTTTTTTTTTTTTTTTGTAGAACTATTAACACATTTACAGGAGACTACGATATTCCAATAAATTCTGAATATTGAGCGGTGTTATTGACAGGTGGTATGTTTTCTGATTTTTGTCCGAGTTGATTTCATTTTATGCACGATATTTTGGCGAATGGGCTAATCACTACCTTCTTCACACGTTCCAATCAGTGGTCTTACGTGTGCTCTCTGTCTGGACGACAAACTGATCGGCTGGTTTGGAGCTGTGGAAGCCAATTAAGCTCAATATTTTGAGCGGTGTGGTACCAACAACGAGATTAGAAACCAATGAATATGTGATTAGTGGCCAATTGTCACCTTCCAATTAGTTTATCGGCTCTTAACTTAGGTTAAATGCTGATCTAAGAATGAAAGTAGTTTAACATAGAAAAAGTATCAAATGTTTGCTGTCCACCAATTCCGGTGTCAGAAGTAAAGGACTGAAATATGCCGACTGATTAAAATAGTTTACCGTATCTTTACTCGAATGTGGACCTTTTTTATTCTTCTGGCAAACGGTCTACCTGGTTTGTTGTGGTGGAACATCTTAAAAGCACAGATATAAGTCTGAATCTGCCGCCGCTACTGTACTCTTTCAAATACCTCAAATGTTCTGCTTACCTTTTTGGACGCGCTCTATGAAAAATGGATATGACGACAACACTGGCGGAAGTGCAGGAGGAAGGTTTAAAGTCACGTCTGCTCCAAGTTAGAGACTCAATTCTATTGCTTTATTATAAGAAACCTGCCAGGAAGTTTCAGATCACTCTATTAAACAGTGAAAACTCCTTCTGGAAACAGTGACCTAGGCTGTGGCTAAGTAATTTTCTCACTATATCTTTTCTTCCAGTAGTGCTAGATTCGCAACATATCCAGGGAAACTGTGAAGTTTGGAAGGTACGAGAGGCTTACTGCTGGAAGTAAAACTGACAGTCGTGAGTCATGCGTGGATAGGCTCAGTCGGTAGAGCGCTTGGCTTCGAAAGGCGAAAGTCCCACGTTCGATATGCAAGAGAGTGGATCAAAGAAGGTGAAATATTTTTACTGGTATTCACTCTAAGAAAGTCGCCGTACATGTCGGGGAAATATACACAGATAATTTCAGTGTGTACCATAAATGCCATTGTCGTTTGTAAGAGGTTCATCATTCAGCATTTCTATAAAATTTAATTCATTTTTTGTGTTCATGTCATACATCAAAGAGATAGACTGTAAATAATACCTTTTTGTTCTCGATTGCTGAAACGACCTAGTGAGCATGGATCTGGTCACTGAACTCCACAGTGAATTAAACTCAGAGTTCCCATTGTCAAATGAACACACAGTCACCTTTAGTATTTATCCACAACTGTCCTTATACATTACACAATACAAAATGTAGGATTTTTATTACCATTTCTTCATCTTTATGTAACATATACTTCAACTGCCACTTCGTTCCACTCTGGGCAAGTAGCAGAGTTTCATGACAAGATTACTGTCTTTGAAAAGATGTCCTAATGGAGACAGTACACACCAATACTTGGCTATCCTTTAAGCAAAAAGAAAGGAATACTTTTTCGTCGCTATGTAGTTAGAGAGCGCAGCTGCCTTCGAGGAAACGCTAAGCGGATCCCGCGAGTGATTAATGACCAGCTGAGATGTGTTTAGGGGCACCTGGGAGTTGGCCGCGTCTGCCATGCTGACACGGATCTCTCAGTACGAGAGAAAAGCATTTACTTCTACTCTCTCCTCTGAGAGCCACTTCATGCGCGACCACCGTCACATCACGCCCAACCCATTTGTTTAAGAGAAGCGCATGTTCGCCGCTGGTATGTAGGATACATAAGAAAGAAAGTGATTCTCTTACAGTACGTTTGACCTTGCAGGTTGATGTAAACTTGGCCAGTCGTGGCGTTTGTACTATCGTGGTCACGCTACTAAAATTTGTTATTTGTTTCTGAGACAGAGCAGTACGGTTTCAAGGTAACTAACGTCACCAGCTTTGCTTACGACGAATTTGTCGCACAACGCATTACTTAACAGAAAATTAAATGGGCTGACAAAATAATGAATGAGGAAGTCCTTGTAAGAATGTGAGAGGAGTTTATGGAATAGCGGGATATGTCAATGGAGAAGGAACCAGAAGTAAGCTATGACTGAAGCAGCCACCGTAGATCACATAGTAAAAGATATCGCCCTTCACTGCCTCACGGACGTGAAGCAGAATGCTGAAAGAGTAATGACTGAAGATTTGGTGCTATCGTTGATACTGCTAACCAGAAAGCTCCCAATTAATCCTCGAATTGAGCACTGAAGATAGGAAGGATGACATTTGGTGCTCATAAATTCTGAATGCTAATTTAATCACCTTCTATCACGGCCTGCGTAATTTTCTGTCGTCGGCTACGCAGTACACACTTTCCAATATAGTTCTATATTAAGCGGCAGCACATTTTTCAGTTTATTTCTCCGTTCCTATTCTGAATGTCTGGAATTTTGTGACTGTTCCATGTTGGATTTCTCTATATCTAGCGTTTCAAGAACATACACGTTTGTCAGCTCTGAAACATTATTTAAAAAGTTGAATGGATGTGTTTCCATTAAGACTCATAGGGTTCCATATGTACTGCTGGAGTGATGAGATATAAAGAACGCATCAGTTTTATCAGTTTCTGCTAACAGTCTTAAAAGTAGGGCATTTACAGCTTAAATAATTATACATACGAAAAGGATCACTTACAAAAATTAAAATATACTGAGGTGTTGCTGGTAGAACAGAAAGTCCAATTTGTCGTTAGCTGTTTTATTTTAGTTGCTTAGAGAGTAGTTCAACTGGTTTAGTACCACGAAGGTACATCCTCAGGTGAATTTCAAGGTAATTCTTGTATATAAAACTTTATTAGAACCTTACTAAGGGATTACTAAGTTGAGAATTGTTAATAGTAGATTAATACTAAAAATTAAAATCATGGCACACAAATTAATAACAAAACGTGTGGGCAGCTATCATAAAATTACTTTCTAATGTCCCATGTTATCTAAATGGCTTAATAAGTGTTACAAGGGACAACGAGGAGCACCACTGACGTAATCACAGCGGAAGCCGAGCTTAATAAAGCTATTTGTCACTGATAATTTATCTTCGAAGAGCGCCAGACGTCCTTAAAATAAGTCTTATGAAAGTAGTGGTGAGAGATGTCCAACATGGGCTATAAGTAGATCCAAATGAAAGAATAATTAAAACAATAATGTGAGACCTGAATTTCTAGCGGGGTATACAATGTGTACATAACTTACCGGAATGAAGTCAGCGACGTGGTAGACGACTACCATTACTTCGACGGGAGTACACTTACCATTTTCAATGCAAAACTGTCATGAAATGGCAGGGTGAGCTCCTGTCGAGACACTGGTGGTTGTTCGACGACGTCACTGGGCGTATTCCCGTAAGTTATTAAAATAATAATTTCGGACTCAGATGCGGTAACGTGAAACCGTCTAGACTGTTGAAGATCTAATACTGAGACGACATCGGAGAATACAACACTGTCTAAATGGGAGCATTAGACTATAATTTATTTATTTATTTATTCGTATGGCTTACATGCAGTTTAAAATTACAGGTATATGACATTAGTAATACTACATATAACAGGAATATTAAAGTACAAAGCTACATATGTTGTTGTTGTGGTATTCAGTCCAGAAACTGGTCTGATGCAGCTCTCCATGCTACTCTATCCTGTGCAAGCTTCTTCATCTCCAATCAACTACTGCACCCTACACCCGTCTGTATCTGCTTAGTTTATTCCTCTCTTGCTCTCCGATTTTTACCCTCAGCGCTGCCCTCCTAAACTAAATTGGTGATCCCCTGATGCCTCAGATCATCTCCTACCAACCGATCCCTTCTTCTAGTCAAGTTGTGTCACAAATTTCTCTTCTCCACAACTCTATTCAGTACCTCCTCATTCGTTGCGTGATCTACCCATCTAATCTTGAGCATTCTTCTGTTGCACGACTGCTCGAAAGCTTCTATTCTCTTCTTGTCTAAACATTTATCGTCCATGTTTCACGTCCAAACATGGCTACACTCCATATAAATACTTTTAGAAAAGACTTCCTAACGTTTATATCTATATTACATATAAAAGTAACTAAATGTCAATATCTAGATTCCTAATCCATACGCTAAATGAGCTAGAACGAATAGGCAGGATGACCAGATATTGGATTTCCTGACTACAAACATACAGACATATCAAAAGTATATTACAACAAAACAACTAACGCAGCAAATTGGGATCTTGATCAGAAGCCAACAATTCAACTTCTGTGTTAGGAGTTTTTATTTCAGTCCAATTTCCTTCATCGTACATTCCCTTTCTACGCAGTTTTATTTCCTTTCCTAAACTAACTTTGTGCCCATGACCTCAAAACGACTGTGTAACCCTCATAATTTAGACAGTGTAAGACGACGCTGACGCTCCGAATCATCTAAGCTAAACACAAGTGGAGTTTCCCCCTCACGTTCTGTTCGTTACCTTTGCATGAAACCGACAGACTTCTCTTTTTAGGCTTATCTGAAACGTTTGATATATTGGCCCCAGTCGACACTTGCCAGAGCTATCAAAACCGCGACGGATGTTTGTTCATGTTCTGCAGTACCAGTGGGTACGCAAGAGTACGTGATACATTTCTGTGTAGTATCCCAGCCATAGCAGCAAGACTTAAAACAGTTGATTTAGTTAAATACTAGCTGTTAAACAAGAGTGTATAGACTATTGCGAGCTTTTCCTCTGACTGTACCTGTGGTAGTTTAACATATTTGTCACCCTTACACATTTTTTCCTATTTGATCTTAATACCAGACGCATGCTCTTGACCTACGAGTTTCTAATTAACCAACACCAGCCTGTCAGATAAAGATTTCAAATGTAACCCATCATCAGTGTATTTCTCTTACTTAACAACTATAGCAGTTTAGTCGCTTTTTGTCTATTCATGTCAAAGTGTTAGGGCAAAAAGAAAATTACAAAATGTATAAAACAAGTAACTTAAATATTTCAAGCTTTAAGTGTGTGAATGGTTAACCATGGATAAGGAACAGCGGTAAACCTCTATATCTTTCGGAGATGCTTAAAGCAATTTAACAGTATCTTCGTAGCTATGCGCTCCATAAATGTCGTTCTCATTAATAACTGCTTCATTGTTCGACCTTTTTTAATCTATTTTTTTTCTGAGTTTTGTACCATACGTCAGAAAGCGGTTACGTACTTTATACAGAAATAAGTAAAATATACCTAATAAACGTGGGCTCCAAAATGCATACCTTAACAATTATGAGCACTTGTTCATCTTCGATACTGTGAAACAGATCTCTTCTACTGTAAGGTCTTCGCTTTTCATATTTTGGGAGGAGGAAATATTGACTAAAACAAGACAAAAATTTGTAGCAAACATGGGGTCTAAAATACCCACTTTTAAGACCTATTACTACTTGTTCATCTTCGCTAGTATAAAATACTTCTACTGAACAAGTGCTCATAGCTCTTACGTTTGCGCTTTGCCCTTGTTTATTAGGCTTTTTTCCTTGTTTTGGTGTAAGGAATCTGTCCTTAGTCCGCATCTCGTGGTCGTGCGGTAGCGTTCTCGCTTCCCACGCCTGGGTTCCCGGGTTCGATTCCCGGCGGGGTCAGGGATTTTCTCTGCCTCGTGATGACTGGGTGTTGTGTGCTGTCCTTAGGTTAGTTAGGTTTAAGTAGTTCTAAGTTCTAGGGGACTGATGACCATAGGTTAAGTCCCATAGTGCTCAGAGCCATTTGACCCATTTGAATCTGTCCTTAAGTTTGGCGCTGTTTTTCGCGGACTCCTTATATATGTATGAGTCATCAGACGTCATTTCTATAGTTTTTCTGTAGATATCAAGTCTCTCATGCCACGCCCAGAGTCGACGGAAAGCGTCGGTTTGTGTCCTATCATGAACAAAATTATTTTGAAAGCGGAATTTTATGTGTCCATTCGATAGAGCGGTCCCACATTAAACTTGTGCGTTAAACGCTTTTAGATATGTGTTAACAGGTGCATTAAAACACGGAGAATAACCACCACTCAAGCACCAACTGAACAGCACTGCTGCTGGGCTGTAGGAGCACCGTTTTGTTTCTGAACAAGTTGCCAACCTTTATTACTTCCTTAGTGCTGAGCAAGTGTTCCACGTTACCACTCCACCGCAGACGCATTTGGAGACGAAAACCCAATTTTTAGAGAGAATATCTGTATCTTCGAACTCCCGAACGTGGGTGGCTGAGAGTACATCTGAATCTTCAGGCTCCAGAGCGAGGGCGATTGAGAGAACGCCATACAGTTCCGCTGTTGACTAAGGAGGACATTATTCAGGCCACTGATACCTATGCTTTCCATATTATTAGTGTTGCTTTAGACTGAGTCATTTTCAAAATGTTGTCGGTTTTCATGAAGTGTTTCCTAGACCTCAGTCTACGGGCGGTTTGTACACAAACACTTAATGAATGGCTAGGCTTGGTGAGCAGGTTCCTTCATTCCATATTCCACCTCGGTACACATGTCCCTAGACCCCCGAGCAATAACTGGCCACGTCTCATTTAGTGCGTTGTCAACTGATACACGGCAGGTTATGCGTATTCGGCTAAACTTTGTTTAGTCGTTCTATTAATAAAATGGTCTGGAGTTTGTAGCTAAGTCCTTTAAAACACTCCAAGTATGATGAGATTTGTTGCCACCACCTTCTCGTAGTCCTCCACACTCTACGTACGAGTTTCGCAGTGACCAATGACTTTTTGGGTTCACTCTTTAAAAGAGCAAACTAACGGAAAACTCGCCCTGGTTTTTCGCAGTGAACATCATGGTCCACTGCGCAGAATGCCTCTCTTAGAGCACTTACATGAACTTTAAAGGTCCGGCGCTCACAACTGCAGATGGAAAAGAGAAAACTCTCTTCGTCCGTCGGAAGTTGCCGCTCCCTCACTGTGCCAGTTGGAATTGTCAGCAGTTTATGACAGCAGTGTCTCCACCTCCGCTCTGACGGCTCCCACTGTTTACCGGAGGACTTGTTTGTCCAAAGCCGATCGTCCTGAAACTTTGCTTCACTGGTCACCAAGTATTCATTATTTATGGTTTAGCGTATTTTGCCGTCAGAATGTATGGGTGGGAAGAAATAAAATTATCACACGTTCTGATTGTTTGAAAAGATACGTGTTGCTGCAATATTTTCTAAACGCTTTAAGAGAGTGTCTGTACATACGAACTCCCTGCAAGAAACTATCCACGTGTCCAGAAAACGTAGATGTTAGGAAAAAAGGAGGAACCTGTATAGTGTATAAAAATGTAGCAGTAGGAAAGAGGCAAGTCGTGTATTATACAGCATGATTCAGCTGCCCCCATCCTTGGGCGTTATACAATCTGCAGTGCTTTCAACACCATGCGCAATATTTTCATATTCTCTCGCTCTCTATGTGCGCACTATTAGTCCTACAGAAAAAAATGAACAAAACCTATTTGTAGGATATTTACTGTAGTTAAATTTTATACTAGGGTAATTTTTCGCTAGAGGCCATAGTTTTCGAATAAGTCAAGAAAAAATACGAAAGTGACCTTCATATGCGTTTTTTTTTTTTCTTCAAATTGTTCGAAAACCATGACCTCCAGAGAAAATGCATTCGAGTATATAATTTAACTACATTAACTTTCCTACAAACAGGTCCTGTTCATTTTTCTGTTGGGCTAGTAGTTTGTGCATAGCGAGTGAGAGAATATGAAAACCTCGCACTTGTTTGTGAAGGAGTAGCGGGTTGCGTAAAACTCTTAGGTAGGGGCAACTGAAACGTCCTGTACACAGAGTTATTCACAAGTAATGAATGTTCTGTAAATACATTAAAATATTACCGAAGTATACTGTTTCTAGTTGTAAGCTCTGAGCTGTAATAATAAATCAGCTGTAGTAATGAGAAGGCAAACCTGCATTGTAATAATAATTAACTATCGCAACGAATACTGTAAAATTCAGCAATCTGATCGAAAGAATTTTGAACAGTATAAACTGCCTGAATTATTAACTGGGACATGAAACCTAGAGTAATTGGCTTTGCAAATTTGCCGTGTCCATGGTGTTGCTGTAATTTTGGCACAAGATACTCCCGCAACACGTCCGGGTACCTGAAACCAGTCTCCTTTCTTCGAAAAGAAAAATGATCCATTAAATTTTGAATAGAACGTGGCACGAAAGATGTAAGTAAGCTGTTTATGTTCTTATATTGGTAACGCCACCGCCACGTAGCGCTCTGTATGAAAATCACTGGCTGTGCTGTGTGCAGTCTGTGGCTGGGTGGCATTGTTGGAATTTGCTATTGTAGTGTTGGGAAGTTGGCTGTTAACAGCGCGTAGCGTTGCGCAGTTGGAGGTGAGCCGCCAGCAGTGGTGGATGTGGGGAGAGAAATGGCGGAGTTTTGAGAGCGGATGATCTGGACGTGTGTCCATCAGAGACAGTAAATTTGTAAGACTGGATGCCATGAACTGCTGTATATATTATGACTTTTGAACACTATTAAGGTAAATACATTCTTTGTTCTCTATCAAAATCTTTCATTTGCTAACTATGCCTATCAGTAGTTAGTGCCTTCAGTAGTTTGAATCTTTTATTTAGCTGGCAGTAGTGGCGCTCGCTGTATTGGAGAAGTTCGAGTAACGAAGATTTTTGTGAGGTAAGTGATTTGTGAAAGGTATAGGTTAATGTTAGACAAGGCCACTCTTTTGTAGGGATTTTTGAAAGTAAGATTGCGTTGCGCTAAAAAAAAAAAAAAAAAAAAAAAAAAAAAAAAGTGTGTCAGTTTATGCACAGTCATTTATAATTTTTCTAAGGGGACGTTTGAAAGACAACTTCAGGTGAATCACGAAAGTGTTCCATAGTCTCCTGTAGATGTTCAGTGCCAAAAACATAAATGTGGTAATTCACGTTTCTAGCCCGCAAGAAACGTGGCTTCGTCACTGAAAACTCTGTGGAAAAGAAAGTAGTCGGCGTGCGTAACAACTGCAGCCGGTATGCCTTTACATGCAGATTTCTGCATGGAATATGCCAGACGGTTGACTGCAGTATCTGCAGTTCTCTGCTCACGTGTCGTCAATTTCTTCGAGCTTCTGACGAACCGCTCTCACTCACTCCAGCTTGCCGACCCGGCCGGCCGGTCTTCTTCGCATCACGTGAGCAGCCGATCTCATAGAGTATGTGACACCTCCTACGGCTTGTTTTCTCTGTTCGAGCTTTTACATGGTATTTTGTACGAAACTATCACTGGATCGTAACAACTGAATTAGATTCGGGAAATGCAAGGGCATAAAACGCATGCAACGCTCCATCATATGCGACTCTGTGACACGTCTGCCCCTAGTGGTGCGCTCTGCAACTACACTACGAGAGTATTAGGAATAACTTGGAGAGGTGCTCTTTCAACTGATTCGTGTCATTTTCCCTTATGTGTCGTAGTTTCTCCGTAGTTGTCTTCTGAAACGCCAAAGGTACTTATGACTATATGGTACACAGGTATTATTGACTTGCTTCTTTATTCTTGCTACAATTTTACACAGTGTGCAGCTGGATGGGATTTCAACGTTTTGGACGGTTCAGATGTGCAGCTGGGTGGGATTTCTACGTTTTGGACGGTTCAGATTCTGCAGCAGTATTCCACCCGTAAGCCAGTCATAAATAGTGCTTTTCTACTTTCTTTCAAAACCCGACTGCGAGGAACAAAACCAAACAGCACGTTATTGTTTATACACTTTTTTTTTAATTAGAGATATAGCGGAAGAATGAATTTGAGAGAAACCATTTGTCTAATACTTTAAATGGTCTGCTATCGTAGTTGTAACTGGCTGTCAGAAACTTAACGGAACCACACATTTTCGCAGCACAGGACACTACACCAAAGTATTTTCTTCTCACAGTCGGTTTTAACAGATTACGTGCACATTGTTTCTTAAAATTTATATGGCTAACATAAGTATAGAATTTTGATTATAGTTATTGCCACTTTGCAAGATTTTTGCTAACAACGTAATCTTATTATATATATATATATATATATAATATATATATATATATATATAATATATAATATATAATATATATTAATATTATATGTATGAAAATATATTACGTTTGTCTGTTCGAACATTTGAGTAACATGTAGAAGTTTGAAGTAAATCGATCAATCACTTTTCGAGGTATTCGGTGATAAAGTTCAAAAGCGACTTGTCTTTGTGTAGTAGCATTATTGATTGTGTTCGTACGAAGTTTATTATAATATTGTGTAAAAATTTGAAATAGACCTGTCAATAACTTTTCGAGAGTTTGGTAACAACTTCAAACAGGGACTTGTCTACATGTGCTCGTAGTACGAGTAGTACAAATGTAGGTGGAATTACTACTACGTATTTCTGCGGTTGCACTGAAAAACTAATCTCTTTCATACCCAAGCATGAACTTAATTCCATTTTGAAGTACATTGTTAGCCGTCTTGAAAATGTTGCAATTTTAATGGGCAGCAGTGTAGACCAGGTCAAACATTTCGTCCGGAGTGCTCTGAAGAAGTACTGTAAACATGCATTGAAGATATGTTAAATACACTCGTAAGTGTGGAACGGACGCGTGTCAAACACCTGTCAGCCTAATGCAGCGATGTTTGTCAGGGCCGCCGCGTGGCGCTTTTCACCAAAGTGGCGGACGCTTGCGGCGGCTGGCGCCCACTCTGCCTGTGTTTACTGCTCGCGAGACGGCCGGCCCTGCTTCCTGCTTACGGCCGAGGCGGCGTAATGGCTGGCCCGCTCGCTCCTACTCTCCGTTAAGTCTTATTGCCCGCCAGGCCGCCCACGGACCCTCCACCTAACTTAAAAGATACTGACACTTACTGCTCCCTTCGGCAACTCCCTGGCCATTGCCGCCCAAATGTCTTCGACAAGACCGTACTGCCCATAGGCATAAACCACTACACGGCAAAATTCTTTTCATAGTATGGTAAACAACTCACAAGGAAACGCTGAACTACAAGAGAGGACCACTGAACCACCCAAGTGACCCACAGCGGTTAAGTTCGCTCACAGCACCCTAACTTCAGTAATGTCGTTCAAACGTTATCGTATAATTACCGGGTGATCAAAAAGTCAGTATAAATTTGAAAACTGAATAAACCACGGATTGATGTAGATAGAGAGGTACAAATTGACACACATGCTTGGAATGACATGGGGTTTACTAGAACCAAAAAAATACTAAAGTTAAAAAACTATCCGACAGATGGCGCTTCATCTCATCAGAGTAGCAATAATTAGCATAACAAAGTAAGACAAAGCAAAGATGATGTTCTTTACAGGAAATGCTCAATATATCCACCATAATTCCTCAACAATAACTGTAGTCGAGGAATAATGATGTGAACAGCACTGTGAAGCATGTCCGGAGTTATGGTGAGGCATTGGCGTCGGATGTTGTCTTTCAGCATCCCTAGAGATGTCGGTCGATCACGATACACTTGCGACTTCAGGAAACCCCAAAGCAAATAATCGCGCGGACTGAGGTCTGGGGACCTGGGAGGCGAGGCATGACGAAAGTGGCGGTTGAGCACACGATCATCACCAAACGACGCGCGCAAGAGGTCTTTCACGCGTCTAGCAATACTTTTTTTTGTTCTAATAAAAACCCCATGTCATTCTAAGCATGTGTGTCAAATTTTACCTCTCTATCTACATTAATCCGTGGTTTATTAAGTTTTCAACTCTCATCATATCACTGCCTGGCGTTCATATGTGAAAATTTTGGTAATAAATGTTACTACGTAATAAAGTAATAATAACAGATACGACTGCGTTGAAATAATTAACTTATTAAACTAGGAGGTGGTACCCGAGTGTTACAGATATATGTTAATTGAAAATATTTCATACATCGACCTTGTTCTGCACAACCACCTTCAAAGAGGTTACATAGGCAGCGAATACAGCGATCCCGTTTCCGTCACTTTGGAGGTGCACCTTGGAAATCAATACTTGCTATGGTGTTTAGTATGATCGGAGATTCCGGTGTAATTTCCTCCCCTGTATAAAACGATCGCCCCTTCAACTTGATTTCCATCTTGGCACAGAGAAATTTGGAACTAACTCTGATCTGTGGCGCACAATTTTCATACTATATTTAGTAAAAATATCTGAATAATATAAACCGTATGCGGTCGTGCTAAGTTCTAGGGGACTGATGACCTCAGAAGTTAAGTCCCATAGTACTCAGAGCCATTTGAACTTCTCTAGGGGTTTTCTCTTCATATCCTCACTGAAAAATCTTGAATACAGCGATAATGACCAGAACTGTCCTGCTACCAATTTAAACGCAATGTTAAGAGTTGACTTATCGACCTTTTTGGGGCCTAAGTGAAGGACGACTCTCCCTGTGAAACGATTGTTGCTTAGTTCAGGATCATTAAGAAAAATGTAACTTTCGTTACAAGTGATAACATATCGAACAGTGTAAGGGCCAGCGGAGAAATGCTTCTATCGGAGCGCAGAAGATGCGAATATGTTCCTATTTATTTAAAAGCGTAAAAGGGGGAGTACAAGCTTTCTCATTCTACCTCCTTCAGCACATTTAAAAACCTTTTCTTCCTACTGCGGCTGCCTCATCTCACTGTCACCCTCTCCCTCTCTTCCTCGTTGTCATTGTCATATGCTCTGTCTCTCATTACCACTGGTTGACAACGACTTCTCCTTTTTCTTTCTTTTTATTCGTCCCCCTTGCCACTGTCTCCGTCACTCTTTTCTCACCAATATCTGTCGCTGTTAACTATGTTCCACTGCCACTGTGTACCTCTCTTTCTCTCAAGATGCCATTCTCCCCTTCGCTCTTTCTGTAACACAATTACTGTCTATTATCTTGCAGTAGCTTCAGTCGATTGGAAATAACAGCCAACCTGTTGCAAAATACAGGTTTATTAAACCTTGACCATGGTTTCAACAGCTTTGTACTTAGAATCACATTATCTACATCCAATGTGGGACGTTGACTGGACTGCCTAGTGTATGTGCAGGTCATCCACTTAATTACCATTTAAAATACATGACTTAAAAGTAGTAGCTCTCTACTCTAAAGCTTTGTCTTAAAACACTTTTTTCTAAGGACAAAGCTCTGCACTAACAAGTTACTGCTTTTAAATCATGTATTTTAAATACTAATTTTAAATCATGTATTTTAAATGTTGATTAAGTGGGCTTGCATTTTATCACTGGTTGGCTGTTATTTCCAATCCACTGAAGCTCTTGCATGCACATTTGCTGAAGCAAAGCCATGTTAAAAATCTTATCTTTCAGTATTTATTATTTTTCCGTCTCTACCCTTACCACTGTCTTTTCTCTTCCAGCATAAAGAAGTGCTAATAGGTTCGCATGGCATCATTTGTGGGAAAAGTTTATAGGTGCTGAGAAAAGTGGAGTGAGGCAGTTGGTACCTCACTTTTCAGAGTCTTTTGAATAAAAAGAAACAGATTCTCACTTCTGTGCTCCAATAGGATCATTTTTCTGTTGTTTCCCTTCTTTTCCGTGCTGCAAGAGGGTATGTAGCTCATATGAAAAGAAATATATTAGTCAACAAAATCTAGATAATTTACGCTTGTGAAATTAAAATAATGCAAAACTAATTTTGTCCTCAGACTGGGTTTCACATGCAAAAAATTTTGGCGTGTACTTTAGTACTACAACGTGGGATTCCCAGGTAATAACGGAGACAATGTACAGCATATTTCTCTGTGTTACGTCACTTTATATAAGCTATGTTTTCACCTCACACCGTATTTTACGTGCGTACTTTCCGTGTACAAATATGGTAACTTTAAACCTCTGTACCTTGGAAACGGATAGAGACATAAAAAAAATTCCGGGTTGTTCGAGATCGGGAACTTAGGAACACATAGTAAACATTTCAGCCATTTTCTGTCCATAGCCCTTATGGAATCCTCGGTGGTTTTGGTCCACTGGGGACGACGAAAATAAAGTAAAAAGCCCTTTTTGTGGTTTTTCCGAGGAACCATCGATGAACTAATGGTGTTAACCACCCACCTCACCGTAGATCACGTAAAATGCAAAGAGAACCAACCAATTTACTGCAATCGCTTAGGCAGAAGGAAATGTTCAGTATTCATACTTGGACGCTGTAATGCAGGATAGTGACATTAAGACGATTCTTTTGTTGCTTATGCAAATGGTCCCTAGCCCAAGGGGCAATCCAGAGCACTTGAGCCAACCTTTTTTTATCACCAACAGAACCCGTGGTTTGAGTACTAAAAAATCCCGTTTTTATGCGCAGCACTTTGGAATGTACGAGGTACGTACGGTGTCGCAAGCATACCGATGTCACCATCGTATTTCACATGCCACACGCCCTTAAGATAATAGTAATTTAGTATAATAATAACTTATTTACGTCAGTAGATACACAGATTCAGCATAACTTGTAAGCAATTTCGTTTCAGAGAATACTGTATTTGAAAAGAATTCGTGCAAGAAGTTGATATGTTCACATGTCACGCAATTGATTTAAGAACTATAATAGCAATGACCACTTATAATTTTGACAGCATCAAAATTTAGTCAGCATAAATTCAAAATGTGCATTCACGATTATCAATATTTAACGTAGCATCACGGTTATGAAGGTACATCTGCAGAATACACCATGCGAGCATGGAAAGCAGGAGAGCTCTGTTCCTATCAGTCATTTCCGCCTACGTTCCAGAAGTTGGCCATCTTTTCCCTTAGTGGGCTTGGCGTTCTTCCCCTTTCTGCCTCAGTTAACGTTTTGTGGTTCACCCATCTTACCAGTGGTATTTCAAAGCTTCTCCGATTTCTTGAGAGCGGCACGTACGGTCAACCTGCGAATGGGCATCTTATCCTGCTTGGAATGTTCTCTACAGTGGGTTAGGACACAAGTATAGCCACAGGTGCAAGAAACCGAAAAGTACTTCCTAATTCTCTAGAACTGCTTGCCTTCTGGAAACTCATAGTTCTTATATTTATCTTAACACTGTTAAGTGAGTGAGGGGGAAGTGCAACAGGAGCCGCTACTGATTATTATGTATGAGAATGATATTCCTTCCAGTGTTACAGATAAGTCTAAACTATTTCTGTTAGCTGATGGCACTAGCTTCGTAGTGAAGGATGTTTTGTGCAGTATCAATCAGAAACAAATAAGGAACTTCTAGACATACATCTATGGTTTGTAGAACATAAACTGATGCTAAATCAAAGTAAGACTAAGTTTTTTCAGGCTCTAACACACAGTTCACCAAAACTGTCATTGTCATTACACAGAAAGGGCATATGATTACCGAGACTGAACAGTTCAAATTACTAGGCGTCGAGATGGATAGTAAGCAGTCGTGGGAGCCCCTGTTCAAGGTCTTGTTCAAAAACTAAAGTCTGCTTTATTTACCTTTAGAATAGTATCTGAAATATGTCATAGTTGAACAGGAAAAGTAGTCTTCTTCGCTTATGAAGTATGGTATTATTTGCTGGGTACTTTTTTGATGATATTTTTGGCTCAGAAATGGGCGGTTCGGGCAATATGCGTTCTAATTTCGCGAAGCTCTTGGCGACACCTGGTTGCTGCATCCATTTTCAACAAGCTACCACAAGAATTAAAAAATCTTAGCGGTAATGCACGCACTTTCAGATCTAAACTGAAGAGTCTCCTCACAGCCCACTCCTTTCGTTCTGTCGAGCAAAATTAAACAATTCCAGTGTACGTTGTTTATTATGTTTGTTTAGACTTATGTTTTGTCATTGGCTGTTCTTAATTTTCTGTTATAATCTCATGTATTGACTCGTCAGTGACCATGGAAACTTGCTCCTTAATTTAGGCCTACGGAACATAACAGCAACATATAGATTAGATTAATTATTCATTTCATAGACCCATAAAAGAGGGAATTCTCCTGGGTGTGGAACATGTCAGATAGACACATTACAAAAATGTAATTAGAAAAACATGAGTTTCATTAATTTTAATGCTCCTCGGTCAATGAACAGTAAAATTATGTACATGAATTAAATTTAAACTTCTAATATTTACATGTTTAATACTTACATCTGCTTTCATTAAATCCATCATTCAGACATTGGCTAGTTTCTTGGCTATTACAACTGAGTATTGTCAAAAATTAAAGTAAATTATGCATCTCAGTGATCCCCAGTTAAGAACAGTCAGATTATGTACAAGATTTAAAATTAAACTTCCACTATTTATAGATTTAAGACATACATCTGCTATCCATGCATCCATCATTCACACAGTAGGTAGTTACTTGGCTGTTACAACCAAGTATTGTCAATATAAAATATATTAATTTTTTATAATTGTAGGAGGGTGATTCATGACCATCATGACACCCCACTTCCCTCTCTGTCCCCTTGGATCCACACCTGAGCAACGTTAGACAAGCTGTGATGTTCGGATGTTTATCAGGTAAAAGTTGGGGAATTCGTGTACGCTGGTAGGATTGCACAGTAGCGACTGTAGTTGAAAGCTTGGGTGGCGGGCTCGTGGCGGCGTGCCTCCCGTAGGCGACTGCCAGCGCGTCCCACGTGGAGGGCGGGTGTCGTCGCGCGGCATCCCCTAATTATCCCGGCAAGAGGCGACGCGGGAGAACTCGGCTCGCCCGGCTTTGTGTTGCGCGTGTCCCGACGGGAGGCAGCAGCTGCGCCCGCTTCCGCGCCGGCAGTTTCGTGTCGCAGGCGCGGGCGACGAGTAATTGACGCAGAGTCAGAAAGGCAGCGCCCGGTACCGCTCTATAGGCAGGCACAACGGCCGCGCCGCGGGGGACCGCAAAAAATGAGTCGTGTCCGATCGGCCCGCCTGCGCTGTCCCGTTCCGTCCCGTCACGTCTTAATACCGGCTTGCTTTTACCGCCAGAGCGTCCCGCACGGGGGGCTGCCGACTGTGGGTCGCGAGGTGTGCCCGGCGTCGTAAATCACAGCGTAATGGTGGGAGCTTAATGCAGCTCATAGGGGTCCATCCCTCAACAGGTCTGCTGGCACAGAGCTACCGGGTTGTGACTGATGCTAAGAAAACGTTGTTGGTGCAACCTCATATTTACATCACTTCAGAAAATATCAAAGGTTCTCTAACCCTCGCATGGTATTAGCTTCGGAAAAACGTCTATGCGTGGAGTCTTTGTTGACGCCAAAGCAAGTTTGCGGCTATAAAATGTAAAATATTTCCACAGAAATAATAACGATTTTTGAGAGACTCGTGCACAACGTTTAAATTACATCTCCACAATTTCTTGAATGAGATTTTCACTTTGCAGCGGAAACATCCCCCAGGCTGTGGCTAAGCCATGTCTCCACAATATCCTTTCCTTCAGGAGTGCTAGTTCTGCAAGGTTCGCAGGAGAGCTTCTGTAAAGTTTGGAAGGTAGGAAACGAGGTAATGGCAGAAGTAAAGCTGTGAGGACGGGGCGTGAGCCGTGCTTGGATAGCTCAGTTGGTGCCGGCACGGTACCTCAGCGTGTTCGGTCAGAGAGCCGATTGGCCTCTGTAATAAAAAACCTGAGTGGAAGGATGAACAAACGAACTTGAACGGATGTCATGTGACGTCCCTAACGACCAAACACAACGGTCAACAACAAACAAAATTTAAAAAAAAGTGGTAACCACCGCGAATTATAAAAAAAATAAATAAAAAAAGAGTTGGTAGAGCACTTGCCCGCGAAAGGCAAAGGTCCCGAGTTCGAGTCTCTGTCCGGCACACAGTTTTAATCTGCCAGGAAGTTCCATAATTTCTTGCTGTACTTAAGTTATGTATAAGTTGTAATTTGTGCTAGCTATGTTTGAAACATAAAAACGTATACATTGTTTGCTTCACTTAGTTCAAAAAGTAATTTTAACAAAAAATATTCATATATGACCCACACTGTAACAATACTGCAATCAGTAAATATGATCCTTAATATCACTTACAAGGAACTGTGTTAGAAATAATAAACTTCTACCCGCTTTCCTAGGAATATGATGAACACTCATCACTCAATACTCTGGCATATTTTTTCCAGACAAACTTACGACACTCATCACATTGTTGATTCACTTTCTTACTCTTTGACCTTGGGCAGAAATCATTGATATTACATTCTGCTTGGGATAAACAATCTGAGACAATCTGTCCTTGTCTGTTATTGTGTTGTAAGCTGACATTGAATATGTGCAGTTTCACGTATTACATTCCTTGAAACTTGCTTGCACACTTCAGGCGGTACTATGTCATACGGTATCTGTCCACTTATAATCATAAGAGAAGGCGCATTAGGTTCTTGAAGCCCATTAATATTTTCTGCACATTCACTCACATCCACTTCCTCCATTATATTTACATCCGCATCATTCCTATCCTTATTTGTAGAAATTGATTCGTTATCACTATTACTCTTCTGTAAATCGGCTTAAACCTGATATTATCATCCATGACGAATAAAATATAACACCACGTCTTACTTCAACAAAACAATATTCCTAACTATGATTTTGTCATAACAGTTCATGTGTATTTATTTTCTAAGAATTGTTTAAAACAATGGAGATGTCAGTTTAGAAGGTGCAGTCATACCAAGCTTTTATTTTCCTAATAAAGTTCCCATACTGCACTGAAATATCACATATTGTATTCTGGGGTATTTTATGACCTGCCGGCAAAAAATTCAGATCATTGTACTGCGAACCAATAACCATAAATGTTTTACCCAGTTATAATAAAGAGTCCATAAAGAGCATATCTGGTGGATGAGAAGTCTACATCCACATCAAAACTGTTTCTCTGTGGTCAAACGAGGCTTGGGGTCTACAAAGACCCCAAACTGCCTGTGAGGACCCTGTTTGCTGTCTTTTTCTTTTTGGCGCGCTCTTCTGCGGCGGTAGTTTAACAAGTAATTCTGGAGGTATTCCATCTTTCATGTCTATAGTAAAGTCTTACTCGGACCAGACGCGTTTAGCCTCCTGGTTGCTGTAACAATTGTGGTTTGCATGTCTAAAACTATTTTCTTTTTACTTACCTGTTTAGCGCCTGCATTACTTCCACGTGTTCTTCTATACACAGGCGTTAGACTTTTTTGCTCACTGCAGTGCACTATAATGTTGTGACACATATTATTTGGTCGTTCCACGATATTTTATATCGACATTACACTTATGTACTTAGTGCTGATGCCGTGAAATGCGATCGTCTTTTGTTTTTCTGGACGTGACATCTTCTGTATTCTTTGGTGTGTCTGTATATCCAACTCTCTCTCTCTCTCTCTCTCTCTCTCTCTCTCTCTCTCTGTGTGTGTGTGTGTGTGTGTGTGTGTGTGTGTGTGTGTGCAGTGGGGGGAGGGGGGGCGGCGCACGTGTATTTTATGTGTATTGACCTTTTACTGTGGCTTCCCCCCCACTCTCCGTCGCCGGCCGAAGTGGCCGTGCGCTTAAAGGCGCTGCAGTCTGGAACCGTAAGACCGCTACGGTCGCAGGTTCGAATCCTGCCTCGGGCATGGATGTTTGTGATGTCCTTAGGTTAGTTAGGTTTAATTAGTTCTAAGTTCTAGGGGACTAATGACCTCAGAAGTTGAGTCCCATAGTGCTCAGAGCCATTTGAACCCACTCTCCGTCCATCTCCTCCTCTTCACTCCATCTCCTTCTCGCCCCTCTGCCTTCCTTTATCCATCTCCTCCAACCTCTCTCTGTGCATCTCCTCCTTCTCCTCTTTCTGTCCACCTCGTCTCTCTCTCACTCTCTCTCCCTCTCTCTCTCTCTCTCTCTGTACGTCTACTGCTTCACCTTTCTCTGTACGTCTCCTTCCCCTCTCTCACATCATGTCCTTCTCCATAATATTCGTCCACCTCTCACCTCTCACTGACCATCTTCTCCTCTCTTCTCTCTCGTACCAACTACCCCTCCCCACTCTCTCTATCCATCTCATCCTCGTTCCCCCTCTCTGCCCACGTCCTCCTATCGGTTTTCTTCCACCATGTCATCCTTCCCCCTCCTCTCATTGTTCATTTCCACCTCCCTTGTCTCTGCTCAGCCAGGTCAATCCACAGGTATACCACTTGTAACACATTCCAGTACTACATGCACTAGATGCCATTGGTGTAGGACAGCATGCATGTCAGGCACTACCAACCCTTTTCACCCTACCCTTAAGAGACATAGGCCGTTCTTCTCCCTGTAGTACTTATTTCCAGAAAATGAATAGCATGTGTACAAATTTTATTACGAGATGTAATACATACGTTCACTCAGAGAAGTAGCGTTGGTAACATACGTGCTGGCTGTCACAGACGATCTTTCAGCGGATTGACTATAGGTATGATCTGCATGCTTCTGCGCATAGTATTCAGTGTGGAAAATTATTGGTAAGTAGAAACATATATTATCTATTGCAAATAATGTTTTTCAGAAGTGAAGGCCATCCACAGTCAGTCTTCTCCCACAACAGTCCCACCGTTTCCATGTAATCGAACACAAGCGCCCTCACTGCTCAGCAGTAACGTCTCAGCGTTTGTGATTCAGGTTTTCATGCACGCTTCCTGATAAAAGCTTCGCAGTGCCATTGAGACCTTCCTCACTTTCCCAGACTGCCAGCCAGCCCTCTCCCACTTTCCAAGAGCTCTCCGACGGTGTGTGTATACTGATCACTTTAGGAATCACTGAAAAAAAGGTAACAATTGCCTTAATCACACCCTGCGGAGAGAAGTACTAATCAGCTGAAGTTGTTGGAAATGACGGTTCAGTGGATAAGGGCAATTTAACCAGACACTATGAAAACACGATATTTTCGGAGAATCATAGTTTCACAAAATGGAACGACATATTCTATAGACTTTTTACTTTTTATTTTTGACACAATTCATTTTTTGTGATCCAGTCATAAACGGATTCGACCTATAATGTCCACATTCAAATGCCACGGGTGGGCTTTGGGGAACAGATGTGGATGCATTGTCACGATCTGACAACGCATGAAAATTTCTTTAGTAAATGCCGGGCATAGCGTCTCAAGACGGCCATTGTTGGTCAAACCTGGTTTTAATTATGTTATATTAAAGATTTGTGTAAAAAAAGTATTATAAGTCAATCAACGTCTCCTTAGTGGGAATGTGGTTTTTTCTACGGTGCACTGCTTTCAAAAGCTCACTAAAGGACAAGTGTACTGATATAACGCTCGTTACTATTGACGTTCCAACTTTTTGCTAGAATCATCCGAGAAATGTGCTAAATTTCAAAAGCTGCGCTACAAGAATCGGCTACTGCGGTTTAAAAGTCGCTAAATATGAAATGTGGTGCTACAGAAGAATGCTGAAGATTAGATGGGTAGATCACATAACTAATGAGGAGGTATTGAATAGAATTGGGGAGAAGAGGAGTTTGTGGCACAACTTGACTAGAAGAAGGGATCGGTTGGTAGGACATGTTCTGAGGCATCAAGGGATCACCAATTTAGTACTGGAGGGCAGCGTGGAGGGTAAAAATCGTAGAGGGAGACCATGAGATGAATACACTAAGCAGATTCAGAAGGATGTAGGCTGCAGTAGATACAGGGAGATGAAGCTTGCACAGGATAGAGTAGCATGGAGAGCTGCATCAAAGCAGTCTCATGACTGAATACCACCACAACACACACACACACACACACACACACACACACAACAAATAGGAGTATTGTGCCAAGCTCCGTCGTTATATTCAACATGCAGATAGGTGTCTGAAGATGCTTAGGAAAACTCTTTCAAATACTTGTAGCTGCTCGTGTTTACGTGACAACGTATCGAAGCTGTGGAACACAATTAACGGAAGATCTTATGTTACTTAGTTGTCACATCCTGAAATTAAGGAACAAGAGAAGAGCCCTTTTAGTCAGTATAATAGGCTTGGTGATACACGTGGTCCCGTCACTGAGCGCTCACTCAGCCTGTGCTGCAGAGCTTGACACGCAACCTCTCGTCCGGCTGACAACGGGCTCGCATGCCGATGCGATCCCGCCCGGCGCCTCGCCAGCTAGCTGGAGGCACACAGCCACAGGAAAACGAGCCACTTCTCTGAGACTCCGCCATGCGTACGAACGATCTACTTAAGCTGTTGCCGCTTCTCGATTACTTCCGGCAGGAGTAGGTGACGTCACCTTGCCCCCTACCACGGTAATTAAAATTTGACTACAATTATACACTGCCGGAAAAAAATTTGTACGCCCTGTTAGAGGATTGCAATTGACTCAAGATTTATTGTTGTAACAATGTATATGAAGTTCACGAAATGATTACGATCAGTAGCACAGGTGGTTCTGAGGTACATGCAATATGCTTAAACACTCATATTAGAATGTGGAGTGGCCTACAACGGCGGTAATGCAGGAGCTGACTCTGGGATCGAGTCGATAGTACAGATGACGAACACTGTCTTGGGATACGTCATGCCACGTCTGCTCGAAATGTTAAAATATTTCTGTAAGAATCGTTAGCTGATGAGCCACGCGAGTCGCTTCTCGTCCCATCATATCCCAAACGTGCTCGGTTGGAGATAAGTCTGGAAATACTGCTGGCCCGGTGAGTTGCTCCACGTCTTGCAGAGCACGTCGAGTTCCACGGACGCGCAGTATCTTTTGGAACAACACATCATCTTCCCGTTGTAAGAAAGGCAAACGATCGGGTGTAACAACATTCTGCAAATACCGAGCGCTCTCCAGAAACACCAAAGGTGAACGAGAATTGTAACTTATCGCACATCTAGGCCAAAAGGACTGGTCTGGAGACAGTGTGTCTCGAACGAATGCATTCTACGACATAGCGCTCAGCAGGTCTACGTCGTATGGCGCAAACGGCCATACCTTGCGTGGAGGGAGAATCTGCTTTCATTACTGAAGATCATGGCACGCCATTTCATCTTCCAAGTGATCCTCTGACAGAAGCGGTTGAGCCGTGCGCGTCCATGCTGTGGCGTCAGTGGAAGACGGACTAGAGGTGTGTGCCCGTAGTCCCGCTGCTAGTAACCGATTCGCTAAAGTTCGTGCTGACACGCCTGGGCTCACAAGCCCTCGTATATGTGCTGTGGTAGCTGTTACTGCCACTGCTGCCCTTACGATACGACGATCCTGGCGGGCGTCTCTGCTGCGTGGTTTGTCTAGAACCTCCGCTATGGGTGTGAGAATGTTCACGTGACCACTGATACTAGCCTTGTTGCACAAATGACACAGGACGTCCAACTTGTGTGGCAATTCTCCGAGAGGACTATCCCGCCACTCGGAAGGCTACAGTTTGATCCCTTTCAGACTCGCTCATGTGGTTGTAGGAAGCACGAGTGCGTCTCCATGTAATCACTGATTGCTCGCTTCACATTTGCACCACACTGAGCTTTCTGGCTGTGAGCTATCTCCATTAAAGGGTAGACAGAGATGGTGCTCTGTTAACTACGCCGCTACGCTCCTGTTGCCTGACGACGATGAAAGTATAATCAGTACATCTACTGTCCCCCAGATGCTGTCAACGGATCAGAATAGACGTTATCTTTCCAAGTGTACTAAATTTTTTACCAGCAGTGCATTTTGAATTCAGATTGCAGTGGTCAGAGACAGCACAGTTACATTAATTAGAAATTTCTCCACAGGCAGTATGAGATCCATCATCCATCTGTTATGCTTTCGGTAGTTTCTCAGCGACAGAGGTCGCCAATAGTGGGAAGACATGCCATTCGACTCCAAGATAGCCGGCTCTTAATCTGTTGATAAGGAAATTTAACTACCGCAGTTGGCTAACTAGTCGTGCCTTGCAGTTTCTAATCAGTACCAGGGTCGGAAACTATTTTGCAGGGTCCAGAACGAATCTTTAACTATGCAGTCAAGTTTTTCAAATCTCCACAGCTAGTTAAAACTTGAGTGCCAGTGTGAGACAATACTCTTTTCTATTGAGCCGAACGGTCTACCACATCCTTTGATCGAGGTGTAGTAGAGCGGCAAGATACCGAGGAGAAGTTCCGAGAGATCTAAAACGATGACAGACGGATGACATATCTGAGCTTTTATCAAGAAGGCCTGCCCGAGTAGCTCAGTCGACTACCACATTGCTCTCGGAATACTATGAACCCGTTTCACAAGCTGTTCGACTACATGGTTTAAACCTGCTAGGTAGTCTGATTAGTAAAATAAGAACTGGGACGTAAACGGGCTATATTGCTTTGGCACCATGTTCTGCTGACAGTTTAGGCCATTCTTTCCACTTCTGCTAACAACACAGTTTACTCACACAAGGAGTGACGCTTATTTATATGCAGCAGCAACAGATTTTGCACAACATGAACTCACACTCATTTCCAGGTAGCAATCACGCTAAATAATGTAATTCTTCTGCGAAACCACAAGCGGTCTTCCATGTCGAGAAACTGATTTTGATGTGGCCTCTGTGAATCAACGTGTCAGTAGTCAGTAGCGTAAGTTGCAGTGGCTGATTGCTACGGACTGTCAGACGGACGACGAATAAACAAATTCTGAATAAACAGTCCAATGAGTCAGGGTTGAGATCACGCCTTATAAGAGGAATTTAACAGCACTCTTCTGAGTATATAATACCTGAGGTCCAGTTATAGTATATAGTACACTCCTGGAAATGGAAAAAAGAACACATTGACACCGGTGCGTCAGACCCACCACACTTGCTCCGGACACTGCGAGAGGGCTGTACAAGCAATGATCACACGCACGGCACAGCGGACACACCAGGAACCGCGGTGTTGGCCGTCGAATGGCGCTAGCTGCGCAGCATTTGTGCACCGCCGCCGTCAGTGTCAGTCAGTTTGCCGTGGCATACGGAGCTCCATCGCAGTCTTTAACACTGGTAGCATGCCGCGACAGCGTGGACGTGAACCGTATGTGCAGTTGACGGACTTTGAGCGAGGGCGTATAGTGGGCATGCGGGAGGCCGGGTGGACGTACCGTCGAATTGCTCAACACGTGGGGCGTGAGGTCTCCACAGTACATCGATGTTGTCGCCAGTGGTCGGCGGAAGGTGCACGTGCCCGTCGAACTGGGACCGGACCTCAGCGACGCACGGATGCACGCCAAGACCGTAGGATCCTACGCAGTGCCGTAGGGGACCGCACCGCCACTTCCCAGCAAATTAGGGACACTATTGCTCCTAGGGTATCGGCGAGGACCATTCGCAACCGTCTCCATGAAGCTGGGCTACGGTCCCGCACACCGTTAGGTCGTCTTCCGCTCACGCCCCAACATCGTGCAGCCCGCCTCCAGTGGTGTCGCGACAGGCGTGAATGGAGGGACGAATGGAGACGTGTCGTCTTCAGCGATGAGAGTCGCTTCTGCCTTGGTGCCAATGATGGTCGTATGCGTGTTTGGCGCCGTGCAGGTGAGCGCCACAATCAGGACTGCATACGACCGAGGCACACAGGGCCAACAACCGGCATCATGGTGTGGGGAGCGATCTCCTACACTGGCCGTACACCACTGGTGATCGTCGAGGGGACACTGAATAATGCACGGTACATCCAAACCGTCATCGAACCCATCGTTCTACCATTCCTAGACCGGCAAGGGAACTTGCTGTTCCAACAGGACAATGCACGTCCGCATGTATCCCGTGCCACCCAACGTGCTCTAGAAGGTGTACGTCAACTACCCTGGCCAGCAAGATCTGTCCCCCATTGAGCATGTTTCGGACTGGATGAAGCGTCGTCTCACGCGGTCTGCACGTCCAGCACGAACGCTGGTCCAACTGAGGCGCCAGGTGGAAATGGCATGGCAAGCCGTTCCACAGGACTACATCCAGCATCTCTACGATCGTCTCCATGGGAGAATAGCAGCCTGCATTGCTGCGAAAGGTGGATATACACTGTACTAGTGCCGACATTGTGCATGCTCTGTTGCCTGTGTCTATGTGCCTGTGGTTCTGTCAGTGTGATCATGTGATGTATCTGACCCCAGGAATGTGTCAATAAAGTTTCCCCTTCCTGGGACAATGAATTCACGGTGTTCTTATTTCAATTTCCAGGAGTGTATTAAGATGAATTTTCAGCGTGTGTTACTCTGTTGGTTAATAAATATTCAATATCCGAGATGATATTTTGTACGATGATAGTCTGAAACTTTTTTCTCGTAGTCTTCCTAGCCGTTTCAAGCATAAGCTTCCATAACCATTCAAAATGCCAAACATTCCCTCTTTGCGGTCCCGGGCCTTTATTCGCGGACGGACCATAATACACTGAAGCACCAAAGAACTTGTTATGCATGCGTATTCATATACAGAGATATGTGAACATACGCTGCGGTCGGCAATGCCTATATAAGACAACAAGTGTCAGACGCAGATCTTAGATCGATTACTGCTGATAAAATGACAGGTTATCAACACATAATTGAGCTTGAATGTGGTGTTACATTTGGCGCACGAGCGATGGGACACAGCATCTCCGAGGTAGCGATGAAGTAGGGATTTTCCCGTACGACCATTTCACGAGTGTACCGTGAATATCAGGAATCCGGTAAAACATCAAATCTTGGACATCGCTGCGGCGGGAAATAGATCCTGCAAGAACGGGACCACGACGACTAAAGAAAATCGTTCAACGTGACATAAATGCAACCCTTCCGCAAACTGCTGCAGATTTAAGTGCTGGGCCATCAAGTGTCAGCATGCGAACCATTCAACGAAACATCATCGAAATGGGCTTTGGGAGCCGAAGGCCCAATCGTGCACCCTTGATGACTGCTTTACACCACGCCTGTGCCCACCAACACTGACATTGGACTGTTGACGACTAGAAACATGTTGCCAGGTCGGACGAGTCTTGTCTCAAATTGTATCGAGCGGGTGGACGTGTACGGATATGGAGACAACCTCATGAATCCAAGGACCGTGCATGTCAGCAGGAGACCGTTCAAGCTGTTGGCGGCTCTGTAATGTTGTGGAGCGTATGCAGTTGGAGAGATATGGAACCCCTGGCATGTCTAAATGCGACAATGACAGGTTATACGTATGTAATCAACCTGTTTGATCTCCTGCATCCGTTCATGTCCTTTGTGCATTCCGACGGACTTGGGCAATTCCAGCAGGACTATGCGATGCCCCACACGTCCAGAATTGCTACTGAGTGTCTCGAGGAACACTTTTTTGAGTTTAAACACCTCCGCTGGCCACCAAGCTCGCCAAATATGGACATTATTGAACATATTTGAGATGCTTTGCAACGTGCTCTTCAGAAGATGTCTCTAGCCCCTCATACTCTACGGATTTATGGATAGCCCTGCTGGATTCATGTTGTCAGTTCTCTCCAGCACTACTTCAGGCAATAGACGAGTTGATGCCACCTCAAGTTGCGACACTTACACATCTGCATGCTCGCGAAGGTCGTATAGGATATTAGGCAGGTGTACCAGTTACTTTGGCTCTTTAGTGTAGTTACCTCACGATACTCTCAGAAACAATCGCAGCTTATGTGTGATGTGGCTACAACTACACCCCACAGCTAATTCTAATTTCACGTGGCAGTGAAATATAATGTTCAGTTCTTACTGATATGGACAAAAATGAAGTGAATGAAAGTGACAGATATTTCCTCTTCAAAGAACATTTTGGAAGGGACTTCAGACTAATCGAAGGGCTGACAGACGGTCTACCAATTGGTATTTTTCACTAAACTTCTCCTTTCCAGTTTGCGATTTCTGCAAATCGACCTACCATCGCTGCTGCAATGGACAATGTATGTTCAAAACACAACACTGAAAATCAGTACTGCTATAAAATACAAAAAGCATTGCTGATATAGTGCAAAAAGCTCCGAAAGACGATTAGATATCACTCCAAATTCATACAGGGAAACCAGGAAAGCGAATAAGTAACCAAAAATAGAAACTTCTATTGAGACTATTCGGATATTAAAATCTTGTTCTTTTGGTATAGCTACACTATTCAACGAAGTTAGGGAAATGTTTCACAGCGCTACAAAAGTTTCCTACCTAGTAATTTATGTATATTGTGGCTAGGAAGAGGCCCACATTTGAAGTATGCCGACCGTCGTTTCCAATTTCGTCAATGCCTCATCGTTAAGACTTATGTCCTCGTTTCTTTTAGCTAAGAAGTATTCAGTCATTCTGCATCTTTTCTTGACGTGATGAAACACAGGTGTCACAATTCCCATTTCTATAACTTTTGAAATTCGTAAACAACAAAGAAACTCTATCTCATAGGGTCGGTTGTTGAGAAATTAGTGCTAATGAGCTGAGTGAACTCCAAAAATTCCTCAACTTTCCGGACTGGTTTGATGTGGCCCGCCGCAAATTCCTCTCCTGAGCCAACCTCTTCATCTCAGAGTAGCACTTGCAATCTATGCCCTCATTTATTTGCTGGATGTATTCCAATGTCTGCCTTCCTCTACAATTCTACATCATTCTGTGATGTCTTAACAAATGTGCAACCATCCTGTCCCTTCTTCTTGTGGTGTTTCCGATATGTTTATTTACTCTCCGATTCTGCGAAGAACCTCCTCATACCTTACCATATCAGTCCACTTGATTTTCAGTATTTTCCTGTTAGGCTCTCTTCTGTTTCGGTTTTCCCACCGTGTTTCACTCCTATACACTGCTGTGCTCCAAGCATACATTCTAAAGAAGTTCTACCTCAAATTGAGGCTTAAGTTTGATACTAATAGATTTCTCTGGCCATGAATACCCTTTTAGCCAGTAATAATCTACATTTTATGTCCTGCTTGACTTCATGTAGTTCGTGATCACCAATCCTGATAAGTTTCTTGCTCATCTCATATATACTACTTCTCATTATTTTCGACTTCCGTAGCATTTTCTTAATCCATATTCTGTACTGATTAAGCTGTTCATTCCATTCAACAGATCCTGTAATTATACTTCACTTCAATCAGGCTAGCAACTTGCCGAGGTGACCGAGCGGTTCTAGGCGCTACAGTCTGGAACCACGCGACCGCTACGGTCCCAGGTTCGAATCCTGCCTCGGACATGGATGTGTGTGATGTCCTTAGGTTGGTTAAGTTTAAGTAGGTCTAAGTTCTAGGGGACTGATGACCGTAGAAGTTAAGTCCCAAAAGGCTCAGAGCCATTTGAACCAATTTTTCAGACTAGCAATGTCATCAGCGAATTTTATCATAGATGTCCTTGCACTTTGAATTCCACTCTTCCTGTTCTAATATTACATAATCGCGTATTTCGATTGCATATTTTCAAATTGAAAGCCGAATGCCCAACATTTCAGCGACCGGCCTGCAGAGCTGTTACGTATGCCCACTGTTCGAACTCTGACTGAACTGTAAGGTTCGGACCGACATTGCGAAACTGAATAACCCACTTTCCAGAAGTCAAGAAACACAGCTGTCACAGCTCACATTTCCACAACTTTTGAAATTCGTAAAGGAACAGGAAAATCTATTTGATGGGGTTTGCGGCTGCGAAATCAGTGCTGACGAGTTGAGTGTACTCTAAAATTCCGGAACTGTTCTGATTATCCTTAGAAACGTTATGTGAACTTACGAAATGTGAACGTCCGGGAAATACTGCATGGCCTGAGCTGAGCCCGTAGTAGGGTAAGTGAGCGTTTCCATGGAGCCAGCGGCTCTCCAGACAATTGACTGGCGCCCAGTGCGACGCCGCGCGGCGAGGCGAGGCGCCAGACAGCTCGGCTGTAATTGGCCAACCGCCGCCGACCTTCCAATTCTGCCCACACCACTGCGAGACTAATCGCCCAATTACTCTGCTGCCGTGTTCTCCTCGGTACAGTCAGCCTATTACGTCCGAAGCACCTCTGCGCGGGTCCGACGGCGAGCGCGCAGTAATGCAGGAATTAGAGTCGAAATCTTGATTCTTCCAGCGTTGCTCCATCTATGCGCACGACTTTATGGTGCTATTTAGAAAATAGTTTCCATGGAACGGCTTCTTCTTACAGAAGATGTTATAAAGATTCTGCGAAGCTAGAGGAAAGGCTTGAAAACGCCCATGAACAGTGAGCACGGAACAGATGTAAATACGCAGGCCTATGACTGTAGACCCTCTAGTAACGAGGGAGGGAGAATAAAGAAAAGTACTCGAATTGTTGTGCTGTTTCACGCGGCGGATTTGCAGAACCACCGCAATGATCTTCCCCCATGTACGCAGCTGTAATGCAGAACGTCTCTTCCGATCACGGTAAGAACTCAACACGTACTTTTTATAGTCACGAATCACGGTACCCGGCAGGCCAAAGATCCGAACATTCTTCACGGCGAGCTTCTAGTCTTGTTAATGGACTAAATTCAGCGAGGAATAGCGGTCACAAGTTTCTTCAGATATGTCACATTGACATGTCTCATTCTCCTGGAGTCCCTCAGTAATAGATCCGGCGTAGCTACCAACGGAGACACTGACTGCTCCGCTTCGCTCGCTGTGCCTAATTGTCCCGTACTTTTGCTAGTGAATTAAGTAGAGTGCTTGAGTGTCGGTGAAACCAGGAAAGTATACCTGGAACACGGCTGTCGTCGTCCTGGAAGACGGGAGTGTCCACAACATGTGTGTGTGTGTGTGTGTGTGTGTGTGTGTGTGTGTGTGTGTGTGTGTGTATATGTATATTTGACCGGGGACCTAGGAACGACGGAGAGGCTTCGTCCGGCCGTTGCCCTCAGTGGTTAAAAAAAAAAAAATGTTCAAATGTGTGTGAAATCTTATGGGACTTAACTGCTAAGTTCATCAGTCCCTAAGCTTACACACTACTTAACCTATATTATCCTAAGGACAAACACACACACCCATGCCCGAGGGAGGACTCGAACCTCCGCCGGGACCAGCCGCACAGTCCATGACTGCAGCGCCTGAGACCGATCGGCTAATTCCGCGCGGCTCAGTGGGTCACAACCTCACAACAGGCCACTGCAGTCTACCCACCTCATCGCCACCACACACTGAACCCAGGGTTATTGTGCGGTTTGGCCCCCAGTGGACACCTCCCCTACCCCCGGGTCGGAAACGGGTTCGAATGGACCTGCATGGACCAACATACAGGTTAACTTAATTCACAGTGTGTGCAACGGCACTTGCAAACACAACGGCTCGACTGCTCCATTACATTTCAGGCGTGCAGCCGCACAAATTTCACCTCTTCTTCTAATGTTTCGTCCTATACCATTCTGGTACCTTCATATTGAGCCGAATGACGAACGCTGCAGCACACTCTCCGTCCTTTTAAATCCGCGTACGGCGCTACTTCGCATGCGGCCACAGATAATCTGGTGCCAGAGACGTAGGTCGACAGCAAAGAAATACACATATGCTTGAAATAGACGTGAAGATGCACGGTAGCTCGATTCTGCATTTCTGTCTCGCCTACATTTTGACCATATTGCTGCGCTGATTTCATACGATTTGCACATACACGCTACTTCATTGCCACGTGTTAAGACAGTGGTGGGAGGTCGCATAACCGCCAGTAGAAGCTATCCGCTATCTGCAGCACTCTCAAGAGACCATTGCGCTCTTGTGGGGAGCGTTAGTTAACAAGCTTAAGTTAACAATAACTTGAAAGTAGTTACGGGACTTCACTTTTGGTTTCTTTTTCATCACCTCAACTTTCAACAAAATTCTTTAGTTAGCAGAACAGTCAATGATCTGAATTCTTCAGTCAGATTCCAGCAAAGTGTGATGAAACGTTGACTTGTTTTATACGAAGAAAGAGAAACGTCATGACCTAAGCTAGATTTTTGCAAACTCTTTATTAGGTGGCGTAAAGCACCGCGCAAGAAATATCTTTATTCTTTTTTTGTGGTTACTTTCCAAAAAACAGCGTGCCCTTATCTGATGCACTGTGTAATGGATGTCAAACCATAACAGATTACTCCCCAGTAACACACTTAGTAACTGCAAGAACGCCAACCAGAAGAATGAAATATTGATCACAATTTACAAGGTGTGTTCAGCAAGTAATCTACATCTACATATAAACTCCTCTAGCCACCAAGCCGTGTGCGGCGGAGGGCACAATTCGAACCAAAGCCATATTCCCCCCACGCTACCCCTCTGTTCTACTCGCGGATCGCGTGAGGAAAAAACGACTGTCTAAACGCGTCAGTGCGATCTCTTATTTCCCTTATCTTTGAATGGTGATCATGTAAAAGATTTCCTTTTTCTGACAGTAGGCTAGTTTTATTTAGGATTGCAATGCACCATATTTTTCCCCACTCTTTGGGCTACAAAACCTAATTTTTCAACATAATCTCTGTTCAATGGCCACCTTACTGGGAAGCCTGTATATCCGCACGCTAGTATTCTACTAGCCGACGTCGGAGCCAACGTCTTGCTGCATCAATAACCTCCCCGTTACTCACGTACTGCTTCCCTTGAAGTGCATCCTTCAATCGGCCAAACAGATGGAGTTCCGAAGGTGCGAAGTTGGGTGGATGAAGATAAACAGTGCAGTGAAGTTACGTGAGCTGCTCTCGGGTGCGCAGACTTGTGTGATGCTTCGCTTTGTCGTGGGGAAGGAGAATTTCGTTTGCATCATTGTGGCGACGGACACACTGGAGTCCAACACTGTAGGAATATCGAACGACTTTGTTGCGGTGATGACAGACGCCTCGTCCAACGATTCACCGTGCATTTTTCCAGTGCCAGGTCTCCGTAAACATTGCGTAAGCGCCTATGAATGCCTGCGATGCTCTGGTGTCCGCCACCAGTCGGAACTTTTTGAGACTATAGGGGCTGAATATTCCACGATGACCCACAGCAAATTCCACATTCTTTCTACTGAAATCGGCCGTGGGGGGAAAAAAAAGTGTTGCATTAATATCGATCGCCCCTCGTACTACCTAACAGCGCTGCGTTCAGTGTGACACGCACGGGTGGACTTTTCGAGATGCGCCGTCATGTTTCGCACGGGGACGCCGGCGGTAACAAATTACGTGGCAGGCGCTATCGCGAAGCGCTGCTGGCCGCATAATCGCCTCCGCCGTGACGGCTATTAATCAAGCGAGCTGCCGGCTTCTAACGTGGGGACCGGCCTGCCGGTACCGCGTCGCGTTTTACCTCAACCAAGACACGATGTGACACGCTATGAATCATGTGCCAGAGTTTAGGAATGCCTCGCGAGGTAGTCAATACAGAAAGCCAAAGGTGAGCAGGCAACCGTCAGACTAATGATGGCAAAATATGCTGGATATAAAACAGGTGAAATAGCTGTAAAATGCTTGTGACGACAACTTCTGCGAAGTTTTGCTGAAGTGATGTATAAAAAAACTTAAAAACAGCAAAGAAAAACTGGTTCCAGAAAAGCCGAAAAACGAGCAAGTGCAACCAAGCTTATTTTTTCGACATTTTTTTAGATTTCCAGAAGGCCTTTGACACCGTTCCTCACAAGTGACTTCTATTTAAATTGCGTGCCTATTGAGTATGGTCTCAGTTGTACGACCGGTTTCGTGATTTCCTGTCAAAAAGGTCACACTTCATAATGATATTTTTGACCTATCACATAGATAATGTGGTGAAGGAAACGAAAGCAAAGACTGCGCTTTATTGGCAGAGCCGGCCGCTGTGGCCGAGTGGTTCTAGGCACTTGAGTCCGGAACCGCGCTGCTGCTATGGTCGCAGGATCGAATCCTGCCTCGGGCATGGATGTGTGTGATGTCCTTAGGTTAGTTAGGTTTAAGTAGTTCTAAGTCTACGGCACTGATGACCTCGGATGTTAAGTCCCATAGTGCTTAGTGCCATTTGAACCATTTTTTTTATTGACAGAGCATTTAGAAAATGTAACAGTCCACCAAAGAGACTGCTTATACTGCGCTTTTCCGCCCTCTTCTGGAGTCCTGCTGTGTGGTGTGAGATCCGCATCAGGTAAGACTGACAGAGGACGTCGAAACAGTTCAAAGAACGGCAGCTCGTTTTGTGTCATTTCTGAAAATGAGATAGAGTGCCACGGATATGATACATGAACTTGGGTGGCAGTCATTAAAACATAGGCGCTTTTCGCTGCGGCAAAACCTTCTCATGATGTTTCAGTCACAAATTTTCTCCTCAGCGTGGGAAACTACTTTGTTGGCGCCTACCTACACAGGGAGGAATGGCCGCGTGGTAGCCGCGCGGTATATGGCGTCCTGCACGGTCCGCGAGCCTCCCTCCGTCGGAGGTTCGAGTTCTCCCTCGGGCATAAGTGTGTGTGTTGTCCTTAGCGTAAGTTAGTTTAAGTTAGTGTGTAAGCTTAGGGACGGATGACCTCAGCAGTTTGCTCCAATAAGATCTTACACAAATTTAATAATTCTCCAGGGAGGAATGATTATCATAACAAAATAAGAGAAATCTGACTCGCACGGAAAGATTTAAGGGTCCATTTCCCGCGCGGTGTTCCATAGTGGAACTGTGAGAAGTAGCTCAAAGTTGGTTCTACGAACCCTCCGCCAGGCACTGAATTGTGAATTGCAGAGTAATCTGCAGACGTAGATGAGCCTTTGCTAACGACCATGGAGAAACTTTTCAACTTCACAACACGTAAAAGTAGTAATAAACACCAGCCGTCACTGATTATGCTTTAGAAATGAAAGGCTAATGCGTCTGGTGTCAACCTCTACTAACAAAAATTGAAGCACCCAAGAGACATGATTGGATATCGTTGAAACTTCGTACGCCTACATCGGTGGTATGTTAATGATTACAAACGCACGTTCCTTGTGACAGTGGAACGACTACCATAGGGCAGTACTGCCGTCCGCATTTAACGGTTTTTCGAGGACTTGTACGGTATATACAGTGCGTGAACAGAGTCAGATGTTGGGTGATCCCTGTGGAGGACACAGGTGCCGCGTACTAGAATGAGACAGCGTTATCAGCACCTGCCAGAGTTTACAAGTGGTCTCATTGTTGGCCTCCATCTGGCTGACAATCGAATCGTGCATATCTAGGTTTGGGGGACATTCGAATGTAACAGTGGTCTGATGTTGGACAGCATGGGAACGTGAGGTATACACGTTCTCAAGGGTCCGCTCGATCATGTATTTGTGCACCAAGCACGACGTAACCCCTTCACGTCTGCGCCTTTCATGAGAGAAATAGTGGACTCTGGTACATTCTGTCTTACTGCGCGCCATAATTAGTAGGAGACTAGCAGCGGCCAGGCAAGTGTGGTGCAGTGTCCGGGAAGCATGGACTGCAGATTCAATGCGTCGTATTGTGTTCAGCGATGAACCGTGTTTCCTCGCTACCCCGGCCGACCGTCATGGGGATTATACCTGGGACCTGAGGAGAGGTTACATTCTTCCATTGCTTCGGAGAGACACATCAATGTGGGGAGCCATCGCGTATGATTTCACGCCAATGGTGGTAATGACTGAGGGATCTGATCGTACAACGGTACGTCACAGACATCTGGCGTCCTCGTGTGTTAAGTCTCATGCAGCAATATCGTGGCACCATTTTTGAACAGGGCAATGCTCGTCCACACATGATAGATGTCTCTACGAACTTCCTGCGAGATGATGAGGTATGTCTGTGACCTACAACATCCCCAGCTCTAACCCCGATAGAACATATGTACGACATACACCGACGTCAACTTTGTCTTAGTGCCAGTATCCACGACATCAAGGACCAATTACAACAGTTCGGTGCCAACTTTCCACAGGAGAGAATACCATAGCTTCATGACACCCTTCCAGATCGAATTAGTACAATCATCCAGGGCAGAGTGGGGAGGTCGGAGAGGGCAATGTCACTCTGATAAGTTCACTCCTTGTAACCTTTGTAAATGGGTCTTGTAATCAGTGAAATAGCATCGCATACTCTTTCAGCCCGTGAAGATACATTTCGTTTCCTTCACACCCTATGAGTGCTTCACTGTCAGGCACTGTAATAACTGAAGTACTAGACACAGTTAATGAAAAGATTCAGCTTTATTCTGTGTTTATTTGCCTTCTTGGGAATTTCAATCAGAACACTGTGGATTGAGATCTTAAGATTTATTCTCCGCCTTATATTACAAATGTAAAAGGTAAGCGAGTTGCAGCAGTATCTCATGAAAAGTTAGTTTGTATAATCGCCATAGTGTCCAAGAAGCGGATTATAGACTGACAAGTAAAATATGTAATTAAAATACAGATCGTCGTGGTGATGTTTATCATAAGTAATTCAGCGTGTCGGGGCGAAAGTAAAAGTGCAGTGCCAGTAAAATTTCCGAGGTTGTTCCAAATGAGGTAGTGAGTGGAAGAGGGACGCTTAGCTTGTTCGGTGCTTGGCCCATTTAGTTACACTTGATTTATTGCTTAAACAGCTTCTTTTTGTATTGAATGTGTCCTGCAGCGTTTACGGAGTGCCCTCATAAGGCACAAAAATAAATAAAACGATGGCTGAAGATGGGCATGTGGTCCGATAACGGAATGAGATGTACGAGGTCATCCCTTTCATGTTATTTCAAGCAGTACCATCAAGTGTTTCTCGTGCAATTTTGTAAATAACTAAACAAGGGTCAAAAATTAGCTAAATAAGTTATATGAACTTTAGATTTTTGACAAGAGTGTTCTGCTTGTTCAACAGTCCGCAAATGCACAAGTTCTAATTGTGAAACATTGAACTAGTGGTTCAAAGGTGCAGAATTCAGTTGAATGTATATTTGTGACATACGTAACAATAACACAATTCTTGTTTTATTTTCTGTCTTGTTCAGGTAAACAAACAGAAGGCTAAGTAAGTGAGTACATGCATGTGTAAATTTCTGGGAAACAGAGCACTGAGTGCACTGAAATTCCTCGTACTGGATAAATGTACGCTTGTTTGCATTCCAGGGAAGTTCATATTGCCTAGTACACATAGTGGTAAATATACATCTATTTGCCTTTCAAAGGAGTTACCGGAACGGTACAGCAACTCACACAAATCAAGCATCGCGTTTAACGCGTAACCTAATAAAAACAGAGTTGAGGATGAGATATATTTTCCGAAACAAGTTCTAACGGAGATAAATAAAAATCATGGGTAGTAGCAGCAAATGTGTTGCTATATTAAAAGCGGAGCCATTGTGGTTTTAGTTCCTTATAACGTATCATTGAATAGTTACGTGAGAAAGATACTGCCATTACCGGAAGGAGAGAGGCGTAAATTTTGTTACATTGAACAGATTATCTGCAACCTGAAAACTGTGAAAAATTTTTTTGTAACGCCACGCACAAAGCAATCGTTCACAAGAGGTCAACGATAATAAATATCCTCCACATCTCATCCCGTCCATATGAAATTTAATGCTGCACGGGAAAATTCAGACTAAAGGTGCTTTTGGACGAGTGAGTCTCTGTAGAACTGTAGAAACAGATCTAAGTGTGTACACAATTCCAAATATTGTCTACTGGCATAGTGTAACGTACTTTCGATTAGTGTAGTCAATATCACAATAATGCAACGTATATTACTCGCCCTTCCGTCAATTAAGGTTACTCTTATACAGTGTTGTTACTACGAAGTACGGCTGACAGTTTCAGCCTTTAGACTAAATGTCATAGAGATATGTAGGTAAATCCGGTTCCATAAGGAAAGGTTTTTACACAAAGCATTTATGATTGATCATTGTCCTTTTGTACAGACATTATCAAAAGTGGATACGTGAAGCTCTGATATAATATTGTAAACGCAGTGGTTTGAGAATTTTCTTGCTGGTAGCGCCTGCCACGCAGGCTTCCTGCAAGACGCTAGAGTAGTGAGAACAGCATACCGTAATTGTGATTAAATACGGGAGAAAATTCGAATGTTAGTGATTTTCTTATACCAGGGTTGTCCAGAAAATAAGTTGCTATCGGTCGTGAAACGAAAACCAGAGTAAAAACCAGTTTAATTTGCAACAATCAGCCACACCTTCAAACTACTTCTCTACATAATCGCCGCTCCGACTCAGACGTTTCTCGTACCGCTGTACCAACTTTCCAACAATCTCGTCATAGAAAGCAGCCGACTGCTTTCTGCCTATTCTTCGCGCTGGCCTGCTTCTCATTGTCTGTGCGAAAATGTTATCTTCATAGCCAGCGGTTCATCTGAGGAGAGACGAAAATAAGAGGGAGTGACGTCCGGGCTGGTGGGTGATCACTTCCCGTCGGAAAAGCTACAGGAGGGCCGTCATTGCTCCCACTGTGTCTGACCGAGAATCGTCATGAAGAAAGAACTCCATAGCAGTTACATTACGTGAGAGCTGCATGAAATCAGGCAAAATCTCTCGGCATACACCCATATATGTGGGAAGACACTATTTCATAGGTAAACTAATGGGCTCACTGTGCGCTCAGAACCGCAAAGTGCAAAGTGGCACGATCTGAGGGGCGTACTAAAGACACTGCGCAAGACATCTGTACAAAGATTTATTGGATTTTCGTTGTCGTTGCCATTTTGCAACCGATCGGAACTTACTTTGTGGACACCCCACGTAAATCATACTATCTGTTTCATACGCGACTAACCAAAACACATCGATGTTATTCCGAATGTAAAATCACCTGAAAGCGACAGGAGAATGCAAAAAATCTGTGGAATAATTCTTTAGCAGAAGGATCAGCAACTTTATTTAACGTATTTCCTTAGTTTTCAGTAGTAGTCACGTTAACATTTGTGTCTAAGTAGAAACAAAAGTTACTGTTTTCCCTCCAAAGCGAGTCGGTCTTGTTCCTTTTTCTCTTTACTATATCCCACTTGAAAGAGATTTCGCTGGTGCTCTTGTTAATGACCGGTAACATACAAGTTAGGGTACTGATTATCAGTGAATCAAACATGTGATAGACATGTATGAGAACATTAGTTCTAGTCGGTTTCTAACGATCAGCATTGTGATCTCAGTTCATTTGTGCTGCAGATCCTCTAACTAAATTACTTGTAAAATATTTTCGTCGCCAGTCACTTCCACTGCAGAACCTCTAAATAAATTTCTTGTAAAATAATTTCGTCGCCAGTAATGTTACTGCAACATCTATCTTTTCTACATTTTTTCAAGTCCACCTCCGTAGTTGAGCGGTCAGCGCAGCTGATTGCCATTCGAAGGAAGCGGATTCGATTCCCTGCTCTGCCAGAGATATTTCCTTGGTGGAACGGGGAGCACTCAAACTCGTGACGACAACTGAGAAACTACATGACGTACTAATAGCGACTTCAGATCATGAAAAGTGACAACGGCAAGGAGAGCAGTTTGCTGACCCCCACGCTCCTCCTTACCGCGTCCAATTACACCACTGGCCGAGGATGACATGGCGGTCGGTCGGTGACCGATGCGAACCGCCAGATCCTGTGGACGGAGTTCACGTTTACGTATGTTTTTTCAGCGGCTTAGCTCAAAGTTCTTTTTGAGCCTGTAACTGAAAACGATAACTATCATTTTCATCTACTACATTCTGTTTCTTAGTACCTGCATTGAAAATATTAAAAAATAACTTAATGTCCCTTTCCAAAATCATTAATTCCATTGAGTGTGTTCATTCCGTTTAGACTACTGAAACTTCAATCTGAAATCATTTACACTGAACTAATTCCTCTCCGTTTTACACTTTCCACTTACCTTAAGGTTAAATTGCAGAAGCAAAAATTAAATGATAAATGGATCTTAAGTTGCGGCAGAATCTCTTACACTTATATGGTGGTTTACTTTATTCGTGTGGCTCACTACACGGTTCAAGCCTTTGTACATGACACGTATCACGTGTATTAATTAAAATGCTTTCGTGTAGTGATTATTAAGAGCTCGAGCAATCTCCCCCGCCCCCCTTTCTCTCTGTCTCTCTCTCTCTCTGACACACACACACACACACACACACACACACACAATGAGTGTCGAAATGTGGAAACTTCAACACATTACCACTCATAATTCAGTGTAAGATATCCGTTGGCTTTCAAAATAGCTCCCAGGCGTCTCCATTCGTCTTCTATTGTTTTCAAAGGAATCTATACCAATCTTCCTTCAAAACAGTGGCAAGTTCAGGGAAGTAGAATGGAGATGGGTAGCGATTATGTACAACTCTCACAAAAGCTGACCACAAAGGAACAAAAATATTGTAATACGACTGCGGTGGCCAGAGGAGATGCAACAATTCATACTCGTTCCCACAAATGTAGTGAACAGCTGTGGGAGCAGGGGCCGTGTCGTCTTGGAACACGGAATCACCGTTGGGGGAACAGACATTGTACCATGGGATGGACCCGTGTAGCCAAAATGGTCACATAATACTTGGCAGCAATACTTTGCAGAGTAACCATGAGGCCAATGGAATACCGCGATGTGTCTTCCCCAGTCATCATGAAACCTCCAACATATTTCACTCTTGGTAAGTAAACTATGCCAGAAATTGAAAACAAGACTCATTTGACCAAATGACATTTTTCCAGTGCTCCGTAGTCCACGTTTTATGGCTTCGGCACCACGTTTTACTTTTACGAGCATTTTCACCACAAGTGGTTTTCGAATTCCAGCTCACCTTGCAATTCCTTGCTTATGGAATTCTCTTCGTGTTGTTTTAGCGCTGGAATTATTCGTGCGGACGCCAGTCAGCTCTGCAGGGAATTTTACAGCTGTCGTCCTCCTATTTCTCGTCACAGTCCTCTTCAATGACCGTCTGCTATACAATCCCCCGAAACAAGCTTTCGTCCGCTTTGCGACGTAGCCGTTGATGCGGTATGAACATTTCTTATTAATTTTTTTATTTATTAACACGTCATGTTCCGTAGGACCAAATTGAGGAGCAAATCTCCAAGGTCATGGAACTTGTCAGTAAACGAAATTACAACATAAAAGTAATAGCAGATAAGAATAAAATGTTTATGAAACCGAAAAATTCAATCCATAAGTTTAAGTAAACACAATCATCAATACAACAAGAATCAGCTTAATTTTTCAAAGAACTCTTCGACAGAATAGAAGGAGTGACCTATGAAGAAACTCTTCAGTTTCGATTTGAAAGCTGGTGAACTACTACTAAGATTTTTGAATTCGAGTGGTAGCTTATTGGAAATGGATGCCGCAGTATACTGCACACCTTTCTGCACAAGAGTTAAGGAAGTCCGATCCAAATGCAGGTTTGATTTCTGCCGAGTATTAACTGAGCGGAAGCTGCTTATTCTTTTGAATAAACTAATATTATTAACAAGAAATGGCAGTAAGGAATATACATATGAGCGGTCAATGTCAAAATACCCAGACTCGTGAACAGGGGTCGACAAAAGGTTCGTGAACTTGCACCTCTTATTGCCCGAACCACCCGTTTCCAAGCCAAATATATCCTTTTAGAATTGGAAGAGTTACCTCAAAATATAATACCAGACGACATAAACGAAGTAAACTAATTTTTGTGTCAAACGATCACTCTCATCAGATACCGTTCGAATAGTAAAAATGACACCATTAAGTCTTTGAACAAGATCCTGAACGTGGGCTTTTCACAACTGTTTCCTATCTATCTGAACACCTAGAAATTGGAACTTTCCAGTTTCACTAATCATATGCCCATTTTGTGAAATTAAAACATCAGGTTTTGTTGAATTGTGTGCTAGAAACCGTAAAAACTGGGTTTTACTGTGATTTAGCGTTAGTTTATTTTCTACAATCCATGAACTTCATTATTTGAAACCGAGCCAATGGTGCACACAACATCCTTTACTGCCAAGCAAGAAATATTTTAGAGCTGCCCGTAATACTAGAGGGCATATCATCTATATAAATAAGGAAAATGAGTGGCTCCAACACTGGCCCCTGCCCCCCCCCTCCCCCCCCCCCCTCCCCCCCAACACTTGACCGTACTCCATTCAGACCCCGCATCACAGCCATTATTCTCAGTTGTGAATAATGACCTTTTGCTGTCTGTTCCTAAAGTAAGAAGTGAAACAATTGTGAGCTACTACAGTTTGAGTAGCTATCTTCTATACGGTGCCTGTTGAAACGCCAGACACTTGGGCTCTCTTGGTTACGCAACCATCCACCATACGAGCAGCAACAATTGACTCACGTTCGAGTTCACCTAGCCGCTACATTATGCACTCGCAACTATACATAACACGGTTCTCATAACGACTGACAACCGAAAAGGACTAAGGACGTTGCACAGGTGCCATTTATGGCCCAATACGAGGGCTATTTGGAAAGTAAGGTCCGATCGATCGAGAAATGGAAATCACAGTGAAAATGCTATGAAGCTGTACATATATGAGTTGGACAGCGTCTATAGTATTCTCGTCGATCGCGTCACATGGCTCTTTTCAGTTCTGAGCACACGGTGAGCACATAAAGACGCCTAGAAAGTAGTGTCTCCCGCCAAGTATGAGTGCCTGGAGATTTCGCCTGATTTCATGCAGCCCACACAACGTAACTGTCATGCATGTCCTTCTTTCTTAGAATTCTCGGCAGCATACTGCAGGGGCAAAGAGGACACTCCTGGCGCGTTTTCAGTGGCAAGTGTTTGATTACGCACCATACTTACCGGACGTGGCTCCCTCTGATTCTCATCTCTGATCACATGAACCAGTGGCTACAAAAACAGCAACAACCGGCAGATCAGCGTAGAGAATCGGCAGAAAGCAAAGACGGTGGCCTTCTGCGACGAGGATATTGGAAAGTCGGTACAATGCTATGGCAAAATTTGTAGTCGGAGCGGCGACAGTGTAGGGAAGTAGCGGGATCATGTAGTTAACTGCTGCAAATAAAATATTTTTGAGGTTCACTGTGGTTTCATTTGTCGTTCGTTCAGGCCTTACTTTCCCAATAGCCCTCGTACAACAGATCAGTCAGCAGGCTTGGCTAACATCTGTATTTATGTTGAAGTATGCATTTTTCGTGGATTTTCCAAATTTTCTTTCTTGTATGTTGTGCAACTCCTCTAGCTCCATACATCGTTAATGGCCCCGATTTTACCAATGCTACACGCCAGTGTTATGAAGGTGGAACTGGCGACAAGAAGATACAGTTGCTTTTTGATCAGCAGATGACACCAAAGCTGGGTGGCAATGGTGGCGCAGGTCGGAGAGGTGACACAGCGACCTCACCCGAGGTGCGACCCCGTGGCGCCGAGTTGCGATGCAAGTCGCGTGCCGGAGGCGGAACCGTGACGCCGCACGTGGACGGGCTGCGCTTTCGAGGCTATTATTAGACACGCCGCAGCCACACCGCTCTGCCGCTGTGGTGCGGCCGGTAACCGGCTGTCCGCGGATATGACCGGGGGAGGGGCTCTTCCGGTCACCCTCTCTACACACCTTCCACTACATTTCCAGAAACCTGCTAAACTCCGGAACAGTGGCCACATACATGGAGAGCCATGTGTCAGCTCCTCGAACGAACAGGAAACTAGCGTTAATTTCAGTTCATCGACAAGGACTGCGTCTGACGCGGGGAGGAAAACGTATACGTACAGTAGCCAAATCAGTGTCAGCTGCTTAAGAGCATGTTGATCCACTTTTGAATGGCAACAGAGCCGCGATTCTGCGTGGCGCCGGTTACAAAATAACTTCTTAGGTATCCTTAGGTATATACCACTAGATGTCTACTCGGACATAAGTTTCAGGCGCCTAGTTTGCGAACTCTGGGCTGGCGCCCAGATCACACGAACTTCGTGGCACAGCGAGAGTGAGTTTATTTTAAAGCTCCTTAAACTACTGTAGCACGATTGTGACAATATAGCACGGACAGGTACCATGCTCGGGGATGCCGTCATTATCGCGGAAGATATCAAGCGCGAAGGGGCGCAGATGGTCTGTAACTACGTTCAAGTAATCCACAGTTGACTTCCCAGTATCTTAAACACTCTTCCTAACATCCTTAATTTTTTGAGCACCTGTTCGCCATATGACAGCGTATCTGGACATGGCCACCCATCTGGCGTAACAAGAGACGTGATTCGTCAGCACAAACAGCAGGTTTCCATTGATTTACTGTCCAATTCAATGATCCAGTGTCGACTGCAATCGTAATTAGCGATGCCATTGTGTTGATAATGGTAGACATAGGATTTATCTGATGCGGAGACCCGTGTTCAACAATATGCGCTGAACCGTGTGCTCAAAAACCTGTACCAGCATATTACTCTGTCGTCTCATCTGTCACAGGTCGCCACCTGCCCTGCTTCACAGAGCGAGCAACCCTCCGACTTCTACTTTCTCTGATTAAACATGGACATCGCCTATTCGTAATTTCACCATCCTACAACGTCCAAACAAGCTTCGCTAGTAGCACACTAACACCGACCCTATTCGCCGTTTTCGAAATGGTCTTTCCCAAGCTCGGGAAATTACCAGTGAAAAAATACTCCTATGAGAGCACATAATAGGTGCATATGCTCCCGTTTCAAAGGGCAGTGGGGTGTCAGCTGCTTCATTCTACCTTCCACAGCATCACTAAAAATTTTTCCAAAAAATTTTGCATGTGAATAAATTCGCGCTCTTTTTAATATGTAACTCACCTCTCTGTCCCTACCAGCAATTCTCTCACACCCACTAGTCCATCCACTTCCACCTCTTTATTCTTAAACACTCATTCAGTACTACTCGTTGTCATTATCTCGTTTTGTCTTTCTGTGTCTTCTCTCTCACACCCACAGTCTTCTTCGTTCTGTACTACCGCTGCTCTCACTCTCATTGTCTCCCTCTTGCTTTCTCTTACTCCTACTATCTCATTCACTCCTTCCCACTGCTGCTACACTTCTCACTGTCACTATCTCTCCTTTCCTCCTTGTCATTGTCATACACTCTGTCTCTGATTAACACTGTCTTTCACTCACTTCCACTTTTCCCTTCTCTTTATTCCTTCCCCGCTGGTACGGTCTCCTTTACTCTTTTCCTAGCAATGATTTGTCACTATTCACTGTATACTATTGCCACTATGCCCCTCTCTTTCTCTCACTCTGCCATTGTCTCGTTCGCTCTGTCTAGCATCACCCATTGTCTTTCCCAATGCCACTGCCTCCAGTTCTCTCAGCATAAAAACGTCGAATGTGTTCACATGTCAAAAAATTTAGGAGAATCTCTAATGGCACTGGTACTCCACTTTTAAGACAGTGTCTTTTGAACAGGAGCATATTCGCCTTTCTTGTGCTCTGATAGTAACATTTTTACGATGGTTTCCTTCTTTTCCCTGCTACAGCAGCATAAAAACGTTGAATGTGTCCACATGTCCAAAAATTTAGGAAAATCTTTAAAGGCACTGGTACTCCACTTTTAAGACAATTTCTTTTGAACAGGAGCATATTCGCCTTTCTTGTGCTCTGATGGTAATACACTCCTGGAAATTGAAATAAGAACACCGTGAATTCATTGTCCCAGGATGGGGAAACTTTATTGACACATTCCTGGGGTCGGATACATCACATGATCACACTGACAGAACCACAGGCACATAGACACAGGCAACAGAGCATGCACAATGTCGGCACTAGTACAGTGTATATCCACCTTTCGCAGCAATGCAGGCTGCTATTCTCCCATGGAGACGATCGTAGAGATGCTGGATGTAGTCCTGTGGAACGGCTTGCCATGCCATTTCCACCTGGCGCCTCAGTTGGACCAGCGTTCGTGCTGGATGTGCAGACCGCGTGAGACGACGCTTCATCCCGTCCCAAACATGCTCAATGGGTGACAGATCCGGAGATCTTGCTGGCCAGGGTAGTTGACTTACACCTTCTAGAGCACGTTGGGTGGCACGGGATACATGCGGACGTGCATTGTCCTGTTGGAACAGCAAGTTCCCTTGCCGGTCTAGGAATGGTAGAACGATGGGTTCGATGACGGTTTGGATGTACCGTGCACTATTCAGTGTCCCCTCGACGATCACCAGTGGTGTACGGCCAGTGTAGGAGATCGCTCCCCACACCATGATGCCGGGTGTGGGCTCCGTGTGCCTCGGTCGTATGCAGTCCTGATTGTGGCGCTCACCTGCACGGCGCCAAACACGCATACGACCTTTATTGGCACCAAGGCAGAAGCGACTCTCATCGCTGAAGACGACACGTCTCCATTCGTCCCTCCATTCACGCCTGTCGCGACACCACTGGAGGCGGGCTGCACGATGTTGGGGCGTGAGCGGAAGACGGCCTAACGGTGTGCGGGACCGTAGCCCAGCTTCATGGAGACGGTTGCGAATGGTCATCGCCGATACCCCAGGAGCAACAGTGTCCCTAATTTGCTGGGAAGTGGCGGTGCGGTCCCCTACGGCACTGCGTTGGATCCTACGGTCTTGGCGTGCATCCGTGCGTCGCTGCGGTCCGGTCCCAGGTCGACGGGCACGTGCACCTTCCGCCGACCACTGGCGACAACATCGATGTACTGTGGAGACCTCACGCCCCACGTGTTGAGCAATTCGGCGGTATGTCCACCCGGCCTCCCGCATGCCCACTATACGCCCTCGCTCAAAGTCCGTCAACTGCACATACGGTTCACGTCCACGCTGTCGCGGCATGCTACCAGTGTTAAAGACTACGACGGAGCTCCGTATGTCACGGCAAACTGGCTGACACTGACGGCGGCGGTGCACAAATGCTGCGCAGCTAGCGCCATTCGACGGCCAACACCGCGGTTCCTGGTGTGTCCGCTGTGCCGTGCGTGTGATCATTGCTTGTACAGCCCTCTCGCAGTGTCCGGAGCAAGTATGGTGGGTCTGACACACCGGTGTCAATGTGTTCTTTTTTCCATTTCCAGGAGTGTATTTCTACGCTGGTGTCCTTCTTTTCCGTGCTACAACAGAGCACGTCACTCATATCAAAAGAATTTTATAGGTCAATAAAATTCAGGTAATTTACTTACGTGAAAATGGAGTAAAGCAAAACTAATTTTACACCTCAGATCAGATTTTACGAGCACAAACGTTTAAGACGTGCTTCAGTAATACATCATGGGTTACCAGAACCCTTATAATAACGGAGACACTTCACAGCATATTTTTCCGTGCTACGTCGCTTTATAAACAACGTTTTCCTCTCACATCGGATATTACGTGCATGTTTCACGTGTACAAGTAGTGTAAGTTTGAACTTCTGTATCTCGTAAACGGATAAAGGTATCAAGAAAAATTTCAAGGTTGTTCGAGATAGGGATCTTCGGAATACATCGTAAAAATTACAGCTATTCGCTGTGCATAGCCATCTCGGAATCCGCTGCTCGATTTCGTACCTAAAAACCATGTTTACGGGTAATCTCAGTAACCGTTTATGAATTAAATGGTGCCTTCATAAGCCCCTTACGGTGCACCCGACCACATCTAATGCAAAGAGAACCAAATGATTTCCTTCATTTGCCTAAGCTGGAAAAAGTACGTCATACTCAAACTTTGATCCTATATTGTAGGTTTGTTACAATAAGAAGATAATTCTGTTGGGTATGCAGCTCAAGGACTACCAAAAGCGCCTGACACTCCCTTTCTGTCACTTATGAAAAACGAGGTTTGAGCCCGGAAAAATCATGATTTCATTTACAGCGTTGTCTAACGTGTTGGTAGCGCTTAATGTCGAATGCTTACCGATGTCCTTTGTCAAAGTCTCATATGTCAGTAGATGTCGCCACATGTGCTAGAACGATTGCCCATTCGTCTCTGCTCCGCGTACATAGTTTCCTTGCCACGTCCCGTATCTGTTACGTCACCAAGCTGCATTCAGGATACCGAGGGCAGTGCTTTACATACAACCAGCAAAGTCAAGAAAATTGACGTTATAGAAGAAATAAAATTATAAATTCGCACACCCACTTCACCCCAATAAATTTACAGTGAGCCAGTGGACCTAATTATGAATTTCTGCACATTTAGTTTGAGGTATTTACACAAGTTAAACAGAACATGAACCCCCAACAGTCATAACTCTGAATTTGCGAAGAAACATTGGTCCTCATGGCACCTACACCTCTTAACGTCTTAAGAGTTACAGTAGAAGTAACTGAACAGAAAACAAAATCAACCCATTAGCCATATACTGAAAGCAGCCTAATAAATCATGCTTTTAATTTTTATGGTTCCTATAACACCTGAAGTAAACTGTTCGTGATGTCGGTGTTAATTAAATCTAAATTGTTTTGGACTACGAAACTCTAAGGATGATTCTAATTTATAACATGCATTCTGACGCCCGTGTTATGATTTGGCCAACGTCAACTATTAGTTACTCCCTGAAAACACACACAACAAAAATTCCCTGTAATACTTTTGACTTGTGGTTCTTAAACAATAAGCTTGCTCTATGTAGGTAGCGTATTCTTTCTGTTATTATCTTGACACACCTCCCACACACATTCTGTCCTTAGCGCAGGGTAACTGAGATGTTTCCTTGTCAGGTAATGAGTAATGTCGTTGCTTAAAGGATAAGAGAGAAACATATGTAAAATCCCTATCGCAAAGAGCAACTGTCATGAAGTATACTGTGAAATTCTTGCATGTTTGCACTAAAATAATTTGTGCTTCCTGTCACAAATAAATAAGCATAAAAACAAGAGAAAATGCCGTTCACTAGAACAAATAAAGTTGCATATAACTCACTTATTTTATAGGTCATCGATTGCATGTACATTAGCATCTTTTTTTTTTCAATAATGCGAATCACCCAAACGACTCATATATCCTTATGCAGCGTAAGAACGAGTGACATGCTGCTGACGACAGAACTGTAGCGAACTGAAGATATCCACACTCCAGTCATGGCAGTAAAACAAAGCTTCTTAAGGCATTTGTGAGTCGTGGCTTTATCCATGAACAATCATTAGGAGACAATATCCGCACAGTGTTACATCAAGAAGAATAAAGTGCATCCTTCCAAACTTACTGAAATTAATAAAACTGTATCCCAGATCGGTCCCCGACCTAGGCTCAGAGTTATTCATTCTGCAAATGGCACACAGTTTTCTGTCACAAAAAATACAAAATTGGTGGCCCGTTGGGTTTAAGTTTTCGTTGTCTCTCTTGTGGGTCACTCTTGGAAACGCCGTCGGCAATACTAGAAAAGACATATTAATTTAAGCAACTTATCGGGTTTCTTAACGGAAGAGTGTTTATGGTCTCTTAATGCTTTCAGCGAGTTTATTGAAGTACACAAAGATTTGCATCGTTTCTAGGTCATGAAAGGGGAAAGGTTATCTTTGGCAAACGTTCTGCATTACAATTCAAGTATGAGAATGGCCCATTTCCTAGCTATAATGTTACCATTTCGAGAATACAGACGCTAAACGCTTTTCCAGTTCACCGCCATTACCGTTACCACTAGTGTTTCGAAGAGTATATAATCATCTGTTATTATAAAGCAACTACTCATTCTGCAACTACACAAACTGTTCATTCCCTGTGTTGTCCCCCTACATATCTGAGGTCGACGTTGGTCAATGTGGTATTCCTATATTTTCTGTGGCATTCTGAGAACAGGTTGGCTGCAGGTATGTCAAGCGCGTCACTCGATGATATGGCTAAAAAAAAAGTCAGATTAACTACATTTCTTGCTCTTAAACAAGGAATGGGGAACATCAATTTGGGTCTTAAACAAGGAATGGCGAACATCAATTTGGGTCCCGGGGAAATGTAGGAACTCGCGAGGCAATATTAACTCAACGACTTCTGAAAGGTATGTTAGAGACAGACACGACTGCGTTTACAGCAATTAGAGAAAGCTTTTGGCACTGGTGACTAGACTTCACTCTTCAAATTTCTAAAGGTAGCAGGATAGTATACACGGAGAGAAAGGTTATTTACGACCTGTACAGAAATCATTCTGCAGTTACGAGTACCGAAAGCCATGGAAGGGAAGTAGTAGGGAGTGTTGGTTGAAGCCTATCCCCGATGTGACGGGCTGTAAAGTAAATCGAGGAGAAATTAGGATAGGGAATTAAAGTTCAGGGACAAGAAATAAAAATTTTGAGGTTTGCTGATGACACTGTCCACCAGAAATGTCACTGAACTTTGAGGACAAGTTGAATTGACTGAATAGAATCTTTCAAAGAGATTATAAGGTGAACATCAACAAAAGTAAAACGTTGGTATTTGAACTTAGATTAAGTCAGGCGATGCTGTGAGAATCAGGAAATGAGATGCTACAAGTAAAAGATGGGCTTCGCTATTTGAGCAGTAAAACAACCGACGATGGCTGGAGTAGAAAGGATGGAAAATGATGAATACCAGTAGTAGGAGAAATATTTCTGAAAAATGAGAAATTCGTTAGCGTGATATACAAATATAACAGTTAATTAGTCTTTCTGAAGATATTTGTCTGGAGTATAGCTTCATACGGGAGTGGCGCGTGGACGAGAAACAGTTTCGACAAGAAGAGAATAGAAGCTTTAGAGTTATGGTGCTACAGAAGAATGCTACAAGATAAGGAGGACGCAGAATAAGTGGTGAGGAAGTGCTGAGTTGAACTGTAGGAGAAAGAGATTTATGGTGTAACCTGTCAAAAGGAAAGGAACTGGTTGGTAGGACTCATAGTGGGGTAACAGGATACAGTGATTTTGGTAATGGACTTAAGTGTGGAGGATAAAAACTGTAAAGGGAAACTATGCCTCGAATACAGTAACCTAGCTCAAATGGATGTAGGTTGAAGTAGTTATGTAGAGATTAAGAGTCTTGTACATGACTAGTGTAGGCTGCTGCATCACATCAGTCTTCGGAATGAAGACAATAACAGGAACAACAACAACAGCATTACTCTAAAGCGGTATAGTACGACAGTATGTTGGACCTCAAGGTAGCTCCCACTCGAGTCGACATACATCTACATATATTTCTTCCACTATTCATACTATTTCTGCATGTCGTTTCTGGTGAAGCCGCGCACGAGGTTTGATGTTTGTGTGGAATGGTAGAGCACGTTTACAGTAAATTTTTCGTCCAACGATATCGATTTTGATTAAACAAGTCACCAGTCGATAAAGAGACGATCATTAATATGTAATTCGTTACGGAGAAGTCTCATTTTCGTTATGTCGGAGTGCCGTTTGGGTGTGAGAAGCAGTGCAGGCGTTTAAGTCTTCTGAGGATGACCTTGTAACAAGCTATGCGAAAATACGAAGTATAGTATTGAATTTCGTCAGACTGTAATAAAAGTATTTCAGCTACTTTCTGCTCATATTTCAGCTTTTATGTTGGGTGTGGAAGAAGCAGAGAAATAAAACTTATTTACACATCTTAGCAAAATGCGGTGAAACATTCATGTAGGTCTACCTTCCGAACAGTCGCTTCCTTCGGTGAGTTGGAGATGTTTGTCTGCAGTATCTAGTGTCACAAGAAGGATGTGACAGAGTTACGTATGCTACTGGAACAGTTACAAATTAGCAGAAAGAAATGGTATCTTTTATATGCGGCCATTATAGCAACGGTTAACTTTAGTTTAATTACGGAAGCGGACTGGGGAAAAAAGCAACAGAAGAAGAATAGTCACCGTGAAGTGGAAACGCTTAGTAAACTTTACCAGGCGTTACAGTCTGTCGTAATGAAAAAAACTGTAATTTACCGCTTACTTAGGTTTGGGGCTTGTCTTTGTGATGAAGAAAGATTAAAAGCGTCTCCGTCAGAAGAGGAGAGAGGAGTGGGGAACAACAGTTTCCACTCGGCAGCGACTCGGGAACGTTACGGTAAGGCACTAGAGACGAGAGTCCCTCCCGGCGGTTGGCGTGGGGGAAGGTCAAGTGGACGCGCGCACACACACACACACACACACACACACATAGGCACACGAGAAAAGGGGTACGAGAGGGGAGGAGGGCAGACTATCGCCGTAACTCACGGCGAACCTTTCACAATGAGTCTAACGAGCTGGCCACGACTTCAGCGGAACGGTTATTGTGCGATACGGAGAAATAACAATCACGGCAAAGCAAACACTCGCTACGCATGGCCAGACAGGGGCGACGAAGCATCCCGAGCGACGATGGAGGAATCCGAGAGGAGGCATCACGAGCCCGAGGGCCGAGATAGCAGGAGATCCAACGCAACAGCGTTTCGCCGAGTGATGTTAGGTCCTCCTGTTTACACACTGATTGACGCCGCACCAGTCAGGTGCCTAGAGTTATTTGTTATAATGAGTAAAAGAATAATCCCGATTTGTGTGACTCGCTGTTGCTTGTGTTTTTTCTTTCTAATGTTACTAGAACTATCAGATACTGTAAAAGATTGTCAGTAGTCTTCTGTATCTTTCGCTGTCAGTCTACGCTTTTCGTCGCTACAGTGTTAGCATCGAGAAATTTAAAAAAAAACAGCTATCAGGCTACCTGATCAGACCAAAATGAATCGTAAACGCCTGTCTTTGAAACTGAAGCTACTACTGTTGCAACTAGCAGCTGTACTCGTGAGGCAAATGGATTTAATTTCGGTTATTTCACAAAAGGAAGAGATTTTTTGCGGTACTGGTAATCTAGCCTTATGCGGCAGTAGCAACTGGAGTCATATATTCAGTTAAAGTCGCGCGGGGTAGCCGTGCGGTCTATGGCGTCTTGTCAAGGTTCGCGCGGCTCCTCCCGTCGGAGGTTCGCGTCCTCCCTCGGGCGTGGGCGTGTATTTTGTCCCTAGCGTAAGTTAGTTAGATTAAGTTATGCGTAAACCTAGGGACCGATGATCTTAGCAGATTGGTCCCATAGTACTTACCACAAATTTCCAATCCAGATAAACACAATAACAACATTAGTGTTGAACTTGAACGAAAGAGTCCATATATAATTTTTTAAAAGTACGTAGTAGTCACAAACGTCATGTCTTACGTATACCAACTACAGTGACGGTTGTCTCTGGAAGGTCGTAACTATCAATTACTTTACATCGAGGTCGCACAGCACCCCTCTTCATCCTTAACCGATGATCCACAAGGCAGGCCAAGTAACTTTTAATGAATGCAACTTTTACTGAATGCTACACTACACTTCAGAGTTGTACAGACACATGCTGCTCCTTTTATCTGTAAACACCGATCGGAACCTTCTACTAATCCTTCAGTTACTCGAACATAGAAATCCGCTCGTTGGTCACGGAGCCTTTGGAGAACCTCTGAGTGTACGTCCTCAAACATCGATAGTCCGTTTCCCCCCAAATGGTATTCCACCTTACCAGAAAGGTGGAATATGTATGATGCAAGATGTGAAATGCATATCGGAAAAGCTTAACCCACGTTTCTGCGACTTTGATAACCAATGGCATCACTTCACTAGGCGATTTTGCCGCTAGTCCATATACCACAGAGGCTCGCGGTGAATCTGCGTGCAATTTAGACGTTGTGCCCACATGAACTGTACTGCCACACGTACATCAACTTTGGAGTGTGTTTCCAGTGGGTCCTCCGTTTCACTCGTACACTGTGAAGCACCTGCTATCAGTACTACAGCAGAATGTCTGCAGGACGTTCGGAAGATGCACTTTTTTCTGACAATGTGTAACTCCTGTCAAGTAATGGTGGTAGCATGGAGCCACAGCTGTAATTTGTTTCCGGAAGTCCCTATAATTTATCACTCAAAAGACTCCATCGGTCGAGCCAGACAAAAGCTATTCCAAATCACACAACATGAAGCATTCTAAGAGAATGGAGAGTTCAGCTTTCGTTACCACACCTTGGGCTCAGAGAAATAGGGTGCCGCTTTCTATGTTCATTTCGCCGTAAAGTGACAATGCGGCATTTTCAGTCACTAACAATTAATTCCCACAAACAAATTAGAAGTTTGTAATCGGTAAAAGGGCGGAGCAAAGTTCACTATTAGCTGACACAAGCGTTAGGAAGTGATTTACATTTACATGCATACTCCCCAACCAGTTTACATTGTATGGCGGTGAGTACATCTTACAAATATTTTCGATGTGCTTTCCCATTGTACACCGAAGCGCCAAAGAAACTGGTATAGGCAGGAGTATTCAAATAAATACATATGTAAACAGGCAGAATACAGCGCAACTGATATATAAGACAACAAGTGTCTGGTGCAGTTGTTAGATCGGTTACTGCTGCTACAATGGCAGGTTATCAAGAGCACTCGAGCGATGGGACACAGCATCTACGACGTAGCGATGAAGTGGGGTTTCCCGTAAGACCATTTCACGAGTGTACCGTGAATATCAGGAATCCGGTAAACCATCAAATCTGCGGCCAGAAATAGATCTTGCAAGAACGGGACCAATGGCGACTGTAGAGAATCGTTCAGTGTGACAGAAGTGCAACCCATCCGCAAATTGCTGCAGATTTCAGTGATGGGCCGTCAAGAAAAGTCAGCGATCGAACCATTGAACGAAACATCATCGATATGGGCTTTCGGAGCCGAAGGACCACTCTTGTACCCTTGTTGACTGCACAACACGAAGCCTTACGCCTCGTCTGGACCCGTCAACACCGACATTGGACTGTTGGTGATTGGAAACATTTTGTCTGGTCTGACGTGTCTCGTTTCAAATTGTGTCGAGCCGATGGACGTATACGAGTATAGAGACAACCTCACGAATCCGTGGATCCTGCATGTCAGCAGGGGACTGTTCAAGTTGGTCGAGGCTCTGTAATGGTGTGGGGCGTGTGCAGATGGAGTGATATGGTACCCCTGGTGCGACTAGATACGACTCTGACAGGGTACACGTACGTAAGCATTCTGTCTGATCACTTGCATCCACTCATGTCTGTTGTGCATTCCGACGGACTTGTTCAATTCCAGGAAGACAATGCGACACCCCACATGTCCTGAATTGCTGCAGAGTGGCTCCAGGAATACTCTTCTGAGTTGAAACACTTCCGCTAGCCACCGAACTTCCCAGGCATCAGCGTTATTGAGCATATATAGGATGCCTTGCAACATGCTATTCAGGAGAGATCTCGACCCCCTCGTACTCTTACGGATTTATGGGCAGCCCTGCCGGATTCATTGTGTCAACTCCCTCCAAGCACTACTTCAGAAATTAGTCGGGTCCATGCCACGTCGTAATGCGGCACTTTTGCACGCACGCGGTTACGCTACTCAATACTAGGTAGGTGTACCAGTTTCTTTGGCTCTTCAGTGTACATGCGTATCGAAAGAGAAAAAAAAATATTGTGCGTCCCATAGATTGTCTTATCTTCTTCTTGCGATCTCTACTCAATACATTAGCAGGTCAGACTGTAACGGTCGCACAATCTGCTTCGTTCACAGGTGCCGTAAATTTCTCCGGTGGCATTAGGCGAAAACTACGTCGTTGTTCTTGTAGGAATCCCTATTTAAGTTCCTTGAACACTTTGGTTAGTTCTTATTTATCCTTTTTACAAAATTATCTGCAAACAGTTATTTATTATTGACAGTGTAAGTTCACGACAAGCTTGTTTCGACATATGTGCCATTATCAAGTGTTCCTTTTGACATTAGCATTTACATATCATTTTATTCTACGACATTGTACGTCTATTTAATAGTACTAAGAGATTTTAACTTATATTATTCCCACATGTTGATGGAGTGACGTCTATAAGTCACCTTGAATGTATCACGTTCTGGAGAAGGGTCCGGTACTTATTTCCTACAGAAGAGTGATAGGGAAATTTAGTAGTAATTTTTTTCAGTGTTATAAAATTGTAGGTCTTGCCAATGTAATAGCACTAGAAGTAAGTATAAAGTAAGATAAAATGTCATAGTTGTGTTATATTGACTGGAACGATCTATAATTTTATAATGTGAAGTGCCAACTAGTTTAAATCCGGCTATAGAGATGAACTGCATTTTCCTAGAGCACTTCCAGTAAATGTAAGACTTCCATTCGCCTAACCTAATACTACTTTTAAGCGACCGTCACATTTGGTATTCCTTTTTATTGTAATACTTGGTTCGATTTGCGCTAGATGCTAATCACTTATCTTGTAATCTGGTACTAATGACTTATTTATTTTTTATCATTCTCATATTTCATATTTATGAACATTTAATAAGAGCTGCCATTCATTGCAGCAAGCGGAAGTTTTGTCCAAATCATTCTGTGATTCCTTACGATTGTCCAGCGACAATGCTTTCTTGTGCATCGTCAGCTAACATTCTTATAATACTGATGATATAACCTGAGTATGCACAGTGAGGGCAGTAACTCTCCTTAGGGTACTCCCGATGTTACTTTCATTTCTATGGAGCCTTTGGCGTACGGTGCAATGAACTGGTTTCTGTTACTCAAATGTCCCTACATTCCTCGAGAGATTTAGATACTTGCGATGAGGATCAGAATGAATGTGCGCAGTGTGGACAAGTTTTCAGGTAGGCTGCATGTTTCGGGCAGCCGGGACTGTTTCAGTGAGCTCAGTTTAAGTGGGAGTGCCCGTAGCCGACATATGCAAATCTTAATTCACGCCTTTGACAAAACGTTATTACGGCGCCGTGAATAGGACTGATGTCAACGGCCCCAGCAGCGGGGGCGAGGTTTTAATTACGCCCAGGGGCACGGCTTGGGAAAGGCGCAGCCCGAGACGCAATCCCACGCGGTGACAATAGTGGGTGCGCCTGTCCCCGAGACAGAGACAGATATTCCGTCACGTGTGAACCATATAAGCTCGCTTCTCTTTAAACTTACGCACAAGGGATCGTTCGGCAGCGATAGGTTTCGTAGAGCCGTGAGAACGGGGCCGTCGTCCGCTTCCTCAGGGACCACCTGCGCAAGCCGTTCCCCGGGGGATCTCCTCCCAATTAAAGCCGACACGTGAGGACGCGCACAAACGGTACAATGGCCCCGCCGGTCCGCGACTCGCATTAATTTTCCGTTTCTGAAAAAGGTAACAAGTTGTTTCATTGTTGTGTCGCAGCAAGGACGGAAGTGATTATAATGCGGCGAGTGTGACGCCGGTCCTAGAGTAAATAGCGGCGGCGTACGTGTTCCCTGGGAGGGGGCGCGCGCCTCGGAGAGTGAGGAGGACGAGGGCCCATTTAATGGCGAGCGCACAAAGACGGGAGGGACCCGCCGGCCGGCTCGTAATCACAACGCTGGATCACGAATCGCGCGGATTCAATCGGGACGTGGGCGGAACGGGACCGCTGGGAGCAGACAAACTGTGCTTAACAAGACACTTACTTCGACGGCGCTCGTCTGGGCCGCTGAGAAATCGTTCGGGTTGGCGCCAGCGACGTTAAGCGTACGCGCACTGTAGTGACGGCTACTCGTCGACAGTATGTGGAATTCAGTGCTGGGGCTCACTACATTTATTAAGTTGGTGCATATGTTCATAGTGTTTTTGTTTTGCATGTTGCTGTCCGGTTGCTATGGTTATCTCACGAGGGGTGAGATAGATACTGCCTACAGGAAAATTAAAGAGACCTTTGTAGCAAAGAGAGCCACTTGCATGAATATCAAGAGCTCAGATGGAAACCCAGTTCTAAGCAAAGAAGGGAAAGCAGAAAGGTGGAAGGAGAATATAGAGGGTATATACAGGGGCGATGTTCTTGACGACAATATTATGGAAATAGATGAGGATGTAGATGAAGATGAAATGGGAGATATGATACTGCGTGGAGAGTTTGACAGAGCACTGAAAGATCTGAGTCGAAACAAGGCCCCGGGAGTAGACTACATTCCGTTAGAACTACTGACAGCCTTGGGAGAGCCAGTCCTGACAAAACTCTACCATCTGGTGAGCAAGATGTATGAGACAGACGACATTCCCTCACACTTCAAGAAGAATATAATAATACCAATCCCAAAGAAAGCAGGTGTTGACAGATGTGAAAATTACCGAACTATCAGTTTAATAAGTCACAGCTGCAAAATACTGACGCTAATTCTTTGCAGACTAATGGAGAAACTGGTAGAAGCCGACATCGGGGAAGATCAGTTTCGATTCCGTAGAAATACTGGAACACGTGAGGCAATACTGACCCTACGACTTATCTTAGAAGAAAGATTAAGGAAAGGCAAATCTACGTATCTAGCAAAAAAATGGCTCTGAGCACTATGGGACTCAACTGCTGTGGTCATTAGTCCCCTAGAACTTAGAACTAGTTAAACCTAACTAACCTAAGGACATCACAAACATCCATGCCCGAGGCAGGATTCGAACCTGCGACCGTAGCGGTCTTGCGGTTCCAGACTGCAGCGCCTTTAACCGCACGGCCACTTCGGCCGGCTACGTATCTAGCATTTGTAGACTTAGAGAAAGCTTTTGACAATGTTGACTGTAATAATCTCCTTCAAATTCTGAAGGTGGCAGGGGTAAAATACAGGGAATGAAAGGCTATTTACAATTTGTACAGAAACCAGACGGCAGTTATAAGAGTAGAGGGACATGAAAGGGAAGCAGTGGTTGGGAAGGGAGTGAGACAGGGTTGTAGCCTCTCCCCAATGCTATTCAATCTGTGTATTGAGCAAGTAGTAAAGGAAACAAAAGAAAAGTTCGGAGTAGGCATTAAAATCCATGGAGAAGAAATAAAAACTTTGAGGTTTGCCGATGGCATTGTAATTCTGTCAGAGACGGCAAAGGAGTTGTAAGAGCAGTTGAACGGAATGGACAGTGTCTCGAAAGGAGGGTATAAGATGAACATCAACAAAAGCAAAACGAGGATAATGGAATGTAGTCGAATTCAGTGGGGTGATATTGAGGGAATTAGATTAGGAAGTGAGACACTTAAAGTAGTAAAGGAGTTTTGCTATTTGGGGAGCAAAGTCGAAGTAGAGAGAATATTTTATATTACAAATTTAGCATTGGAGGGCACGTGGAGGGTAAAAATCGTAGAGGGAGACCAAGAGAAGAATACACTAAGCAGATTCAGAAGGATGTAGGTTGCAGTAAGTACTGGGAGATGAAGAAGCTTGCACAGGATAGAGTAGCATGGAAAGCTGTAGCAAACCAGTCTCCGGACTGAAGACCACAACAACAACATGGGGATAGAGCGCAAACCACGGCAAGAAAAGAGTTTTCTCGTTTTAAGGAAGACCCTTTTGACATAACTGACTCACAACGTTCAGGAAGACCTTCGAGGTTTGATGAAGATAGTTTAAACGCGTTAATCCACAATGATCCACGTAAGTCTACTCGAGAATTGGAAAATGTGTATCTTATCATGCGACATTTGTATGCAATGGGGAATCTTCAAAAGTCACGTGAATCCTCTAAGACAACATAAAAAAATCTTCGGGGCCATATCGGCATCGCTGCTTGCTACTCATGAAATGGCTTTTGGTTAAAACCGATCATTCCTGTCCACTATCGTTACTGATGACGACAAATGGAGTTTTTATGTTAACATGAGGAAAGGGAGTACTTGCTGAGACCAAACAAAGCAGCAACTTCCATTACAAAGACCTGCGCGCATACACAGAGGATAATGTATTACGTCTGGTGGACAGCGTCAGTGTGGTGTCCTATTAATTGCTTCCTCGAGATTTGGCCAGCACGGCTAATATTCCAGAATGAATTTTCTCTCTGCAGCGGAGTGTACGCTGATATGAAACTTCCTGGCAGGTGAAAACTGTATGCCAGCTCGTGACTCGAACTCGGGGCGTTTGCCTTTCGCGGGCAAGTGCTCTACCAATTGAGCTACCCAAGCTCAACGCGACTCGTCCTCACATCGTTACTTCCACCAGTACCTCATTTCGTAGCTTCCAAACTTCACAGAAGCTAACTTGCTAAACTTGCAAATGGTTTAAATGGCTCTGAGCACTATGGGACTTAACATCTGAGGTCACCAGTCCCCTAGAACTTAGACCTACTTAACCCTAACTAACCTAAGGACATCACACACATCCATGCCCGAGGCAGGATTCGAACCTGCAACCTTAGCACTCGCGCGGTTCCGGACTAAAGCGCCTTGAGCCGCTCAACCACCGTGACCGGCGCAGAAATGATATTTTAGAGATAAGGCTTACCATTAGCCTGGGGGATCGTTTCCAGAGTGAATTTTCTCTCTGCAGCGGACTGTGCGTCGGAAGATGAGTTACTGGAGAAAGTAAAGCTCTGAGGACGGGTTGTGAGTCGTGCTTGGGTTGCTCAGTATGTGTAGCATCTGCCCGTGAAAGGCAAAGGTGCCGAATTCGAGTCTCAGACCAGCACACAGTTTTAAACTGCCAGGAAGTTTCATATCAGCGCAGCCTCGACTGCAAAGTGAACATTCATTCCGGAAACAATCCCCCACCTTGTGGCTAAGGCATATCTCCACAATATCCTTTCTTCCAGGAGTACTAGACTTGCAAGGCTTGCAGGAGAGCTTCTGTGAGGTTTTAAGGTAGAATATGAGGTACTGGTGGAAGTAGAACTTTGAGGAACGGTCGTGTGTCGTGCTTGATAGATCAGTTGGTAGAGCACTTGCATGTGGAAGGCAAATGTCTCAAGTTCGAGTCTCGGTCAGGCACACAGGAAGTTCCATACTGCTAACAAAAAATTGTTCAAACGGCTCTGAGCACTATGGGACTTAACATCTGAGGTCATCAGCCCCCTAGAACACAGAACTACTTAAACCTAACTAACCTAAGGACATCACACACGTCCATACCCGAGGCAGGATTCAAACCTGCGATCGTAGCGGTCGCGCGGTTCCAGACGGAAGCACCTAGAACCGCTCGGCCACAGTGGCCAGCATACTGCTGACGTTTATTGTCAACAACTGTGACGTCTTGCATACACAATAGAAGACGACGATCAGGAAGACTGTTTGCAGTGATGCTACTCCACGATAACGGCCGCCCGCATTATGATAGCTTGACAAAAAATGTTATACAGAAGGTGGGTTGGGAAGTCATTCCGCACCCATCTTACTCACATGATGTACCACCCTCAGATTCTCACCTTTTCCGCTCTCTGCCGAACAAGCTTCAAGGAACTTTCTTTTCGGATGAAAATATGCTCCGAACATGGCTCGACAAATTCGTCACCTCAAAACCACGTGAATTCCATGGTCGTGGAATCGATATGTTCCCAGCGCTGACAGAATGTTATAAATGATGATGAAGAATATATTATTTATGACTTCAGTGGAGAATGTATAATTGATGATTACGTTTCTGTTACGTCTATCTGTTAAGTTTGTTAGACGCATGGAAAAACGCTACCAACTTGGGCGGCCATTATTGCCACTGATGATAAGACGACACAATACGCGTGCTATATAGTGGTTAACGCATTAATGAGTAGCTTTTGGTCGCTGCACAGTTCGTTACTGTTTTGTATGGGACATGGCTTGGAATTTGTGTGAGAAGGAGGAGGGTGAAGATGGTCGTCAACACACCACATATTTAGTCTGAACTAGCACGAAAGGGAACGTAAGTTTAAATTACTATCAGACTTACGAAGTAGTAACAACATTGTCCATTTCGTGACACAGATAAACTGCGTAGAGGTTTCCAATATAGTCGTCACTAGTGCGTAGTCTGATATTAGGAGCGACCTCTGATGATGATGATGTTTGGTTTATGGGGCGCTCAAAAGGGCGGTCTTCAGCGCCCATACCCACTCCCAATTTTTAAATAGTCAATTTTCTTTTCACAATCCCATCCAGTCACTCTCACAAATGATGACGATGAAAACTACACAAACACCCAGTTGACGGGCAGAGAAAATCCCCAACCCGGCCGGGAATCGAACCCGGGATCCCATGATCCAGAGGCAGCAACACTAGCACCTAGACCACGAACTGCGAACGCGACCTCTGATCCGACTGTTGTCCAAATACTGGTGTAGACAGTTCATTTGCATCCACGAATGGGGTGTAGAAAAATTTCCGCTACCAGTCACGAATACTTAAATCTTTTTGTGCGAGCTTCGACTTCGTTTATTCTATTAGGGTGATAATTTCTCTCTTCGTAGATCGGCCCCGACAAAATATTTTGCGGTCGGAGGCGAAAGTTAGTGGAATTTTGACGAAAATATCTCGTCGCAATGATTGCCATCCCAGCTCGTCTGTCACATCCGTGACACTCTCTCCTATATCTCATGATAGTAAAAACGAACTGTCCTTCTTTTACATATCCGAAGTCCTTTGTCAATCCTCCGCACCGCGGAGCAATACCTCGGTAGAGTACCGGAAAACGTAGTATTGGCAGTCTGTTTGATTTGACCTGTCACGTTTTCTAGGTACTGTGCCAATAAAACGCAGTCTTTGGTTCACTCTCCGCACAACATGATTTATGTGATCCTACCGCTTTAAGTTGTTCGTAACTGTAATCCCTAAGTATTTAGTTGAATTCACAGCCTTAGATTTGTGATATTTATCGTGTAACCGAATTTTAGCGGATCCCTTTCAGTACTCGTGTGGAAGACTTCATATTTTCTATTACTTAGAGTCAATTGCCACTTTTTGCACTATATAGATACCTTGTCTAAGTACTTTGCAAGTGGTTTTGGTCTTCTGATTACCTTACGAGACAGCAAATGACAGCGTCATTTGTGAACAGTCTAAGAGGGTTCCTCAGATTGTCTCCTGAATCGTGTATATAAATTAGGAACAGCAATGGGCATAAGCAAGGTGACAATAATTAAACTATATGAAAAAAAAACGTAACTACAGCGTGCACACATTTTATTCAGCATGTAAATGTCACTACAGATATTCAGATTTCGCTTATGACATGTTCGATATGCCTTCCATCATTGGAAATGACGTGGCGCAGACGAATAGCGAAATTCTGCAAGACCCGCTGAAGTGTCGGAACATCGATGCTGTCGATGACCATCTGAACGGGTGTTTTCAGCTCGTCAATGATTTTGGGGTTATTGCTGTACACGTTGTCTTCACTATGGCCACAGAAAAAGGAGTCGCATGTGTTCAGATCCGGATAATATGGCGGCCAATCGAGGCCCATGTCAGTGGCCTCTTGGCACCCCAGAGCAAGAATGCCGCTCCAGAATGCTCCTCCCTACTTTTATGGAGTTGAGCTCCGTCTTGCATGAGCCACATCTTGCCGAAATCCGGTCACTTTGTATAATAGGGACGAAATCGTCTTCCATAACCTTCACGTACGATTTGGTAGTCACCGTGCCATCAAGGAATATCGCACCGATTATTCCGTGAGTGGACAATGCGCACCACACAGTCACCCATTGAGGGTTGAAGAGACTTTGTGACGACGCAAACTGGGATCTTGTTAGTTCCTCTCTTGTTTTGCCATCTGCCTCCTCAAATTCGTTTTTTCACTTTTAAGTAATTACCATTAACATAATGTAAGTATAATCTGCATTTTCATAAAAGAGAAAGGTTAGCTCTCAGTTCTAAAGAGTATAACCCCAGATCTAGTTCTGTGCTTAGTTTTGTGTATGTCATCAATTTCCTAATTTATTTTGACTATTCCTGCTTAATATTTTCAGTTATAGGGTGAAATCAATAATTGTTTCCTAATTTAATTTCTGCTGTTGACTCATAAACAGATATAAATTCTGTAATAATGATAAACATTTGGAAAAAGAATTACTGATATTCTTAAAGTATTTATTTGGCTCTATTCGAAAACATATTAGCAAAGCCAGCTCTTAATTAATTCCAAAGTAATTACCAGTATCGTCGAAACTATTGTTTGTATAACTATATCTGTGAGTTTCATCGTTTAAACAAATAATTCGGCTTAACTCTCGTAGTAGAAGAAACTGTTAAAGAGAGAGAATTTTTCTATACATTCAGCTAATTGATTGAGTTTTATTGTAATTTCTGTAAATTAAACATAAAAAATGTATAATCCAGTACCTATTGTTGTGATGATATATAAAGGCCCAATTTTTGGTCTCGAGACAGTCAGTCCACGGCCGATTTTCAGACGAGAAACCCGTGCTGGTTAGGTTAACAACTATGCATCAATTTAACTCTGAAGTAAGTGTAACAAAAATGGGCCGTGTGATAAAACAATGACAGTGTCCATTCAATACGTACCGTATAATTCTGCAGGAACCGTGTGGTTAGGTTTTTACTGCTCGTAGATGTTCAACAGTACACTATAGTAGCACTATGCTGATGTTTGCATGCAAACTTTTAATGAGATTAATCGAAAGTTAAACAATAGTGCATTGGCCATATTAACTGTGTAATATTGGGAGGTGGTGAACAGTGAAAGTAAAAAACTGTGAAACGCAAATGTGCACCTGTCGACTACATCATTTATAGTAGTCAGTGTAGAAATTCCACCCCACATTTTTCAGCCGCTATAACAAAGCGGTACGTCGACACCAAGGACTATCAATGAAGAAATAAAGCAGGCAAACTTAACAATTTCTCGATGGCGAAATGCCGATTCTCTGTCCCCAAAATGCGCCAATTTCGCTTACTGACGAAACCATCAACATGAAAGTGGGCTTCGTCGGTAAACCGAATAACAAAGCGCGTAGTAATTCCCTTCACGCCCCGTGGCCAACCGTACAGTTTGAACGTCCTAACGCAAACTGTTCAGAAGTTACGACGCTTTTATTTCATACAGTTCTATAATAGTCACCCTGTCTTGCGGAACGCCAGATATCACTTCGGTTCCGAAGTGATATCTGACATGTTTTGTAAGTGGTTCATTTGGTAGCTGTTCTAATCTGCACGCACGCGCTCTCATCATAAGGTAGCGAGCAGAACCAGTTGTCTGCTGCCCCTCGTGTTTACGACGTAATCCCTCTCACGCTACCGTTCCGCCGTCAGGCGGTGTAAAGTGCTCCAGCTCCAGGCGGATCAGCGCCAGCCGGGCTTCCCCCTGGTCCGCGCACTCGCCCAGGAAGCGGGTCACGTGACAGCCTGGAGCTGGCGGGCGCAGCCACAGCCGCAGCCGCCGCTCCCGTTCCCCGTTTATTTGCTCGTCGGCCACCACGTGCCGCTATATTAAGCTCGCGTCACTGGACTTCGTTGCAGGGAGCCCGCTTTGTCAGGTCTGGATCTGTAAGCAGATGCTACCGGTTTTTATCCTAGCAGCCCTTGCTTCCTCTTCCTGACACGCCGTTCGTCTCTATCTCTCTCTCTCTCTCTTTCTCGCCCTGTGCCATCGCTTTCCTCTCTCCCAAGGGCTGGAGCTGCGGTAATCAGATACTAGCATTATCAGTCACTCACCACAAATTCCCAAACAAATTGAACAGCAAGGCAAAAAGGCCAGGCTGTACCACTTGCTCGCAGCTGTTTAGTGACTACAAGTTCCATGACAAGACTGGGTGAAATGAATGAATTAGGCATTTAGAACATGAGAAGAATTTCAGCTTAATCCCCTCTAGTCTTACGCTAACCTCATCTGTCCTGGGGTACTGTACTGTGCTTATTGTGCATACTATAGAGAAATAGAGATCATTCCTATTTATTGACTGCTATATGAACTTCTCTTATCGACTATTTATCCTTGTTAATGTGCAGGCTGCCACACATATACAGAGTGAACATTAAGGAAAGCGACAAACTGCAAGGAGAGATTCCTGAGTGCAAATGGAGGGAAAAAGGTCCTATGAATATGTGTTCAGAAATGCATCGTTGCCACACTAGATGGCACTGAACAATGGCAGTTCTTCTGATTACGTGCTATGTGGCCAATGTGTGTTGCAGGTGAGGATAGTAGCGGTTGTCATGAGGAATACATATAACCGTACTTTGGCGGACACCGTGTTGGCGGCCCACTTGCCTGAAGCTTGTGCTAAAGTTAGTCTCAATATCATATAGATCCCAGTCCTCCAAATCTGATGTACTCACGGTTCGCCGCCATCCTACACGTTCGTCTGCCTGAAGGGACCAATGATCACACAAATGCCGAAAACGGGCTCGAAATATTGTGTGATGTGATTGTGACTGTGAGGGTACTTGTTTTAGTATAGCAGTACTGCCTCTCGACCGTTTCCATCTCGGCTTGATCTCGACATGAATATCGGACCATTCTGCTGCTTACAGTACGCTGCGTCCATCACACATCCTGCAACCCACGAGGAACACACGGCAAGTGGTCAAAGGCACTCCCATTCGTCAGCACCCTAACGTGGCAACGATGCATTTCCGAACATTGTTCATAGGATCTTTTTTCTCCTATTTCTAGGCAGCATTCTTTCCTTCCAGTTTGTCGCTTTTATTAATGTTCACCATGTATACTTATCACCAGCACGGAGATTCTCGAGGGGGATTGTCCTGCGTGCCTAAACGATAAGGATACCCGTTCCGTATGTGCACCATAACGGAGGGGTGTCTGTGGAAGGTTGACTATTCTACAGCTTTTGATGATGGGTCTTTCCATCAGTTGCTGGCTGACTGAATGTAAAGTAGCGAACGTGGCCTTGTTTACAGCTCTCCATGTTAGTCTATCCTGTGCAACTCTCATCGCTCTGCATAAGTCCCACACGAATACTTTAATTTTAATCTGCGTACTTCAGTCAAGTCTCCACCTACAATTTTTACCCCTCACAGTTCCTTCCATTACCAGATCGTCAAATACTTGATGTCTCAGGAAGGGTTCTGCGAACAGATCCCTAATGGGAGTCAAGAAGTCCGTTAATTTCGTTTCTCCCCAATTCGATTCAGTACCACCTCATTTGCTATTAGAGCTAGTCATCTAATCTTAATCACTCTTCTACTGCACCACATTTCAAAAGCGTCTATTGTCTTTAAGTCCAAACAGGGTATGCCACGTTTCACTTCCATATAAAGTTACGTTCCAGACAGTACCTTTAGAAAATTCTTCCTTACACTTACATTGATATTACGTTTAAACAAATTCCTCTTCTTCAGAAATAATTTCCGTGCTGTGGTTGTTCAACACTTTGTATCCTCTCTACTTCGCCATCATCGGTTATTTTGCTACCGAAACAGCAAAACTCATCAAATAATTTTTAATGTCCCACTTTATATCCCAATGACTTCAGCTTCACATTAATTAATTCGGCTTCATTATATTCCCCTTGCTTTGCATTTATGTATGTGAATTTACAGCTACTTTTCAAGACACTATCGACTCACTTCAGCTGACCTCACAAATCCATTCCCGTCTCTGACAATCACATCGACATTCTCCTACTTCAGCTCTGCTTTTCCAAATTTTATCCTATTTTACATTACTGTTAGCTTTATGTAAAGACTGGATAACATAGAGGACAGGATAAAGGCTTGGCTCACTCCTTTCTCAACTACTGCCTACCTTTCACGTCCTTCGTGTTTTATAACTGCAGAAAATCTATGGCTCCAGAAGATAGCGAAGAGGAGCGCCAAACGGATCGTTCCCATTTGAAACCTCAGTTAAAACCATCGGGCTGGCAGGCTGTGGTCGTTATATAAAACTGTTCAATGTCGTTTCGCTCCCTGTGCGGTACTTATCTTCGGGGTTAAACTGGTGACTGCGTCCAAAGCTCAAGGTGACAGCATTTATAGAGCTGTACTGTAGAAGACACTGCCAATCGTCTCGTGAAGCCGAAACCATAATTGGCTGGTGACTTCGTTCTCAATTAAAAATAATCGATGTATATATGCAGACTTAAGCGAGGAATGACAATTTGTACCAAGTCCGGGATTCGAATCCGAGTTTCCTACTCACCTGGTACAGTAGTTTTGGTTAACTGCGCCTAGATATTCGAACTTTGAAAAAGTCTCTGAAAACAAATAGTTGTATTTGATCAAAGCACCTATGGCTGGGTTTCAGGCAGGATCGCCGGACGTTGTGGCCGTGCGGTTCTAGGCGCTTCAGTCCGGAACAGCGCTGCTGCTACGGTCGCAGGTTCGAATCCTGCCTCGGGCATGGGTGTGTGTGATGTCCTTAGGTTAGTTAGATTCAAGTAGTTCTAAGTCTAGGGGACTGATTACCTCAGATGTTAAGACCCACAGTGCTTAGAGCCATTTGAACCATTCAGGGAGTATCCTCCGTTCCGTTCGATTCTGAGGTGCTATTTCAATTCAACTGGAAAGGGTCTCCACTGCTGGTCGAGTTTAGGGGGAATATCAAGTGGACAACGAGTGAATGGGAATTTGGATTGAGTAGGGAAGTGTGCTATTGTAGTCCATGCAGGTGTGCAAGGTATACACCAATGTATCTCCGACGATATCTCGCACTGATAAGGACGAATAATTTTATATATCGTCCTCGGCTTCCCTGTCTATAGTTTTTAACCGAAGTAAACACTGCCTGTGAAAGCCTAAATGGTATGTCCATCCTAACACTGAACGCTCTCTATCACCCAATAAAGACAGAGTGACGCTTTTGTATTAATTTCGGTAGAGCCCTCTTAAAGTTTTGGTACGAATCCTGACTTATAAGGGATGGCTGACATTATATCTCATGACTTCTGGTGGGCTACAGTTTATCAGGATCACCGGCAGCGCTGAAAGCGCACGCTGAGACTGCCGTTAGCGACGCTGTAGGGGGCGAATTTTAGCCGCGCGACTCCGTCAGCCGTCGTAAACAACGGCAAAAGAGAGCAGCGACGGGGGACTTCAAAAGCGCCCCCGCGGCGGCCCCAAGTAATTACCGGAACAGTAAATCAGCAAGAGCCCGGCCTCCTCTCCGCCTCTCTCTCCCTGCCTCCCCGCTTCCCTGACGCCTTCCACTTTCTGTGCCGTCTGCGACGTCGCGACGTGCGCCTACCGGTCGCGCCCGTGTGTTTACGATCTTTCAGCGCCGCACGGAAGCCAACCGGCCTGGCCGTCTACCGTGTGTTTAGAGATACGAGGCGCTTTGCCAGGCGGCGACGACTACATTTCCGCAATGGCACTCCTTTCAAGTTCCGCTCGTCTCTTCATAACATGGACGGATCCAGGTTCCGTTGTGGCTAGCGGTGGGGCAGTTGCTACCCTCGCAAATATTACTTTTGCTTGCGATCACGCACATTTTTAACATTCCACAGATGCTTACAATTTTAATAACAGTAAAGTATGTAAAATATAATAATGGTAATTTTTTTGTATCAGTACTGTCTAGTGCAGACCTATTTACCGAACTGCTCGTGCGAGCTGGTTCGCGCTCACGCCTCAGCTGTGACCAACCGGCCGGATCATGGCGAGTGGTGGAATGGGAAAGGGAAGAGGAAAGGAAGGGAATGCAGAACGAATCGTAACAAGACGGCTCGGTATGAGAAACTATTATCGACGTGTCTGTTCTACGGCCGTTAACTATTCTATGGAGGTCTATCGCTTCACGGTTGCTAATTAATACCTTTCGTGGCAAATTTATTTCCTAAAACTGTTGCATGGATGAGAAACGACTTTCAAATGTAACTTATATTTCCCTTATTTGATTAGGAAAAGCAGGCCGCTGTTGCCGAGTGGTTCTAGAAGCTACAGACTGGAACTGTGCTGCTGCTACGGTCCCAGGTTAGAATCCTGCCTCGGGAATGGATGTGTATGATGTCTTTAGGGTAGTTAAGGTTAAGCAGTTCTAAGTCTAGGGGACTGATGACCTCAGATGTTAAGTCCCATAGTGCTTAGAGCCATTTGAAAAAAAAAAAAAAAGTGTGTGAAATGTTATGGGACTTAACTGCTAAGGACATCAGTCCCTAAGTTTATACACTACTTAAACTAAATTATCCTAAAGACAAACACACACATCCATTCCGGAGGGAGGACTCGAACCTCCGCCGGGACCAGCCGCACAGTCCAATGACTGCAGCGCCATATACCGCCGGCTAATCACGTGCGGCGAGAGCCATTTGAACCATTTGATTAGGCAAAGTGCATGGGACAGCTGAGTACGAAGCATAATGTTTGTTAAGATTGATGTATTCTTATGACAAAGGTTGTTTCAGACGAAGTTTACGTTGCCATCAACAAGTATTTCGTGACTATTTTATTCATACACTAAACATAGGAACATTGCAGTCATTGAATACTATTTCACTAAGGCTTCAATGTCTGGTAACGCATTCTGAGCACCGCTAATTCGAATATAAGCTTTTAAAATGAAGTCTGTCAGTGAGCTTTGTGGATAGATTTCGTTCCCTGCGCTGTGGAAAGAAGTTGGGCTCTCAAATACGCAGGTCCAGACATCAACGTAATCGTAAATGCCGACTTGTGAAGTTGTGGAAATTAATGTTAAAGAAAACTTTAATTCTTATCCAGAAGAGTTATTTTATTATGAAACTTATCATCAACTACTGCAGGCTTGTATGTTCTAACTGTAGATAAGCATTCTGCACTGAAGTGTTAAAAATTGTTAGTTCTTACTCGTGAGTCTGACCTTCACTTTTAAGCACCTAACTTGGCCACAACGCTGCCTTTCATCGATTTTGAAACATCTGTTCTGCACTTTAAGCACTGCGACATTAATTATATTACCTTGCGTTTAAAACTACAGTGAACGTAACAGATTGTCACTCCTCCGAAAACAGAACAACCTATTTTCAACGCAAGCGTCGTCTACTGAAGTGGTGTTAACGAGCGTGAGCTCTAGTGCTCGCCTTTCTGCTTCCTGAACGGGTTTGATCTAGAGGTTAGCATGGTTTCCCCCAGATGGCGGGGTCCCAGTTTCGATTCCCAGCCGGAGCGGGGATTTTGTAAGCTAGGGGATTGGGAGTCTGTGTTGTGCAAATCATTTCACCACAAAAAAGACGTGCAAGTCGCCGACGTGGCGTGAAACAGAAAGACTTGCTCAAAGCGGGCGATCACTCCACTGGGGTCTCCTGGCCATTAATGCCATACGGTTCCTTTCTTATATAAGGTCTTGGTTCAGCACTTTACATCAACACCCAACAAAAGGCAATTCAGAGGAATATAGCATTGGAAAAAATTCGAAAATTTGAGAGCAGGTATCGTGCATATTAATTCAACAACTGTAACAGTAACAGCCCGACCATGAACCATTGACGTTGCCGAGGCGTGATGGCTTGAATGGCTAAACGTAGGAGCAACCGAAATGGAGCGATGTCTTTGGAGAGGCGAAACATGTGGCTTCTGAAGAGGGGCATCAGCCTTTTCAGTAGTCGCAGGGGCAACGCTCTGGATGACGAAGGACTAATATACCTTTGTAACATCAGCCAACATGGGCTTGCTGTAATGGTACTGCAAACGGCTAAAAGCAAGGGGGAAGCTACAGCCGTTATTTTTCCCACGGGAACGCATCTTTGCTGTGTGGTTAAATGATGATGGCATCCTCTTGGGTACAATATTCTGGGCGAGGACTACTCAGAATAAACTGGTATTTTATTAGTCGGTACGTACAAAGCTGGATCGCTTAATCGGGTAGGTACTTTAGAGAATTTAAAACGGCAAATGGAAAGGTTTAAAGTTTGATGTTACCGAGCAACAATCATACAATAATTTTTAAATGAGCACACCAATATTTGACTTTATTGTTGTTTATTTAATTACGACCCAGGTTTCGGCCTTTTATGCCATATTCAGGTGATTGAGTCTATGTCAGTAACATATTTTGCAGGACAACAAGCTCAAAATTGGCCATAAATTAACAACAATATTCGCTCACCACGAAATGCCAGATGTGAAAATCATCATCATGTAAATACATCATGCCATATTTAATAAAAACAGGTTTTCTTTGGTCTATACAAGATGAACACACGTTCTTCAGCCGTCATGATAGTGAGGACTCAGAAATGGCCGAAACGTGGGTCGTAATTAAATAAACAACAATAAGTCAAATAGCGGTGTGTCTATTTAAAAAAAAGGTACAGATCGACGTAGTGGAAACAAGTGAAGTTTGATGCCAGGAAAAATAGCAAATTCTGGTAAGGTCAGTAAGTGTTATACGTAAAAATTCCGATAGCTGTAATGCAGGAGAAGCTCTAATAATGAATAAGAAAATAGGAAGGCGGGCAGGCTACTATGAAATGCCTAGTGAACACATTATAGTAGCCAAGATACACACGACATCAACACCTCGCACAGTAGTAAAATTTTATCTGACGACTAGCTCCGCAGATGTTGAGGAGATTGAGTGAATGTATGAAGAGCCAAAGGGAATTATTCACATAAAGATGACAGTTTGATTGCGATGGGGACCTAAGTTCGATTACAGAGAAAGGAAGAGTTGGAGAAATGGTATTAGGACACGGATTAGAGAAAAGAAATGAAAGACTAAGCCACCTGGTCGAATTTTACACAGCACGTAATTTAATTATTGGTTACGCTTGGTTTCGGAATCATGTAAGGAGATTGCATCGTTGGAAGACACCTGCAGCCATTGAAAGATGGTAGATGTGGATTCCGACCACCGTTTATTAGTTAGAAACTTGAGATTAAAACTGAATAAATTGTCACGAGGTAGGAAATTAAGGGGATAGGACCTGGAAAAACTGAAAAACCCGAGGTTACTGTGAGTTTCAAAGAAATCATTAGATAACTTTTGGGTGAAATAAGGGGTAGGAGCACAATAGAACTATGGATAGCTTTGTGATTGAATTAGTGAACTTAGCAGGGAATCAAATAGGTAAAACGCTAATGCTCGATAGGAATCTTTGCGATACACATAATATACTTAAGGGCTTACTTGCAATATACGATAAGTCAATTTAGTCCATGGTCTTTAAATATTTAGCGTACCTATTGCAATATAAAACATCAAATTGGCGTATGTGAAAGTAATGTTACACATTTCCTCTTAATTCACATTTAGGTCTTAAAAATTATTTACAAACCCTCTGATTTAATTAACTACACAACAGAAATACACAAACGTTTGATGCATACAGTACACTCTGGTGATTACAATAAGAACATCAACGAAAGTAAAATGAAAATAATGGAGGGGAACATAAACTTTTGAAACGTGATGGCACAGAAGAATGCTGAAGAATATTCTCATACTGTGGCAACCTTATACTTTACAAAATGTAAAATCAAAGTGTGCACTCACCTGTACCAGTGTTTCACTTAGCAAGACGTCTGTGAACTCAGGTCTCAAGACCGTGGTTGTGCAAGCGGGTAAATGAATCGAATGCTGTATCTTTGATTCGTTTCCCGTGTGTTCGGCAAGTCACTATAAGGGGCCATCAAATGAAAACCGAACATCCCCCACAAGGGACCATGAAGAATGGTAATCACCACACCTGCTAAGATATTTATCCCAATAGGTGATGAGACGATTAATTCATGTTTCGTAGTATGCTGTCGACCACTGACGGATCCACAGACGCACCCACTCTTCCATGTTCGACTGAAACTGACGTCCCCAGATGTCTTTCTTTAAGTCGTCAAAGATGTGAAAGTCACCTGGTGAATGATCCGAGCTGTTCGGAGGATGCTGCAGTATTCCAAAACCAAATCGTCGAAGAGCAGCCTTCGTCCGACTGGCAAAATGAGGGCGGGCGTTATCGTGCAACCAGATTCTTCCTCTGCTCGTAGGGTTCCTCGAGCGCGCAGCCACAATCAGCGCTATAAAGACACATTGCAGAAACCACAACGAGTCTTAAAATCAAAACGCCCTGAATGCTTTAGTACCTAATCATCATGTTGCACGATAAACATCGTCCCCATACTACCAATCAGACGAAGGCTACTTTTCGGGGATCTTTCACCGGGTGATTTTCACATCTTCAGGGAGCTAAAGAAATACGTATATGCACGTCGCTTTCAGTCAGAGGAGGATGCACAAGAGTGGGTATGGTTGTGGATATGTCAGCGGCCGAGTTCAATCTATGAAATGCGAATTGATCGTCGCGTCTCCCAGCGGGATAAATGTCTTAACGTGTGAGATGATGAAATCTGAACGGAGCCATTCCATGGTCCCGTTGTGATGATTGTTCCGCTTACATTTAACAGCCCCTCATTTTTTTCGGTTGAAAGTTTCACTTTTCTGACTCCCCTGACTCAACTTTCTCTGGTTTGTAAGTTCTACCTGCAGACGTACGAGTTGCGTTGGATTTGTTGTTTACAGCAGGCACGGTCAAGCTGGGAATGTGTTTCTTTACCTGACTAGAACATTACGAGTCAGGCCGTAAGCCCGTACACGTGGGCAGGCCATCACATAAGGAACTAACATGTATCCTGCAATAAATTCAGCTTATAATGTACAGACGTTCTTGGCATTTTCGAGAAAATCTTCACGCTACTTGATTGTCCCAAATTTATCTGCGAAATTTGAAAATCGATGCCTGTAAAAATCTAAACGCTTCTTCTGAAATGTGTTTCTGGAAGAGAGTCGTATGACCTCGGCATGTCGCACCACATGTAATGAAACTAACCGTTTCGGGTGCTACTGCAGCCATTCTGAAGGAGGCTGCCGAAATATCAGAAGTGTTTGTAGTCTCATCACTTATGACGCAGTCGCGCAACCACAAGAATTTTATTTAAGTGAGAGTTTCTAATTCGGCACCTGAGATGCGTAGGACAGTAGAACATTTACCGATACAGTAATTTCTTATTCTGAAGTAGCACACGAACAAAGTAAACAGGAAACAGGTTAATGTTTCCTAATTATTGTTAATGTTTTCTAATTAGAATATACTTGGGCTAAAGAGATATAAAACTGCACAAGAAACTCGACAGCTCCGCATGGTCATAGATTCCCTATGAAGAAGTAAATCAGTAAATATGTTTAATCGGCGATATGCTCTATAACTAGGGATACTGATATCCGGAACAGATTTAGACTTCCCCGGCCTATTTTTTTGTTAAATCCTCATCGCGTCCTTCCACTCATCCGTTCGTTGTGACTCCCTGTATCTGATTCGTTAATAAAGAGAAATAATTGTAAGCAAGAGTAATTAAGTAGGAAACAGTTCCTGATGTTTTGCAAAATTATACTTTTTTTATTCGGTCACTAAACGGGTCGCTTTGTCCTAAGGCCATCTTAGGTGACTATCAATAGTCAAAGAAGTCAGCAAAAGGTTCGAGAACAAATAAATATAATATTGCAGAACATTAGGAAATGTGCCCTATTCAATATTGTTATAATGTTCTTCGACTATGAAAGATTAAGTGAATTTTATAATTTAAAGCAGCAACCAAAAGAAAGTATTAGCTCTTTTTTTTTTGTAACAAATATTCTTCATTTCATGTTTCCACAGAATAAAAACGCAAAGTAATATTAGACACAATACTCTTTTGCCTCAGCATTGATTGATCAAGTATGGCCCGGTAACTGGCTGGTCAGAGAATCTGGGTACTGGGCGGAGGATACGGGTTCAGTTCCCGGTTGTGCCTAGGATTTTTCTTTGACGGGAAACCTCATGATGTCGGATGAAGAGTTACTTCAGTGAGAATTTGCGGCACATAGACTAATTAATCATTAGTGACTGTTCCTCTTTCTCCTCTTTGTTCCAACTGCAAATCTAAGAGGAAAAAAAAAAAACAGATACCGTAATGTGCATTGCTAGATACGTGCGCTCCTTGCGGTCGATCCATCGTTGATTTCTTGTTCTCGACGAAACTCACTGCACAATATTGTAACTTCATTGCACCTGTTGTAACGGAGAACGCAAATCGCAGTTTACTGCTTTTTTATCGCCATCTCTGCACGGCGCAAATTCTGCAACGAGCGAACGGGAGAGAGAAAACGAGAGAGAGAGAGAGAGAGAGAGAGAGAGAGAGAGAGAGAGGGAGAGAGAGAGAGAGGACTCCAGGGATACCGCTACTGGCAAACATAGGAACAGGTGACTTACAACTGGCGCCAAAGCGAATTTTTATTTTTGACGAGCTAGTTAAAAGTTTCTCCAAGTTTCTATCGTCATTTGCGTATAAAATATACCAGATGTGATTATATCTGGTTTTAATTATCACCTCGAAAGTCAGAACGTTTCCTTTTCTACTCTTACATGTCATGCAGTCCTGTCACACATCGAAATCCTCACGCCACAGTACCGTGACACGTACCTGGAGCAATCCACAGAACATCTGTAACCCTCTGAATTGTACTGACACACTTCCAGTATTCCCGCAACTACCGAAAACGAGCTGTCGCACAATAATCCACTTTGCTTACAATTTTTTGTGCTCGAACAGTGCACTACGGAAATCTGGCAGTACTACGCATGAAATTAAACGTTAATGACTACTCTCCTTTCTACTCATTTCTCCAACTACGCATCAGTTCATATACCTAACGACCTCTTCTTACGAGAACCGCAATGGTTTCAAACATGAAAGGATAATTGACACTTGCTCCTTTCCAGAAGCCAGGCTACGGGACTGGCAATGAAACCATGTACTGACACGTGTTACGACTTTGAACCATAGCGTTCTAATGGTGTGTTCCTTCTTTGCAGGCAGGTTTGCGGTGAGCAGTGCCGGAGTCAGTGAGGATGCAGTTGTTGGCGGCCGTGGCTCTGCTGTCACTCCACGTGGCACTGTGCTCGTCACTCGACGTGTGTGAGTACGCACCTTACCGCTATACTTACTGCTATCACTGATAACAATTACTAGTTAACCGCCGACAATGTGCAATATACTTTTAGCAATTCGGAATAGAACATTGTGTAGCAGACGTTAGTGTTAATACATTATCTGATCAAAAGTAACTATTCAACTCTATGTAATGCAGATTATGTCGCGAGAGGCGGAAACCACCAACATAAAACGAGGAATTGATTGTCATCTGAGCAATGCATCCTATAGCAACCTTTTAACCGTATAAAACGCTCCAAATGGCAAAAATAATGTTTCATCTGAAAAAATTATGTGCCTACACCTCATATGATCCAAAATGTCATTGCGTAGCAGAACTCTGGCTGCACCTGGTTAATAAAACTTTTTTGATCCATGACTGGATTTATAACATGACAAAAAATTATTAAAATCAAAAAACCAAAAAGATATTAGACATAGGTTTCAGCGAGCGTGGACTGGGCTCACACGGCACAAATGGGTCCTCTGATGGCTGGCTTATAAGTTATATTTCACCGGTCTTGGATCGGGCGACGCTCGCCCTTTACCTGAGAATGAAGCGAAGTCGCACATTGGTTTATACAATGGACTTGCATTCGGGAGGACAACAGTTGAAACTCCCGTCCGGCCATCCTGATCCCCTAAATCGCTTAAAGCGGATGTCAGGATGGTTCCTTTCAAAGGACGCGACTAATTTCCTTCCCGATCCTTCCTTAACCCGAGCTTATGTTCCGTCTCCAGTGGCTCGCTTTCAATGGGACGTTTAATACTAATCTTCCTTCCATCCTTCCGGCGTTCTTTTCCATAGGAGACAGCCCATTTTATCTCTGTTTTTGCACAGTGTAAACGCTCTGTGCTGTTCTCGATGTTTCCTGAATTTTTGGTCGGTTTTTTTGGCCTAACGCTACACTATGGCGTCACGTTCCTTAGAGCAATTGTGTGTGTGTGTGTGTGTGTGTGTGTGTGTGTGTGTGTGTGTGTGAGTGACTGTATACTTAGTTGGTACGAGAGCCGATTATACTTGTAGCAGGTCAGGCTACCAGTGTGCTCGCGTCTGCGCCTGTGATTTCCCGGATTTGAGACTAAGCTGTTATCTAACTGCTGCAACTTCTCGTAGAGCTATCGAACAGTCAGGTTAAAACGGTCTTGCAGTGACTGGATTCCAGTAAGTTCACGATGCTCCACTCACGTGGCAAGTACAAGTCGAGTCGTAACACCCTTCCCTGCAGACCCAGAAGCAGACGTATGTGTTTGTTTGCGGCGTTGCCTCACTCTACGGCCACATATTCTATCACTGGTCGGATCAGCGCTAGATTGAACAGTTTGAGGGTACAGTAAAAGCTGGAACCTTTAAGCGTCATAGCGCTTTATCCCTGACCTCAGTAGTGCGTTGTCTCTGCATGAGGTATCCTTCTAAGGTTGTCCACGGCGGATATTACGCAGAGCCCGCGCTGGCTGAATGTCCACTGGCGCTAAAGGCGGCTTGATTGTAACGGTTTAGCCTTGAGCGGTATTAGATGCCACTCATGGCCCTGGCCCATAACACGTTGCATGTCCTCAACAGTGCACAGCTGGCTTTTTGCGAGCATCGATCCACCGCAGAATTCTGGGATCTTGTCTTGTCCATCTCTGCTAGCATTCAGTGCTCGGAGGATGATTCACAGCTGTTGGTGGTTGAATGCCTAGTATCTGACAGTGATTCACATTCTCCGCCCAGCCTGACTATCGTTAAGGTGAACGCGTCAGAGATACTCGGGCTCCGTATTCTGGCTGCAGCCTGCTCCCATGCCAAGCGCTTCCGTCGTTGTCAGCATGTCACGAGGAGCCGGCGCTGGCGAGAATATTCCGGTAAATACGGCGACCAGGCTCCTGGAAGTCTTCTAAGTCCTTAGTTACGCCCCACTGAACAGTAGAGTTTTGACCTTGCCTCTATTACATTTATGATTCGGATTGCTCTCTGAACTGTTTCATTAGTTGAAGACAACCTGGCCATTCTCTGGACTTCCGTTTGGTTAGACATTCACATCGTGAACTCCGCTGTCATCGACCTCAGAAAACGCCGTTCGTGCGACCAGTCTGTGCGGTACCGCTAGTGAGTGGGGCCATAAAGTGTGTTCTACCTAGGCAGAGTAGAATAGAAAATAACGGCTTGTCTCTTCGTGCCGGATTATAGAGGCGGCCACAAAAAAATCGGGTTTTCAGCAGATGACGTTGCTCAAGAGAATGATTTATTGGGACGAGGTAAATGTTTAGCAAAAGAACGTGTTTAAGTAGTGCTTAAAACCGCCTGGCAACGAGTCCCCACTGTCACTCATAAGTAAGATCTCTGGGTCATAAGCAAGGACTATCCTCTGAGAAACAGTGCCCTCCTCAGCCTGTTCACATTGTCAGTGACTCACGTTCATTTTGCGTGTAGTGCTGGTGCATCCCAGTCACACATCGTCATTCACAACAGTTCTGTCAGTCATAAGTGAGGTCTCGCCCCTGGGAAACAGTGCTCTCCTCAGCCTTTTCACATTGACTCACGATCAGTTTTGCATGTAGAGCTGGTGCAACCCAGAAACACACTAACTCTTACTCGTCGCCGTTCACTACAGTACTGTCAGTCATAAGTTAGGTCTGTCGCTTGTCCGTAGTGCCAGTGACTCGCAGTCCGTTCTCTGCATAAACTGCTGCATCCCAGGCATGCGCTGTCTGTTACACTTGTCCATTCACTAAAACACAGAATACATGTGGACTTCACTCCTATAGTTCCTCAAAGTTGGAATTTTCTTTGCAGTAGTGAAAATTTGTAAAAAAGGAAATTCTTTTTTGCAGATATAGTAACGATACTTAATGGCTATCCAAAATGAATTGCTGATGTGTATAAAACTCGTAATGTAAACTTCAAAGATGACTTCCCCTCATATCAAAATTGCCGTTTCTATTATTTGCGTTGGGTAGGAGTAACTCTATGTGTCTGTGAGTGAAGGGTTCTGAGGAGCGAGATATGCATGACACTCTCGATCAGAATTACATCGTGCTTCTATTTTGGAAGGAAATTCCCAAAAGCGAGAAGCCTGATGTCTCGAGCCACGGCGTCTCGCCTGACGATCTTCGTTGGGTTATAGAAACCCCATAGGTCTCGGTCTTATAGCCGAAAGATTCGTCCGTATTCCAAGCATTTTTGTTCATAAACAGAACGAAATCAAAAAGTAATGCATTGTCACTCATATCATATAGTGAACTTTCTAAATAGGTTTTTCGTAGCAAAGAATATAAATAAAACTTATAGAAAGAAGCAAAGCAAAATCGATATGTGTTTTATACACAAAGCGAAATCAGTAAATCCATACATTCCTGCCAAGTAAATTCACTGTCAATTTATATTCATAAAGCTAAGATTGTGTCGCTTCGTTCTGTCCCTGTCATAAAGTTCAGAAAATATTTCTGCCAATGAGGTATATGAAAAAACCAGCGCCACCTAGTGGTTGTTTGATGTAGTATTTGGTAACAACTAAACATTCGAACTACTAAGCTGGGCAAACGATATTATATAAAAGTTTAAATTACAATACATGTTTTTCCTTGTTCCGATTTTGATTAAGTAAATCCTGTATGTTTCTCCAAACCACGATCAAGTTTCCCCTTGAAAATACCATGAAAATTCGTGTACTAACTTTGGTGATTAGCGTATTCAAACAGACAGACACGGCAGTTTTTAGATAAAACGTTAAATTGCGATATCTCTTTCTTCATTATCCGATTTTTATGAAACAAATATATGTTGGTCCAAGCTACAATCAAGATACATTTAAAGACACCATTAAAATTTGTATAGTAGGTTTGGAGACACACAGACAGACACAGTGATTTTACAGTTCTGTTATTAGCGCAGAAGATACAGATAAAATCACCTCAGCTGTATAAGTAAACGCGCTACGACCTGTTTCGTGTTAAGAACATCTTCAGGTTGCCAAGCTGTGCTATAGTCATGATACATGTGGGAATTATAAAAATTGGTGGTTTAATTAATGATTAAAATGAAATAAACGATTGAAAACTACATTTCCCGTGTCTTTGCTGGATGAAGATAAAACCATTTTTTGCATCATGTCAAAAAGCGTCTTAAAGCAATGGAAAGATTCAAAAGCGAAATACTTTTATGAAAATGGTATTAGTAATGGATAACCGACAAGGTTTACTGTTGATGCGGTGGTCGTAGATGTTTACGCCCCCTCCTCCCCCTCCCCCAGACTAGCTGACGGCTATTCACAGCGCTTCGTGCAAAATAAAGTGTCTGGCGCAAGTAAATATTATCTGATATACTTTTTCTTTTGAAACTTCCATAAACCTTAAGAAATTACCATTTGGGATTTACACTCTGGTACATTTATATCGAACTTCTTTAGTTGAAAGCAGCACAATAGTTCCTTCCAGTAACCTACTTCATTCGTTAAACATAAGTAGTGATGATCGGTTATACAGTGAATAATGCAGATCAGTCACTTCAAAGAAATACGTAGTTTTGCGGAAAATATTGTTAGATTGGTTAAGTTTGGAGGCTGAACACAGCTCAAAGTCATTTTAGGTAGTATCGGATGTACAGAAGATACATGCGAGGTAAGTTTTTAGTTAAAGATAGGATATTTAATCTCTAAATGTAATTTTTGCAAGCTTCTTCTGCTTAACTACGTCGATAACAAATGAGAGGAATGTTGGTGAGCTAGGATCACAAGTGAGTTTCAATAAAACACATACACACACACACACACACACACACACACACACACACACACACACACACGCACACACAAAATGGCAGAAAGTGTTGATGAGTCATATAACTTAAATGTTATTTGCTTTCCCTTGGTGACAAATAATAAATTTTCTTTCCCTTACTGCCCTGACAGAACACTGCGAAATATAGACGTCAGAGAAAGAGTTGAGTAGTGTCCTTCCAGAGAGGCTTACTTGGTAAGCCACTCAGCGCCGCGCCTGCCTCGGAAGTGTGACTCAGGCTCCATTAACATGTGTTCCTGTGTGTCGCAGCGCAATGCGTCTGGCCTCTGGGAATGGAGTCCGGCGCCATCCCGGACAAAGACATCACCGCCAGCTCCTCCTTCGACAGCGGAAACGTGGGGCCGCACGTCGCCCGGTAAGTGTCAAGCGTGCATGGTCTCTGCGCTATGCAACAGCTAACTTTCTCCATTAGTATTCAATACTTTCCCGTGGTGTCCCCAGGGCGTGCTCAGACAAATGCCGGATGGTTCCTTTCGAAAGTAAGATGGTGATTTCCTTCCCAACCTTCCATAATCCGAACTTGTGCTTCGACTCTAGTGACGTCGTCGACGCGAGTCCTAATTTACTTCCTTAGTACTCAGCGCACAGCCTATTTACTAATTACATCTCTATCCATCCGATCAGAAATGGAAAGCAAAAATGACAGCTGCGACAAAAGATTTGCCGAACAGTACATTCCGATCATTCCAATGAACGTGAGGAGTGGCACGCGTTTCGTCGCGGGTTTGGACTTAAATACTATGCTCTATGTTTCTGTCCTCACCACAGCTGTGAACTTGGATTCTTGATCACAAAATATTTCAAACACCCAGTTCCTTGTGAGGATGCTGCTGGGATGAAAAAAGTGTTATGTTTCTGTTGCGGTCATGTATTCCTTATTTTATTGTCGTATCAGTTTAGTAAATTAGAGTTTGCAAATGTAAAAATTGATAGTGACTGACACTGAGGCTGATAAGTTTTCATTTTAGAGATACGTAGGCCAGAAGATATGTCAAAGGAAGGGAAACCTACACTTACACAACGTCAGTAGGTTCCGAGAAAGATTTTGACAATGTTGGCTGGAATACTTTTTTAAAATCCAAAAATAAAAGTGATAAAATAGAGGTGGCGGAAGGTTGTTTGCAATTTACATAGGAACAAGACCGAAATTATGACAGTCAAAGGACATGAAGGGAAGCAGTGGGTGAGAAGGGAGTGATACAGGATTGTAGCCCATCTTGGATGTTCTTAAGCCTGTATAATGAGCAAGCTGTGAAGGAAAACAGGGAGTAATATGGAAGAGGAATTAATGTTCAGGAAGAAATAATAAAAACTTTGAGGTTTGGTGATAGCACTGTAATTCTGTCACGGATGGCAAAGGATTTGGTAGTGCTGTTGAGTAGGACGGATAGTGTCTTGAAAATAGGTTATGCTGTAAGATCAGTACCGACAAAAGCAAACAAGGGTAATTTAATGTAGTCCGGGTCATACTGAGAGAATTACAGAAGGAAAGAGACACAAAAAGCAGAATAACTAATGATGGCCAAACTGGTGACCATATAAAATGCGGACTGACGATAGCTAGAAAAAAAAAGAAAGTATGTTAACATCGAACGTAAATCTGAATCCTAGGTATTCTTTCTTGAAGGTATGTGTCTGCAGTATAGCGTTGCACGAAAATGAAACATGAACGATGAACATCTCAAAGAAGAGAACAGGAGCTTTTAAATTGTAGAAATATTGAAGAATGTTGAAAGGTAGATGAGTAGATCGAATAACTGTTAACAGCTGCTGAAACGAATTAGAGAGAAGAGAAATTCATGGCACAGCCTGTTTAAAAACTGGGATCGGTTTATAGGACATGTCAAAAAAATGTTCAAATGTGTGTGAAATCTTATGGGACTTAACTGCTAAGGTCATCAGTCCTTAAGCTTACACACCAAATAACCTAAATTATCCTAAGGACAAACACAAACACCCATGCCCGAGGGAGGACTCGAACCTCCGCCGTGACCAGCCGCACAGTCAATGACTGCTAGGACATGTCCTACGGCGTCAATGAACATTCAGTTTTGTAATGGAGGAAAGCGATTGGGATACGAATTGCAGACGGAGACCAGAGGAAGACTACACTAAATAGCTTCAGATGAATGTAGGTTGCTGTAAGCTACGGAGAGCTGCGGAGACTTACCGGACGGAGTGCAATGGAGAGCTGCATCAGACCGGTCTTCTGACTGAAGATCATACCAAGAACCACTTCTTACACAATAATGGTGAACAAACCCTGAAGGCCCAACAGTACTGACCGACCGCCGTGTCGGCCTCAGACCACAGAAGCGGATATGGAGGGGCATGTGGTCAGCACACCACCGCTCTCCCGGCCGTTGCCAGAACCGTGACCACAGCCGCTACTTCTCAGTAAAGTAGCTCCTCAATTGGCCTCACAAGTGTTAAGTCACGTCGCCGGCCAACAGCGCTTGGTAGACACGGACGGAAATCCACCCAAATGCTAGCCAAGCCCGACGGTGCTTAACTTCGGTGACAGTCATCACTGCAGACGTGTCAGAGTAGATTTACAACTCGTATTTTTATTCGCACATAAACTCATGCTTCGCGTATTAACATAAAAAGGAGACTAAACCATTTTTCTATACGACGACACCAAGAATATCGTCAGCATCATTTCAATGAAGATGAAGACTTATCTACCAGTGTTATTTAGCACATATTTTGCAAATTTTTCTTATATAGGTATTGCTAGACGTTCTACGTTGCCTCTGCAACGTCTAAATTGAGTGTGTGTCCAGTTTGTTTAGGGAGTTTTCATTCAGATTCCAGCCTGCTTGACTGAAAAAGTTTTACATGTTCACTGTTGTACATGGAGCTTTTTTTGATATGGTGCTGGGACGATAAGTCAGTATGTTGCAGTTTTTCAGGGTCAGTTAAATAATACACATAGACTCGTCAGTTGAATCAACATGTACAAACCGAGCGAAACAGCTGTTATACTGCTTTTTAAACTTTTCTGCAACAACTACACGCTGTATTTCAAAGATGGTTACGTAGAAATGAAGTGCATTGTGACATACAAAACAGTCTTTCAGAAGCACTTCCAGTAATTTACTCATTGTGGTTTTACTTCAGACGAGATTTTCATTGCTTCAGACGAAGAAATAAAATTCTTTAGAAGTTCCCGACATGATGTACATTTCGAATCAAAATCAAATATTTTGGAAGGTACTGATGAACTTTCTCATAAGTGCACTGCATATTTATTTAGAATTAGTTCCAAGAGTCAGCTAATAATCTATTCTCCTAGAATGTGAAAAGAGTTACCAAGTGAGACGGAAGGTTTGATAGTAACGCACTGTCGGCTCCACCACACAGACCCTCCGTCAACTGGAACACCAACAGCATAGTAACATCACGTGCTGCTCCTCCCAAACCCATAAGGAAACGAAGCGCTCTCGGGGGACACGCTGATGGAACAAATGTCGTTATTCCGGGGTGTGCTTTTATCACCGTGAAACATGGTAATAAGATGGGAGGCGGCGGTTTAGGCCCAGAGCGGGAGAGATGGCAGCTCGCGGAAGAGAGTTGCCGATATTGCGCTAACGATGTAAAAATTCGCACGTAAGCGGCGAGATTAAACCGCGGCAGGGCGCTCCTCCCCCCAACCTCCCCTACTCCCCCGCCCGACCCCCTTACTCCAGCCCCTCTCGTGGGGGTTGCTATGACGACACGGCAGAGTGTGGCGCGCGTGGAATGTGCGCGGAATGTGAGGGTAATGAGAATCTGGCCCTCTCCGTACTCTGTAAGCGGCTGTGTACCTCCTGCAGGTGCAGCAATCGCGGCACACAGGCTATTTGGTGGACAACATAATTTAGTCAAACATTTCCGGGATTCCTCGCAGTGGCTGCCGTTATTGCTTAGAGAGGACGCAACGGAACGGACATTTTATGTATCACATGGTTGAATGGATTGACTATTTTAAGGAACTAAAACCTCGATTTAGGTATTGATCATCATTCTACACTCCTGGAAATTGAAATAAGAACACCGTGAATTCATTGTCCCAGGAAGGGGAAACTTTATTGACACATTCCTGGGGTCAGATACATCACATGATCACACTGACAGAACCACAGGCACATAGACACAGGCAACAGAGCATGCACAATGTCGGCACTAGTACAGTGTATATCCACCTTTCGCAGCAATGCAGGCTGCTATTCTCCCATGGAGACGATCGTAGAGATGCTGGATGTAGTCCTGTGGAACGGCTTGCCATGCCATTTCCACCTGGCGCCTCAGTTGGACCAGCGTTCGTGCTGGACGTGCAGACCGCGTGAGACGACGCTTCATCCAGTCCCAAACATGCTCAATGGGGGACAGATCCGGAGATCTTGCTGGCCAGGGTAGTTGACTTACACCTTCTAGAGCACGTTGGGTGGCACGGGATACATGCGGACGTGCATTGTCCTGTTGGAACAGCAAGTTCCCTTGCCGGTCTAGGAATGGTAGAACGATGGGTTCGATGACGGTTTGGATGTACCGTGCACTATTCAGTGTCCCCTCGACGATCACCAGTGGTGTACGGCCAGTGTAGGAGATCGCTCCCCACACCATGATGCCGGGTGTTGGCCCTGTGTGCCTCGGTCGTATGCAGTCCTGATTGTGGTGCTCACCTGCACGGCGCCAAACACGCATACGACCATCATTGGCACCAAGGCAGAAGCGACTCTCATCGCTGAAGACGACACGTCTCCATTCGTCCCTCCATTCACGCCTGTCGCGACACCACTGGAGGCGGGCTGCACGATGTTGGGGCGTGAGCGGAAGACGGCCTAACGGTGTGCGGGACCGTAGCCCAGCTTCATGGAGACGGTTGCGAATGGTCCTCGCCGATACCCCAGGAGCAACAGTGTCCCTAATTTGCTGGGAAGTGGCGGTGCGGTCCCCTACGGCACTGCGTAGGATCCTACGGTCTTGGCGTGCATCCGTGCGTCGCTGCGGTCCGGTCCAAGGTCGACGGGCACGTGCACCTTCCGCCGACCACTGGCGACAACATCGATGTACTGTGGAGACCTCACGCCCCACGTGTTGAGCAATTCGGCGGTACGTCCACCCGGCCTCCCGCATGCCCACTATACGCCCTCGCTCAAAGTCCGTCAACTGCACATACGGTTCACGTCCACGCTGTCGCGGCATGCTACCAGTGTTAAAGACTGCGATGGAGCTCCGTATGCCACGGCAAAATGGCTGACACTGACGGCGGCGGTGCACAAATGCTGCGCAGCTAGCGCCATTCGACGGCCAACACCGCGGTTCCTGGTGTGTCCGCTGTGCCGTGCGTGTGATCATTGCTTGTGCAGCCCTCTCGCAGTGTCCGGAGCAAGTATGGTGGGTCTGACACACCGGTGTCAATGTGTTCTTTTTTCCATTTCCAGGAGTGTAGTTCCTGTCGCCTGATACTCACTGTTAAGCTATGTTGTTCTCTTAACGTTCTGTTGACTTTTTCTTCCCGCACAGCATTAACGCTGCAAGATGGAGAGGTGAGTCTGAATGCATCATTCCTGCTCGGCGTATTGGCAACCATTGGTCCGATACAATGGCAAACGTGAATTTTGGGTGGTTCTGCACATTCTTTTCGGTTACTGTCTGGCTGGTGATTTAGAAACACAACACTCAAACAGCTAAAACACCGAAACGAATTCACGAAGAATTACACTAAACTGCCCACGGATTCACACACCATCATCAAATGGCTCTGAGAACTATGGGACTTAACATCTGAGGTCATCTGTCCCTTAGAACTTAGAACTACTTAAACCTAACTAACCTAAGGACATCACACACATCCATGCCCGACGCAGGATTCGAACCTGCGACCGTAGCGGCCACGCGGTTCCAGACTGAAGCGCATAGAACCGCTCGGCCACACCGGCCGGCACACCAGCATCGTCGTCTGAGATTAAAGTGACTTCTTTGGTGTCAAGTAGGGCACCAAGTCACACAAGCAGCTGATTCGAGATGGGCAACTCTCATCAGACAGAGCCAACAATGTAAGTGGTATAAAGTCAGCTAGAACAATAGGAGGGGGAGAAGGATAGATTCTTTGCCGTTTTTGATGGAGACAAATACTGCTTTCTTGATGTATCCCAGTGTTAATTGCAAGATGTGTATTTCTGTTTGCGCTAAAAAAGGTCACTTTTAAAATCATCAGGACGTCTCAGTTCTTTAAGAAGTACTTCCGAATTAGTTGCTGTTGTTGTGGTCTTCAGTCCAGAGACTGGTTTGATGCAGCTCTCCATGCTACTCTATCCTGTGCAAGCTTCTTCATCTCCAAGTACCTGCTGCAACCTACATCCTTCTCAATCTCTTGGTCTCCCTCTACGATTTTTACCCTCCACACTGCCTTCCCATACTAAATTGGGGATCCCTTGATGCCTCGGAACATGTCCTACCAACCGATCCCTTCTTCTGGTCAAATTGTCACAAATTTCTCTTCTCCCCAATTCCATTCAATACCTCCTCCTCGCCGGCCGCGGTGGTCTTGCGGTTCTAGGCGCTGCAGTCCGGAACCGCGGGACTGCTACGGTCGCAGGTTCGAATCCTGCCTCGGGCATGGATGTGTGTGATGTCCTTAGGTTAGTTAGGTTTAAGTAGTTCTAAGTTCTAGGGGACTGATGACCTAAGATGTTAAGTACCATAGTGCTCAGAGCCATTTGAACCATTTGAACCAATACCTCCTCAGTTATGTGGTCTACCCATCTAATCTTCAGAATTCTTCTGTAGCACCATATTTCGAAAGCTTCACAATTCAAATGAAGCAAAGATTCGAAAAATGTCAATTTTTAATTATATTACACGAAAAAAATATTTCCTTTGTCATTTGTTATCCGATATCAAAGTTGAAATTGAAACAGTCAGTTGTTCTACATTTAGAATGACTGGGTCGCAATGGCAAATGTCATACACAAGGCAAGGTATGACTTTATTGCTCTCTTAGCGCTTTTGGGGATTTATTTATCTTCAGATACCCAGGAGCGATTACTGCACGTAGATGTGTCGTTTCAGCAGATTATTTGTCGTACAGATCGAACTATGCAATCACTGCATTCGGCTGTGGGTATCGAAACGGAAGAATTTTTAAACAGGGCATCAAAGCCTATCAATTTCCAGGTTGAAACGCGAGCAGCTATGCGAGGGATTACCGCTACTCTGAGACACGGAGGTGCAAGAGGCAGAAGGTGTGCTGTGTTAATAACAGCTCGATACGATCATGAGTTGATTCTGTTTAGTTTTGGGTATAATCTTACCTTGAACAGCTCTACAAGGCAGCGGTTCCCAGACTGGAGAAGGAATTTCGCTTGCTTAAGTTTCCGCCACAACGATTCACCTATTTTCTTGATGGCGTACTCAAAATGAAACGCACTGAATTTGTAGAATTACTTGGCCATGGAAAGAGTGTATTTTATATATAACACAAAAATACTGACGGATGAAGTAGGAGAAAACTAAAAAGGAAAATTACAATCAACTGAAGATCGATCATTGGCTAAGAAACGCGTTGCGATCCGTTGTAAAAGTGAAAATCTGTGACTCGTAACGGTTTCCTCTTCGACTGCCCTTTCATTTTAAGCCCACAGCAATGGATTTGACACTCGTACAGGGATATAACACAAAAAATATAAAAAGACAACTAAATTCTGAGACGTATCGCATGCAGGTCAATCTAGAGCGAATAAACCCACTTGCGCTGTCCACGTCGTTTGAATACGCTTGGGACAATGGCGTTCGAAATAAGTGGTTCATTTATTTATCTATTTTAATATAAATTGACACATCTAAACTGACAACAGTGATGGCCTTTAGTAATGCACGCAACAGTCTATAACTGTTACGGTATTTGACTTCACTTTATTTGTTCCTCTGCTTACTTCGATGGCAAAACTGCATGTAACACACACAAATAATCACCCAGATACCCAACATCGTCACCTGTGCTATTGAGAAACCTGCGGTAGTAGTTCTAAAGTCATTTGTTTCATTAAATATAAGAGCGAAATCTTTAATCTGGACATTGGTTCAAAACATAAGTTCTTGCTACACTTTAATGGGCAGTGTCTCAGTTAATTTTCCCGTTCACATCTACTGTTTGCTTTTTGTGATTAAAGATGTAAGCGGTTAAGTTGCGCCTATATCGAGACGTATGAAGACTGCGAATGCTGTTGTAACTTCTAAATGAGTATCTGGAATGGATATTCCTGTTTGTTCAGTCCTGAATTGCCTAATTCGCCGCTAAAATAACAGATGAAGCTAAATTACTGACGGATCAGAGTAATATATCATCTATTCGAAATAAAATACATTACAACAATTTAGGGTGAGATATTCGTACAGACTGGAGACTAAATGGTGACAGACACCGGTTTCATTCATAAAAGATCGCAAACTCAATTTGCATGTAAGCAAATTGTCGATTTTTATTATTATTCGCAAAACATTAGCAGTACTGCGCCCACACAATTTATATAGACGGTATTCCAAATGTTAACATTCTTTCTCTCAATAAGTGTAACACACCATAAAACATATATTACAGGAGTCAACTTTAAACATGACAACTCGACCTCCGACATTCTGCTCTCACTTGACACCACCCTCCAAACCAGTAATTATTTCTTAGAGTCTTTTAACGTAGCTTTTTAATTTTTCGCTCATCGTACCGCCAACTAGTGCAATAAACGCCATGAGTTATTTCTCCACTACAATTACTGTCTTCGTGTTCCTTTGATTTTGCATTCATTTTATTTTCTCTGGGTGTAGTGCCTACTCATACTACAATAGAAAACACAGAGTACAGTATTTTATATATATGGTTACGTGTGCCGCATTCCATAGATGGCACAAATAACAGAAGAAAGCTGTAAATAATTAGCCAAAAAAACTTCCGCCAACAACATTTATACAGGATAGTGGATACCTATGAACACCGAGCACAATACAGATGGTCTCATATACGCTATCCACCACAAATAACAGTTCGTGGGCAGAGGCTATATCAACTGAGCTACCCGACCACGACTAAAAACCAATCCGCATGGCATTACTTCCACCAGTACCTAATATCCTACCTAGCAAACTTCACAGAAATTCTCTTGCGTAACTAGCATTCGTGGAAGAAAGGAGGTGTGGGTGGTAAGAGATGAGGTACTGGCGGAAGTAAAACTGTGAGGACGAGTTATGCTCGGAAAGCTCAGATGGTAGAGCTACATAACGTGTCACAATGTACCTTTCTCGTAAAAATGACTTTCTTAAACTTCTCAGCCGATTAAAACCTTGGGCCAGACCAGGACCCGAACACTGGGCTTTTGCTTTGTGCGGGCAACTGAGCTCCCCAAGCACAACTCCCAGCCTCATTTCCGCCAGTACTTCTTCTCCTACCGCCCAGACTTCACAGAGGTTCTCCTGCGCAATTAGCGGGAATGGCACTCCGGGAAGAAAGCCACTTTCGGAAGTAGAAGATAAAGTACCGGCGGAAGTACAGCTGTGGGGTATCTGAGCTGTGTCCCGTTACCTCAGTTGGCACAGCACGCGACCACGTTAGGAGGCAAAAGTTAGGGTTTAGAGTTTCGGTGCGACACACACTTTTAGTCTGAAAGGAAGATTATGTGAAGAGTGCACTGTGATACGTTTTTGAATAGCTCTTTAGGAGAGACAGTGAATTGGCGAAATAAAAATATGGCGCGCTCTTTAAAAAAGACGTACTGCTGTTTGTATCTTCGCAACGAAGAAATTTACAGAAATGGCAAATATGCTGGTTATTTCCCTCTGGTAGCTAAACAACATTTGCTTGACCTTTTTTTTAATTTTCTCCTCAACAAAAAGTTATTTTTAGTGAGCAAGATAAATTGGACATCCTATATACCGGGTGATCAAAAATTCAGTACAAATTTGAAAACTTAATAAACCACGAAATAATGTAGATAGAGAGGTGAAAATTGACACACATGCTTGGAATGACATGAGGTTTTATTAGAACAAAAAAAAAAACACCCCATTTTCATAGACGCGTGAAAGATCTCTTGCGCGCGTCGTTTGGTGATGATCGTGTGCTCAGCCGCGCGTGAAAGATCTCTTGCGCGCGTCGGTTGGTGATGATCGTGTGCTCAGCCGCCACTTTCGTCATGCTTGGCCCCCCAGGTCCCCAGACCTCAGTCCGTGCGATTACCGCGCGTGAAAGATCTCTTGCGCGCGTCGTTTGGTGATGATCGTGTGCTCAGCCGCCACTTTCGTCATGCTTGGCCCCCCAGGTCCCCAGACCTCAGTCCGTGCGATTATCGGCTTTCGGGTTACCTGAAGTCGCAAGTGTATCGTGATCGACCGACATCTCTAGGGATGCTGAAAGACAAAATCCGACGCCAATGCCTCACCATAACTCCGGACATGCTTTACAGTGCTGTTCACAACATTATTTCTCGACTACAGCTATTCTTGAGGAATGATGGTGGACATATTGAGCATTTGCTGTAAAGAACATCATCTTTGCTTTGTCTTACTTTGTTTTGCTAATTATTGCTATTCTGATCAAATGAAGCGCTATCTGTCAGACTTTTTTCAACTCTTGTTTCTTGTTTTGGTTCTAACAAAACCCCATGTCATTCCAAGCATATGTGTCAATCTATACCTCTCTATGTACATTATTCCGTGATTTATTCAGTTTTCAAATTTATACTTACTTTTTGATCACCCGGTACGTAAATTAAGCGTCCTGCATTCTCTAACTGCAAAACGACATTCCACTTCGAGTGAGTCATGAATTCTTTTTCTTTGCAGATGACGCTACTAAATGGTGTCTAAAGAAAATGGCCTACAAATGGAAACAGAAAAACCTAAATTGAATTTATTTTGTCAGAGCAAGAAAGATTCATAAATGACCGCGCTGGTCCTTCTTTAAGCGATTCCTAAAACTTGCGTCACCGAGAAGCAAATTTGTCTCGTGAGCCAGCGGAAATTGGCCAATAAATGACACACTGAACAAAAATTGCTTGTTTGTGGCGACGGCGGTGCTTCTGTAGGAATAACAGCAATAACGGCGGCGAGAGAGGCTGCCAGGGCGGAGCACCGCCTTTTTTCCTCCCCTCTCCCTTCCTTCCTTCCTTTTTCTCTCTTTTGCGACGGACAAATTGCTGCGACTCGCGAGGAGGACCGCCAGCCACTTGTGGAGCAGCGGGTAGGACAGGACGCTCGCACAGCGAGGGCTCCGCGATTAGCTTGTCCCCCGTGCCACACGTCGCCGGCAAATAGCCCCACCAGGTACCGAACGTATCCTGACCAAGTCGCTTCTGAATGCTGTTACTAACACTGCTACTCTGAGTGGGGAGGAAATCCGCTTTTTATTTTAATACCGACTTCGTCAACACGGGTATGACGATCGCAGTACTGCTGACAGGTTAATGCAAAAATTTTCTTCACTGAAACTGGGTCCTCAGCTGCAACAAATTATTTCAATTAACTGTTACTGCCTTCAACTGACATGCACTCTATTTGTCTTCTGTCGCACGATTTCCCATTTTAAAGTATCTGTACAAAAATTAAGCGGTGTCTCATGCTACATGCAGCGACAAGTATGGTATAATGTGCCATCACTGAATTTTATACAGATATTTCAAAAATTGTCTGAGACAGACATTATAAAAAGAAAGTAAAAATAACAGCTCCATGTGGTATCAAATCACAGTCACAAAGTACTATTAAATACACTACTGGCCATTAAAATTGCTACACCACGAAGATGACATGCTACAGACGCGAAATTTAACCGACAGCAAGAACGCGGTGAACGCACATTGGACGTGTGTATTCGTCATCGCCATACTGGCGTATCACCCGGCGTGATGGTATGGGGTGCCATTGGTTACACCTCTCGGTCATCTCTTGTTCGCATTGACGGCACTTTGGACGTTACATTTCAGATGTGTTACGACCCGTGGCTCTACCCTTCATTCAATCCCTGCGAAACCCTACATTACAGCGGGATAATTCACGACCGCATGTTGCAGGTCCTGTACGGGCCTTTGTGGATACAGAAAATGTTCGACTGCTGCCCTGGCCAGCACATTCTCCAGATCTCTCACCAACTGAAAACGTCTGGTCAATGGTGGCCGAGCAGCTGGCTCGTCACAAGACGCCAGTCACTACTCTTGATGAACTGTGGTATCGTGTTGAAGCTGCCTGGGCAGCTGTACCTGTGCACGCCATCCAAGCTCTGTTTGACTCAATGCCCAGGCGTATCAAGACCGTTATTATGGCCAGAGGTGGTTGTTCTGGGTACTGATTTCTCAGGATATGTGCACCTAAATTGCGTGAAAATGTAATCACATGTCAGTTCTAGTACAATACATTTGTCCAATGAATACCCATTTATCGCCTACGTTTCTTCTTGGTGTAGCAATTTTAATGGCCAGTAGTATACATATGACTGGTTGCAATGCCTAATGCATCAGTAGCAGATATAAACCCTGTGCATTGTGGGATCGATGTAGTAAGGATTTTGAATTAACTGCACCAGTCTCCTCCAATATGATGTGAGGTGATGGCATAAGAGTGGATGTAACGCACTTGAACTATTTTCCACCAGAAAGAAGTCTTTCTCCTACAAAATAGATAAATAAAGAATATGCAAAGTAAACTGAACAATATATGATTGCATCAACTAACTCTGATTTGAATTTTGTGCCATGAGCTCCTTTCTCTCCAACCATTTAGCACAGATTGAGTCTTTCTACCACCAATTTCAAGAGGGGGTGGGGAGGGAGAAAGTCGAGGGAGTGGATAGAAGGCTGGGGGTTTCCCAGGAGAGGATGGGGGTAGTTAATTGGTCAATTTAATAAATTAGTCAAATAATCTGAAATCAAAAGTGCGCTTGTATCAGAGAGGTGAAGGAGTGGAAGGGTGGGTATTTCCCAGAGGGGATGGGGGAGGGGAAGAGGTGAGGGTTTCTGAGGATGGGTTATCTGCAAAGGTCATAATTCAATGCCAAGGTGTCATAAAGCAATTACCACGACAATAGATTAATGGGAATGGCAGGGAGGATAATTTACCCGTTAATGTATGCAGTCCACACAAACAAAATGGCTCAGGATCGGTTTCATCTGACTACTATGAGCCAGTAGTCGATATAAAATGTTTGCCTATGAACAGCATTTCAGTATGACTCGCTGCTTATGGTACTACAGTTCACACTGAGTACTATTCACATCCAAGCGTTTTATAACAGATGCTGCATAGAGCATTGAAATTGGAAATCGTCCTCTTCTACATGTCTGCAAACACAGGGTTTTTCTATTGGGGAGTGCAGCTGAGTGATTGGCCTCAGAGAATGGAGAGCTACGATATCATCGAACGTGAGCATCGTAAATTCGCTCTTCGGTGATTTTTCGTAAGCCATACGTGTGCGATGGAGATGCAAAGTGACTTTGCGCGAATTTTGATATTCCCGTATGCTAATCTGTTCCAGATCCCCAACACCGTTTTGAGATGGGTTGAAACCTTCAACAAAACTGGCTCTGTAATGGAGCAGAAGCTACCTGGCGCTTTCAGTACAGCCCATAATATGCCGAGCGAGTTACGGGAGTCGCCAATACATAGCCATAAATGGCTGGTTTGCTAGGATCCTGCGAGCGCTACATTAGATACACCAAACCATCTTCTTTCCAGTACTTCGCAGTGGCAGTTGGACAACGAGGAGAGCATACTCCCAACAAAATGGTGCAACTGTATACATAGTTCTTAATTCAGTGGTTCATTTTCTCCTGACATGGCAACTTTCACTGGCCTCCTCGCTTCCCATATGTAAGCTTAGTTGGCTATTTTGTGGTGATTTAGAGGAAGAGAGCGTTCGTATTCCACACCAGATGTCAATTGCTACTACTCCTTCTCAAGACCAGTTAAAATCAGCCATAAACGTAAACATCCAACATCTGAACGACGTGATCTTCAAAACATGAATTGCCGGCCGCGGTGGCCGTGCGGTTCTAGGCGCTGCAGTCCGGAGCCGCGGGACTGCTACGGTCGCAGGTTCGAATCCTTCCTCGGGCATGGATGTGTGTGATGTCCTTAGGTTAGTTAGGTTTAAGTAGTTCTAAGTTCTAGGGGACTGATGACCTCAGATGTTAAGTCCCATAGTGCTCAGACCCATTTAAACCATTTTTTTAAAACATGAATTAAACAATGCAATTACCTACATAAACAATGAATTGTCACAAATAAAAATAATCTTTAAGCAAAACTGTTAAGTACATCTTATTTGAAAGACATGCTTTTCCGTTGAAGGAGCTTCTGTATGCACTTTTAGTATCTATGTTTGGACTAAGATCAGGAACTACTGTAGGGATTTTGGTGCAATTGTTAGTAATAGACCACTGATTCATGAGGAAGGTTTGTGTGTATAATTTATAAATACTTCGTGCAAATTGGATGAACTATGAAGAATTAAATTCCACAGCACTGTGAAAAAGATGTAATTGTCATCTACCGCCGAATGACAGATATTGTTTTAAGGACGATCACAAGCCAAGACTGCTGAAAAAGCATTATACTGGGTGGCCTGTCTTCTGTCTTCATTGGATCTTAAGCTTTAAAGTTGGATTAAACACTGGTGGACAATGCGCAGTAAACATCTTAAAGCATCAGATCCGTATTGTTCATCAGTAATTAATTTAATGTTAAATCAAAGGATCCGATATAAAAACATAGTTCTGTCGAAACCAGTCATCCAATAAAATGTTTTTTACCGGTCACAGTTCGTGAAATTTCCTTCAGTTATCACACACTGGAGATCGCTCCCCAGACTTGCAATGTCAGCAACATGTGCTCTGAATGATCCGACAGGCGTAAGGGTGGTTGATTACAGCCCTAGGTTCCACTACCAGATGATAGACGCGAGCTACAACCTACTCCGTAAACGGCCTGCCATACCGGACGTGGTAGATAGTAAGGTGATAAGATATTTTGGTACCGAATTAGTATTTAGGGAGTGCGAAGGGAAATGCGGGAAATGAGCATCCAGAAAACTGAGCTCATCTTGGAGTGGCTCTATAGTCGCACTGCCAGATCTTTGTTCTCTGAATGTTAATAATAACTCTGAGTAGTGGGATCCGCAACAGGTCGAATTAAAGAAAGGTATCGAAACAATTCAGAGGCGGGCTGCTAGATTTGTTACCGGTAGGTTCGAACAACACCCAAGCATTACGGAGATGATTCGGGAACTGAAAAGTGAATCACTGGAGGGAATGCGACGTCCTTTTCTAGGAACATTAGCGAAAAAATTTAGGGAACAGTCATTTGAAACTGACTGCAGAACGATTATGCTGCCGCCGACATACATTTCGCGTAAAGTCCGCGACGATGACATTATGGGGGTACTGAGGCATACACACAGTCGTTTTTCCCATTTCTGCGTATAATGGTAAGGGAAATGACTGCTAGTGGTACACTCACCACACGGTAGGTTGAGGCGTATGTGTGTAGATGTAGATTAAAACAATATTTGGAAGGAAAAAAAATCTGTAGAACCAAGTTTGAAATCTGGAAATCTGAAAACGAAAAGACAGTAAAAAAGCATATATGTTATAAAAAAAGTCTGTGTAACTAAGAAAATGAAAAACGACCACAACTGTATCTACGTGTAAACTTTCTTGCTTCTTTTTAAGCCCTCATCCATTCCTAGATGTTTCCAACATATTAATTAACACCCTGTATTACTAGGACTTCCATGGGTTGTCTTAACCCCCTGATTTAGTGTGTAGACAGCATGTTTCTCACTTTTCTTCAGCTCTAAACGGGCAAATACGCGATCGCAGGACAACTGAGTGGCAATAGTTCATGGACCTGCGCTCTTATGGATGTCATTGCCCCTACAAAACACCTTTTTGTTGACAATTTTGTTCTATTCTTACTACCAATGATTTGCTTAGCGTGCAGTAAAATATTGGACTCAACTGCTGCAGTTGTTATGCTACTGAGAAAATAGCGGTGCGTCCCTGTCTTCTTCTTTCCCAGGAACTAAAGAACGAGATTTATCATGATGTAGCAAAGAGGAGAACGTCCTCCAGAAAAATAACACGCACCAGAAATAAAATGTTTGTGCTTCGCTGAACAAACATACTGCCATCGCCCCTTTGTGCCGTAAATTTGCCAATCAAAGAATCGAAGTTTGGACTTTTGTGTTCCTTTGAAGCGTTCGCTTTGTTGTCAAAAAATGTGCCCGGCTGGTGTAGCAGTTGAGTGACGTTTGATATAATTCCATTTGGAAAACGACGGATTTACCAGAACAGATAAGGACTAAAATCGCACGTCGACGGTATCCGATATTCTTTCGCCCCTGTCGGTCAGCCGACGAACCACACGGTCTTTGTGTCTCTTTTGGCTCTTTCTCTCTCTGGCGAGGACTCTCGAGCAGGGTGTGGGAACAATAACACTCGAGCAGCTCGCGCCGCAAAGGCGGAGAGCAAACAATCAGGCAGCCACTCAGCGGCAGACGGACGGAAAAACTAACAGAGCGACCGCAGACCGCAGGCCGCAGGCCGGCGTCAGTCTGCCCTGGCGTGGCCGGCGCGCCTCGCCGCCACCAGCAGCAGCGTGGGAGGACGCTGAGCCGGGCACACAGTGTTGTTGCAGGTGCCCCGTCACGTGACTCACCCTGCCCAGGGCTCGTCTTCGCGAATCTTTCCCGACGGGACGGGACACGTTGACGGAAGGGCTGCTTCCTGCGTCGTTGCGATATCCGCATTTCAAGCTACCAGTCCTCTTCTTTAGACTTTGGCCGCATTTACCGCGTTCATCATAAGCATAAGCCTGATATATACATGATGTATCCTCCCACTGGGAGCTCATTGGATTTCGTTTCACGTGAAGCAGAAGCCACGCTGTCTCAGGTACGGTCGACTACGATAGTAAGGATGCGTTTTGTGTTGTGCGCTACAGTGATAACATGAGACAATGGCTTTCTGGTGCATTTCAAATGGTTCAAATGGCTCTGAGCACTTTGGGACTTAACTTCTAAGGTCATCAGTCCCCTAGAACTTAGAACTAGTTAAACCTAACTAACCTAAGGACATCACACACATCCATGCCAGAGGAGGGATTCGAACCTGCGACCGTAGCGGTCGCGCGGTTCCACACTGAAGCGCCTAGAACCGCACGGCCACACTGGTATTCTCGACAAATCCATTTCTTGGCCCCAGGTCAGTTCTGCCGGGCTCAGATTGCACAGATGCTGTGGCAACTGTAAAAAATGCAGCATTTGTACGGTGCGGTAAATGGCGTAAAAATTATCATTTTCCATGTTTCTACGACGCTTATCAAATGGCTCTGAGCACTATGGGACTTAACATCTATGGTCATCAGTCCCCTAGAACTACTTAAACCTAACTAACCTAAGGACATCACACAACACCCAGCCATCACGAGGCAGAGAAAATCCCTGACCCCACCGGGAATCGAGCCCGGGAACCCGGGCGTGGGAAGCGAGAACGCTACCGCACGACCACGAGATGCGGGCGACGCTTTTCACTCGCTCGTGTGAGGTCAGTCCTGTAGTATAATACAATGGACACAACCCAGATAAACAGTATTTCATTTCTCACTTTCGCAAAAAAAATTTTATTTGTAATGTTTTCTTCAGCCAAACACTCTTTTACGATATTTTATAAACTATCGGTAGTTAATAATTTATATTTGTAGTGAAAACTAAAATTTTGCATGCAATATGCAATTAGAAATAAGAAAACATTAATCTGTCAGAAAAACATGATTATGTGTGTGTTAATTAGCATGTATTTGATGATTTCTTTGTTTCAGTTATGTACGTATACGCATTGGAGAAGAAAAAGATATTGAAAAATATCACCACAGCGTTCTTAGAATAAGCCACGTACCCCACTTAAATAAAGGCCTTAGATTTAGTAAATGAAGCTCCTGGGAACGTTTCATAACCTGGTTTGTCTATAAACTTGTGAAAAACATTAAAAACAATTTGTTTCTCACCTCTGTTTAACGGTGTTCCACACGGATTTCAGTACGGAACAGGAAGCGTTGTCAGCCATTTTCACAGTACGCATGAACAGCACGACAATCAGAGCAGAAGGAGCGGTTGTATGGATTGCGACTGTTCACTGCTCTTTGAAATAAGAAACGCATATGTGAAGTGATTAAGAAAAACGTTGATGGCTGTTAATGCATTATAATGTCTCCAAGTTTCATTTAAAGTAACAAAGTAATCAGATATCTGACACAAGTAGGTCCTACTTCCAGCAGCGTAACAACCCCAGTGTACATGTACTTCGACTGCTGACCAATCACCGCGTTTGTGTACATCGGTTTTATTCTCAATACGTCGAAACTTCCTGGTAGATTAAAACTGTGTATCGGAGCAAGTCCCAAACTCGGACCCTTGCCTTTCGCGGCCAATGCACTTATGGACTGAGCTGTCCATCAACGATACAAGTGCCGCCCTCACAACTTGATTTCTGTAGTATCTTTCTTCTAACTTCCAAACTTCGTAACATAGGGGATAGTTTCCAGAACGTATGTCTTACTCTGTAACGGAGTCTGCGCTGCATTGTCAGAATTGAAACTGCGAGGACAGGTTATGGAACGTGCCTGGTTAGCTCAGCTGGTAAGAGAATTGCTCGTAAAAGACAAGATGCTGGGTATGAGTCTCTGCCCGTCACACTGTTTTGGTCATCTGGTAAGTTTCAACCCAGCGCACGCTTTTTGCAGAGTGAAAGATTCATTCTGGGAATTTAATGCAGTCACTCATAACTTTTCTCCACTTTCTCTCGTCTTTCATTTAAATGCGAGTATCATTTTCATCTTTCGAATAGTTTCTTGTTTTTTCTTTCTGTTCAGCTGGAAACCCTTTTGAAATATGATATCAAATTCGTTGACTTACTTTTGCATAATGCCTCTTGTTTCTACAGAGTTCCTTCAATTTCATTCTTTTTTCGGGATACACTGGCTGCAATTTTTATCTGTTGCAAACTAAGACTGAAGTTTGACGTGTCTATCATTGCTCATCTCCTATACTTTACATAAAAGCCTAGTTAGATTCTTTCTTGTACTGCCAAACCCTTTTCATTTTCTCGAATGTTCTCGAGGTCTTCAATCCCTCCTGATCTAAACTCTTTACTGTCACTTAACTCTTTTTAGAAAGACTTTCGTCACTTCTCTTCCAACCCATCCATTACTCCCAAAGCTACTTGAAACACATACTATTAAGTTAAACAGTTTTTTTTGTGTGGTTAGCATTTTCGAATTTCTGATTTTCATATTGCTTGAAAGTATCTCGTTTGACTACGTGTATCTTTAGTCAGGTGGGAACAACTTCCGGTTTCACAACTATATCTCCATTCGTTTCAATTTCAGTCCATTCATTTATGTAACATATTATTCAAGTTTACCAATTTATCAATTTTCCATGTTATTTATCAACAATATAGCTTAGATTTTCTCACTCTGTGATATCATTCAAGACGATTGTTTGTTCCTTTTTTTGTGAAAACTGTTTTTTTCGTCAGAAACTCTAATCCAGGGAAGAAATCAGTAAGTGTTCTATGGCATTACGAACGCAGGAGAGAGTTCCTGGCAGAAATCGGATTGTAAGAGCAAGTTATGAGCCTTATCTGGATAGCTTACTTGTTAAGAGCATTGCCTACCAAAAGTAAGAATCTGATTTGAGCCCCGTTCCAACATATAGCATTAATCACTTTAAATTTATAATTATAGTACTCTGCTTTATAGCGAAAGATCCACATAGCAAGTTCCCAGCTCTAGTGGTATTTCCTGTTATTCTAAATATCAAGCTTTACGCATAAGCAAGTCTATTTTGAAAAATTAATTTCAATATTTTGTATACTATTTTCAGTAATAGTTACCTATTAAAATGATACACTATTTTAAAAAGCATTTTCTGAAATCGCTCCATTTATTCACTTCACTGTTAAGATTACAGCTTGACACTCCCTGAATGCTTCGTAGGGCGACTTCAGATTCATACTTGGGCGAAGATAGTGGCTATCGTCAGTTCGGGGTGATTGCTTCAACAAGACCATGGTTGGTTTACTTACTCATCGTTGTCCTCATAAACTAGTTCTATATTTCTAGTTCCCTAGGTGTTTCTCTGTTACTTTACTATCCAGAGAGCTAGTCTGACGATGCGCTGTTTTGTGTGTTGTGGCCGTAACAGCAGCACTCTTGTTGGCCTCCCACCCGCTTCTTCTTGCATTGGTCTCAGATCCTTCTGTGGCAGCTCACCCATTAAACTCTTATTTTTCAGTGAGATTACGCGGTAATTTTCGATAACATTGGTCAATCGAAGCAAATTACTACCCTTCAGACGACCCCTGGTTAACCACTGGATTTTGCAATCATATTCATTGTAGTTCATATGAATATTCTGCCAATATCTCAGTTCACCGAAGGAAAGAAAATAATAATAATAAAAAGAAACAGAAGCTGAGGCGGCACAGTCTGTGAGACACTTGAGTCCTGTGAGGAAGAATAAGACTGAAAGTTCCTATGCCCGCATCTCGTGGTCGTGCGGTAGCGTTCTCGCTTCCCACGCTCGGGTTCCCGGGTTCGATTCCCGGCGGGGTCAGGGATTTTCTCTGCCTCGTGATGGCTGGGGTTGTGTGCTGTCCTTAGGTTAGTTAGGTTTAAGTAGTTCTAAGTTCTAGGGGACTTATGACCACAGCAGTTGAGTCCAATAGTGCTCAGAGCCATTTTTTTGAAATTCCTATCCTGGCGTCCGGAGTTAGATGAATTAAATTAAAGCAATGTTTTATGCCCGTACATTCGTAAATTATATTAACATGATTCTCATACCCCTTTCATTTTGTCCAAGTTCTAATATCAGCTGTTTTGATTTCCTCCATTATTATCTGTAAAACTTAGAAGTATCTTCGAGCAGTAGACTGAAACTACAAATATACATAAGTATACCCCAAATATTGTCCAGAAGTCCAGGTATTTTATCTCGTTTCATATATTAAATTTCGCCCCTTCCAGGTACATTTTTATTTTGACACGTTTCAAATAATATTCCAGTTCGAAGTTTCGTTCCGAAGATCAACTGCCTGCCTCAGGAGTTTTCGTTGTTGTTTCTGTTCTGCCACTTACTCTTTAAGTAGGTAGAATCAGTTGGACCTATGAACTGAAGGGAAGATACGGTCAACAGCTCAGACCTGTGCGTAATGTACAACGACTAACGAGAATGCCTAAACGCACACAATTTGGTTATTAAACATGTAACGCTGATGTGTTCATTCTTTGTGGTCTTCACGATTCTTAGAATTTTTCACTAGTTTTAACTTTTTCTCGTTAAATTAATACAAGTTTAATCCAACAACCATGGATGTGTTGATTCCTGTTTTCCGTGGGTCGGTAGGTCAGTAGCAAATATGAAGCAAAAATCGCCACTGGGAATTTTGAAGGCAAGTGAATGTGATTCGCAGTGGAAAACGAAACAGTCAATGAATTTCGAAGTTTTTCCCCACACGCTTTGCTATGGTTCCGATCTAAGTTTGTGGAGTAACGTATCAACAAGAAAAAAAAAACTTATTTACAATGACAAATTTCAGCACCGTTCACTGTTAAAAAACAAGAACGAAAATTTTATCGGTAGTTCACTTTCCCCAACTGTCCTCCTACACCAGTGGTCATTTATGAATCAATGTGATTTAGACGGTAATATTGTAATTCAAGGAATCGTGATCTGTTCAGCAATTACTAGAGGCAGCTAAACTCGTCGCTGGGTAACGAAATAAGATAAGCTAAAGATTTCAGTCGAGGAATCCATGAGGGAGAGAGTAAACGTCAGTAACAGATATGATTTCTTACGGCTTCCTGGTAACCAAAACCTGCTAGCGGTAATTTTGTTATACAAACAATAATGATAATTCACTGAAATTTCCTGGCAAACCTGAGGCACTCGTATAACATCTACATAAGATTTCGTGCTTCATTTAATGACATTTATTCAGAGGTTATAATTTATTTGCAGTTATTATTGACAGTGAGAGTTAATTTTCAAATTGCTATGTTGTGTTTTTAGACGTTTTACTTGTAATACTGGAAGTTAAGAAATGTATAAATGGTAAACTAGTTCAAATTCTTTGTCAGTGAATACTGTTGAACTACCACTGCCGGCCCGAGTGGCCGAGCGGTTCTAGGCGCCATAGTCTGGAACCGAGTGACCGCTACGGTCGCAGGTTCGAATCCTGCCTCGGGCATGGATGTGTGTGATGTCCTTAGGTTACTTAGGTTTAAGTAGTTCGAAGTTCTAGGGGACTGATGACCTCTGAAGTTAAGTCCCATAGTGCTCAGAGCCATTTCAACCTTTTTTTTTTTTTTTTTTTTAACTACCACTGTAGATGGTCCACCTAAGTTGAAACGTTGAGGACAGTGATAGAAATTGAACTTCTATTACGTGCGTTAAAGGTCTCTGATTAATATTTCACAGCATTTCAGGTATTTCTCACACTTCACTGCAGGATGAAAGATTAATTACAGAAAAAATCGTAGGCTGTGGCTAAATCGCTTCGCAGCAATATCCTCCCTTTCAGGAGTTGCTGTCCAGCAATGTGCGCAAGAGAACTGAGAAGTTTCGAAAGTATGAGAGATGTATTGACAGAAAAGAGGCTGTGAGGGTGGGCCGTGAATAGCGGCCGAATTGCTTAGTCGGTAAGGCAGGGTTCGGTGTTGGGGTCACGGTGCGGCACCCAATTGTTGTCTGTCACCAATATTTAATGAATGAAATTCATTCATACTGCTTCCATGGTTCTAACGTTTTGGGTATCTCTTGGCTGCCCATTAGCTTTCCCCACTAGATAGGCTGAAATAAATAGTCGCGAGATGATGTACTACATCATGCAGCTGGAACATTACGGATCAAGTACATTAAATCACTAGAAGAATCTTCCTTATTGACTCAGAGCTTTAAGAGTGTAAACGTGACGCAACGGGGAGTTTCAACGTTTAAAGCTGAATAACCCTGTGGTACTGCGTAGAAAACACATGCAAATAATCCCTAGACAAAGACATGGCAACATCTTAGATTGCGAGTTTCATAACAAATTATTAACTGGCATCTACGAAGCAGGCTTACGTTTCTGTATTGTATGTTTGATGCTAACTTCTTCATCTTTGAAAATGTGGATAATGCTTTGCCCCGCATTTTAAACATTTGGCCGGTTTTTCGACAATTTCGTTCGGTAACTTAATTTCGCTCGGTAATTACCTGGCAGAGACCACAGTAACTCTTCAGAGCTCACAATACGGTCTTTAGTATAGATATCTTAATGAAAGGCATCATTACCACCACCTTGTGGGTTTTTTTTTTCATGAAATTGTCAGCCTCTGGACTGCTTACCACAACGTTCCCTAACAGCACTTCAGTCTGTCTCCTGTTCGCTATTTGTCTTTCAATGTTTCAAAACAACTTTACGTTTCTTTTATATTTTTTTCTCACAGGCTGCGCGGAAGGCGTTATTAGCACGTAAAGAAACTACAACGGCCGCAAAACATTTAGTCACGGTTTTTAACGGTAATTGTTGCGCGCAGAGGTCAACGACTTCCTCCAAACAACGAGGAGCGGCAGATAAAACGTCGGTAAACATTAGTTCAGCTTGGCCGAGCGTATAAGTACCCAGGCGGCCGTAACATTAAAGCCACGAGGAGCGGGAAAAGCAGCAAATCCTTCCAAGAGAAACGGCCAGCGAGGTTACACATTTTACCGTGGCGCTAAAACAAGTCCTGTCTGGAAACATGTATGAAGATATCAAGATTCTTTTACCAGCCGTATCAGATTCACTTTAGAGCTTAATTAACTTGCCCGTATGTGGGTCTGAGACGGCCAGTTAACAGGTTTTAAAAAAATGGCCCGTGGGTAACAACTTGTTTTGTTCGTGATCAGCATTTGTTTCGTACTACTACACTAGCATGTAATACGCTACTGAAAGGAAAGAGTTTCCGAATGGAATTTCTCGACGGTCACGATAGTGGCTGTGTGTTTCAACTGCCTGTCGATATTTATGAATAAAAGTACTCTGAAGTCCACTTACGAACGGACGAGGATTACCGTTCTTCTGCTGAATTGAAAAACTAAATGTAGCAAATGGTGTAATGGAAATTTGGACAACATTTATTTCTTTTTAGTCGTATAAAATAAATACTTAAATGCTGAAAAGAAAGGTAGAATTCTGCTTCATTCTAGGCTTTACGAAGGGACAGTAAATAATTTACACGTAGGCCTACTATAAATATGATGGTACCTCCAAAAATTGTGCTCTTCAAGATTTACAACCATTGTGGATGGTTTTTTGTTTTCATGTCTTACCACTCTATTCCTACTTTTTTCTTAGCTTCAAATTAAAAGTTTTTATCTGTTATAGTGTGTTTTTCAGTTGTGCGTGTGTCCTTCTTCTAACTGCTACGCAGTTACCACCAGCACACCAATTCCCCAAAATTCTTAGCGTTCAGAAGTATCACCTTAGCTAGTTTGTAACAATAATGTGAGTCTACACAGTTAAGTGTTCGTTATATGGATGTTTTATGTGGATGTTTCTTGTTGAATTTTCATTCGTTTATTATATTACTGAGTGACGTGACAACTCATGGCAGTTACAAAATCACGCTGTACGGAGCCGTTGCATTGCCTTGTAAATAATGAGTAAAAAGCAGTACTGTAATATCAGAGGCGAAACCAGTCATTACGAGTTACATTTGCTCACCTATCAGATTATTTAACAGATGGACACGCATGTAAACTCTGGTTACACGATTAAAATCCAAAGGCCGTAAAATCAAATAAATACATAGGAATTAGAATTATAAACAACTTAAATTGGAAGGAGCACATAGAAACTATTGTTAGAAAGCTTAACCAAAGACTGCGTTTCATTGGCAGGACACTTAGAAAAGTAACAGATCTACTAAAGAGAGTGCCTATACTATACTTGTCCGTCCTCTTTTAGAACAGTGCTGCACGGTAGGAGATCTGTGGGATCCTTACGAGATAGGATTGATGGATTACATCCAGAGAGTTCAAAGAAGGGCAGTACGTTTTGTGTTATCGCGAAACAGGGGAGAGAGTGTCACTGAGATGATTCAGGATTTGGGGTGGCCATCATTAAACAAAGGCGTTTTCCGTTGTGATAGAATCTTCTCACGAAATTTCAGCCACTAGTTTTTCCTCAGAAAGCGAAAATGTTTTGTTGACGCCGACTTACATAGGCAGAAACGATCATTGTAATAAAGTAACGGATATCAGAGCTCGCACGGAAAGGTATAGATGTTCGTTTTTTCCGCGTACTGTACGAGATTGCAGTAATAGAGAACTATTGTGAAGGTGGTTCGATGAACCTTCTGCCGGGTACTTTTAAATGTGATTTGCAGAGCATCAATGTAGATGTAGATGAGTCATAGGGACTGTGACCTGTAAAGTGTAACACTATAACCTTTGAGACGAAAAATAACTTCTATCGTAGATACTGCTTGCAGTTGTAAGATGTTATAACATTGCTAATTCTAAAGCAATACGAGAACAGAAGCGGCAGTTTCTTCAGGGCTTAGAGGTACACGTCTACTTAATCTTCAATAGAAATGAAAAGTTCGTGTCACTGGCCGGCACACAGTTGTGGCCAATTAATATAATTACAGTGGAGCACTGCCGACAATACAAGTATAGCTATCACAGCCAACAGAGAACAATTAACTGGTGAAATTGTAAACGATGTTTTTCAGAAAATCATTAAGTGGTTCTCTGCAAATGGGCTCTTATTAAACTTTGAGAAAACACAGTATATACAGTTCCACACAGTACATGGAATGACACGATTAATAAATATAGACTTCAATCAGAAATCGGTAGCTAAGGTAGAATATTCAAAATTTCTAGGTGTATGCATTGATGAGGGGTTGTAATGGAAAAAACACACTGAGGATCTACTGAAATGTTTGAGTTCAGCTACTTACGCTATTAGGATCATTGCAAATTTTGGTGATATATATCTCAGTAAATTACCTTACCACGCCTATTTTCATACTCTGCTTTCGTATGGCATCATATTCTGGGGTAACTCATCATTGAGTGAAAGAGTGTTCATTGCACAAAAGCGTGTAATCAGAATAATTGCTGGAGCTCATCCAAGATCATCCTGCAGACACTTATTTAAAGAGCTAGAGATCTTCACTGTAGCCTCACAATATATATATATATATATTCACTTATGAAATTTGTTATTAACAATCCGAACGAATTCAAAAGTAACAGCAGTGTACATGGCTACAACACTAGCAGAAATGATGATCTTCACTGCTCAAGGTCAAATCTAACTTTGGCTCAGAACGGGGTAAATTATGCTGCCACAAAAGTCTTTGGTCACTTACCTAATAGCATCAAAAGTCTGACAGATAGCCATATAGCATTTAAAAGGAAATTAAAAGAATTTCTGGATGGCAACACCTTCTACTCATTAGATGAATTTTTGGATGTAGTAATTGGGTAATTTCCCCAACCCAAAAAAAGAAAAAAATTAAGTGTCATGTAATATTTTTTTGTAATATATCTTGTATGGACACCTTTTATTAACCTGACACGTTCCACATCATTACGAAGTGTCGTATTCATGATCTGTGGAACAAGTACTAATCTAATCCAATCAAGTTGGCAAGCCAGAATCTCATGGTAATCAAGTGGAAAATCTGTTATATCTTAAATGGAAAGATGCTACCTCAGGGGATCTGTTGATGTGTGTTGCTAACAACACTTATCCTTACCCCCGGAGCGTTCAGTCTGTTGGTAATACTGGAGGACCTTACCAAACCTGGTCTGGAGCTTTTTCTAAGACTCTAAGCCCTAAAAGAGACTTCATCTGAAAAATTTTTGTTCAAAAATTAAAGACTTAAATTTTGGGAAATAGTTTTAATAATCTCATGTAGTGCTATAAGGCTCCTATTAGGTGGTATGCGCTATACGTACAGGACTACTAATTATTGCGCTGTTTGTGGGAACGGACGGCAGACGAGGCTGAGAGGTTGTGGCGTTGTCTGTCGCCAGTGTGCGGACGGACCGGAACGGCGGCGCGTGGTGTCCGAAGCGGCAGGTGACGTCGGAGCCGGTGGAGTGGCTGCAGGTGGAGCTGCGCGACGTGCACCTGGTGACCGCCGTCGAAACGCAGGGCCGCTTCGGCAACGGCCAGGGCCGCGAGTTCGCCGAGAACTTCCTGCTCGAGTACTGGCGGCCCGCGCTCAACAAGTGGGTGCGCTACCGGCCCAGCAGCGGCAAAGAGGTGAGTGCCTTCGCTGAAGCTGCTGCAGCTGCTGCCATCTACCGCCGCACAGGGGCGTAGCCCGGAGAGAGAGAGAGAGAGCACCCACCTTTCAGCTGGCTAGACTGGACGGGGGGAAGGGAGGGGGGGTGGGCTGAACTGAGAGATAGCGGCTTTGATCTGTGACCTGTTGCAGCGTGCGACATAAAGTTCTCGCAGAGACAACGATTTCATATGTATAAACTTACTTTTTGCGATGTAATTTATGATGTAAGATTGATCTCTACTGAAGTCGATACGATAGATTACGTTGAAAGGTAAAACTGTGTACTGGACCGAGACTCGAAATCGGGACCTTTGCCTTTCGCAGAAGAGTTCTCTACCATCTGAGCTACCCAAGTTGCATATCAGCGCACACTCCGCAGCAAAGTGAAAATTTCATTCTGCAAACGTCTCTCAGATTGTGGCTAAGGCATGTCTCCGCAGTATCCTTTCTTCCTGACGTTTGTTCCGCAAGGTACGCACTAGAGCTTCTGTGAAGTTTGGAAGGTAGGAGACGAGGTACAGGCGGAATGAAAGCTGTTCGATGTGTCGCCATCTTATCAGGGCAAAAGAAGACGTTACACTCTACTTGTAAGGTGTCTTGAACTCAGCTTCTCGAAATGCACATCACACGTAGACACAAAGAGTCCGTTTCAGTGCTGACGGATTACGTGGGAAGATAAACATATGAGTGTTCCATGTTAGCTGTAGGAACAATTCACGTTTTCTGTCGTAAACGTAATAATTTAAAAAAATATTCCAATTTAGAAAAAAAATCTTCGTTAGTGTTCGTCAATCAGCGACAGACAGCGACATATGTGTCCTTTCTAGCGCAACGTTTAAGAGATACTTGGTACCGACTGTCTCTTTGCTCTAGTGCTTATTGCCGATGGTTTTTGTTGCGGAGGACACGTGATTCATTGCCGGTGGACCATTTGGTTTCTGAAAGGGCATCGAGCTGTAGAATGGAGTCCATTAAACTCATGTGAGGCCAACGTAAAACTTCTTGAATTAACAGGAAGTAAGGTTGACACGTAAGTTCGTACGTGGCACTTGTACGAATACGATATTAATTTATTTAGGGGTAGATGACAACAAGCTTTTGCAGCACTCTCAAACAATCCAACGTATGAAACAAACTGGGAGAAAATATAAAGAAAGGATGGAAGTCCCACAAGGATCATTCTAGTGGAAACTACTGTTCTACAACTCAGCTTTTATTGATAGTTGCAAAACAGCGTTCATGGATGTATTTCCTAAACTGTGTAAACAGAAAAACCATCGAAATCGAGCGTCAGTCTACATAAAAGGATGAAGATGGAGGCTCAGTTAACATAGGACGACATTCGTATTCACTGGGGGCGTGGGAATCTCATTCTTGATCTCGAAACCAATACTTTTTTGCCATTTAACTTAAATTATTTAGGGAAATTGCTGAACTGGTATTTCCATAAACGTTAGAAGAATGACATACTCCGCTCGTGTCGAAACTGAAATTGCCAAATTCATATTTTATTTATTTGATTGGAAGCTAAGCTGGTGTCAGACAAGAATATCGAAGATTTCAGATTCAATCTTAGTCTGCTTTCTTTCTGTCACTTATCTCGTCTGCATCGCCTTGCGTGTAAAGGCGTTGCAACGACCCCGGATTGAACCCTCCCGGAGGATTAACGACGAGGTTCTGTGTACCGGCCAGCCTGCATGTGGTTTTTAGGCGGTTTCTCCCACTGTACAAAATGAGTAAAGGATGGTACCCAAGTCCCACCGAAGGTACACAATTCTCCTACGGTATTAATTTGTATAAATCAAAGATACCAGTTATTTTGCCATATGGACAGCAAAATAGCTGTCGACTGTAGAGATAAAGAGGATATACAGAGCTGATTGGCAGAAGTAAGGTTTTTCTGAAAAAAAGAAGTATTTTAATATCAAAAAATATTTAAATTCTAGGATGTCTTTTGTGAAGGAGTTCTTCTGCAGTACTGCTTAAGACGGAAATGGAACATGAAGATAAACAGTACAATCAAGGGGAGAAGAAAAATTTATTAAATGTGGTGTCACAGAAGAGTGCTGAAGATTAGGTGAGTGATCAGATAACCAATGAATAGATACCGAATGGAATCTGGAAGAAAAGATATTACGGCACAACTTGACTAAAATACTAATCTTTTCGTATGTCACTAACAAATTCTACGGCTGAAGTCTTACAATATTCGCAGTTGCGAATGCATTTCTCCTGTTGACTAAATTAGGGTACTGCTTATGGATTACATGAGGCATCAAAGAACCGTTAAATTAATGACGGAGTGAAACGTTAGCGATAAAAGCTGTAGAGGAAGACCATGGATTAAGAACGGCAAAACAATTCCACGTGGATGTCAAGTTCCGTCGTACTTCAGACTCCATCCTAAACTATAAGCCTCCGTAATAACTTTTTTTTTCATGTTTAGTGCACAGCTGACATTAATGTCAATGATTTCAGCACAGCTCAGCTCCCTGAAGATGTTCAAAAAACGAAACAGGTCATGACACAATAAATGTAATCATTTATTATAGTAACAGGAAGGCTAAATCATTTCTAAGGTTAGAAAAATGCAACTCTGTAAAAACACTGAAATTTTTAAGGCTATTTTTGCATTGAGGACAATTTCAGCCCAGTAAAACCTTTCTTTCGAAATAGTAGAAATATGACAGACGCAACTTACGAAACACGTTGTACCTACGTTTAACAACTACCTCCCAAAAGTCTCCCCATGTTGGACACCTCCTCAAATAGGTTGAAAATAATTTCTACAAAAAAGTATCATTTTTACGTTGATGTTCTGCAAATCACCGTGAAATGTACCATTTTACCAATTCTTAGGTTTTTTTTCATTTTATTCACGTATGGACACGTTAAGAATAATTTCTTAAATGCCTCTGTGCGTCCACTAATTAGTCTAATCTTGTCTTCCGGATCCCTGTCGGAGCAATACATTTGGAGTTTGTAATATAGTCCTAGTTTTGTAATTTAAAGCTGGTTCTAGTAAGTTTTTCACGGGATGGTTTGCGTTTAATAGTTCCATTCTTTCAGCACCTTCCATGGGTCGAACAAACCTGTGACCTTCCGTGCCGTCCTCCTTCGTATCCGTTCAATATCCCCTGTTAATCATATCTGGCAAAAGCTCCTCAATGTTTCAGGACGGTGTTTTCTGTGCAGTTCCACTGTAGACTGATTCCATTTCCATAGTATTTTGCCAGTGAATCGCAGTCTGCCACCTAGTTTACCGGCAACTGAGCCTATGTGATCCCGTTTCATATCCCTACAAAGTGTTACACACAGATATATGAATCAGTTGACCTATCACAACTGTGAGTCATTTATATTTTCATTTTGTGGCAGTTCTACATTTCTGAACATTTGAAGCAAGCTGCCAACATTTGTATCACTTTGAAAACTTAACAAGCTCTAACTGAATACTTATGCAGCTTTTAGACCGTACTTCATTATAGATAATTGAATCGTCTGCAAAAAGTCTGACGTTGCCATTAGACTAATATCGTCAGCAGTGTCATTAACATGCAGTATGAATAGCTAGGATCCTAACACACTTTACTGCGGCAAACCTCAAGTTTCTTCTGCAGCTGTCGATGACTTTTCATTCAAGATAAAATGTCCCACATACCAAAAAATCCTCAACTTAGTCATAATTTTCGCTTGATACCCTATACGATCCTACATTTGATAATTAGTGCAGGTGAGGTACTGAGTCAAATGCTTTGTTGGATAGGGGGGACTACTGGATCTACCTGATTGCCTTGATACATTGCTTTCAGTGCTTCACTTGAGAAATGTGCGACCTGATCTGCACTTTTGGATTCCATCCTGCTTGGAATTGAGGAGGTCATTAGGCAAGATACCTCTAATGGATGTCAAAGGTGATGGATAGTAGGATCTACGTGATAGATTATAATTAAGAGATTAAGAGCGTGGCTGACTCCGTGGCATTCGACATAGAACCTGACAGGGATTCCATTGGGCCCTGGAGCTTTGTTCGGTTTTAATCATTTCAGCTGTTTCCTTACGCCATTGAGAATAATACCTATTTCACCAATCTTTTCACTGGTACGAGACTTAATCTGAGGCAATACTCCAGGGTTTTCCTTTTTAAAAGAACATTTTAAAAAGTGGTTAAGCATTTATCCTTTTTCTTGTTACCCTCATGTCAGTTTCATCCGTGAGTGGCCGGGCTCTGTCTTTGGTGCCACTAACAGCACGGAAGCGAAAAAAAGACAAGAAGCAATTTTAAAGAGACACGAAAAATGTAGACAACTACTGCGATAAAGCCGAATAAGATGTAACCAATATAATTAGGAGATTATTTGCTCTAAACAAGCTCTGCACCGTTCTAGGCGGAGAAATGTGATAAACATATCGGTATCGTGGGTAGTTACTTCCTTGTATAAAGAATTCGCCTGCAATGAGTAGAGGAAGTGTCCAAATTCGGATCTTCATTTCGCTTTTGATTTTTAAAAAGTACAAAAAGTACACAATTATATTTTAAAACATGTAATATTTACTTTATAATGTTATAACAATTTATATTTTACTCCAAGGAAATATCATTGAAAGTTATAATGAGAAAAATTACTTTCAAGAACCTTACACTTTGAGTTTGAATAAAAGTTACCTAAATCGGATTCCTTCTCAAAATAAGCAAAATAGCAGTAAACAAAATTTAAAAAATGATATTCAGTTAGAGAAAACATCATTTAGTTTCAAAGTTGGTGTAGTATAATATCTTCCAGAAAGTTATAGAACTTCTCTTTGGTTCCTTTGCTGAATGCAAGAACCCTGCTATAGAATAATCCTGCTGGCTTTCTTTCGAACAATTTAATTTTGTGACGTTTAAGGAAAAAGACTAACTTTTCACCAGGAATTTCATCTTTTAAAGGGCGTTCAATGTTACATGTCTCTGCCAGCTGCATGTTCATTTTTCACTAGTCACAACGAGTAAGCCCAGGGAAGAAGCTTCCACAGCAAGACAACAGTAAACTTCATCAAAATATTTATTCAGAATTGTAGGTCTGGTTGTTTTGTTCTTGCTGCTTCTTCTGGTGTAACGTACTTCATTTTGGAAGATAAAACTGTTTTCTAGCATTCTTCCAATAAATCTTTTCTTTCTGAGGTCCATCAACAGCTTTAGTGATTTAGGAAGGACTCCATTTTCTTTGATTAACATTCCTCATTATCCTCTGCGAATTTGCAACAGGATTTCAAGATAACAATGGTTTGTACTAGTAGAAGCAAACATTAAACATGATTAGGTAAGTGTTGTGTACATAGTTCCGCGTAGTCAGCGCGTACACAACTTTCGCAATAGAGCGTGCCCCGCTAAGCACAACAGCGCAGGCGCAGCCCTCGTCCGTCTCCGCACTACGAGATGGCCCTGTCTTACAGACGCACCAAATTTTGCTTCCGCCGATCCGCCTATTAATATGTAACGCAGCCAATGAGATTGCTGCTAACGTAGAACCTTTCTTCTCGCGGATCACACTCGCGCAGTGATACCTGAACGCTCGAGCTATTATAACGAGTGTACAGACCTCCGATTAGTCAGTCTGCATTAGTCTGTAGTCAAGTTTCAGTCTGCGCCTAATAAGATTACCATATTCCTGTACATAGCCATGAAGATAAATGAATAGACACTTTTGTCATGTATCAGAGGTATGTGAGAATAAGATTAACGTACCAAGACCAAAGGAACTTCAGATTGTCAATTGTAAATAGCATCCAGAGCCAAGTTAAGTTATTTTTATGCTTGTTATTATTTTAATAAATGTGTGTGAAAATTAATCAAGTTCTGTTTAAAGTTGGTCACCGTCAATCTGCTATTCTAAGCGTGCAAGTGGCATTTCTATCGTCTGACCTAACGGCAGAAGATAAACACGCCACGATAAGACCACGAGACATATTGCTGACACTCGCCTACTTCGTTAGAGCGACAAGTCAAATAATCTGATGGTGTGTGTACCGAAGGTCTTACAGTACGCACACCACAGTAGGGCGCCATGTTGAAGAAACGGAAGGGATCCAGTTTAAGTAGCTGCAACGAACATGCTGTCAACCTTAACCAAACATCCAAACAAAACGGTTTAACTACAAACCCTATAGTGGAGAAGCTGAGTCGCAGACAGGCACGACAAAAACACTGTTAAGCAAGTAAGCTTTCAGTCAGAAGTTCTTCTTCCGAATTAGACGACGTACGACGTACAGACATCACATTAACGTAAAAAAAATTCAAATGTCTGTGAAATCTTATGGGACTTAACTGCTATGGTCATCAGTCCTCAAAGTTACACACTACTTAACCTAAATTATCCTAAGGACAAACACACACACCCATGTCCGAGGGAGGACTCGAACCTCTGCCGGGACCAGCCGCACAGCATTAACTCAAACGCAACTCATACACGCATGACCATTGTCTCTGGCTGCCGAGGCAGTGGAAGTGCATGAGCTGCGTTTGCGTGAATGAGTGTGTTTGTGTGTGTGTATGTTATCTAATTCAGAAGAAGGCGTTTTGTCCAGTTGATTGAAAGCTTCATTGGTTTTTGAAGTCCGTCTGCTACTCAGTACTTCCAGTGTCACAATATTGTCATTATTGCATCCTGCATATTGCATTGTTCAGTTTAACGACGAATATTTATCTGAAACCTTAATATTCAAGAACGGGTAAATTAAGGCTTACCTGATAATATGTAGAAGAAATAACGAGAAATGTAGCACAATGTAAAACCTTTCTCCACCATCAAAAAATACAATGGCCAACAAATAAATAACAAGTGAAGGGGGTGATTGGTGCACTCTGCTACACGGCGTTAGACACCTGAAATGATACGCACAATGGGTTCCACTAGAGTTCAGGAGCTGCAGAGCCAAGAACCAAGTGTTCCTCTTTGTAGGGGGTGGGTAGTGGGGGAGGGGGCTGGGAGGGAACTTTCCTCTACTTATACACTGAGCTGATACATACTGTTCATATTACTGTTACCGTGTGTTTTATGCTCCACAGACTGCTGATGAAGAAACTGTCAGAAGACACTAACCACGTCCTTACTGTGTAATGATTCCGCAGGTGCTCCCAGGCAACACGAACACGTACACGGAGTCGCGGGTGGACCTGGAGCCGGCCGTGTTCGCCTCGCGCGTTCGCTTCCTGCCCTTCAGCCACTACCCCAGGACCGCCTGCATGCGCGTCGAACTCTACGGCTGCCGCTACACAGGTCAGTCTCGTAGCGATCAGCAGTCATAGCGTGAAGCTACCACTGCTTCACTTTCAGAGGGTTGTCTGTTGATTAGCAATGCCATCAAGGTGCTATCATTGGCCAGCTGACCTAGAAGGGTGCTGCAGCACTTAGTACAAGTAAACGTCGGTCTCCTGAGAGGACCACACGGCAGTCGGATTTCTGATTTTTTTTTAAATTTATTGTACTGATATTGTGAGCTCTCCCAAAGCGGTTCGTTGTAACTCTAAGAAATTCTCGAGATAATCGACTTCGAAGATTTCCGATCATGTTTAATATGTTAAAATAAGGTAGACGTCTTTCGACAAGCAATGTGGTTCTGTTGTGGAGTGGTCTCTCGCTGATTGGGAGATATGAGTGCGATTCCAACTGTAATCATATTTTAAAATAAAGGAGCTTGTTCCACGAGGACTTACGTGAAGTATAGAACTCATAAGACGCACAGGATTGGTAATCGCTAGAAACAATCTCGTTTAGGTATTTTTTCCCGTTTTTCTCATTCAGTTCGATTAACTAAGTGATTTAAATATAAAATTCATCAGTTATATGCTAATTAACACATCTAATAGTCATTTTACGAAAAATGTTCGCCTTCTTGTTTGTAATTATATATTGCTCACAAAAAACTAATTTTCATTTGAAAGAAAAAAAAAATCGTTCAAATGGCTCTGAGCACTATCGGACTTAACATCTGTGGTCATCAGTCCCGTAGAACTTAGAACTACTTAAACCTAAATAACCTAAGGACATCACACACATCCATACCCGAGGCAGGATTCGAATCTGCGACCGTAGCAGTCGCGCGGTTCCGGACTGAGCGCCTAGAACCGCTAGACCACCGCGGCCGGCTTGAAAGAAAAATTCTTACTTACCCTCCCTGTATAGAAGACCATTAAACAAGATTGCATAGCTTTTTTGTGCTTCACGTAATTGCTCATAGATCATGCACCTTTGTTTCAAAATTCGATTCCACCAAGACTGAAAGACTCAAATCAGCGGGGATGCGCTCCACCACAGAGCCACATTGCTTGTCGAGAAACGTCTACCTTGCATTAGCCTATTAAACGATGCCGGAAAAGTCGAATTCGATTTTATAGAGAATTTTTTGCAGTTGCGTCTGCGTTGTGAGAGATATATTTTAGTTCTGAACTGCACGTAAGATAAATACAAAAAAAAAAAACACATAAATCCGTCTTTCGTTTGGTCCTCTCATCGGTGCGAACAAACTTAGCGTGTAATACCTAAATTGTGCGAAGGCCGTAGAAAATATAGCTGCAGTTAAAAGTGATATGGAGCTTTAATCGAAAGTCCCAGTCTTTTATTTGCAGCCGTGTAGTGCTGTATCCATTTTTTCGTTTCCTGGTGATTCCTTCATGGTACTACAGATAATTTAGCGCAGTATTCTATGAAGTAGCAGCTGATGCGCAGTTAGGACTGCCAGCCTTGGGCATCTTTAGTGAGCGTTTAGTGAAGAGTTTGTCTCCCGTGGATTATTACGAGTTTATTCCTTGTACTCATCACATTTGCGAGTGGTCAAAGACGGATTACAAGGGTGCCACCTAACGGGTGAGAAAGATCGACCTTAAAAACGCAGTTTTACGAGTTGTTATCTAGGTCGTTGTAGTTGCCGTTGTCGATGCAAGAAAGAACTTTCGGCTTCGGTCGACCTCTTTGGCAGCTGTCATCAGTCAGCATGTCAATGCCCTCCATTAACCCATATTGCATGTAGACAGAGAGTGCATGGGGCACAGATTAGTTGTCAGCAGTGCAGAGGAACAACCTACTTCCGCTGAGACGACGATCATACTTCACAAGTGGGCCACAATGAATTACAACTGAACAGCGTTACACGTTTGAAGACGATACGACACGATAGTTCGCCTAACTGGGAGACTGTAAGATCTACATGTGACTGCTTCTGATTCCTTCTATTGTTCAGAACACAGAGAACTATGTTTCTCTTGACGGGACATCCACATCTATTGATATTCATCATCAACGATAAGATCCGCTACAGCTGCAAATCTTTTTTATTTCCTAAAAGGGCAGCACAACCCAGTTTCGTCCGCAGCTCATGGTCTAGTGGTGTGTGTTTCTGTCTCTGGATCACGGGGTCCCGAGTTCGATTCCCGGTCGAGTTGGGGATTTTCTCTGCCGTGGGACTGGGTGTTTTTTGTTGTCCTCCTCATTTCATCATCATCATCATCATCATCATCATTCGTTGCAGTGGCTATATTGGATTTGGTGAAAAAGTTGGACTGTGTAAAAATTAGGACTTTGTACGGGCGCTGTTGACCGCGCATCTGAGAGCCCCACAAACCAAAAATCATCACAATCCAGTTTCGGGATCAATGTGTCACCTTCAGGTGCGTGTAACATGTGAGTCCATACAATTCGAATGACAAAGATAAATGTAGGTTAAAACAGTGCGTCCTGGTACAAGGCATAAAACATGAGACCCTTTCTATTCCTAGGCTTGCTGGAAAGGCTCTCGCAGAGCAGGACAGGAGTCCGGGCATAAGGTCGTGCCAAATATGGATCCGCATAAAGTTAGAAAGGCCCTCTTTCAAACACAGTGCTGCATTGACACCTACCACGCCGTGCCAAGCATTTGGATACGGCAGCACAACCTCTCCAGCCGGCATTTCAACTTTGGTGTGAGCTTGGCACAGACTTGATGAGTTGTATTCAGACCTATGTTTGAAAGACCACCTATGTTATTCCTCATTTGGCACGCCATTAAATCTGGACCTTTCTCCCTCTCTGCTAGAAACTATTGGGCTGCTTAGGAACTGAGACGGCCTCCTGTGTTACGCCACGTACCAGGGATGCACTATTTTAGCCTAATTTTATCTCTGTTATTCGACTTTTATGAAATCAAATTTGATATGCACCTAAAGAAGGCACCCAGGTCCCGAAACCAGGTTGTGCTTTCCTCTTAGGAAATAAAAAGTTTTGCAACTGTAGGATATCTTATCAGTGATGACTACTGTGGTAAAGGTAAGTGTATACGCCGCGCGGAGTGTCACTGACTACGCGGCCCCTCGCGCCGGAGGTTCGAGTCCTCCCTCGGGCGTGGTTGTGTGTGTTATTCTTAGTGTAAGTTAGTTTAAGTAGTGTGTAAGTCTAGGGACCGATGACCTCAGCAGTTTGGTCCCTTAGAAATTCACACACATTTGAACATTTTGAAAGGTAAATATCAGTATTTTACATCAATTGGTGTCTACAATTCTTTAGCTGTACGCCCACTTTTCTCTATGTGTTCCGTTAGTGTGTGTACCTGCATAGACGTAAGTTTGTGTTTCGAAGCATGGTCTTGATTGAATGATTAATTATTTGTCTTTTAAGTTCCAGTTTCAGCAACAGCAACACACAATTGCGAAGTATACACTAAAACACATTAAGTTCTATGAATGGTCTTACACCGGTCAAAAGAGCAATATTTCCATCGCGGCCCCCTTCAGGATCAATTTTTACGAAGCTCAAGAACTCTTGTTAGGCTTTTCATGGAAAATGAATATTTGAAATTTAGTAAGGAAGGAAATGAGTTAACTGATTTCTTTCGTAGTATTTACTAGCACAAGTGAATCACAGTTCCCACAATCACATCCTTAGATCTTCGGTTAGATGGTTGACAGAGTTATAGAAAACTTGGGTTCCAAGGTTATGGCTTTTTGTTCCCCGTCTTACGGATCAGTGGGATGTACTGTTTTTGTAATTACTAGCAATTACTTACTCGGCAAGAGTCACGCGATAGTGCAATATGCATTACAAAGCCTATATGAAATTCCGTACGGAATCAGTACTTGTTTCTTAATATCTTTGATTGCACTTTTTTTATTTAATTTCCAAGCATACAGGTAGGCCATCAGCAGCTATAATTACTGTTCTTACTCAGATAAAGGTTATTAAATTTACTTTTTTCTGAATAAAATTCTATATGTATGCAGTAATGTATGCAGTAATTAACAATAATACTATTACATTTTATATGAACGTTTGTCGGAAATTAAGGTTGATTGTTTATTTTTTATGGTGCTGCTGCTCACTGCTCTATTGTCAATGATACAATTATGTAAAGTGATAGCGTGTGTGGAAGGAAGCACCTAAATGAAGTAGGATATGGTAGCGACAGACGTTTCGTGACAGGATTACAAGTATATTTATCAAGTCATAATCGGACATGATAATATGTAACTTGTGGCAGATGGGATACAGTTGCTACATTAGACGGTCACTGTAACGAGTCGAAATTAGCAAGCTTGCGCAGTTGTAACTGACTAAAAATATTTTTAAGTTGATTTTGTAGGTACTGTGCTGAGCAGATGGGTAAATATAGCATGGCACCGTAATGGGATTATAAAGTTATAGGAAACGGGAGGAATGGTGTTATTGGTGGCAAAAGCTGAATGTGCGTGAGAAGGAAGAAGAGAGGGTAACTGGAATGGTCTTCAAGGATTTGTGAGTGAGAGAGAAAGTTAATACACAAAGTGAGGCAGAATTTCTAATGTTTAAGGATCTACAACGAATATTAATATTTTGAGAGAGCGGAGATCTAGGCTATATCAGAGTAGACGAGAATTAAAAAGATGAAAGGTTTTCGATGATAGAGAGTTGCAATAACACAATCGTTAGTAGTTATGTTTTATTTTGCGTCTGCTAGGTGAGAGTGCTTGCAGTAGAGGAATGGCGTAAGGTGCTTTGGCGTCTTACTTAATTATGTACAGGGTTGAAAAAGTTTATCTACATCTACATGATTACTCTGCAATTCACATTTAACTGCTTGGCAGAGGGTTCATCGAACCACAATCATACTATCTCTCTACCATTCCAATCCCGAACAGCGCGCGGGAAAAACGAACACCTAAACCTTTCTGTTCGAGCTCTGATTTCTCTTATTTTATTTTGATGATCATTCCTATGTAGGTTGGGCTCAACAAAATATTTTCGCATTCGGAAGACAAAGTTGGTGACTGAAATTTCGTAAATAGATCTAGCAGCGACGAAAAACGTCTTTGCCTTAATGACTTCCATCCCAACTCGCGTATCATATCTGCCACACTCTCTCCCCTATTACGTGATAATACGAAACAAGCTGCCCTTTTTCGCACCCTTTCGATGTCCTCCGTCAATCTCACCTGGTAGGGATCCCACACCGCGCAGCAATGTTCTAACAGAGGACGAACGAGTGTAGTGTAAGCTGTCTCTTTAGTGGACTTGCCAATGAAACGCAACCTTAGGCTCGCCTTCCCCACAATATTATCTATGTGGTCTTTCCAACTGAAGTTGTTCGTAATTTCAACACCCAGGTACTTAGTTGAATTGACAGCCTTGAGAATTGTACTATTTATCGAGTAATCGACTTCCAACGGATTTCTTTTGGAACTCATGTGGATCACCTCACAGTGCCAGGTTTTAGGAGCGTCTATCATAATATGAACTGGTTGCAGTGTAACATGAAAAATTGTCGGGATTTCTGTAATGTAGAGTAAAGGATTCGAGCGGAATCACTTATAGGTAACTGAAGTAATAGTTTGAGTAGATGTTAACACTTATGGCTAAAGTTAGTTACACATACTACTCGTACTCTTCAATGGAAGTTTTACTGCTGGATTTCACCTGCAGTGAACCCATTTGTTAGATTCTGATAAAGTGTTGCCAAGTTCGATGGCCTTTACATCAGGAATAGTAGTATCTAGTCTTTGTACAATAGTTGTAGCGTGAAAGAAGTCAGCACGGAGCGGTTATACCACCACTGTGCAGAGTGGTTGCCAGCGTCTTCCTGTTTATGGAAGCGTCTTCCGGCGCCCTCCATTGTACTTTGTAGGAATGCAGCTGCTCGCTTCCGCTGACCCTCACCTCACGCCAACTGCTTGACAGTTGAGCGTTTTCTCCTTTCGTTCCCCCATGGAAGACAAAACAGAACTTATTTCGGGCAACATATTAAATACTGTAAGCGTTCGCAGACAAAATACTGCAGACAGTTGTTTGGGCTAGACAGATATAACTGTCTCGTAAATAATAACTTGAAACCTCATTTTTATTCCTGTTATTAGCGGCACTCTTGGCCGTGACTGCTTGACACGTTACTGCTGTTTTGAAGGATATGTACGGTTCATGTGCTCAAGTGCTGCCCCGGCAGTTATTTTCACTCTGGCACCCCGTCTCATTGTTTACACGTAAATAATATGATCACTATTAAAAGAACGCCTGTTTCGAATTATTCATATTCCACGGTGTACTTTTAAGTTCCATGACTTTTTCCTAGCGTTTATTTCTGTCGACATCGACATCTGTCGGCAGGAACCCACGCTAGGGGATGAGGCGGTCTGGATGACTAATATGTGTCATATGCCTTAGGATACAGATGTTTGTCGTATTGGATCGAGTTACCAGGAGGGGGAGAAAAGACATGAAAAGGGACAGCCCGGTCTTGCCGGGGGCTTTAAAACGCTTCCACACCACCGGAATAGGACTGAAGCAAGAGTCTGAGTCAACGGATCTGAATAATACAGGCGTGTTTAGCTTTTCAGTAAGGTACAACTTACCCAAAAATTGTTCATAAAAACCAAGTGTAATTTATGAAAGAGTTCGACTTCAACTTGTCGAACACGACCTTAACTTCCTTATCTCCTACTTTTATTTACATTGCATATTATACTGTATGTGTAAACTCCGTTTACATTCCTCGTCTTCTTATTTTGACTGTATGGGTGAGATTACGTAAAATTCACCACTTGTCTTTAGCAGAAAAAGTTATTTGATTAGTAATTACTGAGAAGGAAGTTATAAACCACAGGTACAGATGCTGTAAGGAGATTTTACTAACTGCGTCACACAGTTAAGCGTGGACACACAATGCACAATTGACAACTTGCTTTAAATGTAAGACTCCATGAAAAAGCATTCTGTGGAAGATTCTTTGGCTTTACTAAGACGTAAAAGCGAGAAATTACTATGGATTACTGGTCTCCTACACTGAGAAATTCAGGAATTACTAAGCATCTGTGTGCTAGTGCACTTTGCATGTGTGACATATTGCTCGGTAGAGAGTGATGCAAGTGAATATGTTGTGTGTGTATGCATATGCATGTATTAAATCGAAACCAGCACGAGAGAGTCACGTATATGTTCTCTCAAAGCTCGCCTAACCGTCACAAAACGGTCGTTCTTCACCATTTAGTAGTATAAAAACTATTTGATGTTAAACGTGAATTTCTCCAACAACAGGCGATCAAACTGTAGGTGACATGCTATATGAGGCAAGACGGTATGTTAAGGAAATAAAAAAGTGTCGTAGTCAAGCTTCAGCATTTAACTAATCAGAGCAATATGGTAAAATGACGGAATATGGTTCTTTTTTACTTCTAATTGAGAGTGATTTGAAAATGACGTGAAGTATAGATGTTACAAATGTGCTTGACAATGAGGCGTAGTCCAACTTAGCACGAAATTAGCTAATTGCACGATTAAATAAAAATCTCTTTACAGCCTACTACGGCCCATATTTACGTCAATTAATCAGAGCAACGTCTAAAAGTGATGCAGTGTAACAGCAATCATTTGATATTTTCTGAATAAATGAAGTCTGATTACTTACTTTAGGAATAACAGATAAATGCTTTGGATCAAGGCAGGCCCAAAATATCCGTATTGTGGAAACGCACCGACCTCTATCGTTTCAAACACTGGTGACGAGCATAGGTAAGTTGAAAGTTCGAAAAGTTTTCGTACTATGTTCATATGCTGGAAAAATAATCTTCATCTTCTTTTTATTGACGCACAATCGATTTCGGGACTGTCAGCCTCATCCTCGGCCCCAAAGTCGATCGTGATGCAATAAAAAGAAATTGAAGCTTTTTTCGTCAGTCATAAAAAATTTATTCCTCCTTTCAGCTCGTCATACGACTGATTTCCCGTGTTCCATCACTATAGAATAAATAATCTTATCAGACGCTCGGCAAGGAAAACAGATCGCAGGAAACTGCCCACTCTAGTCAAAAGGTCTAGTCGGCCGAAAGAGCATTAATGCATTCCATTTCAGAAATGAAATGCCTGCATTAAAAAAGATACTTCCAGTGGTAAGTAGTAAGAAAGTAGCGCCTACAAAAATAAACAGCCGCTACAAATAAATGAAAGATTAGGCTCCCAGTAGGAAAATATGCATATTAACGGTTCATTCTCCATATAAATTGTACTAATGGACTTTGCGGTTTTACTGTCTGTCACTGCTCTAGCGGGAAGTGCGACCGCGAGGATGCAATGTAAACGTACCTTTATATATTCCCAAAAATTTCTTCCAGAATGAGCAAGTAATCGCCTTTCCTCGTTGTTCCGTACACCGACTGACTGGCCACCTCCAGAGAAACACTCACGCAAAAAGATGGAGAACGACAAGGACCAGAAAGTATAGCCAACCTTTGACTTTGGCCTGTTACTCCAACCTAGGTGATAGCGGCACAAACGGTACTGTTTATCGATGGGTAGTTGAATTTCGAAGCACCTGAATGGTGGACCTGCCGTGACGGTCTTTTCCACAGGCCTCCACGTTCACCTGACGTCATGCCATGCGATTTCTTTGCTTTGGGGTTTATAAAAAATCATGTCTACGTTCCGCCACTAGCTAATCATTTGTTAGAGCTGAGACACAGAAATTAAGGAGCTACTGCTGTATTATTATGGATTTGTGAACCAAAATGTGGAAAGACGTGTTTTCACGAGCGTTGTTCAATAAATACCGGTAATGGAACACATTTCTCCTCGGCCAATTTCGGTCGATAAGCTTGCGGAATTTCTTGTGGGCCACTGTGGAACATTCCCGTCTCAACTCTTAGGCGTATAGTTTCATGACGTTCCGATAGTGGCGACTGTAAACGTAACTTTCAAAATGGCGTCTGTAACGGATTTGCGTTCCAAGCAGCGAGCTGTCATTATTCTTTTGCGAAAACCAGAGCATCGCAGACATTCATAGGCAATTTCAGAATGCCTACGGAGACCTGACACTGAACAAAAGCACGGTGAGTCGTTGGGCGAGGCATCTGTCATCATCAAGCAAACCTGTCCGATCTCCCGCTCACCGGGCGGCCGCACACTGTTGTGAATCCTGGAATGTGCGGACACTCTCATTCGCTGTGGTCGACGGATCACAGGCAAACATCTCGGTACTAAGCTGGCCTCGCACGTGTCTCTGCACCCGAGAGAAGTTCACAAAAGTTTATTGGTCTTTTCTTCTCCACCCAACTTAGATTCTGTATCTTGCAGCCTCCAGCTTTCTTCCGTCTGGCCCAATGTAGGATGAACTGCGCGAGAAGCTGTATGTGGACGCAGCAAGATGTTGGCTCCGACCAGTAGAGTGGTATGATGCGGGCATTCAGGCATGCCTGTAAGATGGCGTAAAGCCGTCGCACTGAACAGTGTTTGTGTCGAGAAATATAATTTTGTAGTCAAAAGAGTGAGAAAGAATATGGTGCATTGGAATCCTAAATAAAACCAACATGCTTACAGAAAAAAAGTGTTGCATTACTTACCGAACGCCACTCGTAGTTTGGATGTGTGCTGAATAACTGAAGATGCGCTTATTGAACACTGACAGGAAAAACTAGTTTAGTTGGTCTTGACGTATAAGAAGTTGTAAATAATTTGAATTAAGCTTTTATAATATACCATTGACACTAGGACATTCTTTTCTGGACACACTGATGTTATTGCTGTTGTGTATGGACTAAGTAAGCGTGAATAAGTGTGAAAACCAGCGCGTGTTTTGGACACCGTTGCAGACGGCGTGCTGCGGTACTCGATGCCGCAGGGCGACAGCGAGGGCCCTGGAGGGCGCGAGCTGCTGGACGCGTGGTACGACGGTCGCTGGGAGGGCCAGGGAAGGCTGCACGGCGGCCTCGGGCTGCTCACCGACGGCAGCGTACGCGCAGACCTGGAGAGCCTCGCCACTGGTGAGTAGCGCACCTCAGTAGCAGTCCAGCCCGACCGAGCCAAGAGTGCGCTGGCGATGTAGGTGGGAAGCAGGCGGAGATATTCGTTCACTCGGGTGAAGCGTCTAGTGGGATACTTATGCGCACTGGCCAAAAAATTACCCACATGCATGGGATATCCCAAGATAAATGAACCAGATCAATTGGTCTCGCCGAAACAGGGCATCAGCTTTGACTCATGACGTAATGGCGTAATTGTGTGCGACGTAGAAAGTCTGAGGAAGAGAACACCATACAGACAAATTTTTATTTGCGTCTATACTATTATTTCTTAACGTTTTGGTGATAGACTGATCTACGGCGTAGATCGAAGTGTAAGTTAGGCTGAAATATAACATCTGGTTGTTAGCTGGCGTAACCAACTATCGTAAATACGTAGTGTCGTCACACGAGATGTAGCGTTGGAACGACTTCTTCTTTACGCTGAAAAGTAACAGTATGGTTGTGAGTAGGTGAAGCCGTACGAAGGCGTTAATTTGGAGTCATCCTATTACCGTATGAACCGCCTTTAGCTTTGATAACGGCCTCAATTCAATGAGTAAGAGAACCCAGAAGTTTCTTCAGGTACGCTGTGTCCTGCTGAACCTACTGGTTGACGATTATATCCCATAGAGCCACGAAACTTGTGGGACGCTGACTGCTACGTTTCACTAGCGCAACGAATAGTTCCAGGCATTTTATATGTGATTAAGACCGAGAGATTTGAATAGGACTTGAGATCAGCTTACTTTCATTTATTCCACTTCTAACAAGAAATAAAAATATAATGGTAAGTGAATCATCAATTAAATATTTTATTGTCCAAGCAATAGCATCCAGTCGACTTGTGATACGGCGTGTTAGTCAAGTTATAAATTTTTACGAGGGTTGCCCAGAAAGTAACGCACCGCATTTTTTTTTTCTCAGCCGAAAACAATGCTTCGAATGCGAAACGTTACGTACGTATTATTTGAAATCTCCTAAGTGAGCGCACCGAGCTTCCGTCACTTCCGACACACAGCGTAGCTGCAGGACAATTTCAAAATGGCGACTGTAGGTTATGTGTATTACAATGTGCCGTCACAGAATTTTTCACTGCAGAGAAAAAAAAAAAACTTTAGGGAAAACAAACGCTTGTGCAAAGTCTGTGTATGGAACATCTGCTGTCGACACAAGTACAGTTAGTCGATGGTTACGGAGGGTGAAGTCTTAAGAAGGCAGTTCGGCGGAGTTCACGATTTTCAGCGGTCGGGGAGACCATTCACGGCTGTCACACCTGACACGTTGCAGCGAGCTGATGTCGTCATTCGCGAGGACTGACGCATCACGACTCGGCAGTAGGCGGTGCACCTGTCAATCAGCAAAGGAAGTTCACACAGTTAAGCACTAGCTCCGGCACCAGGACAAGAATAGGTACCGACAGGGCACACACATCCTTGTTTCGCGCTGGACGAAGGCCATAGAACGGAAAAATAGGGTTGGTAGCTGAAAACACCATTCTTTCGTGTGTGTAATTCTCATTATGTTCAATAAGGAATTGTTGAAGGAAGAAAATGTGGTGCACTATTTTCTGGGCAATCCTCGTATATACAGCCGTGGGGAAACTGTCGTCTAGAAGATGTCGGGGTAGGGCAACGACTTCTCTCCACAGCAGAGTCGTTCTTGAGTAGCTCAGTCAATGAGTAGATTTCCGCGAAAGGCAAAGGTCCCGGATTCGAGTCCCAGATCGGCACACAGTTTTAATCTGCCAGGAATTTTCATTCTGGCTCAAGTCACCTTAACCCGAATCAAGTCATTTACGAGAAACGCCCACAAAATTTTATGAATCACGGGCTGCCTGAATTAAGTCGCTCCACGCTGTCAGTGCAGTCAACGTCCTGAAATGAGACATAATTGGCCTACACGGACCGCACAACGCTCCTCCTGTCAGATAATGTCCAACTGTAGTATTTATTGTCCCCTGGTAGAAATGTAGCGTTATCTGCCGGTGCGAAGTACCCTGCTAAAAATGACCACTGCACGCAGCTCTCTTCGCAGTCTTCACTCGGAAAGTGGTTGACATGGGCCGGCATCCACTGACAGCAATACATTACTATTTGGTTTGTAACCGACTGTCATTGCCAAGGCCTAACATTAGCACACAGGTCCTCTTGATTGGTATATTACGACGACCACTGCTCTTACGCCGTCTTGCGTGCCTGAGTGTGTATCGCCATGCCTTGTAAACATCTGTCACAGACCGCGCTGGTGTGGCAGCTTCATTCTCGGTGTGGTCATGGACATGTACAAACACAATATAACCTACCAGTCATTCTGTTACGTCTCCACTGTGCAGATTCCATACAAGCGATTGGCACATACACACTTCATTGCCAAGACTTAAGGTGGGCTGAGAAGGATCATCTGTCTATCTGGTACCAGTGCTGTACCATGTACTCGTACAGCAGTGGAAAGGAATCAGTGCCTAATATTCTCGCCGATCAGCTTATTACCCCTTTCAAAAATCAGTGTTAATCTCCATTCTGATGGGTAATGCATGGGAAGGAAGGGAAACGTCCTCAGCGTACTACGTCACATTTACTTCCCAAGGCACTGCAGCCATTGGTCGGGCCGCAATTACGAATACACCAAAACCGAAAATTATAAACGTCTGGTGTCGGCGGACCACCCTGTGTTTCTATACACCTGTTTTCATTGTAATTATGTCAACAGATTAGGCAAAATTTCTTTCTTTGGGGGTGGGGGTGGGTGGGGGCGAATACATAGAAACTAAAATATATTTTGAACATGGGAAAACGATTTATTGCCTGGTACAAACCAAAAAATGGTGATCTGAGTGTTAAAACCCTGTAAATATGAGAATTTTACACTAGATGAAGGTGGAAGTGTACACATACGTTAAATGTACTGGACGACACGACAAACTAATGACTCAACAAAAATGGCATTAGTCGGTTAAAATAGTAAACGTTTATCCTGTATTTCTTTTCATATAAACCTTGCCTTCTTCTGAATCTCTGTGCAATTTATGTGGGCCATTATCAATACCTAAATATTGTAAATATTGAATCTTTCATTTTTTATTGCTTTCAGTCAATGAGTAGTGCACCATAAATTTTCAGGCATTTCATTCACTTCCTGTTGGACCGTGAAAATCTCATTGTCGCTTGTTAATTTACTGTAGTTATCAGACTTAAGAAGCTAGTTCAATAACAAGTGAGAACGCGTTCGCCTGGCTCATTGCTTCTGTGATCAAATCATAGCTCCAGGCCACGCAGATTCTGAGTTTCGGTACAATACAATGTTCTGTGAAAATTATTTACTATCTGCTGCTACGTTCAGACAACACGAGTCTCTGTGTACAGAGTCACAGACAGAGTATCAGACGGATGTAGGCCCTTCGGTCTCTTCCAGCCACTGCTCTGAATGTTTCCGGAAAGATGACACGAATGGTGTCAATGGTGAATTCCGAGCACTGAAATAAGGATTTTTGTTTTGCACCTTCTAAGTGTACTTTTGCTATGAATTGTTATTATGCGGTGTTGGTCGAAGCTCTACTGCTTCAGTTTGATAGCAAACAGTTTGGTTTTGTTGCTGCTCCAGGTTATGGTTGGGTTGGGTGGCGGAATGAAACACGCGCCGGCCAACCAGTCGAGATTATCTTCGAGTTCGACAAGGTGCGCGAGTTCACAGGCGTGCACATCTTCACCGACAACGAGTTCACCAGGAGCGCGGAGGTAAGAACATCGCATGTAGACTTACAGCACTTCTGATGAGAGGATGCTGGTAAAATTGTTCAGGCTGCCACGGCCAGCTGTTAAAAGTGTTGCCTACTGGGGCTCGATTCGGTATCCACGGGCAGTGGTCATTTAGAGGTTTCGCCATCGCAAATGGCTAGTGTTGCTGGACCCACCCTCCATTGCTAGCTGCGAAACGGGGCCCGCTGCCACAGCTTCTATCTGCTTGCCGCACTAATGCTGGAAGCCCTGACCGTTAGGTTTCTTGACCACAACACAGTCTGGATTCTCCCGCTAGAACCAACAACAGTTGCACATAACAATGGGAGAAGTACGTTCTAGAGACAAGGTAAAAGCCCTGGATCCTCACTCAGTATCAATGACGGATGGATCATACATAATGCTAGCCACTCGTGCTGGCGAAACGTCAGAAAAATCACCAAACCATTGTCGGTCGAAGATCCAGAGACGAGTGCTAATAGGCAACATGTTAGATGATATGAGTGTCTAGCTCATCAGTGTATTCTTGTTCTTCAAATTTAATTTCATCATAGTGTATTTAGTGCCATACGGAAACAACACTTCGATAGCTATGTAACAGTTCGATAAGCATGTTATTTTAACAACAGCATACAGTCTGGGATAGAAACCAATCTATCATACCATATATGTCTCATGATAAAAATTTTGCTTGAAAGTAACTGATTCATGCGAGCATGTTACAAAAAGCTTCATTTAGACTTTCAAGAGAAAATGTATTTACAAAAGACTCTACGTTCGACACTGTTGATGAGATACGAGTTTCTCAGTCAATATAAAAATTTAGCATTATAACTATTTATCAACTAATATTGTGTAGTTTAATTATTTATTGTATTTAACATTGTAATTTTAACGTTAAAAAACAACTTTGATGCACATCACTCTACGCAAGTGGAGTACATCTTTGCTTATAACGTTTGGTTACCGAAGAACTAATGTGCCTTTCAGACAATAGTCGGTTGTTTCCTGAAGATGGCCCAGTAAGCCGAAAGCTAAATTGAAACAAACAAAACTCAGTATAACAAAAACATTATACTTGTTATTAAACCTTAAAAATAAAGATACGAAGACTATTCGACTATTCACAAATTAACCGATTGGCCATTAAAAGCAAATGCCTGTAGCTTCACAGCACTTGTGTTGTTGGAGGAGGAGGCCGTCACGGTCACATTGCATCAATACACTGTCTGTCGCGTTCGTCAGTGTGCAAGTAGTAAGTGAATGTGTGTACCACCAGTTGCGAGATACGTTCTGCTATTTGCTTCCTGTAGAGAGAAGGAGTCAATACAGCCGAAATTCATCGTCGATTGTGTCCTGTATATGGATATGGGCTTATGAGTGATGTTATGAGGGTCTGCTGCAGGAAATTCAAGGTTGTTCGCGTATATGTGCATGATGCAAATGGCTGACGAAGACTTCCAGATGTGACTGACGTGCTTACGCAACAAGCTGACGCAGATAGGGTATGCGAGACGTCACTTGACGGTTTCCAAAAATTCTGAACACTTGCGTCAGGTGTTATTTAAGCACAGAGAGGTTACATTACCGAAGGTCTTTTGCGCCGTGAGTACCAAAATGTCTAATCCATATTCACAAAACTGAAAAAATGGGTTCGACCTTGACATTTCTTGAGCGCTACCATGAAGAGAGCAAGAAATTTCTGAAAAGAATCGTGACTGGGGATGAGACATAAATGCAGTACATGAACTCTGAAACTAAGTTACCCTTTAAGCAGTGGATGCACGTTCGTTTCCTCAATAAACCCAAAATATTGAAGGAGACGCTGTCAAACCGCATAATGATGGTTCCAGTTTCTTGGAATCCGATGGGATTTTGACAACAGATTGCATCAGAATAATGCTTGAGAATACTGTGACATAAATAGCTTTATTGAAGGATTCTTACGAATAACCGATTGTCAATTCGTAAACAAACGTCACGGGTTGATAACGAAAGGAATCGTTCTCCTCCATGACTACACCTGAACAGAACGAAGGAAAAACTTGGGCTTTCTGGCTGGGTGATTTTCGACGTCCTCTATAGTCCGAAATGACACCAAGCGACTATCATCTCTTCCCGAAGATGAAGGCCTGGCTGCATACTAAACACTTGACAACCTTCTATGAGGTCAAGGATACAGCCAACAACTGCCTAACCACCAAGCGGCATCGTTCTTTGACGAAGGGGCAGAGGAGCTGATGTCACTGTACGGCAGATGCAGAAATTTTGATGGCGACTTTGTGGAGAAGTAATGCAAATTGCCAATACATTTTGCATATAAAATTTTTACCTACGCTTCCCTTTTTTAGTAGCTAATAGGAAGCTTATTTACCTTATGAACAACCTTCATAATTCAGGTTTGACCCTCATGTCATTTGATATCGCTGAAACAAATTTAATGAACTGATACAGTTATCACAATATATCAGGAGTTTTTTTTTTTGTTTTTCTTCGTTCTGTTGTGCATCCTAATTTATTACAATGGCATCCAACTTTTTCTCCTGCAATGTTGTCTTCTATGTTTATAGATTTTACTCTCTGACTAAAATCTTCCTTCTCGATTATGCTGAGCATCACAGGTGACGCTAACGCTAATGATTAATAAAAACCACATCAAGTGTATTATTATGCATTTATTGTGTTACGACGGTTTTGTCCGTTGAACAGCTTCAGGTTGCGCAACTCGGCAATCTGGAGAAGTGCAACGAACGAAACCGCTCACAACGCAATAAATGTCTAGTAATACACCTGAGACGATTTTTTATTAATCATTAAAAATCTTACTTGTCGTAACAGAGATGCTTAACTGAAGACCACATTGCTTCTTGAATTAGCATAACATATCTGCTACTTGATAACCATGAGCTGGCGTCTGAATTACGTTTGAGTACTCGATGTCTCTAGGGATTATTATTTTTTTTGACAGATGTAGCACTTAATACTTACGACTGCAGTTGACGACACCCTTAATACATCGCTGCTGGTTTTAGTCGAGTATGAACACATTCACTCTGCGCTGTGTATTCCAACAGATTTTGTCTTAGTTTGGGCACGTTGTCCTTACTCAGCGCTATGAAGACGCCGAAAACTCACAGTGGTCTCTTGGTTTTATCTTAGTGAAGTGCTTTACCAGTGGCTTCCATCAGATTAGGTGTGCAACTGTGCAAACAATTATTACAGAGCGTCATAATCCAGCACACGCCACTACAAGAGCACGTCACGTGCCCTCGAGCAGTCCTCGTCACAAGATACTCCAGGCGTGGTTACTGCATGCTCTGGGACGACCTGCTCCATTTCACAGAACGTGACGTGCTCTCACCACGATTCGCGAACGCAGCGCGCTCTAGTGGCAGTTCTCGGCTGCAACCGGCGCTTAATATAATGCCATTAATTTTTAGCAATTGTCGAAGAAGGTCGGAGAAAATTCTCGAAGATGATTCTGGAGTCATCAGTGTCTTGAATAGCACACTGCTGGTACAGTGTACATAATTTTGTACAACTCTCTGAGATACATACTAGTAGAAATTAGTTAATCAGTTTCATCTCGGTTTTAAATTGTGAACAGTTCCCCTCCAAGTACAGTGTCTAATGTCAGTCAGCGCACGCATGATCTCCATGGATGTACTGACTACCATCACTGTCGGCCGGAGTGGCCGAGCGGTTCTAGGCGCTACAGTCTGGAACCGCGCGACCGTTACAGTCGCAGGTTCGAATCCTGTCTCAGGCATGGATGTGTGTGATGTCCGTACGTTAGTTAGGATTAAGTAGTTCTAAGTTCTAGGGGACTGATGACCTCAGAAGTTAAGTCCCATAGTGCTCAGAACCATTTGAACTACTATCACTCTCAATAACGTTATTCATTACAAAGGTTTCAACAACTGGATTCATTTCGTAATTTTGAACATTTTTTTTAATAAATTAAAGTAATAAGAACGACGCAGAATGTTTTAGTACACAAAACGTGAAAATAATTTTGAATATAGCTAGACGAGATCCTGTTGCATTTCTCTTAACACTTCACTATGCTCTCGTCTATGCTATGGGGCATACACCGTGTAGAAGCTCTGTCAACAAATGTCATTATTGGATATTTAGTTTTCACAAACTGAAACGATATACTTTCATGGCACACCAATTATAGTACTAAAAGTACCAAATACAGAAAGCCTTTAACAGCCGATATGTAGTTTCCTATCATTTTGTTGTAACAACTCCTACCTAAAACGACGCTTTTTGAGGGATCCTCAGTGTGCTGATGCTTTGAAACAATTAACATTCATAGCACGTAGTCTAGTCTATAATAAAAAGCAACACCAAATACAGAGTTTAACTCCATATAATATGGCGTCTCTTGAGTTCTACTTGTGGCGTAATATCTTTCTTCTCCCCGAGATAAAAATCTGATGTGCAAAATTCTTCATTTTACTCCTCGCAATTTAGTCACCAGGTCTTCGTTCACTTACGATTCCACGCCCCTTGAGCCGGCGGCTTTAGGCCATGTAACTGCACATTGAAAATCCATGGAACACAGGATGGTGACCAAGATAAAAAAAAAAAGTGGTTCAGATGGCTCTGAGCACTATGGGACCTAATTTCTGAGGTCATCAATCCCCCAGAACTTAGAACTACTTAAGCCTAACTAACCTGCCCGAGGCAGGATCCGAACCTGCGTGCATAGCGGTCGCGGTAACCAAGAGCAAACAGTAAATACTACTTGCTCTCCTGCCTTTGGCCGTGAAACATATCCTGATTATAGAAATTCCTTTCACCCTTGCAATCCTAAACTGCCTACGGTTTGTCGCTATCCCTCGGCATTGGAAGCGTGTACCAGCAAGTTTTTGTATGGAATTTACGTTACTGGTGTACTTACACAAAAGGTTAGAAATTCCTTACATATTTCAAAAAGTAGGAGCGTTTCTTTTAGTTGTAGCACATCCTCAATATCTGTGAGGCGCACGCCCAGTGTGATGCAGTAAGCAAGAGGTGCGCACTTCCTGTAGTAGTGAGGCGTGGTAACAAAGGCAGCATTGTTAGCAGTCCACCGGCGTGGGCCGTCGGGCCAGAGGCAAGGCAGCGGGGTTGTTAATGAGCAGCGTAGCTGATGAGGGGCCGCTCGCACAGGTGTTCGCCGAGGCGCGCCTCCTCTTCAGTGTGACCGGAAGGGAGTTCCCGGGGGAGCCCATCTCGTTCGTCTACGTGGCCGACCACATCTTCGAGACCCCGCGCAACGTCTCCATCAAGCTGCACCACCGCATCGGACGCTTCGTCAAGCTGCTGCTCTTCCACGCCAGCGAGTGGATCAGAATCAGCGAGGTCACCTTCGACTCAGGTGAGCACCGGCTCCGCAAACAGGTACATAATATCGCACTGTGTTCAACCTGTTCGTGCAGACCACAAAATTCTTCTTATAGTACTTTGCTTACCCAGAAAAGTGTTTCGGTAGATTTGTGCCACCTTCAGTAGGTTTCTGGTTTATTAACGTCTTAATTACGAATAGGGCTATCTTTGACCAGTCAGGCTCTATAAAGCCTAATCAACCAACAATTAAGATGTCCAGATACGTTGAAACATGTTTGGGAATGGAAAGGATTACAATACGGATTCTGTGGTTTGCATAAATAAGCGGAACCTTATCCTATAACTTTTCCTGCAAATACGGCTGTCATGCAGTTTAAAAAAAAAGTAATGGCTCATTAACTAAAGAAATAATTCATTACTCAAGCTCATTAGCTAAAGAAATAATTCATTACACTATTCCCTTCACGTCTAATTTCTAAGAAGACCGTGGTGGTTTTGAAATCCAATGAAGGAGGGGGGAGGGGGGAGGGAGCACATCAATGAGTTTCTTTCTTTCCCTTTTAAACACAAATCACTTCTTCCAAGTCGGTAAATTTATTTGAGATGCTGTAAAAACTCCTAGCAACTACTAACTTGATGACATTTGTCTTCACCACAGTTTATTGTTTCTTGACATTACCGATTTGGAAAATTTGTTCATCATCAGACTCCTCTATTATATTTGAAGGTCGAACTGTTAATCAGCTGTTTAATGGGTGATAAAATTCGAGATTACAGAAGAAAATGGAATGAACATCCACAAAGAATAAAGAGTCAGAGACTTCCCTTAAAGGCAAGAAATTGTAAGTGCCTTGGGAGAAGAGACAGAAGAAGTCCCCTATAGAGATGGGTACCGTAACAGGCAGTTCCTGCCTAATACCTGAAGAGAAGATGAAGATGAAGTGAATGTTATGGTGCCCTGTACTGAAAATATATCAGACTGAAACGTGTGGTAGCTTGGGAGTCAACATGGAGATGAAGAAAACGTTCGAAACCGATAACTGCAAGACACAGTAAAGTAAGCGGAAGAAAGGTTTTGTTTTTTTGTTTTCGCTGTTTATCAGGGAAGATAACAAACACGTGTTAAACAACATGAATAAAACACCAAAATTTAACTGCAACTTTGTGATCTATGACTATCATATTTTTTTCTTTTTTTTTGATACAGGTAACTGATGCAAAATGTCACTGGTTACAGATGTTGTGGGTTCGGAATAGAACTATCGTATAGCACACAGGTGTAGTCAGAATACTGCTGCACCACTCAACTGCAGTACGAGATATTGGTTCTCGTTTTACTCCCTTTTCAGTGGCCAAACAGATCTACGCTATCAGTCTTCGACGGCTCACTTGAAGACGATTGCCAGGCGCCGAGTCGAAATATCGTGCGATGAATTAAACGACGACCGGCTGCAAGCCAGAAAATTGTTTGAACATTAACTTCGCCGGGAAAAAATTTTAGAGTTCACATGCCGCTTCGCCACTCAGTGGTAACTGAAGTCATCAACATTAACTGCCTGTCTCTCTTACAGATGTCGCCCACGGTAATTTTACCGACGACGACCTGGGCACGTCCGTTGTCCATCCCGTTCTTGCTGGCTCGACGGAGAAACCGAAAACCAGACCTAGTTCCAGTGAACTTCCTGGTAAGTACCTGTAATATCATTATCTCGTAAATATATGCTTAATGAAGTTCAATTCATATTAAGCTACGTAAGACAGTAGCTCTTTTTGAGTTGTGTATTAATTTTTGACTATTCGGAATCCGAGAACAGGCTTCCCATGTTAGCCAGTTGTCTGTGAACTAAGATTCTGTCCATTTCTCTTAAATTCTCTTCGCTCTTTTCTACTACTGTTTTGACACTTTCATTTCTACCTTTTTCCTGTGTTTAGACCATTCAGGTAAATTTAGACTGTCAATCATGTACGTCACACAAGTGAAGGAAACCTCACTTCATAAATTTTACTATCGTGCAACTGTTTGTAACTGCATCACTGCACTCTGTTGCTTTAAGAACCTAGCTAATTAAGTATTTTTAGGGATGCTAATTATTGTAACAATAGAGGAGACCACTTCTGTCTATTCTACACCAATGAAAATACGGCTATGAATCTATCTCAAGTCAAGCTAAAACGGGAAAACAACTGCAACGACGAAGATATGCAAAAAATTAGTAGACATGTGTTGAAATCTGAGTCTCACTGGGACATGAAATTCTTCTAGTTTCCAGAACCACTACAGTTTGTAAGAAATAAAAAGGTGATTCGTAAAAGGAAAAAAAAATTGTTGCCATTTTACTCGTTAATAGGGCACTCGAGAAACTTCTACATCAGGAAGTGTTTATTTTGATATCACTGATCACAATGAGGTCTAGGCTCTCAGATGCTATCATCACTGACAGTGTATCGCAGGCGTTTTGCTAAAGAAAACTTGAGCTATCATATATGATCCCCAATCTTTCTGCGGTGTATAAGCTGCACTGACAGCTGAATTCTCCTTCATGCCACTGGAGTGCTTGCGATGCCAGTGTTCGTGATCTAAACAAGACACACAATCCTGTATCGATGTGCAGCTAAGGGAGAGCTCTCGCGGTATCTACATACAAGTCTGAAGCACCAATCAGCCATTTCCTTTGGACTGAGATGTTCTTATAGTGGCTGCCTCATCTCATTTACGTACCAGTAAAATATTAGTAAATCAAATGAAATGATCGTATGGCATTTTTGGGCCTGGAGATCCCCCTCTGGGGTTGCTCGGCCGCGTATTGTAAGTATTTTTATTTGATTCCACTTTGGCAGCTTGTGCGTCAGTGATGGGGACAAACCAACACCCAGACCCCGAGAGGATAATATAGCCGCCCGGTCGGCAATCGAACCCGGGTTCCCGTGACAGCTGCGTTGATCACTCAGCTACGGAGGCGGACAATACATTTGTAATTTTTATACAGGATGTTACGGGACTGCGGATGTTCAATATAAAATGTCAAACCAAAACACCTTCTGGAGTCTATATTTCCAATCTTATTTCTTTTCTTGCTATCAGTTTCGGCGTTGCACTACGTTATCTTCAAGCTCCTGCGTAAAGACAACAATAATAGCAGTGTAAACTACGTAACAAAACACGTGGTGTAAATTTTAAGAAATCGAGTTATATACAGTTTTAACTTAGCTTTAAGAAACCAACGTAGTCTACTGAAAACAAAAGATCTTGCTACGGGAATCAAAAGAGTACGAACCAAATTTCAGAATATTTTGCCATCTACTTCTGTGAAAAGCTCTAATGAATATTTCAGTTAGGGCGATATGAGTTAATTTTTCTTTATAAAAAGAGACATACGCCACTAAAATAGGTTATCTTTGCATCTTTTAAAAAAAGCCATAGTCTCTTCGGTATCTCAGTAACCAGAAAACTTAGCGTTATCAACTGCAATGCAAAATAACCGTTGCCTACCAGCAGAATTAATTTATTCAAAATTTTATGTAGCACATAGTGTAGGTGAGGTTCACAAAGTACGGTTTTTGTTTTGCTTCATATATATCTTTCCCGAATAGAAAATTTTATTGAAACTCTGCTAAGACATTACTCTGTCATTGCTCAGTTGGGTAAAGTTCTTAAATGATAATGATTGTTATTATTGGTATATAATAAATAGAAATATGCTATCTAATATCTGTATGGGGACATTAGTACTGTGCTCTGCGCAACTTTTCGAACACACTTATGCCACCAATCGTTGTCTTCCCAAGTTTTCCATAATTGGCTTCACGGCTACCTACAGTCTGAATGATGTCTTTCTTATACGATATTATTCCTGTTATCCAATACTGTGTCAGCAATCTCTTATCATCGAAGACTGCTCAGCGTCTTTGGGCTCTGACCAACACTTTGTGCCAAATACATCAGCAGGTCGTGGCAGTGTGCTGAATTGTGATTTTATAACATTGTATCCACGCTTTCCGATTTAAGTTCGTAGGCTTCGTGACCCGATCCACTTATATATAAAATTATTCAGGATTGTAGGCTGCGCCATGTAAAACGATGTTCTAATGATTCGGCTACTATTTCAAGTGGCCTTGATCATGGTACGTAATACTACTGGAATAATGCCTCTATTTAAGACCCCTACAGTTGTCTGAAAGGAGCATAAATTGATTTGGACGTACACCGTGCGTTCAAAGAGTTCCGATACTGATTTTATTCCTGGCGTACTAGCGACTAATCTACATCTACATCTACATCTATACTCCGCGAGCCACCTTACGGTGTGTGGCGGAGGGTACTTATTGTACCACTATCTGATCCCCCCTTCCCTGTTCCATTCACGAATTGTGCGTGGGAAGAACGACTGCTTGTAAGTCTCCGTATTTGCTCTAATTTCTCGGATCTTTTCGTTGTGATCATTACGCGAGATATATGTGGGCGGTAGTAATATGTTGCCCATCTCTTCCCGGAATGTGCTCTCTCGTAATTTCGATAATAAACCTCTCCGTATTGCGTAACGCCTTTCTTGAAGTGTCCGCCACTGGAGCTTGTTCAGCATCTCCGTAACGCTCTCGCGCTGACTAAATGTCCCCATGACGAATCGCGCTGCTTTTCGCTGGATCATGTCTATCTCTTCTATTAATCCAACCTGGTAAGGGTCCCATACTGATGAGCAATACTCAAGAATCGGACGAACAAGCGTTTTGTAAGCTACTTCTTTCGTCGATGAGTCACATTTTCTTAGAATTCTTCCTATGAATCTCAACCTGGCGCCTGCTTTTCCCACTATTTGTTTTATGTGATCATTCCCTTCAGATCGCTCCGGATAGTAACTCCTAAGTATTTTACGGTCGTTACCGCTTCCAATGATTTACCACCTATGGCATAATCGTACTGGAATGGATTTCTGCCCCTATGTATGCGCATTATATTACATTTATCTACGTTTAGGGAAAGCTGCCAGCTGTCGCACCATGCATTAATCCTCTGCAGGTCCTCCTGGAGTACGTACGAGTCTTCTGATGTTGCTACTTTCTTGTAGACAACCGTGTCATCTGCAAATAGCCTCACGGAGCTACCGATGTTGTCAACTAAGTCATTTATGTATATTGTAAACAATAAATGCGGTAGCTTGAGCTAGCAACTGTAAACAATGTGCTTTCGACTAGTCAGTTGTGAACGGACAGTGTTAAGTAGTCGCCATACGAAGAGATGTAAAGTGTATGCAAAGTTTGCCCCTCATACTTTGGCTCCAGGAGAAAAACAAAGACACTTGGACGGCTTCTGCAACTTGATGGAAATGCCAGAGGCTCTGTTCTGGAAAAAATCATCATGGGTAATAACACATGGTGTTGTCAGTACGAACCTGTCGCAAAAAGACAAAGTGCAGAAATACACAACAAGGGTCAACGTTTTGACGACGTAACCCATATTTATGCCGCTGTGACTCGCGAGTAGCACAACATCCCAAAGAAGGACTTTTCTTCCAGTTCCACATAGTTCTGTCCGGTTTACTCGCGTAAGGGAAACTATGGAGAACACCTGATGAATTAAAATCACCAACTTAACGTTTTTCTGCTTCCTATTAATTCAGTCTAGAAAGTTTTTGGACTAGACAGAATATCATTGTATGTCGGGGCCGATGACTAGAAACTTTTTGGACTTGACAGAATGTCATTGTATGTCGGGGCCGATGAGGAAGGGAGTTGTCCTTTATTGACTGTAACTTAAGGTGAAACATTTTTGATCCGGATTAACTAATGACTAGGGCTCTACATTTATGACGACGTTCTGTTCCTGCTGTCTGTAGCTGCGAGTATGAGCATTGTGTCCCTTCGATAGAAGAGTTGGCAATGACATGTGATGGGGTAGTCAAGCGGGAAATCAACGTGAACCGTGATGATGGCCAGGGGCTTCCGTCGTTGTACAACATGGTGCGGCCTACAGTCCAGAAGAAATTTAGGAACAATGTGACCTGTCTGGAAATTTACCATTTCGTGTTAGTAGAGCTCCTGAACGAGGGCGTGTGTGTCACGTTGCTCTCGTGGTCTTCAGCCTGAAGTCTGGTTGGATGCAGCTCTGCAGACTAGTTTATCCTATGCAGGCATCTTCGTCTCTGCATACCCAGTGCAGTTCCGGACAGTACCTTCTCATTTACTATTTGCTCTACCTACCTAATTTTCAATATTCTTCTGTAGCACTGCGTTTCAAGAGCTTCTCTTGTCTGAATTGCTTATCGTCCAGGTTTTACTTCGATGCTGCACTCTATGTAAGCACCTTCAGGCAAGACTTTCTAACACTTAAATTTATACTCGATGGTGACAAATTCCTCTTTTTCAGAAATTCATTTCTTACTGTTGGTAGTCCGCTATTTATATCCTGTCTTCTTCACCCGTACTCACTTATTTTGCTGCCCAAATAGCAAAACCCAACGTTCAGCATCACCTGATTTAATTCACCTTCATTCCGTTACCCTTGGTTTACTTTTGTTCATGTTCATCGTATAAGCCGTTACTAAGACGCTATCCGTTTCATTTAATTGGTCTGTGAGGTATTTAGCTGTCTCTAACGGAATTACAATGTCATCCACAAACCTCAAAGTTTTCATTTTTTTCTCCCTTAATTTTAGCTCCTACTTCAATTCTCACTGTTTGCCAATGTAGAAATGAACTGCAATGAGGGAGAAGCTACAAGCCTCATACAATTTTCCGTTATTGCTACCCTTCCACGCCCTTTGATTTAACTGCAGTCTCGTTTCTGTACAAGTTGTAGAGAGACTTTGCTACCTGTATTTTGATACCAGTATTTTGGCTCATTTATTTCCAACACTGTCAAAAGCTTCACTAAATCTGTAACGCTATAACTGTGGGGTTGTCTTTATTTAGTCTGTTTGTATAGGCTGTGCCCTATTAAAAAGGAGACCTTCACTGTAGTGGCGTCGAATGCAATCCCAGTGGGCAAATGTTTTTACTGAGAGATGAGGTGGTAGTATTTCCAGTTGCACAAGCTGAGTTAGAGACTTTGTAGCAATTTCTCCATTTTTGGAGAGCTTTTTCCGCAGTTTGTTGTATGATGGATTAACCCTGATCAGCACAAAGAGCAGTTATCCAGTTTCTTCGCGCAGAAGGGTATCGTTGTTCGCAAACTCATCGCAAGATGAAAGAGGTGTGCGGAGAGCAGTGTGCCTCACGTTGCACAGTATTCCGTCGGTAGTAGCGTTATGAGGTAAGATGTATGGCCAACAAGACCAGAAAGCTTCCGGAAAAATTTCGATGAGAGATCTCGGAACATTCTCCATATAGCCCCGATATCTCCATGTGACTCACTTACCTTTGGCACCTCGTAACAACCAGTGAAAGGTCAGAGCTTCACTTGTCACAAGAAAGTGCAGGACACCACGGAAAACTGTATCCGCTAGCAATCCAGTAGTTTCTCAGAGGGAACCATCCACTCCTTTCCTCTGAACTGGGATCGGAGGATTAATATCAATGGCAATTACGTGTAATTGTATTGTTCCGCATGCAATCGCGTCAGTGTGAACGTCACCTTTGTTCGACATCAACATGCAGATGGCAGGTGGGGACACTTGCAGTGGAGTGTATGGAAAACGTATCCTGGGGGCGGGGAGAGAGGGGACGTGGAAAACAGTGCAGTCGTTACCATAATGCGGAAACGGAGTGATTTAACCGACGTTCAAAGGAGAATGATAACCGACTTTCGGGCCAGGTGTGGAAGCATTTCCGAAACGGTTAAGTTTGTGAACTGTTAGCTTGCCGCCGTAGATAAAGCACAACGTGCACGGCGAAAGGGCCTATCCAAAACCGGCGCCGACGCTATTGTGGTGCACCACAGGGCATAGACGACGAGGATGCACGACGGTTATGACGGTATTTGCGGGAGAGTAAACGTGCAAGTGCTGAGCAAATGACAACCCACATGAACCAAGGGGCTACCAACAATGTCTCCTGAGCGAACGTTGCCGTGTATGTGCCTCCGCAGCAGGCGACAAGTTCGTGCACCCATGCTAACAGCCGGGCGGGGTGGCCGAGCGGTTCTAGGCGCTACAGTGTGGAACCGCGCGGCCGCTACGGTCGCAGGTTCGAATCCTGCCTCGGGTGTGGATGTGTGTGATGTCCTTAGGTTACTTAGGTTTAAGTAGTTCTAAGTTCTAGGGGACTGATGACCTCAGAAGTTAAGCCCCTTAGTGCTCAGAGCCATTTTGAACCATGCTAACAGCTGTGATTCTTCAGTTTCTCCCGGCGTATTTGTTGCTCGAACAGTCCACGGGTATACTGTCGGTTCATAGTGTCCAACGGGCACAATATTTCGGCGATCAGACATGTCGCCATCGTCAGGTGCGCTGACGAACTGAGCTCCTGAGGGCGGACGGCCGATTTAAATACCCTCCCCCCGCGGCCCGCTCTCTTCGCCGACCGCGCCCGCGCGCCGGCGGTCGCGAAGACGTGGGCGTCGGACTATGTCGTAGCGTCGATGTGCTTGCTACGTCCACCTTGGTCGCCAGTTCGTACTTCTTGCTGAGAGTCTTCTTAATTACAATCAGTGCCGGATCCCAAGCCTTGCTGAGATTGTAGCCGCAATCTCGGTTGGTAAGATCTTCCCTGGTGCGAATTTCGATAGCCTCCCTTATAACGCTGTCCCAATATTTAGAGGTCTGAGCCAGGATCTTGGTACGCTCATAATCCATCTCATGTTTCTTGGACAAACAGTGCTCTGCTACCGCCGACTTATTTGGATATTTCAGTCGAGTGTGCCTTTGATGTTCTCGGCAACGATCTTCAATGGTGCGTACTGTTTGTCCGATATTAGTCTTCCCACACTCACAGGGAATTTGGTATATGCCGGCCTTCCTCAAACCGACGTCGTCTTTCACACTTCCCAATAATGCCCGTGTTTTATTGGGCGGGCAAAGACAGTTTTAACTCGGTGTTTCTTTAATATACGGGCGATTTTCCCCGATAGTGCGCCATCGTACGGAATAAAGGCAGTGGCTACCTCTTCTTCCGTGACTTCACCCGTCTCCACAGGTTGTGCTGTGGTGGTGGGACGGAGAGCGCGTCTAATCTGCCATTCCGAGTACCCGTTTTTTCGACAAGGTTTTGAGGTGTTCCAATTCCTGGGGCAGATTCTGTGCGTCTGAGATGCTGCGCGCCCTGTGTACTAGTGTCTTTAGTACTCCATTCCTCTGAGAAGGGTGGTGGCAGTCTGTTCTCCCTCGGCACTCTGGTGTCTACGGGAAGGACAATGAAAAGTGTAACACAAGTCGCAATGTACGTGCGTCGTTCGAAGAGCACAAGGATGGGTTTCCTTTACTCCCCTGGCCACCACCGTACCAAGATTTAAACCCATCAAGAATATGTGGCACCAACTCGATCGGTTTGTTTGCGCCATGGATTCTCAATCCAGAAACCACGGCACTGGTGTCTGCATGGCTCCATATCGCTGTCTGTAGCTTCAGGAATCCCATTGTCTCTCTTGTTGCTCATCTCGCAGCGGTCCGCGCTGCTAAATGTGTTTACTCAGGCTTTTGACAGGTGGAAGAACCTTTAATGAGACTGGTGAGTGGGTAATATTGTTATTGAAGTTTCCTTAGATATAACCTTTTCATCTGGGCACACCTGGTGCGCATACTGTTCTTCCCTGAGGTTGGTCTTCAGCAGTTTCTACTATAATCAACGAGAAACATCACTGACAGGGGCTCGAAACGCATCGCGTTGCGCGACGCCCTATGCCTCGCCCAGATGAAGCAGTAGCTCGTCCTTTTACACGAGGTGTCCCGCTGTCGGCAGTGACGACGGCGCGCGAGGAGCCGACCAGCTACCTGGCGGCGGTGGTGGGCGTGCTGTCGGCCGTGGCGCTGCTGCTGGCGGCGCTGGTGTACGTGGCCGTGGCGCGCCACCGCCGCCGCAAGGCCTTCCCGTCGCCGCTGCCCTGCAAGGTGTCCGCCGCGGCGGGCGCCGGCGCCGGCTCTGCCGCCGACGAGGCGGCGGCGTTTCGCGGCGACGCGGTCCGCGACTGCGAGGCGCTGCGCGGCACGCTGGACCCGCTGCTGCGGCCAGCGCACCGCGACTTCCAGGACTACCAGGAGCCCTTCTACAGTTACAGCAGCGTCATCGACAAGTGCCTCGCCACGCAGTCTGGTAAGCGAGCCGCTCGGGATCGCGTGTCCGCCTCGCTCCAATTTCACCTCATTCCCACTGCTGTCCATCTCGTCCCGCAGCTGTAACTCACCTCCCAGAAGTATAGTATTTCCTCATCCTCGTCGTACCGGCATCGAGGGAGCTGGGAAGTAGCTCGGAAGTGAATACGGGATACTGGTTGTTCCAGTTGTAGTAGCATTCGTTCGAGCTTTCTAACACACACACACACACACACACACACACACACACATACACACACACACACACACACACACACACAAGCGGAGAGAGAGAGAGAGCGAGAGAGAGTTAGACAAGAAACTAACTCTGCTATTGGTTTTAAAAAATTGGTTTATTAATATGACCACACTTTCTAGCAAATAAACAAAATAAGATTATGTATCAATGAACGGCCTCTTAGCCTCTCTGGAATCCTCCCAGAGAGCTACCCGTCCCTAGCCACGTGGAGGCGGGCCGCTACTACTAGAAGAAACCACTCCATTTACACCACTCTTTTATTCCCTCCATCACCATATTGCACTAACTACAACGACAAGGTACTACAAGTCAGAGACTTAAACAAACAATATATTCACATATTTACATTTGCGCAGTAGATCTTAAGCGCCTTTACCCTCTCCGAAGGTAGGCTCGCTGAGCCTCCGTTGAGATTTTGTTTACCAATTTTGCGAAGTTGTTGAACAGTTCGCCATTCGTCAATATTTCATTAACATTCCTTGTTTGTAGAAGCCGTTTCTCAACTGAGACAGCCTGTTCGTATATTGGACACCCGAACACTGTATGTTCAGGCGATCCCTCGTGGGCACCACAGTCACACTCTGGTGTTGTCCTTTTCCCTGTTCTATGCAGGTACGCGGGATAGTGACCATGACCTGTAAGGAAGTGAACTAGGCCATGCGAGGGCTTCATTACCTTGTTCTTAGCCTTTCCCTTACCGTGGGTAGAAACCTATGGACTCTACGGCCCGTATTAGATCCATCCCATTCGTCCTGTCAAGCATTTTTTTCTTTAATAGCTTTAACACTTATCAGAGGAGTGCATATAATATTTTGCACTTTGTCTATCATCTGTTCATGCAGCCAATAGAAGGCTGCGTGCTGCCTCATTATCAGGTCTAGTGGACATAGATCCACGATTACCAATAGTGCATCTGTGGGACTGAATGCCCCAATACATCTCATCAAAACATTCCTCTGTGTTCGCCTGACAGCAGCGGCAGGCTGCACACTGGGTGCGTGCCCTACTATTGGAGCCATTATATTGTTATGATAAATAATGATTGCCTTTGACGGCAAATGGAATCTTCTGTGTCCAATTGATATTAATTTGTTGAAGAGAGCTAAGGACTTAGTCGTCATTTCCTCGATATGCGGAATGAAACTCCATGTCTCATCTACATATACCCCTAAGTAACGGGCATATCTCTGTGGCGACACTATCTGGCCATTAAATCTATTGGGTCCCTATTTAACCTGCCTTTCAAGAGCATATACAGTGATTTCTGTGGCGGAATAGACAGACCAGTAACCAGCCGCGAGCGATCTTCAATCACATTGCAAGTGTCACCTTCTACTAGAATTACGAGATCATCCGCATATGCGACGACGCCCAGAACTGCAGTATCTCCCTGAAAGACCTTCAGCAGTGTTTCCAAGTTGAAATCCCAAAAATTGGGACCACACACAGATCCCTGGGGACAACCCTGGGATATTGTTTTAGTTACAACGACTCCAGGAGCCATTATCTTAGCAGTTCTTCCATCACAGTAGGTCTCCCGACAACCATATAGCAGCTGCGGGCACCCGATATCTCTAAGGCGAGAGAAGAGTGCCGGCCACCACAGGTTGTCGAAGGCCCCTGAGATGTCTATCATTATACCTTGAACATACCTTGATGTGGCTGAGTGAACAATCCGACAAACGTCACTGATCGCATCCTGAGTGGAGCGAGCCTTTCGGAAGCCGAACTGCCTATCACTCATACCATGCAGAGCCCGGTGACTCAAGAGTCGGTCAGCCAGTCAGCAGTCAGCAGCTACTCACAGAGGTCCAATGTGTACTGTAATTTACGCATAGCAGCGAAATTTGGTAGATATGCTAATGCGTTAGGGCGGAACCGGTTTACGCTAGAAAAAATTTGTTCCACTTTTGGCCACCAGGTGCAAATCTCGCACTGTGAATGCGAGGAAATTGTCCCATGTGTAATGGATTGGAAACAGGGCGTGTGCAGGAAAGGTCAAACGAATGACAACGGCATAAGCTGACTTTCTTATTAACCATTATGATTCGTCAAAAGACGGCGTGGTTCTCATACCATTATACGAACAGTGTACAGGGCCAGATCTGCACCTGGTGGCCGAAAGTGGAACTTCTTTTGTTCCAGCGTAAATCGGTTCCGTGTCAACTCATTAGCATCTCTGTCACAAAGTTTCGCTACCATAGAATAATAGCAGCCCACATTAGACCTCCGTGAGCAGCTGCAATTTAGTTACAGTATAACCATCCGGTACCAGTTACTCAGTCACGACCAGTGTCGAACGTTGAAGTCCATTGTCAAGTGATAATGACAGCCCTTGCTGCAATGTAGGGGCAGTTGAACTTTATTATTATTTATTTACAATACATACATAAAAATATTTTCCCAAGTTTTATTGCCCTTCAGTGTCGGCATTGCTTATAACCCATTGCCAGCGATGCGGAAATCGTAGGATGCCCATAGCAGCGACAGTTGCGTTTTTAGAACGACTGGAGCGGCCCATTTCTCGATGAATTTCTGTTACTGTTCTAAAGTGAATGCCGTTAAGTGCTACCTTCAAATTAGGAGTCATGTTGTAGTTACAAGGACTTACTTCCTGGGTGTGCTGTGGGTGGTGCAGCACTTCCCAGCACTATCGATCGAACAAATTAGTCACAACTTGTGCCATACGCTTCCGAGCGTTATTGCTGCAAAATGATGGGAGGATCCTACAGAAGCGCCCTTTATTTCTCTAAGCTGTTCATTCCTTTAACACGGCCTGCCAAAAGTCTCCCTTGTGACTTAAATGATTCCTAAATTGAAAGAAAACTTCATGCTATTCCCTTCAGTACTATTACAGAGATTCGTTGGTAATAGACCGCTCCACTCGCACAACCGACGCTCCTAAGGGCATCCTACGACTTCTGCATGGCTGGCAACTTGTTATGCGCAATGCCAGTGACTACTCTGAAGGTGAGTAAAACCTTAAACCATGTATCTATTTTGTATAGGTTGTAAATAAATAGTTGCCGCCATTAAGGTTTTAACCCTACGAGTCATTTTAGAGGGGATTTTATCTGAAAACGGGGAAATCCTCTGACATAAAAACTTTGACAGAAAGCAGATTATTATGGCCCGGCACCTGCGAACTGGTCGACTGCTCGCATTTTACGGCCGTCAGCGCCTATAGAAAGTACAAGAGTGCAGTGTCTGTATTTTACAGCGCCATTAATATGCAGTCTACTTCAGACATGCACACAAGTGAATACTTCTATAAAGACACTAAAACAAAAAAAGTTGTACAATTGTATTACATGCTAAGAGAAGCCAGAATGACCATAATAACGATGTCCCTCCCTGTGCAGGAATCACAGAAAGTGGGCAAGTAACAAAGAACGATAACACATTGAGGTTTGGATTGGTCCACGAAGCGTGCCTTGCATGGACAACCGTACTTGTTAACAGGAACGCTCAAGTACGTAATCAAGGTTCAAGTCCCGGTTCAGTATAAATTTTCACGTCTCACTAATAAACTGTAGATCTGAAGCCTAATCGTATTCGCAATTTGGGAAAACTTTCGTCTATCTATGGGAAGTGGTTAAAGGGCGGGTGAAATCATGTGCAGGCGACGAGGCATTGGATGTCTGCGCCTCACCATTGAACAAAGAGGTGAGCGATTTGTCCGGCCTGTTAAGCACGACAGACGGCAATCTCACACAGGGTACACTGCTGGTGAAGGCACAAGTGGTTCATGTGGCGCCGTTTACATCAGGTGCTACGCACTTCCAAAAACCTTCCAAACACTTGTCGGAACCAAAGAGCGCAGAATCACTGCTGTATTGCGTTCAAAAGATGGTCCATGAAGTTGATAAGCAGATGATCCCATTGTCTCAGCTCATCACTGTCTACACATGTCATACCTATCATATTAGCGTTAATCTCTCTACAGGAGAGTTGCTATGCGGTCAGGTTATGTTTTCCATGAATTCTATACTTCACGTGAGGGAAACGCTGTGATAGTTGTTTGTTAGGACCACGACCGATCCCTTTCTCTACACTGCTCCTCGCAACAGGATGTTTTCCTTTACCTATATTCAACTGATTGCATCGCACTATTCGACAAAAATATTTCACCAGAAAACAATTACTTACTCATCTAGTAAAGCATACATCCTAATATAACAAACTTTAGTAAATAACAAAATGGCAAAGGCGTCCCTCAATTCCAAACCATCACAGCCTCATTTTCAATTTGATGGGAAAAATGTAAAAACGGCAATAATATTGAAAGAGTGACTTATAATAAAGCAGATCAACATAGGCTGATTAATATGCTTATCCTGCTCCCGTTTCTAAAGCAAATTCCTTTACCTTTGCTGCTTGCATAGTTTTGCAGCTTCACTTATCTGTCCTACTCAGTTAACGCAGTTATTCACTCTCGAATCTCTGGTGAGCCATTTCTGAACGTTTTGTAATTGGTACCCGTTAGTTAAGTGATGGATGTGCACTACTCTTTCTCCATATATAAGGCTACATAAATTATTATGTGGACGTAATCAACATTTTACCATAACAAAACAGGCAAGATAAAAGTTGTATAGAAAAGAATAATTTCACCCCATGTCAGTGATCTGCAAAATTCTCGGCATGATAGCGATAACGAGAATTCATGTTTTAAAAATCTTTTATTTTTCGACATAATCTCGAAGTCAATCCAGCGAAGTTATTCCATTTGTGTTGTCCCTCTGGAAGTGCTGTAAAATAATCGCATATAGCTGTAATCGATTATCGTTTGGACAAAAAACGCAAACCAGAAAGGGAGACTTATGCTTTTTGAAAAGATGGAAGTCTGAGAGAGTCACAGCTGGAATATAGCGTGAATTTTCCGGCACTGTCTTGAAGAAAGATTTTTTTTTCTGTTAACCAGGTCCTTTTCTGAATATTTGCAGCCTGTATGTAATAAGTTTCGAATAATATCCATAAATTATGCAATTAATAGTGAAAAATTTTCAGTGGTGTGGCCCAGATCAGACTTATATAGCGCAATGCCCATTACATGACAAGTCTTTGATCATGCAAGATGAGGAAGCGAAATGTTCGTTCTTTTCTCTGAATTTATCGTTGAGTTTGGCCATTGTAAACAACCGAAACACTGTCACAGTGGGAACAACAAACTGGTTGTATATCAGGTTATATTTGTGATTAGTGGGTCGCCATACCATAGAAAAGTTGTAGGACAATGTAAAGGATCTTAGAATCTAAGACTCAGATCGGCAGATATTTATATGCTGTAATTACTGATGTAAATCACAATAAAATTACCGGAGAGAAAAACCTCTCTAAAACACAGATTCAATTTACAAGATTGCTGTAGCAGTTTGGAATGGTACCAAGAGGTGTGGAAGACGGTATGGAGAAAATGCAACAAGATCTGCTCATCTGTGTGAAATAAAAGCCAACGATATAACAGTACGCCACAAATTATAACCAAACTAAACAACACCAATTGTGTGACAGAATAATCAAGTAACGAGCTGCTCAGAATGCAGAAAGAGATACCGCAATTTTCGACACTTAAATTTCTCCAAATCAGCTAGTGTGTGCCAATTAGCAGCAGAGGGCGGCTTGGGATGACTCTCTCAGTAGTGGACAGGAGCCAAATGCCCAGAATCCAAGCCCTCCACAGTCTACTATCAGAAAACGCCTCATGAGGGAATGACTCAAAGCAGTTACCAATCTGGTGGACAATTTCACAAAAACAAGAAAAAAAAACAAGAGGAATGCAGCAGAAACTCTTAGTATACAAAACACACATTAACAAACAGAAGGTTGGTACCAGCTCGTGTGGCTTCGTAGGACAGGCCTCACAACAAGTGCAGCGACGACGTAACTAAAACAAAAATTTAGATGTGAAAGGAACTATCTTTCTCATACTGGCCTGAGCTGTGTCGCAGTGTCTTGACCTTTAATGTTCATGCAGGAAGACAAAAAATTCAAACACAGTTATTCTCTACGGGCATCTGTGACGATGTGACGCCCCTTGCCTACAGCTAGGCCGAGATTCTGTCCAAAAAGCACGAAGCCGGTGGCAGTGTCATTTCCACGAAAACTGTCCCTCTCGCACTTCTAGTACTAAGATTCATAGACTACTTTCTGCCGCCGACACGACCCTGAGACCACACTGCTAATGCACAGTCCTAGTGCGAAAAATGCAGAACTGCGAAAAATGCAAAACTTTACTCCCGAGCACACAAGCCCAGTACTCAGAAAATAACAATCGTGAAGTACGAGCAGTTGCAGAGAAATGAAACAACATCGCACGGTGATACGTGACAGTAACGTCACAACAGAATTTTTTGACATGGCCTTTCTCGCTGATGACATCTTGTCTCCTTAGGAACTGAAGAACCACTTTAGTTGAATTATTTCTATTGTTTTTTGGTTACGGTGTGCAGTAGTGAATCTGTCGTTCATCCATTGTCACATAGCAACACAGGAAATCATTCATGTCTTTAGAATACGACAAATAATCCGCGGAAGTTGTCGTGCCGTCGGCAGGCGGGGCACCGATCTTGCAAAACGCCTGCGCGTTGGAGTTCATCATCAAAATATGGCCAGAACTTCCATTGAAATCCCTGTATTTTTGACAATTTTTCGCACCCTCATACGCCGATCTTTGAAAAGTAAGTGTTTCAAATTCGCGACGATATTTGGTGTGGTTGGGCTTTTCAGGCTTTCTTCACGTGGATGATAACCTTGGACACTTTAATGACATCATTTTAATTTTACAGCCTATTTGTTGCAACTCAAGAGTCACTACAACCAGTAATGATTCTCAAATAAATTTCAGTTCGTCGCGGCGTAACACTTGATTTTCAACAATCAGGAGAACTCACGCCGTGGCCCTACTTCAGACAGCTCCCTGCAGCCAACTGCTGAGTGGAATAACTTGTAATTGCACACGAATCCTGGAAAAGGAAATCTCGCAACTAGTGCTGTCATCTACGAGCGAGGCCGAGAACTTTACAGATCATTCTCGTAGTATACAGTACGTAGGTCAGATAGAGTAATTCCTGTCCCAACCGCCTGACTTGGTCTCCGTCACGGGTAGCCCATACACACTGACCAATCGCGGACATTCTCGCAGCCGTTCTGTAGCGCCACTGTGCCTCTGTGCCCGGCAGAGACGTCGCACGAGTACGCGGTGCCGGAGCAGGGCGGGCTGTCGCTGCCGCCGTTCCTGGCGACGCCGCCGCCGGCGCGCAGCGACCGCCACACGCCGGCCGCCTCCTCCACCAGCCGCAGCACCACCTCCACCGCCACCAAGTCGGACAGCTCCGCCAGCAACAAGGTCGGTACCCTCTCAGTCAGCTCCTCCTCACGCACGTAATCACAACAAAATACATTACTGGCAATTAAAATTGCTACCCCAAAAAGAAATGCAGATGATAAACGGGTATTCATTGGACAAATATATTATACTAGAATTGACTTGTGATTACATTTACACGCAATTTAGAGGCATAGATCCTGAGAAATCAGTACCCAGAACAACCACCTCTGGCCGTAATAACGGCCTTGATACGCCTGGGCATTGAGTCAAACGGATGGCGTGTACATGTAGAGCTGCCCATGCAGCGTCAACACGATACCACAGTTCATCAAGAGTAGTGACTGGCGTATTGGGACGAGCCAGTTGCTCGGCCACCATTGACCAGACGTTTCCAATTGCTGAGAGATCTGGAGAATGTGCTGGACAGGGCAGCAGTCGAACATTTTCTGTATACAGAAATGCCCGTACAGGACCTGCAACATGCGATCGTGCATTATTCCGCTGAAATGTACGGTTTCGCAGGGATCGAATGAAGAGTAGAGCCACGGGTCGTAACACATCTGAAATGTAACGTCCACTGTTGAAAGTGCCGTCAATGCGAACAAGAGGTGACCGAGACGTGTAACCAATGGCACCCCATACATCACTCCGGGTGATACGCCAGTATGGCGATGACGAATACAAGCTTCCAATGTGCGTTCACCGCGATGTCGCCAAACACGGATGCGACCATCATGACCACGCCCGGGTTCCCGGGTTCGATTCCCGGCGGGGTCAGGGATTTTCTCTGCCTCGTGATGGCTGGGTGTTGTGTGATGTCCTTAGGTTAGTTAGGTTTAAGTAGTTCTAAGTTCTAGGGGACTGATGACGATAGATGTTAAGTCCCATAGTGCTCATAGCCATTTCACCATCATGACGCTGTAAACAGAACCTGGATTCATCCGAAAAAATGACGTTTATCAATTCGTGACCCAGGTTCGTCGTCAGGTACACCATCGCAGGCGCTCCTGTCTGTGATGCAGCGTCAAGGGTAACCGCAGCCATAGTTTCCGAGCTGATAGTCCATGCTGTTACAAACGTCGTCGAACTGTTCGTGCAGATGGTTGTCTTGCAAACGTCCCCATCTGTTGACTCAGGGATCGAGACGTGGCTGCGCGATCCGTTACATGCGGATAAGATGCATGTCATCTCGACTGCTAGTGATACGAGGCCGTTGGGATCCAGCACGGCGTTCCGTATTACCCTCCTGAACCCACCGATTCCATATTCTGCTAACAGTCATTGGATCGACCAACGCGAGCAGCAGTGTCGCGATACGATAAACCGCAATCGCGATAGGCTACAATCCGACCTTTATGGAAGTCGGAAACGTGATGGCATGCATTTCTCAGCCTTACATGAGGCATCAGAACAACGTTTCACCAGGCAACGCCGGTCAACTGCTGTTTGTGTATGAGAAATTGGTTGGAAACTTTCCTCATGTCAGCACGTTGCAGGTGTCACCACCGGAGCCAACCTTGTGTGAATGAAAAGCAAATCATTTGCTTATCGCAGCATCTTCTTCCTGTCGGTTAAATTTCACGTCTGTAGCACTTCATCTTCGTGGTGTAGCAATTTTAATGGCCAGATGTGAATCTCTGGTGGATACGAAAGCTTTTCATTTATGGCCTTCATATTTTTGTGTGTATCCTCCTTTATTCATATACTTCTGCGAAAAAGTAAACTGGTACTGTGCCAAGTGTGGGGCGGCGGATGAGTTTGTAAAAATAATTTGCTGCATAAATGCTTGCATGTTGAATCAGTTTCTGGCTTTTAGAATGTTGTTAATGCTGTCTTTCGCCGTTCTCAACACTGGCTCTCTATTTACTTTTTGGCACCCAGAAAGTGATTTAATAAAACATGGAACCAGTAATTAGAGATCCTAGTGCCCACTTTATCTGAGAATGTTATTATAGCTGCAGCTTATAGCTCTGAGGAATTAGGAGATTGTCCAGGATTTCTAATCAAAAACGGTTTTCCAAAATAGTTGAGTATATTCTGAAATTCACTGATAAAAACCACAAGTATCCCTGCAACCTAACTAACAGAGCAGTTCAGAGTCTAATGCGCTGATGCAACTATAAATGTCCGAATTAAATGTTAAAAAGAATGCTCGCCATAATTTGATGAAAATATTTCATCAAACGCCACGCTAAATATTTGGTAGAATGTCTGTCCCGCGACGGCACGTGAAAATACGACAATACGCAAACTGAAACTAGATAATGAAAATCATCCCAGAATTAACACTTCACATGAAATGTTTTCACGGTTCCACGTATCTCTAGTAACTTAATACGGCACCCGAGGCTGTTTGTAGCAGTGACACTGATGCGACGCGGCTCCCGACACAGATGGCGTGTCATTCAGCGTCTGGAGAGAACTGGGGCCTTCCTTCCTCGCGCAGCGTTCTTATATATATAGCCGCGGTGCGGACGGCTAAGGGAACGCCTGATCAAATCGGATCTCCCGACTAGCCGCTGGGCTAGTAACGCACCACTTCAAGTTACATAATAATTTATAGCTTCTTTTGCTGATAGCCGACGAAGCTCTTAATTTAAACGTGCATTCAGCACGCAGGTAAGTATTAATAATAAAATTTTGACGTGGCTAAGTTAAATATTTTGGGCGAGAGAGTTAATTAAATTACACTGCACGCAGTAGATGAGCTCTGAACTGGCCCTTTTGAGATCCGCTATCGCTATAATTTTATAGGTATTAAAAAGAAACTTTACACATCTTCGTAGTCATAGCGGACCTCCAACCTATTTAAATCTAAACATCCTAGCCTTATTTATTAGCCTACTTAATCTATCTTGCTTCCTTCAGTTTTGAGATGAAAACCAGAAAATCATGAATTTCCACTAAAATCTTAATTTGTGAAATCCAAAGTACTGTTTTTATTAAATCATTATGAAAGATTAATCTAAATATAAATTTTGAAGTCTCTAGCTCTTTTCTGTTGCGCCAATGATTTTTTCAGAAAAACGTCCAAATTTCGAAAATGGCTGAAGTTATCGAACTGATATTTAACACACATTAATTTAGTATTACTTCTGACATGCCAGAAACGTTTTAGGTCATTTGCTTGATTTTTAAGGTATTGCGCAACATTTATGACGTCAGAGCTAGTTACAGCAGACTGGCTGGCACACAATGGAAACTGATGAGGATTTACTACAGTGTGAGTAGGCTGCTTCCCTACACAAGTGAGAAATCAGCGCTCTTCAACATTTATTGAACAGGCGTCCAGTCCTACACACTTAATTTAAATGTTAAACTACCTCTAACCCCTATTTTAAACAGACATAAAAAGTCTCCTACTTAACGCCTACAGGCGGCCCACAACTGGCTTAAGCTAATTGAACATATCCATTGCATTCATCCACCAATCTTCATATTTGCAGGGTCTAGATCCAACCCATTATCTGGTATACTAGTAATGCCCGTATATCTGCTCTATCCAGTTTATACCAGTCTCCCCATTTATGTCAGCACCATGCTCCGTTATGTTTACCGTATCTGCTTACACTCTCCTACTCTAATGCTATGCGAATTTATCATATTCTCTTCCTTCCACACTCGCGCTTAACTTCTCCGTAATTCTGTACACCCTGAAACTCCAGAACTCTTTTCTCCATGGTAAACAGCCGTGACTTGTTGCCGGACCAACACCCAAACGTCCCACCAACTATACACTGTCATATGCCACCAACAAAACTGCAACATCATTCTCCTCGCAGACAATTCAGTTCATACATCGTCACCTTATTATCTAATCCACTTTTGTTACCCTTTACGACATCTCAGTTCCCTTCTCTTTTTCCCATTTTTTTCAGCTCTCTCCATAAACGTGTCATGCCTCTATCCTAATTACTTCCTTCCTAAAATTCCACTTCTTCTGCAACCCATTCTTTCACATTATTCAAGGATCATTCAATAACAGACAAATAACCATACAGCAAAAATCGTTTATTAAATCAGTACAAATTTTTGTCTACTTTTCCACGTAATCCCCACAAACTTCTAAGTTATCACCCATCGTATTACGAGACATATCCCCTCAGTGGAAGACTGCTTATTATGAATTTTTCTTTGGCTTTTCGTTGCCTTTGAACTTGACGCCATGCAAAGATCGTTTCATTGGACGAAACAGATAAAAATTCGAAGTGCCAGGATCAGGCCTTTGAGTAGGATGAGACAGGAGCTCCCAACCACCTTTGATAATTTTTCCTGCATCAGAGGTGTTGTATAATTTCGAACATTTTCTTGAAGAAACAGCACACTTTTCCTCTAACAATTCAACACGTGCTTGTATTTATTTTAAATGGCTATGAGCACTATGGGACTTAACATCTATGGTCATCAGTCCCCTAGAACTTAGAACTACTTAAATCTAACTAACCTAAGGACATCACACACATCCAAGCCCGAGGCAGGATTCGAACCTGCGACCGTAGCAGTCACGCGGTTCCGGACTGAGCGGGTAGAACTGCGAGACCACCGCGGCCGGCTTGTATTTATTCTCAGTGTTGCTGGACCAGTAAGGAGCAGTGTTCGTGCTTCGCCAATAAATCACGCAAAATCTACCCCGGGCACTACAAAGGTTAGCATGATCTCATCAACTGATGTTTGCTTTTTGAATTTCTTCCGGACAAGCATTTCAGGATGTTTCCTCTGTAAGCTGTGAAACTTGGACTCCGGCGCGAAATTATATATCCATGTTTCATCACAGTTCGATGTCATGTCCAAAAATACATCGCTACTGGTAAGATTTCTGAGCTCGGTCCAAATGAGCGGCCTCAGTACTTTGTGCTAAATGGTAAACTTCCTGGACACCCACACAAGTATTACGGCAGTAAATGTTATGATGGAATCAATTGTACCAATATACACTCCACATTTTTCAGCAGACTCTTCAAGTGTAAATTCTCAGACTTGATGGGAAAATGAACATGAGGTGGCAAAGTCAATGTAGATGCTGCAAGTGGACGGGAAGCGGGTTTCACGAGATATTCATGAATAGTGCGCTGGACAGCCATCGTACGAAGTAGGACATCTTACATTATTATTGGCAAAATAATATCTGAAGAATCACCATACATTCGGTCATTTTCATTACCATCTGTGATGTGTAGGCCAGTTATCGAAGTACGTAACACACCGCACCAAACACTGACACCCCAGGAGCGCTGAAGCTGGACTTGTCTTAACCAGTGGGGAGTCTCCACTGCCCAATAATGCATGTTATGCCGATTCACGTGACCGCGATTCGTAAACGTTGGTTCATCAGAGAAAATTATCAGTGAATGAAAATCATCATTGGCAAGTTGTTGTATCCAACTGCAAAAGTTCAAGCCCGTGTAGGCTTGCTGCAGCGACGGCTGACATGAGTGGTATTGTGTTCATGCAGTACGCACGAGCATTTCGTTGCGAAATTCCTGTATCTCGTGTGATTTGGCTCCCAATTATGTGAGGATTTGCAGCAGTTGCGGCTGAAACATCCGCTGCTGTATTTTCGTTCGTCGCAGGCTGTGGTCGGATTTTTCGTGTGGGTTGAACACGTCCAGTTGTAGTAAACAGTACGATAATACAGCGAAATGTCGTTGCAGAAGTAACATTCCTCTCAGGGGATTGGTTCGGATACCGTTGACGATCTTCTCCTACATGCCTATTTGATGTAAAATGCGAAGCACCTGATATCTACTCTCTCTGCAATTGTCAACATCATTGCACGCGCAAGAAGAGATGTTTTCGGGTAGAATGTTCGCAGTAAAGTGAACCGCGACTGCTTCACAGCGCCATTTCCAAGTTCGTCGTTCGCGGTACAGCCACAGGCGCGCTCGACACAATGGAACTACATCCTTGCACCTAGAGGATTTGCACATACAGCGAGAGTCTGACCACAAACTGCGGCGCATGTTCGCCGTCCGTGTATCTCTGGCTGTTATTTGAATGGTACAAAATGTATCGCAGACAACGGTTAACACATCGAACATTCCCCTATCACTTTTCAACAGTTAGCAACCCATTCTGATTTGTGTAGACTGCAGCACCATCCACCACGCAACGATAAAACTGTTCAAAAGTTACATATTTTTTCCGGAGGATCCGAATCGGCAATAAAAATTGGGCGTTCCTATTCACTGTATGCTCCTTTTCGAGAGGAACAACTTTTATTACAAACTTTCTTTTAATCCGGGTTGTAGCGTCCCTGATATTTCCAAAAAAGTTTTACCCACCCCACTCTGTACATACATTAAGGAAGAAAGACGAACTGTGGAGCCTGTAGCGCAATTAAAATTTCTACAGAGAATAATTTATTTTCTTTTTTTTTTTTTTTTTTTTTTTTTTTTTTTTTTTTTTTTTTTTTTTTTTTTTTTTTTTTAAATCCACGAACAATGATTACAGAAGCAGACACAGGAGTTATAGGGCTGTAGGACCTAGGATCGTGATACCGTCGTGTAGTTCGATCAATGTAGCAACTGTTCTTCTCTAGAGTGTTGTACGGTGGTCGGGAAGAAAAGCAAATGCCATATGCTTACGCCAACAGTTGCAACATGATCAACATTTTTGTCCGCAGTTTTTCTCCATCACGAGAGAAGAGCATGTACCCCTGCTTCATCAGCAAGGTTCATAAAAAAGAATCCAAGTCGAGTCTCCAGTTACAATTTTCGATAGAAACTCCTCTCCGTCCACACTGAAACGCTGCAGTAGATTAGATGCAATTGTTTTCCTGTCACCTCTATTCTGGTCGGTCACCACTTTCGGTACCCAACGTCCACAAACATGAAGTAGATTTTTACCCTCCACGCTGCCCTCCAATACTAAATTGGTGATCCCTTGATGCCTCAGAACATGTCCTACCAACCGATCCCTTCTTCTGGTCAAGTTGTGCCACAAACTCCTTTACTACTTTAAGTGTCTCATTTCCTAACCTAATTCCATCAGCATCATCCGACTTAATTCTACTACATTCCATTATACTCGTTTTGCTTTTGTTGATGTTCATCTTATACCCTCCTTTCGAGACACTGTCCATTCCGTTCAACTGCTCTTCCAAGTCCTTTGCTGTCTCTGACAGAATTACAATGTCATCGGCGAACCTCAAAGTTTTTATTTCTTCTCCATGGATTTTAATACCTACTCCGAATTTTTCTTTTGTTTCCTTTACTGCTTGCTCAATATACAGATTGAATAACATCGGGGAGAGGCTACAACCCTGTCTTACTCCCTTCCCAACCACTGCTTCCCTTTCATGTCCCTCGACTCTTATAACTGTCATCTGGTTTCGGTACAAATTGTAAATAGCCTTTCGCTCCCTGTATTTTACCCCTGCCACCCTTTAGAATTTGAAAGAGAGTATTCCAGTCGGCATTGTCAAAAGCTTTCTCTAAGTCTACAAATGCTAGAAACGTAGGTTTGCCTTTCCTTAATCTTTCTTCTAAGATAAGTCGTAAGGTCAGTATTGCCTCACGTGTTCCAGTGTTTCTACGGAATCCAAACTGATCTTCCCCGAGGTCGGCTTCTACTAGTTTTTCCATTCGCCTGTAAAGAATTCGTGTTAGTATTTAGCAGCTGTGGCTTATTAAACTGATTGTTCGGTAATTTTCACATCTGTCAACACCTGCTTTCTTTGGGATTGGAATTATTATATTCTTCTTGAAGTCTGAGGGTATTTCACCTGTTTCATACATCTTGCTCACCAGATGGTAGAGTTTCGACAGAAGTGGCTCTCCCAAGGCCGTCAGTAGTTCCAATGGAATGTTGTCTACTCCGGGGGCCTTGTTCCGACTCAGGTCTTTCAGTGCTCTGTCAAACTCTTCACGCAGTATCATATCTCCTATTTCATCTTCATCTACATCCTCTCCCATTTCCATAATATTGTCCTCAAGTACATCGCCCTTGTATAGACCCTCTATATACATGATGTTGTGTTTAAATAGGTACGGTAGTGTTTCTGCAATCTTTCAGAGAGGACCGCAATGACGCTTGCCCGGGAGTGAGTGTTGGACAGCTCATAGCAGCTCCGAGTTGCCGCGATACCGAATAACGTGAGGTGCTGCGATGGGCCGGTTCCTTCTTTTGGACAGTCATTCCAGCCTCCCCACAAGAGTGAATCTTTCGTCTGCGCTTTTACTAGATATCCAAAGCTCACACCCTATCCGCTACCAAGTATGATTACCAGGTCTCGGCTGAAATTGTAGTCGTTTATTCTAATCTCAGTCGCTTCCTTTCCCAGGTCTCAGCTGAAATTTTAGTGGTTTATTCTAATTTCGGTCGCTTCCTTGATAATGTAGTCCCAATATGATGACGCTTGAGCCAAGACGCCATTCTTACCAAATTTTATTTTGGGCCATTTCCCCAGACAATGTTTACGCATGGCAATTTCTAAAGCTCCCGTTGATTAATGTGTTGCGTATGCTTAAGACCGCAGTAAGCAACAGTGCGAAAGTCTGTTCTGTATACATGCTACGGCGTTCAAAGATGACACCATGCACACTGGACACTGGAAGTCTACGTCGTCTTTAACAAGGCGTAGCATATCTCGTATCTTGAAGGCCTCAGCGCATGTCCCAGAAGTGCGCATCCTCTCTTGCTGGTTGTTGCCTCACAGTACGGAAGGAATCCAGCCGGCTTGGACTCTTTTGGCTGTTCAGGAGACCTTCGTCAGTGGCATATGAAAGCGTTCACAATGCCTACCTTGCTGTAACCATTTTTTCTAAACAGGCGTCTCAGCTGGTACATTTCAGATTGTAGATGGTCATCGCCAGAAATAATCTTTGCTCTGTATACTAACGTGTTCAGGACCGCTTTCTTGTGTAGCGGGCACAGTCTATGTGATCGACGCATTGTTGCAATGCATTTCAACCGCAAGGCCGTATCAGCAAGGAGTCGTCCATTTACCGTAGAAATCAAGACGGACGCAACGTCGCAGAGTTCAGAGCTTGCTCCTCACCGTGCTCCATGAAGATGTTCGCTGCGGCCGGAGACAGTGGGATCCCATCACCATGCCATCCACCATTTCATAATTATTCACTTATTTCTATTTATGAACCTTTTTTTCATTTACGACAATGGAGTCAAAAAGGAAACTGACAGATCGCACGAGAGTGCAATACCTTATCAGGATACGCCCACCACTTAACATAACAATTACTTCCCTTTATAGTCTCTATTGTGATTTTGTTCCTGCAAGTGGAAACAGAAAATGAAATGCCCTAGAAATATTTCGTGCGGTTTATATGTTTGCCGTGTGCACTGACTGACGTGCATTTGCAAAATGATCCCCGAAATCCGTTGTCTGTCACCCAGTACACTACTTCATTTGTCAAAATTGACATCACATAGCATCGAGAACTGCGAGAGATCTGCGTTTTGGCACTTGCAGTAAGTGTCTTTAAAATATTCAGTGGTAACGTAAATGCTGGCAGCCAGTTGATCACTTCATATCCCAAGTACGTAAAAATGTACGGGGTGGGCATTAAGTCTTCCTGTGAAAAAAAAAAAAAAATTCTTAGGAACTATGCTACATACAGCTATCCAGTTTGTTGCAAACGCCAGATTAGCTCAGAAATATTTTTGTGGATACACTTCTACATGTGCTCCATTTTGTAGTCCATAGAACGTCTAGGAGATACTCAGATTATTTGCATGTCTTTGGCAGTATCTCTTGCCTTACCGCCTGTGCTGCATCTCGTATTCATGCCGTAAGAGTTTCTACACCAGGAACAGGTGAACTGAACGGTTGATCCTTAGCGATTCTTACAATGTGGTGGCCATGATACTGGACCGTGTCTACCGGTACATTGCTCCGGAAAGGTTTCATCGAAAAACTGGCGAACAAATAACTCTAGTGTGGCAATGCACCACCTTGTGGAAACACCACCAATGGCTGAAATTCTTGCGATTGAGGAGTCAGCGCGCATGTAGAAGTTTATCCGTTAAAACTTAGTGTGTCAAACTACCATTTCGAAAAACCTGCTTATCTACATCTAGCATAATTCCTTAGTTATACGTTTTTATTCGCAGGGAAAGACTTTATCGAGTACTTGTTCGCTTCATTCATAATTTTTATCGTCAGTAGCGACACCTCTGAGCAAAGGATGTCAATCCGTTCCTCGATTCTATGAATTAGACGTTGTTAAACGATTAGATGACGTAGTACCTAATTTATTGACTTCTACTGCGTGTCACAGCGTTGCTTTGCGCAACAGAATGTGGCGCTACAGCATAAGTGATGTAAGCAGAAAGGATTTTCTGGTCGATGTGTCAGACATACTAGATTCTGAAATGTCACAGCAGAACAGTGACCATTCCGTGCACCATTACTAAAACTAGCTTGATTTTCTCCATGGATTGGGAACATTTGATATATTAGGTTCGTGTTGGCACAAAATCGGCTTTATTAAAAGGTGTTGCTATTAATAAATGATCATAGGCACGCCTCCTCTCATCTAAGCAAATATAAAACGACGTTCTTAACAAACTGACTCAGCGAACAAGATGATATTACACTAGATAAAGGAATTATAAAAAATATCTTATTAATAAACATAATTTCAACCACCAAATACGCGACTTTCACAAATGGCAGATTGTTACTGCCCGCCGCCTGGGAATGATAGTCTCGAAAACGGCGAGGCTAGTTGCGTTCGCGAGCTACGGTCGTAAGCGGCTATTGAAAGTGGTCGAAGCATTGTGAAACCACGTGTATGCGACAAGGACCTGTACGTGGCACTGGCCCAGTTAAATACAGAAACCTGATGAAGGACAGTTGTAACTGAGACTGAAACGTGGGTCTACGAAACAGTGACACATCGGGAAAAGTTGTATTGAACAATATTTTCTGGTCTTTAAAAACATATTACCAATTACTGACGCAGAGCGCATTTAAAGACTCTAAAGACTCTATGGAAATCCTGACTAAGAATGAATAATAAGAACGTTATCAGAGAGTATATTACGTTTACATCACATGGTCTTTGTGCCATGAGGTGGTGTTCCCCTCGCTCACGCTGTACTTTCGCCTACAGTCCAGCAACCTGCAGGAGGCGCTGGCGGCGCTCAAGATGCGGCTACAGCAGGCCACTCTGCCGGAGTTTCCCAGGCACAGGTTGCGCATGATCTCCAGGATATCCGACGGCGCCTTTGGAACCGTAAGTACTCCATTGTACCACTTCATCTTAATAGCATAGAAATCATTGCTACAAACATAATGCATAACTACGTTTTACTCACTGCAGTGGGTAATGCTTCTGTGTATGATCCGTCCTTGAAAAATGCAGAAGGGCTATACACTGATGAGCAAAACATTGACACTTTCCACCTCAGAACCGAATGCCTGATGGCATCGCTCACGTGACGTGGTAACGAGTATGGGCGAAAGGAGATCAATTATACACTCACGCTCATGAATTGAGAATAATTGCAGAATGTGGTGCCACACAACGTGGCACTACACAAAACTGGCGCTAATAGCATTGGCAAACAGGGAACACACATGACTCACATCTGTAAGTCCACGGTATTGGTGATAAGTTGAGAAGACCGTCACGAAACACATGTGCTACAAAACGCCACTCTTTCCTGCGCATCAATATGGGATATGATCACCGTGCACACGTACACAGGCTGTACAACGGGTTGGCATACTCTGGATGAGGTGGTCGAGCAGCTGCTGGGGTGTAGCTTCCCATTCGTACACCAGTGCCTGTCGGAGCACCTGAAGTATCGTAGGTGTTTGAAGAAGTGCAGCGATACGTCGACCGAGAGCATCCCAGACGTGCTCGATGGGGTTTAGGTCTGCAGAACAGGCTGGCCACTCCACTCGCCTGAAATCTTCTGTTTCAAGGTACTCCACCACGATGGCAGCTCGGTGGGGCTGTGCTTTATCATCCATCAGGAGGAAGGTGGGACCCAATGCACCCCTGAAAATGTGGAGATACTGGTGCAAAAAGACGTCCCGATACATCTGACCTGTTACAGTTCCTCTGTCAGAGACATGCAGGGGTGTATGCGCACCAGTTATAATCCCATCCCACACCATCAAACCATGACCATACAGATCCCTTTCAAGGATACTAAGGGGTTGGTATCCGGTTCCTGATTCACGCCAGACGGAAGCCCAGCGAGAATCACTGTTCAGACTTCGCCTGGACTCGTCCGTGAACATAACCTGGCACCACTGTTCCAATGACCATGTACTGTGTTCTTGACACCAGGCTTTGCGGGCTCTCCTGTGACCTGGGATCAGTGGAATGCACCTTACAGGTCCCCGGGCGAATAAACCATGTCTGTTCTGTCGTCTGTAGACTGTGTGTCTGGAGACAACTGTTCCAGTGGCTGAGGTAAGGTCCCGAGCAAGGCTACCTGCAGTAATTCGTGGTCGTCTGTGGGCACTGATGGTGAATATCGGTGTTCTTGCGGTGTTGTACACTACGGACGTCCCGTACTGTAGCGCCTGGACACGTTTTCTGTCTGCTGGAATCGTTGATATAATCGTGAGATCACACTTTGTGGCACACGGAGGGTCCGTGCTACGACCTGATGTGTTTGACTAGCCTCCAGTCGGCCTAGTATTCTACCTCTCATAACGTAATTAATATGTTTTCTTTGAGCCATTTTCAACACACAGTCACCATTAGCACGTCTGGAAACGTGTGCACACTTACTCGCTGCACCGTACACTGACGTGCACCAACGCACCTCTGCGTATGTGGGCTGCTGCCAGCGCCACCGTGCGACGATCGCAGGGCAAATGTACCGCATAGTCATACCCCGAGATGATTTAAACCCGCAAACCGTCCACCAGAGTTTGTTTCAGCACGTATCAGCATCATCCTTAATTTATGAGCATGAGTGTAGCTACGATACGAGCTGCGAAAGGAGAAAACCACTGACGTAAACGACTTCGTGTTTACCTGAGATCGTCAGTGAACGCAGGTGGCGATATTCTATATTTGAATTTCTAGTATCCTTTTGGAACGCTTCAATGCCTAGGTAACAAGTGCTGAGCATTCTGTACAATGTCGAATATGTGGCAAGTTCTGTGATTATGAATCTGAAGGTGGTAACTTTACTGGATGAAACCGGTTAACTATATAATAAAACTTTCTATTTAGACATAAAGTGTTCTAAAAGGATACTAGACTGTCAAATACTCGTCTTTTACTGCCCGCCGCCTGGGAATGATAGTCTCGGAAACGGCGAAGCTAGTTGCGTTCGCCAGCTACGGTCGTAAGTGGCTATGGAAAGTGGTAGAGGCATGGTGCAAACACGTGTGTGCGACAAGGTGTTGGCTTTCCATAGTTTTTTTTATTACATCCTGTCCTGATTAGCCTTTATCTAGGTTAACAGCTGCTACAAACATGCACCGCATCTCGGATGCAGACCAGTGACAGCAGTATTATGATGTGAGCGGCATTCACCTGGACTTGCGTGACGCTTGTGGTAGTAAACGAAGGTACAATGACTGCTGCGGACTACTTTAACGTTACTGCAGAACACCTCCATCCCTTCATCCTTGATGCCTTCCCTAATGGCGTTGGCATCCTTCAGCAGGATAAATGAAGGAAGTAAGTAATACGGGGGGCTAACGTCCTGTCGACATCGACGTCATTACAAGCCGAGTACGAGCTCTGTTCGTTTCGAAGACGGGGAAGGAAATCGGCCATGTCCTTCTAAAGCAACATTCGCGGCATTTGTGTGGAGTGAGTGAGATCATGTAAAACATCAGATGGCCAGATGAGAATCCAGCAGCATAACTGCCTGTGTCACAAAGCGAGAATCGGAATACAGTGGTTCGAGATGCATGATAGTGACCTCACGGTGATTTCTTGGCCACCAAATTCGACTTATCCGAACCCGACGAACATCTCTGGAGACCAGCTCCATCCCTAATGAACGTGTGTTGTGTGACCTGTGTGTAGACATTTGGTGCCAGATACCTCAGAAATCTGCCAAGGGCTTGACGAATTCACCCCAAGTAGACTTGCTGCTGTACAGTGCTCCATAGGAGGAGCAATAGGCTTGACTAATTCATGCCAAGTAGACTCGCTGCTGTATGGCGTTCCAGGGGAGGAGCAATAAGCTTGACGAATTCATGCCAAGTAGATTCGCTGCTGTATGGCGTTCCAGGGGAGGAGCAATAGGCTTGATGAATTCATGCCAAGTAGACTCGCTGCTGTATGGCGCTCCAGAAGAGGATCAATAGGCTTGACGAATTCATGCCAAGTAGACTCGCTGCTGTATGGCATTCCAGGGGAGGAGCAATAGGCTTGACGAATTCATGTCAAGTAGACTCGCTACTGTATGGCGTTCCAGGGGAGGAGCAATAGGCTTGACGAATTCATGCCAAGTAGACTCGCTGCTGTATGGCGCTCCAGAGGAGGAGCAATAGGCTTGACGAATTCATGCCAAGTAGACTCGCTGCTGTATGGCGCTCCAGAAGAGGATCAATTGGCTTGACGAATTCATGCCAAGTAGACTCGCTGCTGTATGGTGTTCCAGGGGAGGAGCAATATGCTTGACGAACTCATGTCACGTAGACTCGCTGCTGTATGGGGCTCCAGAGCAGGAGCAATAAGCTTGACGAATTCATGCCAAGTAGACTCGCTGCTGTATAGCGCTCCAGAGGAGGAGCAATAGGCTTGACGAATTCATGCTAAGTAGACTCGCTGCTGTATGATGTTCCAGGGGAGGAGCAATAAGCTTGACGAATTCATGCCAAGTAGACTCGCTGCTGTATGGCGCTCCAGTGGAGGAGCAATAGGCTTGACGAATTCATGCCAAGTAGACTCGCTGCTGTATGGCGCTCCAGAAGAGGATCAATAGGCTTGACGAATTCATGCCAAGTCGACTCGCTGCTGTATGATGTTCCAGGGGAGGAGCAATAAGCTTGACGAATTCATGGGAAGTAGACTCGCTGCTGTGTGGCGCTCCAGAGGAGGAGCAATAGGCTTGACGAATTCATGCCAAGTAGACTCGCTGCTGTAGGGCGCTCCAGAAGAGGATCAATAGGCTTGACGAATTCATGCCAAGTCGACTCGCTGCTGTATGATGTTCCAGGGGAGGAGCAATAGGCTTGGTGAATTCATGTCATGTAGACTCGCTGCTGTATGGCGCTCCAGAGGAGGAGCAATAGGCTTGACGAATTCATGCCAAGTAGACTCGCTGCTGTATGATGTTCCAGGGGAGGAGCAATAGGCTTGATGAATTCATGTCACGTAGACTCGCTGCTGTATGGCGCTCCAGAGGAGGAGCAATAGGCTTGACGAATTCATGCCAAGTAGACTCGCTGCTGTATGGCGTACCAGAGGCGGAGCAATAGGTTATCACCCAGACAGTCACAATGTTTAGGCTCATCAGTGTATATATTGCGGCCATCTCCTCAATTTAGTTTTCATATGTGGCAGTGGCTAGAATTTAAGGTACCGGAATTAGAAATTTTTTCTAGCTTTTGCTGGACCATAGATTTAAGTAAAATTTTTGAGTTATAAAACTCAATGAAATTATTAGTGGCCAATAAGACAGTAATCTGCTCCATGAAACGTGTGCAAATAGCACTGATGGCCAAAAGGCGAGCTTCAAATGAATACTTAAAATATGAATGACGACGCTCTCTAATTAATATCAAAGACTCACAACCTTCTACTTCATTCCAAACGTAAAGCAGCTTCGGCAGCCACTGTTACCGTTACGATGTTTTATCACACATCTCCATTAACATGACGTAAGGTATTTCATAGAACGCGATCACCTATTCAGTCACCGTTATTAGATGATTCTTATTTGTAGCAACGTAATAGATTTACAAGAAAACAGTGCACCTCAGATATCATTAAATTAAATTTAAGTCCTTGAAGTGTTGTATGTACGTAAAAAGCAGAATACAGATGTCTGAAGTTTAATCTGTAGTTCATTCCATTTACGTTCATCTGGTATCGTTGGAAATCAGAGAGCTACAATGTTCTCTTTTGAACAATGTTATGCTGACAAGAGGTAGTATCACTTGTTATTATAAAACTCTGCATGTTACGTTTTGAAACTCGAACGTAGTTACAAGTCTGACCTGATAACAAAAATAATTAAGAACTCAAGAGCCTCCACAGGTCGTGGACCTTGCCGCGGTGTTGTGGGTTGCGAGTCTCAGCGACACGCGTAGTCGTAATTGAACACATTAGAGTGGTATCAGTTGGGGGGGGGGGGGGCAGAGTGATATTTTCAATAGCTACAGGTGCAGTAATCTGGCTGACTGACAGCTATGGCCTTGTACCATTAGCCGACATTTCGTTGACGTGTTGGTACTGTGAACCTCTGAAAGCAGGATGAACAACGGTAGTTAAAAAATAGTTCAAATGGCTCTGAGCACTATGGTACTCAACTGCTGTGGTCATAAGTCCCCTAGAACTTAGAACTACTTAAACCTAACCAACCTAAGGACATCACACACATCCATGCCCGAGGCAGGATTCGAACCTGAGACCGTAGTGGTCGTGCGGTTCCAGACTGTAGCGCCTTTAGCCGCTTGGCCACTCCGGCCGGCACAACGGTAGTTACATGGCTTGGTAAAAATATAGAAACACCGCGAGAAATGCATGCGTGAAGATAATTGTAGATACTGGACAAGTATGCAGGTTACGCCGTTGTATATGACAGTATATGACAACGAACGGCACCTGTTTAATGTTCTAAGCACGTTGCAAGTGTCAGTCGCGGTCAGAATAGTGTTCTGTGCAGTTGGGGAAGCACTATGTCGGAGCTAACTGGTTTCGAACGCTGCAGATTATTGGTGCTGGTATGGCGGATGCTTCCGTAACCTAGGTACCCGAAGTGTTTGGTGTTTAAAGAAGCACAGTGTCGAACATTTATACAGTATACAGAGAAAGCACAAAAGCATCATCCGCTGTCACAGCGCTAAGTAAGTCCTGTGTGATCGTGACGGCCTGTCGTCGATGACGACTGCGACGAAAAACAAGGGAACGACAGCTGCAAAAGTCACAGCAGAGTTTAAAATCACACTCGCGAATCCTCTCAGCACCACAGCAACATGACAGGAGCTCCATAAGAAGGGAATTGTAGGGTGAACTGGAATTCCAAAACTGCTCGTCAGTGACGCAAATGCACTTAACAGGAAAATATGGTACCGGAAACATAAAATCTGGACTATGGAGCAATGAAAGGGAGTCATTTGGTCGTATTAGTCTTATTTCACAGTGTTTCATACTTCCGGCCGACCTTACGTTCCAAGAGTGAAACATAGCATGATGTGGTGATCAGTTAGGCAGCCACATCATGGTATTCCATGGGCCCAAGGCTTACTCTGTAGGATCACGTAAATGCCACGGATTATGTGACCATTTCGGCTGGTCAGGTAAATCTGATGAATGTCAACGGTTTCATTATACCGTATAATGAACGGTAATGCGTTTTGTTTTTGGTGTTTCCATAGTTTCGTCTACCCTTTATACCCCTACTGTATAAGCATGGAGAGCTCCACCAAATCAATCTTCGGACTGAAGACCACAACAACAATTAAGATGAATTCACAGCTCACGTAACTAGAGGCTGGAGTAGTGTAGTCTGTGAAACTTCTGTGGATATCATAATTTCAGCGTGTGGCTGGATTCCATGAGAGTCGTCGCTGCACGGCATGTTCTAATTTTAGCGCCTTGACGTTGGCCGGCAGGTGTACGTGGCGGAGGCCGACGGCATCATGGAATTTGGCGGCGCTCCGACTCTCGGCAAGCGGCTGGTCGCCGTCAAGTCGCTGCCCATCGGAGCGGCCGAGAAGTCCAGGTAAGTGAGGGGCATCGCACCGTGGCCATTGGGGGTTATCACACTGCTCACTTACTGAACAAGTGGAACATAATGCACTGTTGATGGGTTTCTCTAGCTCTCGTCTCTGAATTTTCTGTAAAACTGATTGACCAGACTGCTACGACATTACCTGGGATGCATGGTACTTTACAATCTCGCTTACAGTAAAATGCTTCTAAATTTATGCCTGCACTCATGAGCTACCGAGCATTCTTGATGAGAAATAAGTGGGGCACTCACTAACTAATGCAACAATATTTGTTAAAGATGATTGATTTTAGTTAGGATTCCAATACATCATATTGCTCCTCACTGTTTTTTACTCCTAAACCATATATTTTAACGTAATCAAATAATTAGTGGAAGAGTCTATATGCCCGCATGGTACCACTCTATCTGTCGACATCTTAGCCCAGGTCTTGCTGCATCCCAATCATCGACGTAGTACTTCCCTGAGGGCTACTCCTCCATTGGGACAGACACGTGGAAGTCGGAAGTTGCGATATCCGGACTGTAGGGTGGATGAGGAAGAACAGTCCAGTGGAGTATTGTGAGCTCCTCTCGGCTGTATAGATTTGTGTGCGGCCTGGTATTGTCAAGGAGGAGAGTTCGTTTTCATTTTTGAGGTGGATTACACGCTTTAGTCGATTCTTCAATTTCCTGAGGCTAGCAAAATACACTTACGACTTGATCGTTGCATCATGACGGATTATATCAAATGGAATAACTCCTTCAGAATCCCAGAAGACCATTGTCATTACTTTACCGGCAGGGGAAGCAATTTCGTACTTTTCTTCGGAGGAGAGGTGGCATGGCGTCACTCTGTAGATTGCCATTTTCTTTCCGATTCGATGTTATGAAACCTTGTACATTGCCTGTGACGAAGTTCGACAAAATTTTTCGCCATCAGGCTTGTAACGCGCAGGCAATTCCACACAGACGATCCTTCGTTGCTCTATCTGGTCCTTCTGTTAGGCGGTGAGGAAGCCAGCGGGCCAACACGCTTACTGGTGGGCGAATGTGTTAGCACTAACAACGGAGACGTCCAGTTGTGCAGGGAGGTGTTTGATTGTGATCCGTCGATCACTTCTACTGGTACCCCACATTCCAACACTGCAGGAGTTAACAGCTGTGTGAGGCCGACCGGCGCTTGGAAGATCGGACATGTTTGCGCAACCTTGTTGCGAGGTGACGGACGCCTCGCTTAACAACTCACCGCGCCTTTGTTCACTGCCAGATCTCCATAGACATACTGCAAGCACCTGTGAGCATCTGCGAAGCACTGGTTCGCCAAAAGCAACTCAATGGCAACTACCTGCTTGAAACGCACCACAGTTACAGATGCCATTCTGAAAGCTCCGTATAGTTCAGCCACCTATCGCAACTTCATGAACTACAGGGGCTGAAGCGCGAATATTCCACGATTCCCTCAATAAATCCCGCATTCTTTCAACCGAAACTGACCGATAAGAAAAACGTGTTACATTTATTACTGAACGCTCCTTGAATATTTCCCGCTTACCGTTGGCGATTGGGAAGGAAGACTGTCTGCCCTTTCCTGCACATTTCCGAATTAATCTAATTTTACGCGATATATAAGTTCCATGATATTACGTTTCTTCTCTCTTATTGGAACATGGTACTTATGAATGTTAAAATACAGACTCAGCGCCTTTCTTGTAGCGGCTCTGCTAGTTTCTTGAGCATTTCTGTCCTGACTATACACACCAGTAACGCAGCTCGTATGTATCCCTTGGATATTTTTTCCGTCTTCCGTTAATTCAAGTTGATGCAGTTTCCATTACCAGTCAAAAATGCTCAGTAATTGGATGGATGAACGAACGCTTTTATAGCGACATCCGTCTTCAGCGAATCACACTTGCTTAGCAGTCTCCCCGACAGTTTCATTCTGACTTAAGACTTGCCCACGGCTATATTTACCAGGTCGTCCCATTACAAACCTCCCCGTTCGACGAAAGGAACGAAAAGCCGCTGTGAAAGTTGGTAATGTGTCCAAATATCTAAATTTGATCACATGTAATTAGTGAATGCAGGGTTTATATTCGAATGTCAATAATGACATTTTCTGCAGTCCCTAGTCAAGCGGCAGCGACAAACCATACATTTCAACTAAATTCCTGCTCATCCCCTTCATGTGCATTAATCGTGGCCAGAAATCGAAACACGGACTTGCAAGTCAAAACAGTCGAATATATTTTCATAGAAGAAGAAGCTTAAAATAATACAACCATCGTAATACCAAAAACGAAAAACATTAAGAACGATGTACAATAATAATTTCTGGGTAAAAAATGTAACGAGAAAACTGAATTTCGGTGCCTATTCGAACACGAAAAGTATACTAAGAACTGAAGAAATGTCTTCTCAGATCATGAAATTATTCAAAAACAAAAACGCGGCAAAGCACGGTAGCCATAGAGGAAATGTAGAGAGAGCTCAGTTATTAGTTTTAAATACTGATGAGTTTAACATACATACACTTGATATAAGTAAAAAACCAAAATAAAACGAGTCAAATACAAAAAATTAACATTATCTTTGTGAAATTTTCATTATCTCATGACTTTTGTTCACCTTAAAGTAGTGGATAGGTGAATACGCTGGTAATAACCATGGAAATGCATGTCATTCGTAATGGGGAGATTATGATCCAGCAAAGCAATGGATACAAGTGTCTGAACCAACGGAAATGATGCAGAAGAACTGAATTTTACAGTGTACGACGATAACTACTTACACAGTTAGTGATGTGCTATTAACGATACCAATAACAAATAACGATGTGATGAAGGTTTTTGTTCGATATCATCGTTGTGTTTCGGGTACTGATTGACGCCAGATGACGGAATATTCCTCACGAAAAATTGGGACACGATTTCCTAAGGAGTCTTTAATAAGAAAAACTCGGATGTGGATAAAAGGCGTGTACTAAACTCATAATCGGAGGTTTACTAGGACGTGAGATGTCCTGCTTACCAGTCGACCAGACATCCTGGCAAGTCATTTACCCCAATACGCCATCGTTATTTTTCCGTAATCTGTAAAGAGTGAGACGATTATTTACAGGAAACTTCTCGAAGTAAGCTAACTGGAACCAAAGTTTAGTATTATTGAGGCACTTGATCAATCACTCAGTGGCAATCACACTGGACAAGGTGCCGCACTGGTTATGATACAGGACTTTCCTTCCGGACGAGTGTCGCCCAGATTGACATCCGACCATACTTATTTGATGAGAGGAGGCGAATCGAATTGTGTTTCGTACAAAAATTCCGCTGACAGTCCACGTCCAGCTGAAAAAGTGTGTTCTTCCTTTGCCATCGACAACATTTATGAGTCCACTAAATCATATACTTGCTACAATTTGAACACCTTAGTTGGTTACTTTTAAATAGTCGTTTAAATCAAGATGAAAGTTCGGAAAACCAGTCAGCCAGATCATTTGTTTGTCTCCAAATGTTGAATCTTTTGTCATACACAGACTGGACTTCATGCGGGACGCCCGAATCCTCTCGGCGCTGGACGAGCCACACCTATCGCGGGTGCTCGGCGTTTGCACGCTGGAAGAGCCGATGGGCGTCGTGCTCGAGTACCTCGACCACGGAGACCTCAACCTGTTCCTCAGGCAACACCACCATGAAGACGACCCGTACATCACAGGCGCTAACACCGTAAGGTGAGACCAGTGCGTCGGTTTTTCACCTCTCAGGCTTTCCCTTCCCTATTTTTCAGTTGATTCGATCATGTACCACGTAATAGGACATACATATTGATCACCACAAATAACGCTTTGTCCAGAAGCTGCCTAGGGTACATTAACAAGCATGATTGCCTTCCATGTAACTTTATCGTTACGAAGATATGATAAGCAGTACATCTGTTTTACATAGCAAATTATATCATTTATTCGGTAATCCACTTCCTCTCATCAAGATCTTTTGAAAAAGTACCAAAGAGAGCCATTCGCGTAATCCTTACGGTATTAAATATGTAATACAAAACTGACTTTCACTTCTATACCAATAAGCAGCGCACAAACGTGGGGTAAAGTAAATCGCCCACTTGTGAAGCTGACCGTACACAAATGAGAACGGAAGTAAAATGCCCTTCGGCCATTCCGTCAACTTCCTTTAGCTGAAAGTTTCTTTGAGTACAGTGTACACCAACGAGAAGAAACTAAAAATGTATTCATCTAAGGAGAACACGACGGGGCCCTCACACGCTGAATATTTAGTGCGCAATAATACTGTGTCAATATATTGTGTTGAAGTGCGAGGCCACGAGCTTCACAATATTACTGCGTAATATTTACGCCCGGGCAGTGTCAGTTTGAGCTCTGTCATCGCAACGAACATCTAGGCATTTGATGATGTAGGACTTAGGTGTATTGATATCGTAGTTGCTACGTCCCGCAAAAAGGAAAGTAAGAGGATGCGGCGATGGGCGGAAAAACTATTTGGAAGGTGTTCTACGCACGACCGTAATAATCTGCTAAGAGAACTCGCAACAGAGGCAAACAACTGTCCAAAATTTTTAAGGATGAATGAGGAATCTTTCAACGAATTGGTAAACCTCGTTACACCTTACGTACACAGAACAAGGACTGATTATATACACGTCGGATTTTACTTTCCACAATGCTGGACGTGTTATAAAACCTCATAATAGTAAGGTACATGTCTGTGGAGTATCGGTATGTAGTGCTATTATGCATTTCTTTAATAAATAATTTAAACTTCTGAAATGAAGAGATAAACTGTGGCAGTGTTCTTTCCATGAACTTAAACACTTTTGTCTAAAGTTTCTGCAACTAGTTACTGAATACGTATTAAATATGTGCTGAAACTATTTCCCTGACCGTACTTCACCAAATGTTTCCTTTCATTTGTCTTGCTTGTGTTTCCTTATTCATATAGCGGCATTGTATCAACAGTTTCCATGTCTGCGAATCACGAAGTCTCCACAGGAACTGCCGTATAGTGCATAACGCCACCCTTACACAGCACAATATATTTCGCAATACACTGAGTGAGTGTGAGTATTTTTAAAGCTCTGCAATCCCTTCAATACACTGCGCGAACCGTCAATACCACTCTCAGACGGACAATAGTATTGCTCAGTTCTCATTATTATACAATAAATATCGAGCGTGTGAGGGCCCCTAAAGTTAGCAGAACAGTAATTGCAATGACATTTTCTTCGTTACATACGGATACATGTAGTACAGTACCGTAGCACTTTTAAAACGTATGCTGTGTACAGCAAAGGCAGTCCTTGATTAAACACTGCACATTTATTACTATTTTCTTAGTGCATTTACCCTGCGTTTTTATTTATTTTCTCGGAACTCTAGGAAGTGGATACGTTACACACCTGCACACCTACGCACCTGTGCTGCGTGCTAGTGCAGGAGAGTGAAAGTCAATTTTGCGATACTTTTTTAATAAAGTGATGTTTCCGGGAATAATATGCTGTGATAATAATAAACCTAAAAAATTTGTCCGTGGTAGGCTGTAATGCAATGCTTATTTTATCGTGCGATTAACTAATTTCGACTAAGCGTCGTTGTCAAGCACGTCTGTAACATATGCATATCGTGTCATTTTGAAAGCACTCTAAATTACAAGTAAAAAGTAGCCATATTACGTTATTTTACATATGGCTACTTCTTACGTGTAATTTAGAGTGATTTGAAAATGACGTGAATACAGATGTTACAAATGTGCTTTACAATGACGATTAGTAGAAATGAGCTAATCACACGATAAAATAAAAATCGCACTATAGACTACTACTTACCATGTTTACGTTTATTAAGCATCTAGAGGCTGTAGATCCCCACAAATACAAAACACTGTGATACGTTCTTGAGTTGGTATTGACTACTGAAAGTGGGTTGTTGAATAGATCATTTAGGGTGCGATTTAAAAAAGACAAACGCGGTTCATATCTTCGTAAAAAAATTCACAGGATAAGCAGTCACGCCAACTAATTTCCTTCTGGTCTCTAAACAGCATTTTCCTGGTACATTTCTCATGTTGCTTCTGGACAACAACTTATTTCGGAAGCTCAGATAAATGCGACACGCTATTCCCTTGCGATTCTTCTAGCACGGGTTGCGTTACTTCAATACATGGAAAACTTTATTTTATTATTCAACTTCATGACCAGTTGTCTAAGACGAAAAACTGCATTAATAGAAAGGGCAAGGTAAATAAATCATTTGCAATAGCGTTCTGCAAAGGTCAGTAGAGGGTTTTTAGGAAATCACTGTGAGAACTGGAACTCTTGTTACGGGAAATGAAATTTACAGCATGACAGGAGTAAGCGATTGCACAGACAATTCTCCAGTGGTTACAAGAGAGCGCCTGTACTTGTGTTGCTACATACAATGAGTCCTCTGTTCGGGGTCACCTCACACGTCACTTAGAACAATTAATGAAGTTGCCTTCTCGCGGAGAAACACTCATGTGACGACGACTCGTGAATGAGTGTCCCACGCAGACTGTCTTGTGTGAAGTTCAACGTGTTGAAGGTCGCAACCAATTTTTTCAGCAGACCAGCTTAGCTACAGTTCCAGCACTGAGAATAAGGCAGAAATGCGACTTATTTTTCGCAGTCATTTTCATTGTCGTCAGTGTAAAAATATGCTGTCCATTTAAAATTCCGAGTCTGTCACTATTACAATTTACACGTTCATGTTTCTACTGATGTTATTTTACGAAGCAACTAGGTTAGAAGCACTGAGAGACTCTCTGGCTTTGGTTTAAATGCTATAATTTACAAAGATACAACACTAAACAGTCGTCCACAACGGCAGTTATGGAAACTTGGTCTTTGTGCTGTTATCAGCTAGCTACAAATCCAACCACCTCTGTTAATTTTAAGAGGGAACCGGAGCATTAAAAAAGATTTCTGGGTAACGTGAACAAAGGAAACTAATAATACACTGCATCTTTATTAGATTCTAATCCGTGCTAACGTCCACATCCTACTAAACATTTGCACAGGGTGTGAGGAAACTATGTACACGAAATTTCAGGGTGTTTACTGCAGATTACTTTGATGTCACAGAACATACAGACAATTTTTTCCCGTCTGTTGTATTCGGAGTGGTGAGCCATTACTGTGTCCATCACGGACTTGGGACCTCACGCCTACGGATTTTCTTTCGTCAGGTGAGATGAAGCATTTGGTGTACGAGACAACTTTAGGCAGTTAAGGAGAGCCAGTTGCCTGCTTGGCTGAAGCTGCAAATGTTATTCGTGAAACACCTGATAGTTTTGAGCTTCTTCAGGAATAACTAGCATCTAAATACAACATTTTCTTCATCACCTCTAAAACAATATTCATCACGGGGCAGACTTAGCTTGTCTCTGAACATCACTACTGTCAATATATTCATGGGATCCTAGCGGCGAAACAACACACCTGTGACATTGCTGTCATATAAAACATTTTCCCTTTATTCAAACTGAACATTCTAAAATTTTATATGTGTACTGTTTCTGCGCTTTGAAAATATTTAAAGTGATTATCACGTGGATAGTAGATCGTATAAAGCGCAGCATTTCAACAAAACGATCATATTTTCATAGAACAGGCAGGTTACAGTTATGCTTTCATTGTCAACACATCATGAAACATCACCCTTGCAGCAACAGAAAATAAAATGATTTGCTATAGGGCTATGAAATCGTTAAAGGAATGGTTAAAAGGAACGCAAATGGCATTTTTCTCAAGTTTATTATCCTCGAAAAGATGCTATTGTTTTTTAATGTTTGTTTTGATATTTACAGGTATTTGAACCGTATCTAAAATAACTGTAATTACATCACAAATTTTTTCATTTACAGTTCAACGTGCCTACTGTACATAGCCTCGCAAATAGCGTCCGGGATGCGTTACCTGGAAACTCTGAACTTCGTACATCGGGACCTCGCTACGAGGTAAGCATACCCTTCACAAAAAGGACATGTATTAGCTGTCAGTGTTCAAACAGTAGATTGCTTTACAAATTCAATCTCTGTTTTGCAGAAACTGCATCGTGGGCAAGGCTTACCACGTGAAAATCTGCGACTTCGGCACCAACAACGAGCTGTATGCTGCCGACTATTATCCGATCGACGGATCGAGGTCGCTGCCAGTTCGGTGGATGGCCCCAGAGTCCGTGTGCCAGGTAACAGTCGTATCTACACGTAAGCTAAGTGGTGCTATGAGTAAGGAGTCCACGTTTGGAAGGTGTGGGAACGAAATGCTCATCCGATATCTAGTTTTAGTCTCTTCGGGCGAATGCTGGTATGACTCGTTTTTAAGGATACGGCCGATTCCTTGTTCCATCTACTTTCATCCCAACCCAAAATAAACGCAAAATACAACTCTTTATAAAATCAGATAAAAATTCGCTTGAGGCTTTCCTAGGACATAGCCTCTGCTCCTTACAATCTGAGAATGTAAACATAGAACAAAGGTGGCTTAAACTCAAAGAAATAGCACAGACGCAATTGAAATATACACCAAATAAATTAATAACGACGGTAGGAACACTATTGCAGAAGCAACAAAAACGCGTACAAAATTTAAAAGAATGCAAAATACACAAGATTTACAAAATTTTACAGAAAATCGAAATTTTGTGTGAAATTAAATTAAGATGCTTTTAATACTTTACTCAACGAAACTCTGTCTCGAAATAAGGCAGAGAATCAAGGGAGATTCTGATCGTATATAAATTACACTAGTGGAAAAGCACTAACAGTAACTTCAATGCACAATAACAATAGAGATTTACGAATTCCCAGCATGCTGGACAATAGCAAGTCCGAAACTTCTGTTAATCATTACACGAAAAACCAGCCAAATTTTCAACATTGGCTGGTTTCTCGTTGTACTGATTAAACAGAAGTTTCTGCCTTGCAATTTGTCCAGCATGCTGGAAATTCTTAAATCTCTATTGTTATTGTGCAGTGAAGGTACTGTTTGTGTCTTTCCACTAGTGTAATTTATATACGATCAGAATTTCCAACATTGGCTGGTTTTTCGTTTTACTGAAGAATGGTGATGTTATTGGTGGCAGTATTTTGCAGAGTTACTATACACAGTTTCCCGAAATTGCTTCACCAAAGAAGCTGAAACAGATATTCCAGACTTCGAAACAATAACACTTTAGAATATAAGTCGCTTAGAAGTAGATATCCTTGCTGTAGCAAAGCAGCTTAAAACAATAAAGGCAAGGCCTCCTGTCCTGATTGTGGACCAGTCAGGTAACTCTCATTGTATGCTGATATAACAGCCCCATACTTAGCAATCAAATACAACCACTCACTCGTCAAAAGATACCTACCTGAAGACGGGAAAGTTGATGAAGTGAAAACAATACCCAAGAATGGAAATAAGAGTAATCCGCTGAATTACAGACTCGTTTTGTTAGTGGAACGTATACTGTTCTCGAACATTCTGATTTATCTAGAAGAAAACTATTTATTGACAGACAGCCAGCACGGATTCAGAAAATATCGTTCCTGTGAAATGCAACTAGCGCTTTATTCTCACGAGGTAATAAGTATTATTGGCAAGGGATGTCAGATTGATAACATATTTTTGGATTTCCGGAAGGCTTTTCTCACCATATCTCAGAATAGACTTCTAATCAAATTGCGCGCCTGTGGAATATCGTCTTAGCTGCGCGTCTGGATTCCTACCAGAAAGGTCACAATTCGTAGTAACTGACGGAAAGTCATCTAGAAAAACAGGAATAATATCTAGCATTTCGCAAGGAATTCTTGTAGGCTCTCTGCTGTTCCTGGTAACTGGCAGTTGACTCTAATTAATGAATAAGTATGAAGAACCACATGCTACTAAATGGAATCTACTAAATTTCTGTTACACGATAAATCACACAAATATAGAGGCTGCAAATTTGAATAAATGCTTAGGGACTTCAGTTACGAATAACTAAGTCGGAACGATCACGTAGATAATATTGTGGACAAAGCAAACCAAAGACCACGTTTTCCTTCAGAATACTTAGAAAATGCAACAGGTCTACTAAAGAGATTGTCTACTCTACTCTTGTGCATTTTGTGGAGTTTTGCTGTGTGTTGTGGGATCCGCTTCAGACAGGATCGACGGAAGACATCGGAAAAGTTCAAAGAAGGACAGCTCGTTTTGTACTGTCGCGAAATAGGGGGGAGAACTCCATGTATACGATACGCGAATTGGGGTGGCAGTCGTTAAAACAGTTTTTCGTTGAGATGGGATCGTCTCATGAAATTTCAATCATCAGCTTCCTTCTCAGCATGTGAAAATATTTTGTTGCCAACCGCCTGTATAGGGAGGAAGGAACTTCTTAATAAAGTAATAGAAACCAGAGCTCTCACGGAAAGATTTAAGTTTTCGTTTGTCCTGTGCGCTGTTTGGAAGTGAAACGGTACAGAAATATCTTGAAGGTGGTTCGATGAACTCTCTGCCAGGCATCTAATTGTCGGTTGTAATCTTATAAATGCGGATGTAGTTCTTACCACCGTCGATGTGGACTAATATTTCTACGCGGTACTGATAATCATTGGGAAGAGGGCTAGGACAAAATATTGCGAATCTAAACCCATTCACGTGATTGTTTTCTGAATGAACATACTGAAGCTATCTTTTCTTTGCATCTTGTACTGGATTAGGAACTGCCAGGTGTGATGTGTGATACTTTCGAGAGAAGATTATCGGGGCTTGTTTAGCTGACGCACTCGCAACAGCAGTTGTAGGGTAACCACACTAGAGGCTGCAATACCTAATATCGTAACAGCATAAAAGGACACAGAAAATTTTCTGCTGCTGAACGCAATGATAGAGGCAATGTTGTGTTAAAGATCGTTACTTCTTTTGCGAAGATCACTGTCATCAGTCCGGCAGTAAACACTAATGCATGTCTGGGGAAGAGTGTCAAAGAAGCAATACGACATGACTTGTATAATCAAAACATTCAAAGGGCAGCTGTTGTAAACTGGGTGGAAGGAAGCTTCTGCGGTCCGAGGGACACTAAAAAACAGTGAATAATTTTCATGTGGTTCGAAGATATGATCAAGCGCCATTTCTGACGTATATTTACATATATAACTTTTCAGTGTCTACGCTGTTCGAGCAACGACCAATGATACAGTCAGGTACTTTACAGACAAAGACCTGGCGTGCTGGTTGTGGACAGAGGGAGTTCTTATTAGGAATATTTTTGAGAGGACTTCGAATTTCAGAATTTGCCTTACAACTAAGGGAAACCTTCTGGAAACGTCGGTTGGAACGAGCGGAAGGCCAATTACTTTTAATTTAGGGATGACATATTATATGATGTACATGAACCCAGATATTCAAGTGCATTTCAACATATGTATACGGTGCAAAGTCAATGATTTGCTCGACTACTGTATTGTACGAATGGTGTTCATGACCGTTGTCTTATTTGAATGTAATGCTATTAAACAAGTGCCGCCTGTATTAAGGGTCCATTCTCATCAGTCAGCCTACAATGTAAGCTATTTTTAAGATTTTTTTTTTTTTTGAAAACTGAAGATGCAACCAACGCAAATCTTTTTCAGAAATATATCTTTATTAGTGTGCCCGCAGTCCATTCCATCGGCTTTAGATAAAGTCTGTTTCCAGCAGACAGAATGGACAGTGGACATACTAATAAAGATATCTTTCTGAAATTTGGCCGAATTATTCCACAGGCATGTCAGCAAAGAATAATAGCCTGATTTTTAATTTTAAGTTATGCATTATTTATTGCAAGAAACATGACCAGTGGGTTTAATGATGACTGAATTTCTTTAAAAAATCAGAAAATTTTGTCCAGGAATCAATAAATAATGTGCCAAAAGATTTATATTGATTGTTCGATTAATTTTTCCAAAGAAATCTTAAAAATCGCTCATATTCCAGGCTGACTGAGGAAAATGGACCATTAAATGAGAGGAAGGGAGGGAAAGGCAAGATGAGAGAGAGGGGGGTGGAGAGAGAAGACATAAGGCATTTTAATTTCCTACAGCATGTCTCTCATATGGGATATGAACAGTTCTTATGTGGCTCACCATTCAGATGGCGCATCGAAAGCTATTTTGAATACCCCATTACACCAATATTACTTTACTGTAATATTTTACCTTATGCACTAATAACAGTTTTTTGAAATTCCTACTGTCATCCTAATTTAGCCTGTACTCTAGAAATGGAACGAGGTACCATATTGATTGGCACAGGAGACATGCATTTGAGTGGAGCAGGGTTAATATCTTCAGTTTGCCATCCAGATTTATTACTATTTGCGTCGAGATCCTGTAGGATCACACAAAACATTTTGTCCTATTTGAGCATTCTTTCTAATTTCCCACAATTCGCCCATATTTTCTCCATGGAGTTTCTTCCTATCCTCAGTCCACTTTTTTTTTCTTTTGTGCTTCATTCTCTGACCAAACATTCCACTTGTAAATTTTGTTTCTATATACGTTTCTGTCTTGAGCTTCTAGTGGATCCATCTGTAATATTTCTTGGTCAGTTTGATTTGTGTGAACCATGGTACTGTTGACTTGACTTAATGAGTATTGTTGGTGGTAGCATGCTGATGTGCACATAGAACTTAAACCTTCTTTTTCTGACATCTGCTGCTGGGGTTCACGTCTTTTGTGTGGTTTTCCTAGAGTGAAAACTGTATCCCTCTTCTGTCAGCTTTGGGCCAGAAATTTTCCGCATGATTTTGCCTTCTTCATGGCTTTCCACATTGCTTTTAGTATGGAGTGTCAGTGTCGCCTTTGCTTACAGCATTTCAAGCTAAATACTGTGCTTGATAGTTTGTTTAAATCTATATATATTTCCTGTTGTATATGCCTTGTTTTATTCTGTAAGCTCTGTTAATTTTTTGTAGTCAAGTCTTCTGTGACATCATTTCTCCACTTGTAGAGTCGAGGATTTCATCCCTGTATTTGGAATGTGTAGTAACTCTGTTTATATTGCCGCATATTTCAAGGCCAACTTTTTTTCCACTTTTTTTTTTTTTTTTTTAGTATTTCTGTTTGTTTGGTTGCTGTTGCTTCATTATCTGAGAGTTTGGCCAGGCCGTCAACGAAAGCTACGTTTGCTTTTTCCGTCTTCTCCTGGGATTATCCTAGCCATGTTGGTTTCCAATGTTCTCAGATTTTCACTTCTTTTTCCACAGCAATTTTTTCACGAATAAGTTGGACAAAAGAGGAGATAATCTGTTGCCTTAGTGTATTCCAGTTTTGATCATGAACTTTCATCCATGAATTTAGCTTTTAATGTCTTGCAAGCAAATGTCTGTTTGAATAGTTGTAATGTTTTTGGGTCAAGTCCCTGTTCTTCTAAGATGTTCAGTAAGGATCGTCAGTCGACAGAATCGTATACTTTCTTGAAATCTATGAAATGCAGATGATTGTAGTATTCCTGATAGCCTTGTATTTCAGAAATGTTTTGAAATTGAATGTGTGTTCTGTGCATGAACGACCGAATCGGAAGCCTGTCTGAAATACAGAGATTTTGAACTGTAACTGTGCTTGTGTTCTCTGAAGTAAGCATGCAGAGAAAATTTTCTTGGTGACTTGTAGCAGGGAGATTCTTCTGTAGTTGCTCACATTCACCCTAACTCCTTTCTTGTGCAGCAGGTGGATAAGGGCACATTTTCAGTCGGCAGGGAGTTTTTCTGTTTGTCACATAATTGTGATTATATTTGTAAGTTCCTGTAAAGAGTTGAGTTTGAGATTATTAACTACCTCTGTAACGATGCCATATGGACCTCCCCTCATGTTGGTGGGAGTGATTCTGGATGAGTGGAGGTGCAGTCCACATTTAAGCTTTCTATTTTTTCCTCAAATCGATAATGGTGAATGCTTGACTGGTTCGTATGAAAAGGACATATCCGATTTCCATTCTCATTATTTCCCCATCCGCACTTATGCTCCATCTAACTATTCGTCTTTGTGGGGCCTTAAAACTCTGCTGCCCTTTCCCTTCCTTGTCCTATCCTAGTTTGTGTTCCGTCTCTAATGATTGTCGTCGGCAGGATGTTAAAACTTTCTTTTCTTCTCCCTTATTTGTCGTATCCTAATTTATACTCGGTCCGTAGTAGCCTCACCAGCACATCGTGGGATTGTAGTTAGCATTGCTGACTCTCGTTAACGGTGTTCGTGGTTCGATATCTTCCATCATCACCGATATGCAAACTGCAGAAGGGCTGTCAAATAACAAGACTTGCCCCAGGAAGGGAAAATTAAAATACCAGAAGCTGTCTCTTTTGAATTTAATTTACTCACGCAGCCAGTTTCGGTGTTACATTACACCATATTGGGGCCCCTTGGATAACGTAAACAGGTAGTTCAAAGGGCCTGAAAATGGTGTAATGGAACACCGAAACTGGTTGCGCGAATAAATCAAATCCAAGAGAGCCGTCTCCAGATGCTTTAATTGTCACTTCCTACCAAATGAACGCCCTGTAACCATCTACTACAAGAATGGACAAACAAAATATTTCACGAGGTGGTAGAATTCCCCAGATGGAGCATCACGTCCCAATATGTCATAGGCACATTTCATTTAATTTGTAACGGATTCGTGGACGACGGGACGGTGAAACTTGATCTTCTAAACCAGTCTGGATTTTTTGCAGTCACTATTCTGTCTTTAAGGATCTTACATCTAGAGCGATTTCCCTCACTTTCACTTTCTTCGTCTCGGTTTTTGTATTACAACGTTCTGGCTACAGCTGGCTCCATAAGGAAGTCAACATTTTTGTTCAGACTGACTCAAGAGACCACATTTTGTTTCCAGGGCAAATACACGACGAAGAGCGACGTGTGGTCGTTCGCTGTGACGCTGTGGGAGGTCCTGACGTTGTGCCGGCGGCGGCCATACGAGTCGTTGTCGGACCAGCAGGTGCTGGAGGCGCTGCAGCACTGCTACGGCCTGGAGCGGACCCACTGCCTCGAGGACGCCGGCCTGGAGCTGCTGCCGTGCGCGCCGTGCGGCCCGCGAGACGTCCAGGAGCTGATGGCCGAGTGTTGGCGCCCCTGCGACGCCGACCGGCCCACTTTCCGCGAGATACAGCTCTTCCTGCAGAGGAAGACGCTGGGATACGCACCGCTCGGCGCCACCGTCTAGCCGCAGGTCGTGCCAGATACAATCACGGAAGCGGTCCAGTAGGGACACTGCGCGATGCACATGGTGCCTAGAAAAAAGGACTGCTCTGTAAGCGGTGCCAGTTTTAAGCTTCAAGACCACATGTGTTCTTATTGTGCGTCCTGCATTACCTGTGAACATATTGTCAAGTCGCAGTAGAATCTATAAAAACCTCTCGGGATTAAAGCCGTGTTAGATCGTTTTAAACATATATGCTTGCAACAGTGTTCGTCACTGTCAATTGACCGTCCCTCTTTAATGCAACTGTCCTACGAAGTGTTCGTGTTAGTACTTTCCTGTACCTCAAACGATCTCACGCATCTTTAATTTGAAGATTATTTGCTAAGTCTCTCAGCACTGCCAATACTGTTACGTTACCTCAGAGACGATGTGCATAATGGGACACAGTAGATGTCATTGGGCGTACGAAATCGCTTTGCAGAACTTATATAAACATCTTATTTTCATTTACAAGTACTATAAAATGTGAAAGATCATAAGGAGGATGTTGACTACCGGAATGTAATATTAATTTGAGCGATGAAATAGACTGAAATAACGTGCACTGTAATAGCAGTCTTTAGCAATCGACGAATTACTGATAGCTGAAATTATAAATTTCATCGGGTGCTGCTAATGGTACTGAGCTACAACGTGTTCTGTAATTGAACTTATCTAATCGTTATGCTTTTTTTAATACATTTGTGTTAGAAGTTAGCTGGCGTGCTTCGGAATTTCAGAAGAGTGAAGTGCTGCATCTTCAAAGGAATGTTGGCGGAACGTGATTTAATTTCGATTCTGTAACCTTATCGAACGATGTTCTTGCGTGAAGCAAATGTTTTGTGAAATTTATGACGTCCATGCCATGACAGTGTAATTTTAAGAAATCTTTTATGTAGATGTGAATGTGTGCTTTCCCGGCGTATACAGCTGGTGAAGAGTTCTCGGGCTTCCAGCGGGTGGCGGTGTCTTCAAACTGCGACGTTTCGACGAGTGACATACTCATCATCTTCTGGCGAAGTCACATCGCCAGAAGATGATGAGTATGTCACTCGTCGAAACGTCGCAGTTTGAAGACACCACCACCCGGCTGGAAGCCCGAGAACTCTTCGCCAGTTTTATGTAGATACTACAAATTTGCAGCACACAGTTAGATGTTCACCCTAAGTGTAATTGTGAAATTTCTGCTTTCATAGAAGAACCTATCAGATTACACAAAGCACAATTTTCAGAAAAATAAGACTGAATAATTAGCTGCAAAGAATAACTTTATTGTATTCTTTACTACACTGACTAATGTTTTCTCAGTATTCTGAAAAACATTGTCATGAATCTATGATACACCAAAACACTTTGTCATCTGCTTCATCACTATGGATTCACTAAAGTTCTAATAGAGAAATGAGAGTTGAAATCATTCATTTTCGGGCAAGAATTAATTCGATGCAATTGTTAAACAGAAAATCATGAAACATTTTATTCACTTATTTTGCATTGTTCATGGAATTTTAATGATGATTCATTAGAGCCATTACCATCTTTAGATAGGATAAATTATCTTTGCACTGGTTACAAGGTTCTCTTTATGTGTGACACATCATTACAAGCATAATATAGAACAACATTCAAAAAACTAAAATAACTAAGAACATGCAACATCCTAATCTACAATAGTGACTATTGTGGATATACCTTTCTGTTCTAACTACATAAATTTATAACCAGATCACTTCAAGTCCAATTTCAATTTTGGACAAAGCACTCTTGATGTGTATATTAGATTTTACCACATCCTAAGTACAACTTGCTTTATGGAGCAAAATGCAAGTCCTTCCGCTAAAAGAAAATCATTAAACTGAAGATATCATACATCTTTGCAGCAGATATTTAGGAAAAAATTATTGTATGCCTTATAAAAATTAAAAATTGCAAATTTAAAATATTTTCTCTGTTAAATCCTGTTTTTAAAGATGCTGATAGAAGCTATTTATTGTATTTTGTATTAAAGTGTATATATTTGTAACTTATGTGTATAGTAATAAAGGTAATATTTTCATCAAACTGTGTACCTTGTAGAAATTATTTTTTCAGGTATTTCACTCTTTGTCCGATTTGATAAAGACAAATGACACTGGCATTTCAAAGATGACTGCTTGGGTCATTCGCCTTTAGAAACATATGCCACATAATTTATATGGTGTACTTTCCTCTGAAATTTGTCCTAGAAGTGTTGGATTTGACAGCACTGTTATATTATGTATCAGAAAACTCTTTCTTCAGTATATTTCCTTAGGAACTGCTCAGATTACAGGCCAACACATTGTTTCATTCAAAAAAATGTAATTTTTATTTTGTGCACACTGTTAGTTACTGTCGTTCTACTTATTCCTGATTATTTTTAATATGAATATGATAAAATATGGCTTTCAATCAGGGAAATACAAAGAATAGGAACAACAGCCTTAAAACATTCAACAAAAATGGAATACATTTAAATGATTCTTAAAATTAAGGCTAAATCAAAGAAAAGTCAAAGAATCAATGCACGTTTTTAATAACCCTTCATTTTGGTGTCTTTGCAGAGCAAACAGTAAAAAAAAAAAAAGCCTCCCAATGAAGAGTAATAGCTACCTTCTTTCCTGTAACTTAGCTGATTTGTGTTCTCTGTCTCTGTTGAATAGCTGTTAGACAGTCTGCCAAATATCTTTTAGCAATTTAACTGAAGTGGAGAATAATTCTTGAATATCATGCCCTTGATCAATACATTTGATATACATTAATAAAATGCTGAAGAAAAATGCACTTTTCTGTTTTTGTTAGGAAACTGGTCTGCTGGCAAATGAAACAGTTCATATTGTGTATGTCTTATGTTTTACAAATGATTGTCAATAAAACAGTGAGATTAATCAATTCATAATTGCACATGATTTAAGGAACCTATCTGCTGGAGTCATGTTACTTGCTCCATTCAAAATGTTAGCTTGTTCTTGCTATTACATTCATCAGAAGTACTATTAATGCAGTATGAGAGCGTCGGCTTTGACACCTGGAGTCCTTTTCAATAAAACAAAAAATTAAGGGGAAGAGGACTGGTGTGCTGAAAAGGCTAGTACATTGGACGTGCAACTCTTCAAGTACAGAGCGTCTTCCCTGGGAACTCAAACACCTCAACATGGTGTTGCAGGAAAACAGTTACTCAGAATGGCAGAACTGGCACGCCCTGCACCGTAACACTGTGGAGAAAGAGACAGCACAGCCTTCATACTGTACACTGGGAGCTATCGGAAAAAATTGGGTGAGTACTGAAAAGCGCTGGGTAAGAATTGTCTTCTGGTAGCCCTATAAAACACGGGCGTGATTGGGGCGCATGAAAGATGACCTCAGATTATGGAATGCAGAGGTATGATTCCATGCCACTGTGGCAAGACATCGAAGATCGGTGCCAAGAACACCAGCGGCACTCCCGACTAATATGTCCCGACAAGTCACAGAGCATAGTTTATCGGAGACTCATGTAATGGAATGTGAATTCACCAGAGTTTTAGCACAAATGTCGAAATACGGAGACAGAATCGTTAGAATAACCATCGAGGTACGCACCAGGGACAATTTTATCAACCGGGGCTGTGGCTATAGTCACGGCCAGGCTTGGGAACCAGCTCCGGATCTAGTTAATGCTTTATTTACTGGCTGCAGTTACGAGTCCCAGTATATTTTGCGTGCAATTGTGTAACTCAACAAGTCATTAGATCTGCAGGAACAGACAGTTCCACTCCACAGAAATTGTGCTTTCAGCAGTAGATGTTAGCACAGCCCAAATGACATTCAGAAGCGTGAACGTCAGCCCAGAATATGAACAGCTGTCTTGCGAATGGGTTCTTTGTGTGTGAAAGAAGGTCGTAAAGCTACTTACTGAAAAATAAGGTTGATATAAGACCTAAGGTGAGTGATAATATTCATATAGTTACCTTTAAACATACTTTGGTTAATTTTCATAAAATATCTACATAGCACCCTTGTAATATTCAATTCTAACATAACATTTGATTGGGACTTGGTTGTCTCTACAGGTACAGTGCACTGACTTCACAAGTTGAGGTTAGATTGAGTTTTGCTTACTTTTCTTTGATGTTTATAGCTTTTTCTGCTTTCAGGACCCTTCAAAAATAAAAACGTATTCTCGCTGAGGACGATATGGTGTTTCATTACACAAAAAAAGACAGAAATAATGAGTGACTAGTAAAATTTTAGTGATGTCAGCAAGATTCTTCTTTTGTTTCGGACTATGCCTACCTATTTCATAACAGGTCTTACATACGAACAAATTCTTACTAAATTAGTAAATATTTAGATGCTCTTGAAACAAGACTTGGATGTTGTATTAGTAGTAGTAATAGCTTTATTAATCCATAGATCTCGTTTTACAAGGATATAGAACATGTCAAAGTATTTGCAAGGCTAGAACAATTTAAAATATGCTAATTCCTATACACACACATTTACAGACTTCTAGTTAGAGACAATAATTAGGTTTACTCCTGGTATACAATACTTTTTTTACAAATAAGTTATAAAATAATGTAATGCCACACTGTTCACTGTCGTGTCAATACCAGTCACTGCCCACACGATACACACACTTTTTCAGAACACTTCACTCACTAAACGCACAAAAACACACACACACATTGGTGATCTCTGGGCCTCTTTCTGTACCACAACTTCCCATTTGCTATCTTGAAAAACTGAGTCAGCGTCCCTCTATAATAGGTGAGATGTTGAGCTCAGAAAGAGGAAGAGGTGTTAGTATTGTGCTTGGGGGTAAGTTTTTCTAGAAAAGGGAAAAAGATGGGAGAAAACCTGGTGTGAAGCTATGCGATTGCAGGCTTTCTCCGCTTATTTCAGCTATGAAATCTTCAAGGGGTTATCAGCCGAGTGTCGTCGTCTTCTAGTCGCAACGTTTCAATGGACTGCATACCCATCATCTTCAGGCAAAGTGTCGGGATGTTCCTCTTCCTGCTCACTGTGAATGACAGCCTCTCAGAGGTTGCCTAAAAAAGAGGAGTCTTTGTCCTATGACATTTACTCCAAAATGATGGGCTGGAATTTATAACTAGGACAAGGGAAAACTGGACTTGCCCAAGCAAGGAAGGATAAAATAACTTATATGTGCTAGTAGATGTAGTACATCTATGATGCATTGCCAATCCTGGGGCGTGAAGATCGGATGGAAATTAATCAGAGCTAGCTCTTTTTTAGAGATGACGTTGTGCAGATTTGCAGCTGCCCAAACAGAGTCATATGGTTGATGGGGAGGAGGGGGTTTGGGAACATCGGGATGGGTAAAAGGGTGCGGATGGTAGAGGTACAGATATGTACCACCTCGCAGCGTCTCCGCTAGCATGACCATCACCAGCTTAGCCGTTCTCAGGTTGTCCGGCAGCGGAAGGTGGTCATGTTTGGCAGCTTGCTCTTGGACCACAGCAGTGACTTGTGCTGCCTCTTCGTCGTCCTCTTCTTAGGGCTGCTGTACCACCTCCTCCATTTCCTCGACAACCTCTCCAGCTACCTGCCTTTCCGCGTCGGCCAGAGAGGCGGTCGTCTGAGTTTCTGCATATATCCCCTTCCTAATGGGAGTCGGCGTCTCTTCTCTGCGAGTCGCAAGGGTCAAGGCCTCCGCCAGTTGCCACACCTGACGGCGCGCCTCATCCAGTTCCGCCCTCAGGGACGCCCTCTCCTCCGCCATGGCGGATTTTAGCGTGGCAACGACTTCGTCCGTGGTTTTCTGTAGCGATTCGCGGAAACTTTTGCAGTCGTCTTCTTAGCGGCGGCGCGGCCCGCTTCCCCTTCTTGGACAGGGGGCGGGGCGGCCGCCTTGTCTTCCTGGGCCACTTCTCCAGGTTGAGCGGCCTCAGTCTTCTTATTCCGCTTCTACTTGCTATAATTCTTTATGTAGCTGCAACGACGATGGTTTGCAGCGTGTGCGCCGTGGCAGTTAACGCACTTCGGAGCAGCATCTCGCTATTTATTACAGTCAAGTGCATTATGTGCCTTCGCACAGTTCATGCATGCGATCACAAAGCTGCAGGACTTTGCTACATGGCCAAGCTGTTGGCATTGGTAGCACTGCTGCGTCTTCATCTTCTTCTCGCTCTTCTTTCCGCTTCGTACTTCGTCGGCCAGATGCTCCAGTAGGAAGGCGAGAAGGCGATATCTTGACTTCCCTTTGGCTTCGCCTCCCTTGCCACGTCCAGCCATGTTTGCGCCGTACAACAGCGACAGCGACGAAGTTAACTGCAGCGAGTCCAGCAGCGGCCTCCCGTCGGGATGTTCCTCTCTCTTCGCACTTTAAGTCCTCTTCTTGAGGAAGGTAAGGAGGAGTCTGTTGTCGTTAGACATTTACTCCACTTAGGATGGATTGATATGTACTGGTACGTTTGGAATAACTGGGATAGTTGGGCGGAGGAAGTACTGATGATTGGTGGTCAGGGACCGGCAGTAGGTTACAAGAATTACAGCGAAGCGTCGGCTAGGGACCTTTACTTGACTGACTCTGTTAACGCCCGGGACTGCCAGTCGACGACTGACAGGGCGAGTGGTTGTTGATGATGATGATGATGATGGGTGTCCGGCGCGGTAAGGAGGAAAGTCTTCTAAGTCCTCCTGGCGTCTAGGTGCTTCTGCCTGTCCTTCTTCTTCTTCTTCTTCTTCTTGTATGTGTCTACTTGTGACACTTTGGGATCCGTCCCGTCCTCCGAGCTGGCGGCTTCGGCGTCTTCAGCGGTCCTCGCCCCTTGTTCTTTGCTTGCGTTCTCGGCTTGTTCTGTCGAGGCAACGAGAACTTCCAACTCGACAGGAGTGAGAGGAGGGCGGGCGTTGTAGGACCTGAGAGTGTCGAAGTGGGTGGACACTATCTTCTGCAGCTGCGTCTTCGAGAGGGAGCAAGGAACTTCCAAGATGATGACCTGGGTTGCTTTGGTCTACGCCGTGACGGTTGTCTGTACGGCTGCGTCTTGTGTTACCACCCCCGTGGCTTCCTGTATTACTACAGGCTCCAGGGGGGCGGCAGTCTGCGTGTTGGCGTCCTCCTTCTGTGCTGGACGGGGCTGGCTGGCCAGTGCATAAGGGAGACTATGCACCAGCTGCCATGTCTCGGCTAGTTTGGCTTGGAGTGTAGCCCTCTCTTCCGCCATTGCGGCTTTGAGGGCAACAATTTCCTCGTCGCCGGCGGCGCGGACCCTGGCACTCGCCTCGCTGACTGCGTCCGGAGGAACAGTCGCATCATCGACTACCCCGGATCCGTCAGAGGCGGGGAGTGGCGGCGATGCAATGGCCGCGGTTGTGTCCACCTTCTTCGTTGTCTTGTGCCTCAGTCTTGTCTTCTCACCGCGACTCCAGCTCTTAATATAACTGCACCCTCTGTAATTCGCTGCGTGAACGCCGCCACATTTGGCGCAGCAGCGTGTAGCGTCGTTCGTGCAGTGGCGCGAATCGTGTGCTTGCGCACACCGAAGGCGCGCCACAGGATTTCGACACCCAGCAGGGCGGCAGCTTTGTCTCCGTTTCCGCATCGCCCAAGCACGCAGGGGAGCGACGGCGTGAGTAGCTGTTTCAAATGGTTCACATGGTTCTGAGCACTATGGGACTTAACTTTTGAGGTCATCAGTCCCCTAGAACTTAGAACTACTTAAACCTAACTAACCTAAAGACATCACACACATCCATGCCCGAAGCAGGATTTGAACCTGCGACCGTAGCGGTCGAATGGTTCCAGACTGTAGCGCCTAGAACCGCTCGGCCACTCTGGCCGGCTCGGGAGTAGCAAGCGAGCGCTTAACGTGCACGATCCGCTCACATCGGCTGCCTGAGCGGGAATCCGTCGGGATGTCCACTCATCTAATACTTTCCCTTCTTTGGGGAAGTGTGTGGGAGAGTTTGTAGCCTTGCTGCTTTTACTCCACTTTGTACTTGTGTGTGTGTATTTCTGCGATTTTTTGGTTGTCTGTATGAGGATGATTGGTATTTTGGGGGAGGGAGAGGGATTAGGAATTGGATATGGGGATGTTCTATTCGACTTAGTCGTCGAAGGTCGTCATTGGGCGTTTGTGCTTGTGGTGGGACATGTCATACCGACCTAAGGAGTGGATGAGCTTATTTCTAGATCTGGAAGAGGTCTTGTAGGAAGCCCTTGCCAGATCTTGGAATCTTTCTTTGAGGAGTGGGATTTCGGCATCGGCGTGCAGATCGTCGTTGGGGAAACCCATTGGTAGGTGCAGAGACCTTCTGAGGGCGCGGTTCTGCAGCCTCTGGAATTTGCCCCAGTGCTGCTTCACTGCGTATCCCCAGACAGGGTATGCATACTCCATTACTGGCCATATGTGGGTCTGATAAACGTTCACTCCTACAGAGCAGGGAAGGGAGCTGGATGTGTTGTGGACAGAGTATAGAATGGATATTCTGGCACAGAACTCCCTGTGGACCTCGTCTATGTGGGGTTTCCACATAAGACGAGACTACAGGACTACGCCAAGGTACTTGGCGGTTCTGTGCCAGGGGAGTTAGGTTCCGTTTAGGTGAAGGTGGGGGGCTTGAGGAGGTCCATGCCTTCTGATCCTACAGGTGATCAGCATAGCCTGCGTCTTTTCAGAGTTGATGGTGATGCGCCAGCGACGGGCCCTAGTTTCTGTGTCATGTAAAACCCTTTGTATTCTACGGATGACCAGGTTCGTGTTCGCATTTGGAGTGTATAAGGCTGTGACATCTACGTACTGTGGGGTGTGCTCCTGGGGGCTGCTGGTGCGTCCGCATTGTACAGACTGTACATCATGGGTCCCAGGTCCGATCCCTGTGGCACCCCGGCACGTATACGCCTTTTGGTGGAGGTGGAGGATCCTACTTTGCCAGAGAAAGCTCTATTTGTGAGATAGCTTTAGATCTGCTTGACTATTCTCGCGGGGAACCCTTGTGTGTGCAACTTGTAGAGTAACCCTCTATACCATACTGAGTCGAAGGCTATGGCTACATCTAATAGCAGTATCCAGTAGTAGCCTCTGTGGTTGAAGCCTTCTGTGGCTGCTTCAACCACTCTCATGATCCATTGTGGGACAGAGTGGTTCTGCCGGAATCCGAATTGGAAATCGGTGTCGTTCCCTGGTTTGTATATCGCGACCACTTTCGTGGTGTTGCTTATCGAACTCTCATGTGCTAGGACCATTTGTTCTTCGATGAACATATAATAGGTGAGACTTATCTGGACTCGCTGAGACACAAACTGACGCCTCAGACTGAGCGTTTAGGTGACGGATTTCCAGACTGGTTTCAGCAGGATGGGATCCCTGCTCATTTTGCTGCAGCTGTTACAGATTGGCTTGCACCCATGGTCTAACGGTAGTGTCTTTGTTTAGTAATCAAAAGTTCCTTTGTTGCGGGTCCGAAAAAAGCCACCGCTCGCATTTCGATTAATAATCAGCACTGGGGGCTGAAAGACTTCCGGCACAAGAAGTCACCCTCATTCTGCCAACGGCCTTGTCAAAGAGGGCTGAGAAGCGGAAAGAGGTTCAGGGCACTCTTTTGTGATTGGGGTGGAAAACTGCCCCTAAATGAGGAAGAACCAGCAACGATCAGTGGCATGAGGATGCAAAGGCAATGGAAACAATTGCGTTAAAGCTACATAACGTGTCTCTACAGAACTGAAAAAGTGTCGTGATGATCAATCTATTAGCAAAAGATTCGGGAATAGTCCCCCATTAGGATCTCCAGGAGGAGATTGCCAAAGAGAAGGTAACCATGCGAAAAAGACTGAATTACCAACGACAGGACAACGTTCTGGGAGTCGGAGCGTGGAATGTCAGAAGTTTGAACTTGGTGGAAAGCTAGAAGATCTAAAAAGGGAAATGCAAAGGCTCAGTCTAGATATAGTAGATGTCAATGAACTGAAATGGAAAGAAGATAAGGATTTTAGATCAGATGAGCATAGCGTAATATCAACAGCAGCGGAAAATGGTACAATGGGAGTAGGATTAGAAATGAATAGGGAGTTAGGGCAGACAATATGTTACTGTGAAAAGTTAGCAACACCGACAACGATAGTTAAGGTTATACGTCGCCGTCGCAAGCTGAAGATGAAGTGATAGAGAAAGTATATCAGGATACCAAAAGGGTAATACAGTACATAGTAGTCATGGAGGACTGAAATGCAGCTGTAATGGAAGAAGTAGAAGATAAGGTTACGGGAGAATGTGGGCTTTGGACAAGGTATGAGAAAGGAGAAAGACTAATTGAGTTCTGTAATAAATATCAGCTAGTAATAGCGAATACCCTGTTCAAGAACCACAAGAGCAGGCGGTATACGCGTTATATAGGATGATTTCAGTTTTATCATGGTCTGACACATATTCCGAAATTAGATACTGGATTGTAAGGCGTAACGAGGAGCATATATAGACACACCACAATGTAGTAGAAACGAAAAGTAGGCTGAAGTTCAAGAGATTAGTCAGGAAGAATCAATACACGGTGAAGTGGGATACACAAGTACTAAGGAATGACGAAATACACTTGAAGCTCTCGAAGGCTATAGATACAACAATAAGGACTAGCTCAGTAGGCAATAGAGATGAAGAGGAATGGACGCCTCAAAAAATGGTCAATCATAGTAGTTGGAAGGAAAACACAAGTACAAAGAAGGTAATTGCTAAAAACCATGGGTAATAGAAGAAATACTTCAGCTGATCGATGAAAGCAGGAAGTATAAAAAAGTTATGGGAAATTCAGAGGTAAAGGTCACTTAAGAATGAAATAAATAGGAAATGCAGGGAAGCTAATATGAAATGCATGTATGAAACATATGAAGAAATGGGAAAAGAAATGATCATCAGAAGGTCTCATTCAGCATATAGAAAAACGACACAACTTTCGGTGAAATTAAAAGCAAGCGTAGTAACATTAAGAATGCAGCTGGAACTCCACTGATAAATGCAGAGGAGAGATCGGATAGGTCGAAAGAGTACATTGAAGGCCTCTGTGAGGGGGAAGGTTTGCCTGACGTGATAGAAGAAGAAACAGGAGTCGGCTTAGAAGAGATATGGGATCCAGTATTAGAAACAGAATTTAAGAGAGCTCTGGACGACTTATGATCAAATAAGGCAGAAGGGATAGATAAAATCCCATAAGAATTTCTAAAATCGTAAGTGACAACAAAACGACTATTCAAGTAGGTATGTAGAATGCATGAGTCTGGTGACACACCATCTGACTTTCTGAGAAATATAATCCACACAATTCCGAAGATTGCAAGAGCAGACAAGTGCGACAATTATCGCACTATCATCTTAACAGCTCATGCGTCCAAGTTGCTTACAAGAATAATATACAGAAGAATGGAAAAGAAAACTGAGGATGTGGTAGATGACGATCAGTTTGGCTTTAGGAAAGAAAAAGGCACGAGAGACAATTTTGACGAGGCGGTTGACAATGGAAGCAAGGGGGAGTGGGGGTAGGAAACCACGCACAAGACATGTTCATAGGATTTGTCGACCTGTTGAAAAAGTGTTCGATAATGGAAATCGGTGCTAGATGTTCGAAATTCTGAATAAAGGACAAGAGCCAAGAGGGAATAATAAGAGTGGGTGACCAAGAACTAAGTGCTCGTATTAAAAACGGTATAAGATAAGGACACAGTCTTTCGCCCCTACTGTTCAGTCTGTACACCGACGAAGCAATGATGCAAATAAAGAAAGGATATCAATGATACGATTCGTTGACGACATTGCTATTATGAGTGAAGATGAGGAAAAGTTATATCATCTGCTGAATGGAATGAACAGTTAAATGAGTACAGAATATGGATTGAGAGTAAATCGAAGAAAGACGAAAATAATTAGAAGTAGCAAAAATGAGAACAGCGAAAAACTTAACATCAGGACTGATGGTCACAAAGTAGACCTGGTATGTAGGCAGAAAAATAACCAATAATGGACGGAGCAAGGAGGATGAAGTTAATTCGGCTATGTAGGCAGCAAAATAATCAATTACGGACGGAGCAAAAAGGACATCAAAAGCAGACCACCTCTGGCAAAAGGGCATTTCTGGCCAAGAGAATTCTACTAGTGTCAAACATAGGCCTTAATCTGAGGAAGGGCCTACCGGTGTGTCCGAGCGGTTCTAGGCGCTTCAGTCTGGAACCACGAGACGGCTACGGTCGCAGGTTCGAATCCTGCCTCGGGTATGGATGTGTGTGCTGTCCTTAGGTTATTTAAGTTTAAGTAGTTCTAAGTTCTAGGGGACTGATGACCGCAGATGTTAAGTCCTATAGTGCTCAGAGCCATTTGAACCATTTGAATCTGAGGAAGAAATTTCTGAGAATGTACGTTTGGAGGACAGCATTGTGTGATAGTGAAACGTGGACTGTGGGAAAACCGAAACAGAGGAGAATCAAAGCATTTGAGATGAGGTGCTACAGACAATTGTTGAAATTTAGGTAGACTAAAAAGGTAAGGACGAGGAGGGTATGCACAGAATCGGAGAGGAAAGGAATATGCGAAAGGTACTGACATGGAGATGTGACAGGTTGGTGGGACATCTTTTAAGACATAAGGGAATGACTTCCATAGCACTGGAGAGAGATGGCTGTAGAGAGCAAAAATTGTAGAGGGAGGCAGAGGTTGGAATACATGCAGCAAATAATTGAGGACGTAGGATGCAAGTGCTACTCTGAGATGAAGAGTTTGGCAGAGGTTTCGTGGAGGGTGGCATCAAAGCAGTCAGAGGGCTGATGATTAAAATGAAAATTAAGGAAAGGCGTGGTCCCCTCGTTCGACAGCCCTTTCTCCCCTTGATATCTTTTTATAGGGTATGGTGAAAGAGAAAGTTCACTCGATGAAGATTACTAATTTAAACCACCTGGCAGAATGCATTACTAGTCTGTGTGCCTAAAGCGACGGCAGTTCAGACCTATTCCAGTGACTTCACCTTAATCTTGAAAAATGCATCGAATTATGCGCTGATAAGTTCGGAGAACTTGTTGAAAATATTGTTTACTACCGTTAAGTGACTAAACTGTGTTTTATTATTATTTATTGGAATTCCCCATATAGGCAGACTTTTTGGACAACGTCTACAATTTGAACAAACTCTTGCGTTGCCCGTGAGTCTTACGGCACCGTTCGCAAAGCTGTTGGTGAAGGAAGACTCAGTCCCTGTTCCTACGCCTCTGCCCCAGAGATGAGCCGAGTCAGTGCACCTCAAATCACCGACGTGCTTGCTTGCAATTACCACCACATTTGTACAATCTGACAGTCGTTTACATTTAGGAAAGGAGATTAAAGGTACGTGGTGTACTGAAAGTCAAACGAAATAAATCTGTTAAAATAAAACTCCGTTAATTCGGTTCTTATCAAACGCAATAAAACTGAAAATAAAACTCTGTTATATGGTTCCCAGCGTGATCGATCCCTGTGGCATGGTAAAAATTTCAAGAAAATAAGGAAATAAGAAAGATCCTGGGCAGAAATTGACAAAACTACAAAAATGACATGAAATGTGGACTGATCGTCACAAAAGTAACATGAAAGTACACACATTGCGAAATCGAAATTCAGAGAAAAGCCACCTGACAACTCTTAAGAGGGACACGCTGTACACATCATGAAAACAATTTTAACAAAAATTGTGTTTGTAAATAACACACTGATGGAAAAAAATCGCTGCAACAAAAAATAAGTAATGTAGGCAATGACAAAGCTAAAGAAACGAACTAAAATTTCTTCCCAGGCCATTACTTGAACCCGGGTCTCCTAGCAAGGAGACCCGAGTAATGAAATTTCGGGAATGCATTTGTCTAGGTAACTATTTAAGTGATTAACGTTGCAGGACCGCAGAACTTCTGACATGGCATCAAGACAGAATGCATAACAAATACTGGAGAAATATCTAGCGATAGCGTGAGGAAATGAGGGAGTTGCAAATACCGGCTTCATCCCACATTCCTTAGCCGAATCACTTTCTAAAATCGGTATTTTTATTACAAGTCTGCACCATCGGTGACGTGTAACTGCACTGTTGGTCTGATAACGTACCCTTCATCGATCACCATTTACATTCAGTGTTGTGGTGTTTGTGTGGAAAAATCACTTCATTCGGAGGCGATGCCACACCTCGATTTATAAGGCTTGTATAGTTTTTAGTATGGACATCGTTAGCAACACCTTCGAGCACCTGTAGAACCCAGGCCGACTGTGATAGTAATATGGTGGTTGCGATCGTGTTCTTAACATCTGGCGGCGTGTAATGCGATTACGCTTCGCTTTATAAAACACAGTGACACCACTCGCAGGGAAAACGTATGACACATGCCCATCCATCGCTGATTTTCGCTCTGTATGGTTTCGTATCGCGAGCAATTAGTTTTTCGTGACTTATTATACTTTTTGGGCACGTGTGACAGATTCGCCTTGAGCGTCAGGCTTATAAAGTATGTTTTTGTGTTTTCCAACTTGTGCAAATAGAATGACTATGTCCAGTCGTGAGGAAGTTATGGGTTTGATGTGGAATGCTTCGATAGCCGCAAAGTGACTGAAAGACTTTTTTATTACTTAGAACAGTATGTCGTGTCGTAAGAATGGTACAGATATATCTACTTCGAGGGCCACAGCTGTCAGGAGGGGCTATTTCATATACTTCGCTCATTGGGAATGTCATCCAATTGAGACCGCAATCGTCGTATGTAACTGAAAGCATACTGATCAAATATATATGTGGTCAGTTTCCTAAGACGATTCTGTACGGTGTGCGAGAAATACGTCTCGGTCGTGGCCTGTGGCGGGAATGATTCACGTTTCCAGCTAATGACAGGATCTATCTGAATGTAAAGAGTGGTTGGGACACAGGAATGTAGCTGACTTAACTGTGTCATCCTTTAGACAACTGAATAGTGAACTAAAACTCAGTATGTGTTGGACAGCCTTCATGATCGAGATAGGGAAAGGTATCTAAGGAAAGTTCGGATAGTAACATAATGTCTTCTTTTTTGTTCAAGTGTTCAAAGACAAGTTGAAGCAGACCATCCATCTCTAGTGGGAAGCCCTCCCTCATCCACCATTGTGGCATTAGGACATCTCCAGACCAGCAGCTGTAGGACACCAACCGTTTCAACCTTTTTTGTATTCTGTAGGACAGTGCTTTGGAGTCTGTTTGCATAATTGTTGTGATTTTCCTGTCTGTACTTAGACAGTGCCCTCTTTCCAAACAGCAAGAATGTTTTTTTTGCTTAACTGTGTTTTCACAAGCATGCACAGACATGAAAAAGGCTTTTAGCGATGACAGCCTTCACAGTTTCTGATATGTATGTTGAAAGCAGGATGTTACGATTTATGGGATGGATGGGGTGCATGCTTAGGACCATCAAGGAGAATTCAATCAGTGTTATTCCAGGCTATTTCTGTATACAGGTCCCGTTAGGACAAGAATTTCCATGCAGACGGGCTGAGACATCACAAAAGCTCCTACAACAACAAAAGCATCCGTTAACTGTTTCTGCAACACCTTACGATTTCCAAGAGGGAGACTTGGCTCTCATTTACAGGGAGAAGACATCAGTATAGCACTGACAACGATTTAGCTGCGCCTGCGAGGGTGGGCAGATATGTAAACATCTTGTTTGGCGTTGGACCCGCATATATGAAAGCTAAGCGTCAGCCCCTGTGGATAGGTGAACATATGTGCAAGTGGGAAGGGCTGTCCCATTAGGATCGCTAGGAAGAATGCATCCAGTCATCATTCCGCTTTGGAATTCTGTAGGAAACAGTTCGCTGATATGCCACTGTCGAATTTCTTAACAATAGTTCGAAAGCATTTTTACATGCAATGAGTGTTTGTCCACTGCATTATTTAGGCTATTTAAGCGTTGTGAACGTGTTTTCAGAGTGTTGTATATGCATCATTTTGCCAATTTTATGCGTAGTGAACGTGTCTGTGCATCAGTGTGATGTCTGTACGCTGTGCAGTATTTCGACAGTTTACAATTAGTTAGCTTAGTAGCAGAGCGTTGTACATGCATTATTTTCACAATTTACGAGTTGTTTTCGTGCCTGTACGTCAGTGTACTGCATTATTTCGGTGATTTACGAGTAGTTTGCCTTCTGTAGACTGTGTAATGCAATATTTCGACAATTTATAATTAGTGAGCATGTTTGCATGCTTGCATTATTTTGACAATTTACGAGTGGTTTTCTTGCCTGTACATCAGTGTACAGCATTATTTCGGCGATTTACGCATTGCTTTTAGGTCTGTAGGCTATTTATTATGTGCCCAATCACATCAGGGCGAGTGTTTTGTATCAGCGTAATAAATAAACTACATTAAATCCATTTCTAAATAAATTTCTCCAGCTTCCCACTCAAATTAAATAAAGTACACTCCTTCCCCTCTCCGTCAGCTGGACACAGACTGAGTCCTTTTCCCGCCATTTTTCCCCAGACCACTATCGTGGTTAACGTCTCACGAGGGACGGCAGTTCCCTCTGGTAGTGGCACTGTGTACTAGCACAGTTGGACTCAGGATGTCATGCTGAACACACTGGATGGAGCTATTGCCTACAAAAAATGGTTCAAATGGCTCTGAGCACTATGGGACTCAACTGCTGAGGTCATTAGTCCCCTAGAACTTAGAACTAGTTAAACCTAACTAACCTAAGGACATCACAAACATCCATGCCCGAGGCAGGATTCGAACCTGCGACCGTAGCGGTCTTGCGGTTCCAGACTGCAGCGCCTTTAACCGCACGGCCACTTCGGCCGGCTATTGCCTACAACAACTCGAATTGTTTAAACAAACAATGCTTGTAAAATAAAGACTTATGTCCATCCTATCCAGCAGCCCAGCACAGGCTGAACTCTTTTTCAGCCAATTCTGACAAATAGGTGGTGGTTGGATGAGTTATATTAGTGGAAGTAGACCCAATTGTCCTATTTTACTGGCAAATTTTTCCCGCCATTTTCTGTGGTTGGGAGTGGAGGGGAGAGGGGAGTGGATGGGGTAATTAGTGGAGGTATCCCACTTTTCCTCCCTTCCTGCCAAAATTTGAACTTCCTGCAAAGACATTATTGTAACATTGCCACATCTATCGCAGCCATCTTTGATCCCCATCTTAAAGAAATTTGGCAACAATGCATAATGGGGCAGAACGAACTTTTTTCTACTAATTGCACCACTTGGGAAGTGCCCTATTAACACGATGTTATACCTGTGCCTGCCCGTGCCTCTTCACTATTCTGTGACCGTAGTAACAAATACCAGTTAAAAAAAAGAGACATATTTGAAAGAGATGAATCCACAAGTACCTAAGCACAGAGCCCAGCCAAGTTTCATAATCATAGCATTTTATTTCGTCCAATTGTTAACGTCATCAATTGTACTTCTTCTGAATTAAACAATATTTTAAAGACATTATGCCTAAATGATCAAAACTTCAGTACCAAGAAAATCCAGAATGCTATGACTACCCATGGAGTATAACGAGATTAAAAAGGAAGTGTATATTTTAAAACAAATTGCTAGGGCAGACTGCTATTGAACTACTGAGTGTGCTGCAAGTTTTAATAATTTCAAATGGTGACATACAAGCACTTCACGCATAGTAAGACAAAGTTTTGTCTCGATGACCTACATGGGCTACGTTTCTAATAAAATACGTAGACTATTTAAGAAAAAAAAGTTTACTTATTGTGCTACAGATTCCCTTCCAGACTTTTATTCAGGTTATGTATCACTGATGCTGCACTGAGTACCGCATTTGACTAGCGTGAGATATCACGAAATCATAGACCTCAGTCGTTATCTGAGCTGTTCGTATAAGATGATTTGTGACTTCGTTCAGGTGTATGAGGGACAAGGCAGCAGAGAATAACATCAGATATGGTACTTTGTTGGTCTCTCTGAAACATTGTCATCATGTACAACGATGTGAATTTCGTCGTTGATCGTCATCTACTTCCAACTTCTCCACTACTTCTAGACTGAGGCGTTCCTCACACGGAGTTAGATTAACTTTAACCTGGCCTGCTGGCTTACACGATGGTTCCGTCGTCTGTCAGCTGGCTGCCTAGCAGGAATCTGTGTGTGTTTTCTGTGATAAGTATAGTGCTTTTTTCCTTCTAAGGTTGCCTCAATGCTATCTGCGCTGGCCAATCAGAAGTCCAGTTCGACGTTTGGTGTCACTGTCTACAGGGCGAGATCACAGACTTTGTGATTATACAAAAAGTCACGCACCCATCAGCAAATCTCAAATTTTTCTCAAACGATTGTAAAGAAGCTATTAGGTAAAAAAAATTTGAATGTCACGCATCTCATACCTTAATTTCTCAGCTTCATGATGAACTGCTTATCATCTCATTAATAATCATTGTTATTGTGACGTTTTGACAGTAAGTAAACTACTGTAAGAAATACGAAAGTTTGGATTGACCCCAAACAGATGTCTCTATGAATTTGCGTTTGGTGCAGGTTAAGTCAAATAGGTATGAAACGTAGCTAACATACTGACTTATTTTCAAACTTAGACGGATATCACTATCATCAATCTCGAGAAAATGGATTGCATGTGAGCGCTTCACCCTGAACTCGCATGTCAGTGAAAAGACAAAATGAAATATTTGTAAGAGTCACCGTATCTCTTAAATGGTTTCAGATATTGAAACATGATTTTGGCAAATTATAGCACGCTAACTATTCCGACATTTGGTTAACATGTGAAACATCCATATTTAGTACGGTATTCAAGCAACCACTGTAATTTATAAAGGCAATCGATAGCTGGTAAAACAGGAGTAGTGCAGGGTTTCAAATAATATATGTAAAGAAATTGCTGTTTACTTTTATACCGAGAATAGATTTTTCATAAATTACTGACTGACCTTTCCCTGAAGACTACTTTAATGATGCACTGTTTCAGAGTCCTGTAGCAATTTCAACTGCATTAGAATGTTAAAGTGATGAATATTTATAAACTCCACTGTGTTTAGGTAAAATAAGCCTATTTTAAAGTGGCACCAGTGAAACTGGGGTATTATTCATAACTGATAACCTGTCTCTGTAGAAAAATATACGAAATATTTAGTCTGGGGAAAATAAATCGCTACTTCTGTTGAAATTTCGGAAGAATCCTATACACCAGTGTATTTTTAATAATGAATGGTGTGAACTGAAAGGGACCAAAGGAATTTATTTCTACATCTCAATTATTATACCTCAGTTATATCTTAGTAACATGAAAACATTTAACAGCACATAAATGCACATCTGTTACCTCCTATGCCTATGCAGAGTGGAGGAGCATGGTTTAATTCGTCAAAGATATTGATAAGCTGTTTACACCTTGATGCACAGTCCACAAAATTCCGCAAATCTAAATGATTTCATGTTTCTCAGATCACTGAGATACATAAATAAAATCCTTTGGTCAGTTTCAATCCATATCATTCACCATTAAAACTACAATGATGTACAGGTTTCGGTTAAAATTCCAACAGAAGCAGTGATTAATATTCGCCAGGTTCCTTAGTCCCTTTTTCATACAAAGAAGCCTTATCAGCGACGAGATATGAGAAATACCTAAGTTCCCTTGTTGCCACATTAAAATCTGCTTATTTTGTCAAACCACAGTGAGTTATATAAATATTCATCACACTAATATCATAATGCAGTTGAAATAACGAGAGAATCCTGAAACAGTGTGTTTTTAAATTAGTGACTGAGGGAACGTCATGTTAATAGTTTATGAAAACGTCCATTCTCAGTTTAAAAATAAACCGTAATTTCTCCACATATATTTTTCCAAATCCACCGCAATTCTCTTTTTACCAGCTATCAATGGCCCTTAAAAATTATATTATTTCACTGGAAAAAATCTGTAGTTACTTGAATGTATCGCTAGATATGGACGTTTCGCATGTTAATCATTTGTCAAAATACTCGCCTCTTGGCGTACTACTACTTCCCAAAGTATTGTTAGGAAATCTTAAACCATATATGAGATGCGAAGAATGTTAAAAATATTTCATGCTGTCTTTTTCACTGGCTAGTGAATTCAGGACGAAGTATTTTACATACCAAGTATTGTCTCGAGACTGGTGATAGACAGCGATATCCTTGAAAGTTTAAAGAATAATTTGATCTGTTAGCTACATTTCACCAAGAAACATATGATCAAACATGCAACAAATGAAAATTCATACAGACCTCTTTCTTCAATGCGAACTTTCCGAAATTCTTGTCTTAATTTTCTTAATCATGAAATATCACAATAACTATGACTGTTAAAGAAACGATAGGTAGTTCATCATGAAACTGACGAATTAAGCCATGAGACGATCGAGATTATCTTTTTTTTATCCTGAATAGTTTGTTTACAATCGTTTGAAGAAGACTACAGACTGGGTGGTTTGTGCGCCTTGCTGTTCACGTGGTCCAGCGATCTACTGCCGTTCACACTTTCTCACACCGTATGAGAGCTAGGGCATGCGAGTTCGCCGTCTACCTTCACCAAAAGCCAACAGTCAAGTGCGCCATATAACGAACTTTACGACGAACCTTTCTCCTTTTCAAAATGAACAAACCACTATATGACAGTATTATTATTTATTTAATTACGGCCCAGGTTTGGACCTTTTATACCAGTTTCAAGTGATTGGGTTTACGTCATTAACATACATTGCAGCACATCAAGCTCAAAATTGGCCATAAACTAAGAAAAATATGCCAAAGTAAATCTGTTTTTACAAAATGTGTCGTTTTCCCACTATTATTTACTAATGTTTTTAGAAGCTGATGATTTTACATCTGGCATTTCGTGGGGAGCTAACATTTTTGTTAACTTATGGCAAATTTTGAGCTTGATATCCTGCTATATATGTTAATGACAAAATCACTTGAAAATGGCACTAAAGGCCTAAGCCTGGGTCGTAATTAAATAAACAACAATAAAATCAAATGGTGGTGTGTTCATTTAAAAATTATTGTATGACTGTTACTCAGCGACATCAAAAACTGTTTACTTTCCCCTTTTCACTCACTGAGGGAGGCCTGGCCCCTCAGATCTGATGTTGCACAGGCTAAATAGTCTGGTGTCCTCCGACATTGGCTTGTGAAATCACATTGTGGACAGGCAGCACTGGATGAGTCGTCCAAGTTGTCCTCTGGTGTCGCGTATCTCCCTCACACGAGACATAAGTGCGGCCAGCATGAGGTCCCCCGAAGATGGAGCTGATGACCTGCTTGTCGGATGTGGATGTCGTCAAAGATGCGCTTTCTTGTAGACAAATTGATCAACTGAAATAAAGCATTACCTCCTGTATCAGTATCTCGATTTTTGAGAAAATGTGTTAGTTTAGATTTGATTTTTCCCTGCGTACTGTAATATCATAAACTACACTCTCTGATAAAATGTATATGCCCCTCCCCCCCCCCCCCCCCCCCAACGTACCCGCCAACATAGAAAGTGGGTGGGAAGTATTGTGTTAGTAGAGACACACGAACAGCAGAATAAGTTGATCAGGAGGGGTCAGTGACTTCTTTAGTGACTTTTGACTAGTCATTGGATGTTACAAACCCACCAGGCACAATTCAACTCTTCTAAAGCTGCCCAAGTCGATTGCTGGTGGAGTCACTGTGAAGTGAAAACATGAAGAAACAACGCAGATAAACCAGCAGCAGTCAGACCTCACGTTCTGACTCACAGGGACAGTCGAGTATTGCTAAGGGTGGTTGAAAATCGTGTATGAAATCAGCGCAACGTATCTGGCGTAAAGAGCTGATTGAGCCAGCGTAATGTCTATGCACAGCGAGCTAAAAGGAATGCTGAACAGTGGTCAAGCAGGTCTTCACAAACCACACATTTCTGTATTCCGTGGTAAGCGACACTGGTGGCATAAACGGTGACGCCACGGGAGATGACTGGAAACGAGTGATTTGGAGTGATGAGCCACGCTGTACCCTGTGGCACAAAGATAAACAGGTTCGGGTTTGACGATTGTCTGGTGAACGTTATCTGCCTTCATGTTTTGTACCACAGGGAAATACGGAAGATGTGGTGTTGTAGAATGGGAGTGTTTTTCTTTTTTAGGGTTTGTCCCCTCATTGTGTTTGGGATATTGCTAAGTACGGAAAGATATGACCACATTTTACAGCATTGCGTACTTCGTACAGCAGAGGAACAGTTCGGAGGCGATGACTGTTTGCATCAACATGACAGTGCACCCTGTCTCAAAGTTGCAATTGTGATGCAGTAATTTGTGGACTGTAACCTTCCTGAAATGGACAGGCCTGCTCAGAAACACAATGGAACGCCTCTGGGACCTCCGTTCAATATCAACGTTCAATATCACTTACTGCCTTCTCTAGTATCGGTTCTTGAGATAGAAGACGTTGAGACACAAATGTCACCAGCAGAGTTCAAGTTGACATAAAGGCGAAGCGTGGACAACCCCACATTAGTCACCGTTAATAGGTGTGGACATACTTTTGGCCATATACTGTGTTTCTTGTAGCAGGAGTAACTTCTTCTCCCTCTAGCGGAAGTTGCCATGTTGCAGCTTCAACACGGCACGTTTCGCTAGCGAACAAGGTCTCTATTTTCGCTACCAACAACGAACAACAAATCTCCTAAAAAGTCAATCGAGTCGATATCCCTCTTCATTTGCTGATCTTTACCACAACGGTCGCTCCTTGCGAGAATATGCAACTTCCGCGCTCTGCAGTGACGTACTTAGTTTCCAGACAGCTGTGGCACATCACTAACCTTACTGCGGTTGAAGCTTACACTTCTCCAGGTAATTTGTAGCGTTTCGTTGCCGTTTCATGGATACTCAGCGGTGAGGCAAACCCTTTCATTCTGGTTCCGGAGCCCCCTCTTGATGTTGGACCCTTCTCTTTAAGAAATCAATTATTTACTGTAAAGTCACTGCCCTGTTATTGCCAACTTTCTGTCTACTCTAAAGTCCTCGGAAAATTGTGTCAGTAAATAGCAACGTTGACTCCTTGCTGTGAGGCAAGTACGTACGTTAAGAGCCCAAGAAAAAGTTTTAAGGACACTGTGCTTCGATGGACGCCGGCACAGGGACTGTAGGCGATGTCTGTTCAGTGTATCCAGTTTGGTACCAGGAAGACGGATAACGGGTTGACGAGGCTTCCGAATGCCCTGTGCTGCTAATAATAGCACACCTGTTACTGGAACGCCTAACGCGACACTGATTCATGAATTCCATATTTCAGGCGGCGCAGCGCGGCGCAGTTTAATATCGCGAGCCGTCCCGTTAATTAGGCGCGGGCCGGCAGGTCGGGACGCGGAATGCCGCCTGATTTATACCCAAGACGCCACCCACCCCACCCCTGTCCGCCCCCGAGACGCCGAGGCGCGAGGCGCGTGTGGCGCACGTGCCAGGGACAGCCGCTTCCGCGCGCCGCCGCGGTGGAGGCGTTCGCTCGGCCACAGTATTTAGACCAGCAGCCGCGGCTCCGAGGCCCTGGCCTCTCTTGACTAGACACACATACACACACACACACAATCTCTCTCTCACATAGACACACACATATGCATGCACGTATGCACACACTGCCATCAGTTCACAATACCCCCCCCCCCCCCCCCGCCTCCCCGCCTCCCCACCAGATAGTTGTTGTGGTCTCCAGCTTTGATGCAGCACTCCAGTCAGATAGTTCATCCTAGCTAAGGAACTTCATCTATGCATAACTACCGAAATCTACATCCACTTACCGTATTCAAGGCTTGGTCTCGCTGTACACTGAGGTGATAAAGCCATGGGATAGCGACATGCACGTATACAGATGGCGGTAGTATCGCGTGACAAAATATAAAAGAGCAATGCATTGGTGGAGCTGTCAGTTGTACTCTGGCGATTCACGTGAAAAGTTTTCCGACTTTATTGTGGCTGCACGACGGGAATAAACAGACTTTGAACGCAGGCTGATAGATAGAATCAGACGCATGGGACATTACATTTCGGTAATCGCTAGGGAATTCAATATTCTGTGATCCACAGAGTCAAGAGTGTGCCGAGAATACCAAACTTCAGTGGTTATCTCTCATCACGGACAACACAGTGGCCAACGGCCTTTATTTAACGATCGAGCAGAGGCGTTTGCGTAGAGTTGTCAGTGCTAGCAGACAAGCAGAACTATGCAGAAATCAATGTGGGCCGAGCGGTTCTAGGAGCTTCAGTCCGCGCTGCTGCTTCGGTCGCAGGTTCGAATCCTGCCTCGGGCATGGATGTGTGTGATGTCCTTAGTTTAGTTAGGGGACTGATGACCTGAGGTGTTAAGTCCCATAGTGCTCAGAGCCATTTGAACCACTTGAACCAAACCAATGTGCGACGTACGACGAACAAATCCGTTGCGAGAGCGCGGCCGAGTTTCGCGTTATTAGGCTTTGGCAGCAGACGACCGATGCAAGTGCCTTTACTAAAAGCACGACATCGCCAGCAGCGCCTCTCCTGGGCTCGTGACCGTATCGGACCAAGCTGCCAACAAGGCAATGTGGCAAGTAATGCTTGCTCCAGAATGGTGTAGCCCATGTTTAAGTGGAATTTACTGCGTCTTCTGGTCAAACTGAACCGATCGTTGACTGGGAATGGTTACTTTCGGCTACTTGGAGTCCATTCTTGGACTAGTTCCCGAATAACGATGAAATTTTTATGCGCGATAATCCACCATATCACTGGGCCACGGCCACCCACATCGCCCGACATGAATCCTATGGAACATTTATATGACATAATCGAAAGGTCAGTTCGTGCACAATATCCTGCACTGGCAAATTTCGCACATACGGACGGCTTTGAATCGATATTAGGAGGTATCGCATGTCACCTCAGTGTACCATATTTATCCGTCATCCTTCTTTCTATTACCAAATTGACAGTTCTTTGATGTCTCCGAATGTATCGTATCAACTGATCCTTTCTTTCCTTCACATTGTGCCATAGATTTTTCCTTCAGTTTGATTCAGTGTTCTTTACTATTTCCTGTCTTATGCGGGGTTCACGTTTCTGGCAAGTTCCTTTAACTTTGCCCGGCCCTGAGTGCAGTACTCTGACAGCTGTTTCTCCCTATGGACCTCTCGAACACAGTCCTCCCCCTCTCTTTAGCCTCTGTCTTTCCCACGAGGGTTCCACTACAATCAGCTCCTTGCAGCCCAATGTTGATCTCTCCTTCGACACTTTAGCAACTTTTATGCTTCCTCGGATATCCTCATTTGGATTCCGGTCCATTCTGCTGATTACACACATCCACTTCAATATATTCATCTCAGCTACATCTAGCATATTGCACTAGTTCTTCTTTGTTGTTCACGTCTCAGCTCAAAACACTAGTGCCTGCTTTACGTCTGCTTTATACTCCTTCTCCTTGACTCTGACACTTCTATTTTGGCCGCAGAGGATTTCTGGCATCCCTTTCTAATTCCTGCATCCAACTTGCATTCTGAGTTCTATCTCTGAATCCAGATTTCCATTACTTGCTTTTCTTGATCCGAAGTGTTTGAAACGATCTATTCGCTTTAGGTTCCAAGCATTCATTGTGACTCTGTCACCTTCCCTGGTTCCCAGACTTAAGTATTCCATTTTCCTTCTACCCATTTCAGCCCTTTGAGAACCAGTTGTTTTTGAATTACCAGCACCCTTCTCATGAAACCACCTTTCTCATGAAACCACCGACGTTATAACAGGGCAGAGATATCCAGCACACCAATGAATGTACCACATTGCAGCTGTCAGCTACAGTGTTCAAAGTAACATTCTCCACTGAGGATGTGCTACGTGATTCTAGGAGACTGTGTCGTTTGGTTTTTTTATAGTGGTCGTATTAAGTAAATCACTGACACCGTAAGAAAGCATATCTAAAGGCCTTGCAACTTAAATTCGAGTGAAACCACTGGAACAGTATGTACTTTTGATAGAAATTTATTAAATTTTAAGGACATTTTTGCTCGTTATGTAGGGCTGTAATAGATTTAGACATTATGATTCCTTGGAAGTTTTGAGATATGGTATCGTATCTAGGAGAAACGTGAATTTTCTTTCAAATATATGTCATGAAGTGATTTGTAATTGAAAACTTTATGACTCTGTGGTTCACGAGTGAAACAATCTTATTAAAACAGTTGACTTTTTTACTTTATTGCCAGTTTCCTGTTGTATTCGTTGCTTACTATGAAACTGAAGTTCAATTTTGCGACAAATTTTAAAATAAATTGTTTAGAATTGTTGGGACTCAAAAGGTTAAGTCCTCTGTACTCTAGTGTCCACGTCCAGTCTTCCAGTTTGCACTCCGCCCTGTTTTTGCTGATGTTGCACAAAAAATATCATTGCAAACACCATGAACTGTACTAATTTCTTTCTAAATCCTTCTGACAGGAGGTCCATAACAAGATCAAATATGAACGGGCTGCAGACTGTTGGGGTGAACTGGTATCCCTTCTGTCATGCCTACACTGCTTCTTATCGACGTTGTTGCATATTTGTACATAACTAGTTGAGGCGTACTTACTTTTCGGGTATCAGCTTCTTTCTCATAAGTCTCCAAATTCCTAGACGGGGCTATCTGTCATATACTTCCTCTAGGTATATGAAGAACACAAATAATTCCTGATTTTTCTCTCGATGGTTTTCCACCAGCTACAGGACTGCCAATCCAAACTGCTGTTTTCCTACTGATGTTTCATATATGAGCAGTTTTCACGTGCTCCCCTGTTAGAATTTCAAGGTGTGAGACATCAGTTTAACTGTTCTTTAGTTAGCACAGCCTTCTAATGATCTTTGTCCTCGTATAAGGCCACATTTGTACAGTGGCCATCCATCCAGAATCCACTCATCTTTACAGACCTGTCTCATCCAGTGCCACAGTAAGGGTAGTTCTGTAGCACTCAGGCGCTTCTGAGTTTCTATGGAGATTTCATCTCACCCACCTGTCTTCCCTGTTTCGGTTTTCCTCAGAGCTGATAGACCTATTTACCATGATACACTTTTTCTCATGTTCTGGCTGAGATGCTTCGGAGATGCTTTCAGGTTTTGTTCATTCAGTAGTAGCCCAACGCTGTTTTTTTCATCGTTCCTTAGTTTTATCTTTATTCGGAGTATGGATCCCCATTTATTATTTACTTGTGTAGGTAAAATCCTTGATTGCCTAGTCTCTGGCCATCGGTGTGCTTCTTCCTCTTGCGGCTTCAGTGTCTCACAGACTACCTTCATTGCAATTACCATCGCTTTTTCATTGTGTATTCTGTTCCTTGTTTTCGAACTTGTATAGTTTTTCGTCCATAGCTTTCCAGTATCACCCCTCATCTTCGTGGCTTTCCATTCTATTGTTATAGCCTCATCTATGTCACTGTTCCACTACCAGCGGTCTTTATCTGTAAGGCTACCCTTACAATTCTTCAGCCGCTCATTTAACCACACGTCCGTTTACTTTCCGCCTTTCTTGTACACTCCTTTTCCGTCCCTAATATCTTCGACGTCGAAAGGACGTTAAACCCTTTACTGGCTGCAGTTCCTTTAATACCTGCACCTTGATAACTTTGCTGATTCCGGTGCTGGTCTCCGTCACTCGTTTCCTAGAGTTGCTTTCTATATCTTTCTGTTTCTTTCATAAGTGCAGTCATAGACAGTGTGGAGTCGACACATGTTTCCCCCTTGTAACTTTAGAGCTAGTCTTCCGTGTATTCATAGTCAACACCATTAGTACCTGTGGAACCAATGCATGTTCTCGCATTATAAATTTCGAGTTTGTAACTTCCTTCCAAGTGTAATCTAACGCACTTTATGAAATCTATCTCGCTTTCTCTTCCACCACTTTTGGTGGTAACTAAATGCCTTCCTGACTAATGAAAAAGGTGTTACATACTGACTCTATCCCCCAGTTTGATTAATCCTCACAATTATTCTACGTACCCATCCAACCTTCAACATTATTCTGTGGCACCTCATTTCCAAATTTCTATTCTCTTTCTATCTGAAATGTTTACCATTCACGCTTAACTTTCGTACAATGGTACATCCGGACAAATACCTTCAGAAACGCCTTCCTCTCAGCTACATGTATATTCGACGTAAAAAACTTATTTTTCAAAAACGCTCTTCTTGCTACTCTCAGTCTGCCGTTTGAACCTCTATCCTCCCTTCATTGGCCATTGTCTGTTAATTTGCTGTTCAAATAGAAATACATATTGTTTACAGTTAGGGTCTCAATCTCCAGTCTGATTTTGTTAGCATCACCTCTTTTAATTCAACAAAGTTGCATTATCTTGTTTTATTATCGTTGACATTCATCTTGCAACTACGTTTCAAAAATCCATTCCTGCCGTCCAACTGTTCTTGCGTTTTTCGTCTCTTACAAAATTAGTGTCACCGGTACCCCCAAACATTTTATTTCTTCACCATGAATTTTAATTCTCTTTCCAAACTTATTCTAAGTTTACTGCTTGAGTAATGTGTAGACTGAAAAAAATTCGCTCCCTTCTGAACAACTGTCCCATTTTTGTGCTCTTCCGCTCTTATAAATGCTGTACGGCTTCTGAACAAGCTGGAGGTAACTTTTCGCTCCCTGTATTTTATCCTTGCCACCCTGAGAATTTCAGAGTGTGTTCCACTCAACAGTGTCACAAAGTTTTCCTTTAAACACTTTGAGTCAGCATCTTGAATCCATGATTTATTAAACTGTTGGTTTTATATTATTCACAACTGTAAGCACATGCCTCCTAAGGAACAGAAATTATTACATTTTTCTCGAAGTCTGTAGGTATTCGCCCTTCTCATTCGCCCTTCTCATTCGCCTTCAAGTTTATTTCCCGTGTGTAGCTCTTCAGTATACGCCTTCTACCCTTCATCTTCCTCTTTTTTGCTGAACATTATCTTGCCATCTAAGCTCATGGTATTCCTACAGCTGTTTCCTTTCCCTCCGAAAGTTTCCTGAATTCCAGCTCGGCAAAAATTTCGTTCTTTCCAAAACATGCTAAGTACCATATTTGTGTTCCACTTAATTCCCCTCACCCCCTTCTCTCTTCTTGCCATATAATGACCCACAATGGATAAGATAAAATATAATGTAATTGGAAAGCATCTGTGTTTAGGTCAGAGTGCGAGAATGTCCAGACTTACGGAATTTATTGGTTATATCGTTTAAAACGGTGGCTAATCAAATCAAATCACGAATCCAGTAAATCTGGGAATCGTTTTTAAATTAATCTAATCTTATGCCTCGTAGTGTCTCCCGCGCTTTTTGTTTCAGCTCTTGTGTGACCTGAAAATATTTTCCTCACGTTGATGCCTTAGAAAAGAAAACTTCTTCAGGGATTGAGATCTTGCGTGAATGTTAGTTGCGAACTTGATGTGTATTTGTTTTTGTGAATCATAGCCTAACACTTAGCGCGGTCTGGCTGATCAGAAATATCTTTATGATAGAGCCAGTTATTTGATCGCCACAATGCAGGATCTGTTTTCTATAATATATCAAGAAATCGGTTTACCACTTGATGGTAGTAATTCACGGTGGTTACCCGAGGAAAAGAAGCAACATTGTATTTGCATTGGTTCTCAACTGCCAGCCGGAGTGGCCGTGCGGTTCTAGGCGCTACAGTCTGGAACAGCGTGACCGCTACGGTCGCAGGTTCGAATCCTGCCTCGGGCATGGATGTGTGTGATGTTCTTAGGTTAGTTAGGTTTAAGTAGTTCTAAGTTCTAGGGGACTGATGACCACAGCAGTTAAGTCCCATACTGCTCAGAGCCATTTGAAACATTTGGTTCTCAACTGTTTTACTTTCTTTGAGCATGAGGATGAAACAGATGGCCCAACGTTCTCTAGACTTATCGCAGCGAATACAGAACGACGGTCTCTATTACTGACTTTTACACAGAAAATGGAACTCGACATCAGTACATTTTCTATTAGGTCTACAATGGCAGCAACTAATTTTTTTAGGTTCTTTCCTTTTTTCAGATATAGATAATTTTATAATTATATTAGCCATGTTCACTTAATAACAATGAAACAACAATAAAACATAGTTAAAAGTTAACAGACATAGGAGCACAGAACTACTTACAAGCCTAGTTAATCTGAAAAACAATGTTGCTCTGTTTATCGATATCCTCAATTGATTCACGAAAATGTACAGTACAGGCACCAGCAGGGATAATCTGTCAACAGCACCCCTTCACCACTTGCACGGAAGTAATTATCATTATCATCTTCACACCTCTAGTTTATGCTAGAACTGAATTCGAAAGTGGATGGTATTCCGCTTTGAAGGCGCTGTTTATCACTCCCATCAACGGAAATAAAAGGAATATATCGCAGCTGTCTTTTCTTCCTTAGTCAGTATCTCTGACAAGTATATACAATAGAGATAATGCAAAAACGGCTGTATTTATAACATTTTGGCCTAGCGCCATGTTATTTTCTATAAAATTGGCAGTTAAGTCAGGTTGTAAAAGTACTGCCAAGAAAGGCCTAAGTCACATTTCAAGTTCGAGTCTGGAACAGATTTAAATTGTCCTCAAGTTTCAGTATTCAGCTCTGTTAGCCAGTATGCCGACTGCCAAACACGTGTTCACAAACCGTTGCCCATTCCCGAGTGTCTTGCTGCATCATGGCAAGGCAATTGACAACATTACATCTTAAAAATAAGTACGATAGAGATACATAACAACCTAGAGAGTTATATGAGCTCCTATCCATAGGGAAGTCGGCCGAAGTGGCCGTGCGGTTAAAGGCGCTGCAGTCTGGAACCGCAAGACCGCTACGGTCGTAGGTTCGAATCCTGCCTCGGGCGTGGATGTTTGTGATGTCCTTAGGTTAGTTAGGTTTAACTAGTTCTAAGTTCTAGGGGACTAATGACCTCAGCAGTTGAGTCCCATAGTGCTCAGAGCCATTTGAACCATTTTATCCATAGGGAAACGTAGTTTTTTTCTCTTGCAGTTTTCGTAATCAGAAAGCCATTTAAGTGCAAGGCTATTTGTATGTTAACGATTCCGTCCTAGGTGATGTCTCTCTCTTAGCATCGCTGTTTTTGTGTGTAGTATTATCAGTGGGCTACGTGTAGTCAGGGGGGTTGGGTGAGATAAAGAAGGACCTCAATCGTGGCTTTTGGAACCGCGAACGAAGATGAAAAGATGGGAGAACTCAAAGACTACAGGCTGGAAATGTTGCCGGTAATTAAAAGATCAAAGCTAAGGCAGCTGAGAGAATTAATATAATGGCCGCCACGATTAACGCTGAGGGAATGAGAAACCTCTTTCATAATAAAAATTTAATGTGTAGGAGGGGTTTGAAGGAAGGGTTCGCTAGGCGGAGGGGAGGAGAAAAGTCGCATTAAACGTAAGTGATGAGAATACCTAAGTAGCATCTTTGCCGTCAAAAGTGTCCCTCTCTTTCTTTCCTTTGCTGTGGTTGGCGAATGCCGCTAGAACGTACATCGAAAGGCTACAGATTTTCGTAATATTTGAATGACGAACTACAGTGTTCTGCTAGAGTCATATCCGACAACAAATGTTTCAGGTCGAAGGGACGGATATGTAAACTTTTAATGCAGGCAACAAGCTATTACGTTTGCCATTAAGTCTGGAACACGGATTTAAATTGTCCTCAAGTTACAGTATTCAGCTCTGTTAACCATTTTATTACATTCTGTGCTCTGCACGACGTATCAAGTGGAATAATAACCATTTGTAAGAATTTTAATGCACGCAGGTTCAATATGACAAAGCTTACACCAGTAAATGCTCACTGTCCAGTAGCAAACGAGCTAGACTTTGTATCCGGGACTGTTAATACGCACTGATGTTCTAACGCTCGACTTCATGGTAATCGGTTTGAGTCGTGACGGTGGAAAAAATCTCACCGTCAGAATTTGGGCAGTAAAAGAAGATTTGGTAGCTTAAACCCCTAATCACCTGACTCTGTTCAAATAAGCTGTATTAAGTTTGGGACCTCTTCATAATGTTTTATACAGTGAGAGCATGTGGTGACTTGTGTGTCTTATGCGGGTGTTAAGCTTGGCGGCTCTCTCTGTGCCATGCGAGAATAGTCTATGTGCCGGTAGTGGCTATCATTCCCTTCCTATAAATCTTTTAGAAAGTACTTTCTGATCTCCAATATAAACAATATTTGTACACCTATTTTCAGATCAAGTAACAAACCTTTTAATATTGTATATATCCACAATAGTCAGTATTTTTTATGGCACTAAACACTCATAAATTCTAATGAATTATCATCACCGTTGTTCAAATAGCACATAAGAGTTCGCGCACTTCTTGCCCACTCGTCTATCTCTATCGTTCTATAAAATAAGTTTGTAGAGCTGTAATTCACAAATTGTTATGTGTTTATCCTTTCTGTCTGCATTTAATGCCCTAGATTCAATGAAAAAAGCTGTTTCAATGTAACATAACAGTAGTTTGCGTTTCCTACCCCCCACCCCCTCCAAAAAAATTCCAATCTAATATCATTGCATTGTAGCATCTTTGACACTCATGTACTTCGCAATATGTCTATTAGGTGTTGTATACTATCAATCAAAACATGTCGTGTACATCGAAAATTCGTTTTGTGAGCGAAAGTGGTTTATAGTGAAACGTTTGTGACTGTGAAAATAGAAACTTTCTTGGGACTTTATCTCGTTGCAAGAAAACTGCTAATACAAATGCGCAACATGGACATTTGACGTAGGTTGCATTCCAACACAAATACGTAGCGCAGTTATTTTGGTTACACGTTTGTAATTTGTAAATTATTGTTTATCCTAGTGCAACGCATAGGAAACGGATGTATAACCTGTATTGATGAAAGCATGAAAAAATGTCTGATGATGCACCGTAAAAATTTCGAAACCGGTAACGGTACTTTTTGGATAAAGTAACCTAAAAAATTGTGGCTGGTTGCTGTACATTATCAACAATTTATTTTATGTAACATCCATGTCCATATATGACAAAATTGCTTTCAGAAATAATTTGTGGTAATATCTGAATCCAGTGTACTTTTATAAGGCAGGGAAGGAGCTCTTAATACTACAGACTAGAAGAGAACAGAAACTATTCAAATTTGGTGCTGCAGAAGAATTCTGTTGATCAGTGGGTAGATAAGTAAGGAAGACGTATTGAATCGAAGAGAAATTTATAGCACAAGCTGACTAAATAAGGTATCTGTTGACAAGACACATCTTTAGGCATGAAGGAATCAAAAATTTGTCTGTGGAAGAAAATTGTGGAGAGCATGGCTCGCTTACAAGCAAGTACAAGCGGATGTAGGCTGCAATGGTTATGCAGAGGTGAGGAGACAGATCATAATAGCATGGAGAGATGCATCAAACCAGGACTGGGACTGAGGCGCACAACAATATTTTTACGATAACTCTTCCACTCCAGTGTAGCCTGCGTCTACTGTAAATTGTGAACGTTCTTCGTAAGAGCACTAGGAGAGAATCTACCTTTGAAACTGGATATTTAAAATAATTCTTCACATCGAAATAAGTGACTAATTCCTCCGTCTTTGAGTTACCCTGCTGAATTCTACACCCACAGGGGGGCACACCTTCTCTCGATGTTACAACAAAAAAGGTACATGCAGTTATATTTAAATCCATTGGCATATGTTTCTGTAACGTCGGCAGAAATAGTGCCTCAATAAATTAACCTTCCCGACGCCCGTTATATTAACAGATGTAAAAAGACATCTATTTTGTGTTTTTAACTTGAGTTCAGAGTAAAACTATTCCTGATGGAGAGGCATTAATGCAATATTATACGTAGCGAGTTGTATTCGAGCGACACGTTGGCAGTGATTTTTCGTGAACTTTTCTTGGCCCACTGCTGCAGGCGTGAGACGGTCCCTTTGCGCTGCGCTGCTTCTCGAGGCTGCTTCGGCCACGATGTATCGAGTTATAACTTTGGTTGACTTCTGCCCCAATGTATTCTGACTCATAAAACTTCGTGAAATAGCCTATCGAAAGAGAAGTCGTAAACAAGAAGTACTATTCGATAAACTACCTCGTACCGGCCTAATAATCCTATAAGCACCGAAGTTCGGTATGCAAAGAGGAGAAGACATCCAGATCTGAATACAGATAAGACACACCGCTTCCGCGTTCTGGAATCACAGTCAAAGGCAAAAGTTTTCTTAACGTTTTCTGCGGGAACGGTCTTTTGTTTTCCTTCCAACGTTGTTCCAGATGCATAATAATCGAAGCAGTATTTCTTATCTCTAGAGTTCTGAGGCAACAAAGTTCACGACGAAACTTCCTGCTGGTTGCTCTTTCATGAAGACGTGGGTTAAAGTCTTATCTGAAAAATAAATGAAACATGAACCAGCAAGTGCATTCTATCGATTTATTTCGCGAATACGTGGACTCTGCTGTAAAATCATTTCAACAGCAGCAGCAGCACATTGTGAGCGACGTGTTTTAGAGCAAGTTTAGTGTGGAGTGGTATTTTGGCTAAGGATGGCGTGGGATTATTTTGTAAATCTTTTATTATCAACATAAGATATTTATTACAAACACAATGGCATCAATACAATGATAGGTAATTAATAACAAGTTAATAATATTATGTCCAGAACCAATGCTAACGTAAATATGGGGATAATACAATAATGAAATAAATATAACATTTTCCTAAGAAATTCAAACGTGTTTCAGACCTTGCAACACACATGCAAGCACCAAACAAGAAAACAGAATAGGGAGCAGAAGATCCACAGTCTCCGCCCATAGCACAATGCAATTAGAAAAATGTGTGCGTACGTGTGTGTGTATGTGTGTGTGCGTGTGTTTAACATCCCCTCCTACACCATCGAAGCGATTTCAACCAAGTGCACTACACATCTCTTTACTGGTTCTAATGGGTCTGAGCACTATGGGACTTAACTTCTGAGGTCATCAGCCCCCTAGAACTTAAAACTTCTTAAACCTAACTAACCTAACGACATAACACACATCAGTGCCCGAGGCAGGATTCTAACCTGCGACCGTAGCGGTCCCACGGTTCCAGACTGTAGCGCCTAGAACCGCTCGGCCACCCCAGCCGGCATCTCTTTACTGGCAGGCAACAATCGTTGCAGGATAAGAACCACCTACATAACGTATTTCAGGAGATACGACGTCATAAGACGGCCGATGTGGCCGAGTGGTTCTAGGAGCTTCAGTCTGGAATCTCGCGACCGCTGCGGTCGCAGATTCGAATCCTGCCTCGGGCATGGATGTGGTTGATGTCGTTAAGTTAGTTAGGTTTAAGTAGTTCTAAGTCCTAGGGGACTGATGACCTCAGATGTTAAGTCCCACAGAGCTCAGAGCCATTTGAACCATTTTTTTTACGACTTCATAAACAACGAGATAGTGAGAACTATCGCATCATTTGTGAGGTTTAAATGTATTGCTTCTGAGATACTAAATATATTCGCAATAAATTTTGAGTACAGTATCCACATATGTCGCTAAATGCACCTACAGTAGTGTATCATGGTCCCACACGTAGAACAGGAGATGCGTGAAAAACTACCGCACTGTGCACGAAGTTTAAATTTATTATTTGTTTCCTACAAACTGTACTGTGAACAGATTTTGCAGACTGTATCTAAATAAGCAGTTGAATGTACCTAAAATAATTATATCATTGTATGCACATAGATCAAGAGATACTTCACTACAAACACAGTTAATTTTTTATTTTCGTTTCTAATAGAAAATTGGCAGAATGAATACCCAGACAATGCCGGGGTTGTTAGCCAGCAAATGAATGAAGTGTTAACAGGATCTGTCTCTGCTGCCGAGGTTCTCCCCCAGCAACTTACCGCTGCTACCTACAACGGGGCTATCAAGCTTGCCTAATTTACGGAACAGCACAGCAATATAAAAGTCAGAAAACAATAGTAGAACACGTCTTCAGAGTGATTGGAAACAGAATAGAGAGCTCTCTCTTGTACAAGGGTATGCTGCACCCTGAGCGTGGAAACAAGGCACAATAAAAAAATACCTTTGAGCCTCCACGTGAATGACATGTGCTGTTGGAACTTGTAACGAACTCTTCACACATACACCAGCCACTGGCTGTCTTCACTGTACACAGTACCAACTATACAATAATCACTATCTGACGGTGGTTGCCCGCCAAACCCTGCAGGCTCCATGTCTTACAGCAGTCACCAACCAAATCTGTGGTCAGCTCCAAACTGTGACCTGGGACGAGAACTCGAGCCCGCCACGCCTTACACAAAACCAGTCCGAAGAACGTAGATCCAGGACCCATCGGTATAACAGTTGTAAACTGTCGTAGCTGTGTTGGTAAAGTACCAGAGCTCTAAGCGCTAATAAAAAGCACTGATGCTCAAATCGTTAAATGCACTGATAACTGGCTAAAGCCGGAGGTAAGTTCACGCGGAATTTTTGCGATGGACCTAATGGTCTTCACAAAGGGTAGGCTAATCGTAGTTGGTGGTGGCGTGTTTGTTGCTGATAGAAATAGTTTACCCTGTAGCGAAACTGAAGTAGATAGTTCTTGTTTGTTCGTATGTGTAGAGGTCATTCTTGGTAAACTGAATAAAATATTTACTGGGCCCTGTTCCGGACCTCCCAACTCATTTGATACAATTTCTGAAATTATAGTTGTGTTGACTTAAATTTACGCTCAATATGATGTCGAAAATGTATGTTTACATCCTGAGGTACGCATAAAATATCATCCGAAATTATGCTAAGCACATTCTCTGAAAGTTGTAGCAAACGGTTGTGAAAATGCACTTGACGTCTTTAGTAACAAATAACCCCGAGCTAATAAAGAACATGAAAACGGTTACCTAAATTAGTGAACACATGGCTATCTTAGACAGACTGAATATTTTAACTCCCAAATCATAAAAAAATAAACAAAAAATATACGTATTCAAGGAGGCCTTTCTGGTAGACAATCTCCACTCCTTCTAAATTAATAACGTACTGGTAAGTGTAGATCATATGTGGCTTGAATTCAAGAAATAGTATCAACAGCAATTGAGAGATCTGTACCAACTAAATTAACAAATGACAGAGCTGGAACCCCTTGATACACAGACGGGTCACAACATTGTTGCAGAAAAAACGAAAAAAAGCATACAAAATTTAAACTAAAGGAAAATCTCCAAGGTTGGCGATCTTTTGTAGAAGCTTGAAATTTAGTGCGGACTTCAAAGAGAGATTTTTATAATAGTTCCACAACGAAACTTTGTCTGAAAAACTGGCAGAAAATCCAAAGAGATTTTCGTCGTTAGTGAAGTCATGCCTTCTCTGCTCGACAGCAATACAAACACTATCCATTACAGTGCTCCCAAAGCGAAGTTACTAAATACAGCCTTCCGAAATTCCTTCACGGAAGAAGAGGAAGTAAATATTCTAGAATTCGAATCAGGAACAGCTGCCAAGTAGAGTGACGTAGAAGCGGATATCCTCGGAGTAGTGAAGCTACTTAAATCATTCAACCAAAGCAAGTCTTCCGATCCAGACTGTATACCAGTTAGGTTCCTTCCAGAGTATGCTGATGCATTAGCTCCTTACTTAATAATCACATACAACCACTCGCCCGACTAAAGGTCCGTGGTCAAAGTCTTGAAAGTGGCACAGGTCACACCAATATTCAGGACAGACAGTAGGAATCCACTAAATTGGACGTACATATCATTAACGTCGATGTACAGCAGGATTTTGGAACATATATTGTGTTCAAACATTATGAATTATCTCTAAGAGAACGGGGTGCTGACACAGAGTCAACACGGATTTAGAAAACGTCGTTCTCGTGAAACAAAACAAGCTCTTAATTCAAACGAAGTGTTGAGCGCTATTGATAAGGGATTTCTAACTGATTCCGTGTTTCTAGATTTGCAGATGGATTTTAACATTGTACCTCACAAGCGACTTACAGTCAGTTTGCATGCTTATGGAATATCGTATCAGTTATGCAACTGAACTCGTGACTTGCTATCAGAGGGGTCAATATCGTAGTAACTGACGGAAAGTCATCAAGTTAAACGGAAGTTACTTCTGGCGTTCCCCAAAGTAGTGTTATAGGTCCTCTGCTGTTCCTTATCTACATCAATGATTTCGGAGACAATCTGAGCAGCCGACTCAGGTTGTTTGCAGGTGACATGCCCTTTATCGTCTATTAATGTCATCATAAGTTCGAAACGAATTGCAAAAAGTATTAGAAAATATATCTGTGTGGTGCAAAAACTGCCAATTGAACCTAAATAACGAAAAGTGTGAGGTCATCCACATGAGTGCTAAAAGGGACCCGTTAAACTTCTGTTTCACGATAAATCAGTTAATCCTGAAGGCCGTAAATTCAACTAAATACCTAGGAATAACAGTTACGAGCAACTTAAATTAGCAAGAACTCATAAAAATAATGTAGGGAAGGTTGAACCAAAGACTGCGTTTTATTGGCAGAACACTTATAAGATATAAAACATCCTCTAAAGACACTGCCTACTCTACACTTGTCCGTCCTCTTTTGGAGTACTGCTGGGAGGTCTGGGATCCTTACCAGAAAGGATTAACGGGATACATCGAGAAAGTTCGAAGAAAAGCAGGTATTTTTTGTTGTTTGTTGTTGTTGTCTTCAGTCCTGAGACTGGTTTGATGCAGCTCTCCATGCTACTCTGTCCTGTGCAAGCTTCTTCTTCTCCCACTACTTACTCAACCTACATCCTTCTGAATCTGCTTAGTGTATTCATCTCTTGGTCTCCTTCTACGATTTTTACCCTCCACGCTGCCCTCCAGTACTAATTGGTGATCCCTTGATGCCTCAGAACATGTCCTACCAACCGGTCCCTTCTTCTTGTCGAGTTGTGCCACAGACTCCTCTTCTCCCCAATTCTATTCAATACCTCCTCATTAGTTATGTGATCTACCCATCTAATCTTCAGCATTCTTCTGTAGCACCACATTTCGAAAGCTTCTATTCTCTTCTTGTCCAAACTATTTATCGTCCATGTTTCACTTCCATACATGGCTACCTCCATACAAATACTTTCAGAAACGACTTCCTGACACTTAAATCTATACTCGATGTTAATAAAATTCTCTTCTTCAGAAACGCTTTCCTTGCCATTGCCAGTCTACATTTTATATCCTCTCTACTTCGACCATCATCAGTTATTTTGCTCCCAAAATAACAAAACTCCTTTACTACTGTAAGTGTCTCATTTCCTAATCTAATTCCCTCAGCATCAGCAGACTTAATTTGACTACATTCCATTGTCCTCGTTTTGTTTTAGTTGGTGTTCATCTTATATCCTTTCAAGACACTGTCCATTCCGGTCAACTGCTCTTCCAAGTTCTTTGCTGTCTCTGACAGAATTACAATGTCATCGGCGAACCTCACTGTTTTTATTTCTTCTTCATGGACTTCAATACATATTCCGAATTTTTCTTTTGTTTCCTTTACTACTTGCTCAATATACAGATTGAATAACATCGGGGACAGGCTACAACCCTGTCCCACTCCCTTCCCAGCCACTGCTTCCCTTTCATGCCCCTTGACTCTTATAACTGCCATCTGGTTTCTGTACAAATTGTAAATAGCCTTTCGCTCCCTGTATTTTACCCCTGCCACCTTTAGAATTTGAAAGAGAATTTTTCAGTCAACATTGTCAAAAGCTTTCTCCAAGTGTACAAATGCTAGAAATGTAGGTTTGCCTTTCCTTAATCTATTTTCTAAGATAAGTCGTAGGGTCAGTATTGCCTTACGTGTTCCAACATTTCTACGGAATCCAAATTGATCTTCGCCGAGGTCGGCTTCTACCAGTTTTTCCATTCGCATGTAAAGAATTCGCCTTAGTATTTTGCAGCTGTGACTTATTAAACTGATAGTTTGGTAATTTTCACTTCTGTCAACACTTGCTTTCTTTGGGATTGGAATTCTTATATTCTTCTTGAAGTCTGAGGGTATTTCGCCTGTCTCATACATCTTGCTCACCAGATGGTAGAGTTTTGTCATGACCGGCTCTCCCAAGGCCGTCAGTAGTTCCAATGGAATTTTGTCTACTCCCGGGGCCTTGTTTCGACTCAGGTCAGGTCTCAGGTCTAGCCATCCCTGCTTAGCCATTTTGCACTTCCTGTCGTTCTCATTTTTGAGATATTTGTATTCCTTTTTGCCTGCTTCATTTACTGCGTTTTTGTCTCTCCTTGTTTCATCAATTAAATTCAATATTTCTTCTGTTACCCATGGATTTCTACTAGGCCTCGTCTTTTTACCTACTTGATCCTCTGCTGCCTTCACTACTTCATCCCTCAGAGCTACACAATCTTCTTCTACTGTATTTCTTTCCTCCATTCCTGTCAATGGTTCCCTTATGCTCTCCCTGAAACTCTGTACAACCTCTGGTTTAGTGAGTTTATCCAGGTCCCATCTCCTCAAATTCCCACCTTTTTGCAGTTTTAATCTACAGTTCATAATCAATAGATTGTGGTCAGAGTCCACATCTACCCCTGGAAATGCCTTACAATTTAAAACCTGGCTCCTAAATCTCTGTCTTACCATTATACACTCCTGGAAATGGAAAAAAGAACACATTGACACCGGTGTGTCAGACCCACCATACTTGCTCCGGACACTGCGAGAGGGCTGTACAAGCAATGATCACACGCACGGCACAGCGGACACACCAGGAACCGCGGTGTTGGCCGTCGAATGGCGCTAGCTGCGCAGCATTTGTGCACCGCCGCCGTCAGTGTCAGCCAGTTTGCCGTGGCATACGGAGCTCCATCGCAGTCTTTAACACTGGTAGCATGCCGCGACAGCGTGGACGTGAACCGTATGTGCAGTTGACGGACTTGGAGCGAGGGCGTATAGTGGGCATGCGGGAGGCCGGGTGGACGTACCGCCGAATTGCTCAACACGTGGGGCGTGAGGTCTCCACAGTACATCGATGTTGTCGCCAGTGGTCGGCGGAAGGTGCACGTGCCCGTCGACCTGGGACCGGACCGCAGCGACGCACGGATGCACGCCAAGACCGTAGGATCCTACGCAGTGCCGCAGGGGACCGCACCGCCACTTCCCAGCAAATTATGGACACTGTTGCTCCTGGGGTATCGGCGAGGACCATTCGCAACCGTCTCCATGAAGCTGGGCTACGGTCCCGCACACCGTTAGGCCGTCTTCTGCTCACGCCCCAACATCGTGCAGCCCGCCTCCAGTGGTTTCGCGACAGGCGTGAATGGAGGGACGAATGGAGACGTGTCGTCTTCAGCGATGAGAGTCGCTTCTGCCTTGGTGCCAATGATGGTCGTATGCGTGTTTGGCGCCGTGCAGGTGAGCGCCACAATCAGGACTGAATACGACCGAGGCACACAGGGCCAACACCCGGCATCATGGTGTGGGGAGCGATCTCCTACACTGGCCGTACACCACTGGTGATCGTCGAGGGGACACTGAATAGTGCACGGTACATCCAAACCGTCATCGAACCCATCGTTCTACCATTCCTAGACCGGCAAGGGAACTTGCTGTTCCAACAGGACAATGCACGTCCGCATGTATCCCGTGCCACCCAACGTGCTCTAGAAGGTGTAAGTCAACTACTCTGGCCAGCAAGATCTCCGGATCTGTCCCCCATTGAGCATGTTTGGGACTGGATGAAGCGTCGTCTCACGCGGTCTGCACGTCCAGCACGAACGCTGGTCCAACTGAGGCGCCAGGTGGAAATGGCATGGCAAGCCGTTCCACAGGACTACATCCAGCATCTCTACGATCGTCTCCATGGGAGAATAGCAGCCTGCATTGCTGCGAAAGGTGGATATACACTGTACTAGTGCCGACATTGTGCATGCTCTGTTGCCTGTGTCTATGTGCCTGTGGTTCTGTCAGTGTGATCATGTGATGTATCTGACCCCAGGAATGTGTCAATAAAGTTTCCCCTTCCTGGGACAATGAATTCACGGTGTTCTTATTTCAATTTCCAGGAGTGTATATTATATGATACCTTCTAGTATCTTCAGGATTCTTCCATGTATACAACCTTCATTTTTGATTCTTGAACCAAGTGTTAGCTATGATTAAGTTATGCTCTGTGCAAAATTCTACCAGGCGGCTTCCTCTTTCGTTTCTCTCCCCCAATCCATATTCACCAACTATGTTTCCTTCTCTCCCTTTTCCTACTTTCGAATTCCAGTCACCCATGACTATTAAATTTTTGTCTCCCTACACTACCTGAATAATTTCTTTTATCTCATCATACATTTCATCAATTTCTTCATCATCTGCAGAGCTAGTTGGCATGTAAACTTGTACTCTGTAGTAGGCATGGGCTTCGTGTCTATCTTGGCCACAATAATGCGTTCACTATGCTGTTTGTAGCAGCTTACCCGCACTCCTATTTTTTTATTCATTATTAAACCTACTCCTGTATTACCCCTATTTGAGTTTGTATTTATAACCCTGTATTCACCTGACAAAAAGTCTTGTTCCTCCTGCCACCGAACTTCACTAATTCCCATTATATCTAACTTCAACCTATCCATTTCCCTTTTTAAATTTTCTAAGCTACCTGCCCGATTAAGGGATCTGACATTCCAAGCTCCAATCCGTAGAACGCCAGTTTTCTTTCTTCTGATAATGACGTCCTCTTGAGTAGTCCCCGCCTGGAGATCCGAATGGGGGACTATATTACCTCCGGAATATTTTACCCAAGAGGACGCCATCATCATTTAACCATACAGTAAAGCTGCATGCCCTCGCGAAAAATTACGGCTGTAATTTCAACTTGCTTCCAGCCGTTCGCAGTATCAGGACAGCAAGGCCGTTTTGGTTAGTGTTACATGGCCAGATCAGTCAATCATCCAGACTGTTGCCCCTGCAACTACTGAAAAGGCTGCTGCCCCTCTTCAGGAACCACACGTTTGTCTGGCCTCTCAACAGATACCCCTCCGTTGTGGTTGCACCTACGGTACGGCCATCTGTATCGCTGTGGCACGCAAGCCTCCCCACCAACGGCAAGGTCCATGGTTAATGGGACGAGATATAGAGGAGAGAGTGTCACTGTCATGATACTGGATTTGGGTGGACATCATTAAAACAAAAGCGTTTTAGTTGTGGCGGTAACTTCTCATGAAATTTCAGTCACCAACTTTCTACTCTCAGCAAGAAAATACTTTGTTGACGCCGACCTACGTAGGGAGAAGCGATCATCATAATAAAATAAGGGAAATCAAAGCTAGCACGGAAAGATATAGTTGTTCGTTTTTTCCGTGCACTGTTCGAGACTGGAATAATGGAGAGTTATAGTGAAAATGGTTCGATGAACCCCGTGCAAGGCACTTAACAGTGATTTGCAGAGTATCGATGTAAATGCAAACGTAAATGAGTATGTAAGTAGGCTGTTTAGGTTTTAATGTTGGTAACGCTATGTAGCGCCCTATATGAAAATCACTGACTGTGCTGTGTGCAGTCTGTGGCTGGTTTGCATTGTTGGAATATTCGCCATTGTAGCGTTGGGCAGTTGGATGTGAACAGCACGTAGCGTTGCGCAGTTGGAGGTGAGCCGCCAGCAGTGGCGGATGTGGGGAGAGAGATGGCGGAGTTTTGAGAGCGGATGATCTGGACGTGTGTCCATCAGAGACAGTAAATTTGTAAGACTGGATGTCACGAACCGGTATATATATATATATATATATATATATATATATATATATATATATATATAATGACTTTTGAACACTATTAAGGTAAATACATTGTTTGTTCTTTATCAAAATCTTTCATTTGCTAACTATGCCTATCAGTAGTTAGTCTCTTCAGTAGTTAGAATCTTTTATATAGCTGGCAGTTGTGGCGCTCGTTGTATTGCAGTAGTTTGAGTAACGAAGATTCTTGTGAGGTAAGTGATTCATGAAAGGTATAGGTTATTGTTAGTGAGGACCATTCTTTTGTAGGTATTATTAAAAGTCAGACTGCGTTGCGCTAAAAATATTGTGTGTCAGTTTAAGCAGTCATTTATAATTTTTCTAATGGGACGTTTCAAGTACCCAATAGCAGGAGCAACACGAACCATTCAGTGCGTCTAGGGCGTCTTGTGTAAGCTTAGGGACCGACGACCTCAGTAGTCTGGTCCCATAAGACATTACAACAAATTTCCATTTTCCATAATTCAGCGGTCGATAGTCACTGCGGCTTCTGGAGTAAGTAGGCTGTTTAGGTACTTATGTTGGTAACGCCAAGTAGCGCTCTGTATGAAAATCACTGCCTGTGCTGTGTGCAGTCTGTGGCTGGTTTGCATTGTTGTCTGCCACTGTAGTGTTGGGCAGCTGGATGTTAACAGCGCGTAGCGTTGCGCAGTTGGAGGTGAGCCCCCAGCAGTGGTGGATGTGGGGAGAGAAATGGCGGAGTTTTGAAATTTGTAAGACTGGATGTCATGAACTGCTACATACATTATCACTTTTGAACACTATTAAGGTAAATACATTGTTTGTTCCCTATCAAAATCTTTCATTTGCTAACTATGCCTATCAGTAATTAGTGCCTTCTGTAGTTTGAATCTTTTATTTAGCTGGCAGTAGTGGCGCTCGCTGTATTGCAGTAGTTCGAGTAACGAAGATTTTTGATGAGGTAAGTGATCTGTGAAAGGTATGGGTTAATGTTAGTCAGGGCCATTCTTTTGTAGGGATTTTTGAAAGTCAGATTGCGTTGCGCTAAAAATATTGTGTGTCAGTTTAAGCACAGTCATGTACAATTTTTCTAAGGGGATGTTTCATATGTCGACCCTTAGCCGGGGATACCTCACTGGAATCTTCCGATTTTTTCTTGTAGTTTGTTCAATTAGTGCAGCCTTTGTTTATTGCTAGCGCGTAATTGTAGAGAGAATTTCCTTTGTAGTTGTAGTTTTTCATTCTTGTACAGTAAAACAGTTGTGGCATGCATGTAGATTTGCACCAAGTATTTCCCAGCTGCGCTTGCAATTAACGAGATATTATTTTCAATGCTATGTTAATGTGTTTTCTTATTTTTCTCTTCAAATTGTGCTTTTCTGTGTTGTCATGTGAAATATTGTGACAATAATGGCGTGTGAAAAACGTAATACTAGGCTCCAAAGTAAACTGAGAAATGACAGTGAAGACGAAAGCACTGTGTTAGCGCCACCGTGTAATGAGTTAACTATTGTTCAAAGTAGTAATTTGGTAATTGTGCATAGGGAAATGGAGCGGCATGCAAATAACGGTGTAGGCAGTGAAACAATTAGTGAACAGGGAAGCATTATCGATCGATAGGTCGGCAACAGCTTACCTCAGGAATCCGAAATGACAGGACACAATCTTGCAAATACTGTAGATTCAGGTTTTGTGTCCTCACAGTTTTCTCAAATAAGTCAGGACACATTTTCTGCTTTTCAAAATGCGAATATTGCTGGTTCAAATGCATTGCCGAATAGCACTGAGGAACATGTTTCAGACACCAGTGCATTGTTATTACAATTAATGCAACAAATGGGACAAAAGCTTCAAAAGTTAGACACAATGGAACAAAATCTTCAAAAGTTAGATACAATGGAACAACATCAGAGACAAACACAGCAACAGTTAGAAACAATGGAACAAAGTCAGAGACAAACACAGCAAAACCTTCTGAAGTTAGACACAATGGAACAAAATCAGAGACAAACACAGTAAAAGCTTCAAACGTTAGACACCACACTTGATCAAACACGTGAAGATTTAACTACTGAGTTACATAACATTGAATCGAAATGTCAAAAAGTCTGTAATGACGTAAAAACACAAATTTGTGAGCATTTTCAACCTATTTTTTCGCGGCATGAAAATGCATTACAGAATCAGGAAGCAGCCATAAAAGAACTGCAAACCATTGTTCATGAAAATCATGAGACCTTGTGGCTAAAATTGACTCAGTTGCAGAATTTGTAGAAGTTAGGCCTCTTAATCCCAATAACGATGCGCGCCAACAAAGAGACAGACAATGACTCGCACCGCAGGTAGCCACGTGCGCCGGCTAGCTCAGGGAAAAATTACATAGACACTAACCTTGAGAAAAATTGCAGTATTCTTTACCGACGTATACGACATGATAATTCCGTTGAAGCTCGAGCTTTGCATAGTAGGAAGAGTAAAGGCCTGCACCACATTTCACATGTAAAACCGTTTATTGAGAGATAATCTGCTTTTTAACTTAGTCTTTGCCATAAAATTGTTCACTTAACGCTACCAGTACAATTTGTCACACTGAGAAACTGTTAACATGTAATTATGTTCTTAAGTTAAATATCCAGTCAAGAACCAAGAGAAATTATTCAAACAGAAGTTACGAATGCATTGTTATAGTAAACAGACGACACAGTGTTGTTATTTGTACATTCTTACCTGTTAGTTGCACGATTACGCAACGACTATAAGGCTTACATACTTAGTAGATATACAGGTACTGCTAACAAGATTTTAATGAAACATTTTGGTTTAGTTGAAATGACATTTGAAAGGGCACAGTACCGCCCGACAGTGAAAATAGGTACAACATTCTTCGTTATTCTTGTCAGAACAACATATTTTTTTCTAATAATAATTCAATTTCAATTAATACAGCGAAGCCAGATACCAGTGTGGGAAAGAATGACAATTTATTTATTTAACTGATCACATGTGCACTCCCACAAAATAAATCCCTACATCCAGTTTGGTGAGATCTGTGAAATGAATGAATGTATGGTCGTCTGCTAACCGCAGATAGTGAATGTGAATATATGATCATCTTTGAGATGGTGCTTGGGTCACCTTTGGTGAGACCAAAGAGATGAAATTTACCTGAGCTTTGAGCGCCTGAAATGTGGCTGACCAATGCGATAGCAAGGTGCTCCCCCACTTCGGCAGAGGTGCGAGAGGACCTGAAGAACGGCCATGTTTCAGCACTCTGCCGCTAGATCTGGTGTTTGTAAGACCTGTCTTAGGCGTGCTCTGTAAGGACAAAAGAGTGGAGACATGGTATGCATGTGAAATACTTAAGAGTAGTCTAGAATAATAATTTCTCCATTTCAGGAACTTTTGTGGGGAGAATTAATTGTCAGGCAGGTAAAATTAAGGGGATCGTAGTAATCTTTGGAAGTGACCAACGGTCCCAATGAAACCAAGTGTAGCAATAAGTTGAAATACTTCCGAGTGCTTAAGTTAAGCTGAATTACTAGCGTGTGTACTATAAGTTGGAAATATTTCAGAAATGGCGTGTGCAGGACTTGAAATTAGAGACGAGTACTTCCACGTGGTGAGTACTGTGTGAGTCTCAATCTGTGTATGAGACAAAGGATAAAGAGAAGTACTCGTCCATGGTATCAGTTGAGTACTTGTGTGTGTGATGAATATGTTCTTAATATTACTTTGCGTGTTATGTTTCCGTGTGATGCTTGATTCAAACTATAATACTCTGAGAGAGAAGGAAGATGAGTCAGCCGTCTATCCAGCAACGGCACTTGGCTTACATTGCACAGGAAGACGTGCATATATCCTCCAGAGTTCATAGTAGGAAAGAAAAATTACGAAGTGATGCAGTGTCGTGTGAAACTGGGATAAATACTAATTGAAGTGGGAAAACTGAAAGTGATGTGATTATAATGTTGTGACTATTCCCTGTGTTCTATTCCATGTTGCAGTGTGGTGTATATCATGTAATCTAAGTATGTGTGGTTTGCATGGGAGAGTAGCAAGGTAGTTTCAGAGGTAGTGGGTTATGCATGTTCCCTTTGTACCGCTCGGTCTGGAGGAATGTTTCGTGATGATGGTTGTGAGAGTCGAAGTGTGAGTTCTAGCAAAAGATCCACCATCCTATCCAGAAAGTGCACTGTAGCATTAAATAATTACGAGACCATAAGATAGAGAATCACCAATGTAAAGCCATGCCCACTGGGCGGAATTTCTCATGTGTTATTCTTGTAGGTTATAGAATTTGTGTGTTTAGGTTATAGAATTTATCGGAATAAATAAGATAGTGAAAAGAAAAAGATTGGTGGCCTTCTCCTTCGAATTGTATGTTGTCATGATATCCAGAATGTTTGCGCCATTCATATTCAGTGCGATGGCCACGTGTTGGTAAAAGCCGTTAAATAAGAAAGAAAATGTGGTATTGCCAGTGCGTAGTGAACAGTCAGTGTTGTGTAAATTACTAATAGTCGGAAGTGCGTTTCCGTTGCGTATTATTCATGTAGGAGGATAATTTGTAACTTAATTGTGAGTACGAGAGTTCATGTTACTCGATAAATAAGAATGAGTCCACTCGCATGGCAGACCACTCATCTTGCAGGCCTGACTGCTTGATGCCACAGTATGAGCAAGGCATGTGGGTGCCTCTCACATTCTTTATTTGAAGTACTTTCTGTGAGATTAAAGATGACTTAGTATTTGGTTTCTTTGACAGCTACACAATTATATCACAACGCTACTAATATGTGACACAATTTACATTGTTGCTTTTGCGGTGTATCTGTTTCATATCTGCACAGTTTTTCTGAATTCTTCTGGAAAGTAAAACATGTTTTAGTAGTAACTTTGTGGTATAGCTACAATAAGACAGCCTTTTTGTAGCACAACAATACGTTACAGTGTAGTACTTTCTTGATCCCAGTACTGTACGTAATAACTACGATATCTATACGCATAGCATTTCGCTTTTGTTTATTACGAGGTAAGTAGATTGACTTCCACAGAACTTTGCTCACGGACGACGATAATTACGACACTTGGCACATTTTTTACCCTTAAGTAATGACAGAGATTATGTTACAACAAGACGCACAATTTAGAGCTACAGGACACGCATTTGAGTGATTAATTTTGTACTTAAAACATTTACTTTTAAAGATTTTTGAATTACAAAGAAAGTTTTCCGTGACACATTTCATTCCATTGCTGTAATCTGTAACACCTGAGGGTATAATTACATTAATCCTCAGGGGGGTACACGCTTATTTTGTGTACTATGAGTGTGACAAGAACAAGGAGCCCTAGCTAATATGGTATTTGCTTATACAACTTTACACACCGGTACCACATTTCTCCAACACAGAATTACACAGCTGCTTGATTATTTAACAGAGAAACAAACATTTTTTTAACTACATCAGTGACAGATGTTTACGTAATTACGCCGTTGGATAACTTCACACTTATGAAATTGTATTTTGTCTGTACTTTGTGAACTCTTCATATTTTTTCAGAAACATTGTAATACTATGAGACCTTTGAATGACGTATTTGGTATGGGATCATGATTTTTAAAGTATGTTTGAGGTAGATAAAACTTTTGAAATGAGCAGAGAATTTTTTTTAGGTTTTAAAACATTCAGAATGCTACGACGATTTTGAGATGTGATTGATCTGTTATGATGCTATTATTACGACGACGATGTGTATTATGCTGTTGAGGTATGTTTATGATCAATGAGATGATGCTACATGAAGAATCTGATTATGCTATGTATTTATTATGATGAAATATTGAAGACATGTTGATGATTATGTATATGTGTAATAAGGTAAGGAATAAGGAGTAGTGGTTAGGGACTCTGACTTGTGAAAAAGGATGATGGAGACCAAGAATCGTACTTTTAAAGAGCTATGAAATGTGTGTATGCGCGTAATGTATCACAATGCCGGCAAAAAGTTTTTGGACACTGTTATATTTACAGGATTTTGTTTCTTCACATTTGTAATGCAAATTTTCGTCCTGTGGAATTTTTATGTGAGACTGTCACTGTAGTGGAAACTGCTGTCGTAAATATTTCGGTAAGAAAGGTAGATCACCTTGACATAATGCGTTTTGGGCGCCCAGCTGAGAGATAGTCGTCTGACAAAAGAAAGCCAGTAGGTGGAGAGAAAAAAGAGGCCATTATCCTCGCTATTGACATTTCTTTGTCGAAAGCATCGCAAATTCGGCACGCTCAAACTTGAAAACATATGATTACACTGTGGAGCTCTTAATTTATGATATTCACTGAAATGCCTAAATGTCTTTCTAGTTGAGAGATTCTTTTGCCTTTGGAGACGCCATTTGCCTAGTGAATGACGTTTCATGCCTTGCTCTATATAGACTATATATATTTGCTCATTTCGTTTAATATCTAGTTTCTAGCTGCACTGCAGCATTGGTTATTATAAAATTTAATAGATGTACTAATATCACTGTTTTCTGTCTACAGACCCAGTAAAGAATACGTTTATGATGTACTTTCTTAGAAAAGAGAGCACAAATAGACATTTCCCTTCACAGGAACTGTGTACATAATTTTTTAAACGATTTGGTAGCTTGTCTGCCACAGTAACTTATCGTGATGCATCACTCTACTGTTAAGATGTGACATAGGTATTAAACATGGCCATTTTTACTGTAATATTTTTTTCTGCTTGAGCTTTGTCATGTTTAGATATGTTATTGCATTTGCTGCTGCTGTTTGCCAGACATTATGTTACTGAATTTGACTTTGTATTACTCTGTTAAGCCAGTTTTACTACGGATTTATTTTCCTTGTTTGGTGCACGTTGCTTTATATTAGTTGTAATATTGCATTTGCTTTGCTAATTTATGCTGCTTGCTTTGCCAATTTGCATTTTTTGTCATTGCTGTTTGTGTTAATTGTTTTGTGCTGCTGCATTGCCTCGTCCCTTAATTTAGCATCTGAGCTCAGTAGATTTAAATTAGCTTAAGATGGGGTGAAGTTGTGATGAATTGGAAGAAATGCATTGAGAAGCTATAAGAAAATAGTTTGGCCAAAAAAGTATTTTGAAAGAGGATATGAAGAAAAAAGTAGGGTTTAGGGACAACAGGTTTAGGTAGGATTTTCTTGGAAATAAATGATGAGGTAAGATAATGGAAAATAAATAATGAGGTAAGAAATGTGTGAACATATAAATACAGAAAGCATGCTTGGATAGAATTTTTTTGGTGGAAACAAATGTTGAAATAAGAGGAAAGATATATGGAATGTAGTTTTGGGGTGGACTGCAGTACCAAATGTCACACTGAAAGCAAACCCTGTCTTGTATTTTTGTGTTGTTACACTATGTGAATTTGTGTTTTTCCTGTCTGTATGTGTTTAGCTAATAAGATTTAATATGTTGTAGAATTTTTCTGATAATATGTTATTTACTTTGTAAAGATGCTTAGACATTATTTATTCCGTTTTGTTTTAATGCTCATGTGTGAAATTGATGTTTCAAAAGTTATTCTGATCTTTTATGTATTTACTTATGTCATAATTCCTGTAACACTGATGTATGTGTTTATTTCTATTGTTTTGTAAAGCCTGTATTACTACAAATGTTATCTGTATTATTATGTTTTTAATGATGTATTTTGTACCTTTGTTATTGTATTCTTATGTTATAAAATTGTAATTGACACCTGTTCGTCAAATTAAGTAACTTGTAAGTTACATTTCATTGCACATGTTTCTGTTGCTCATATTATATGGACAATATGTGAGATGTAGGGACTCATTGTGCTTGCAGGTGTGTTAATAATTCAGCAAGGGACTGGATAACAGCATTGCTGGTTCTAAGGACATTTAAAAAAAATTTTTTTGTGAGTGCACAAGTGGTGGTTCATTGACTTGCTATATTCTCCGCAAGACTCTTCGATGGTGATTGTGCACCTGCACAGTCGCAACGGATGGGTGCTGGCCGTCTCTATAAGGACTACGGTGGGTTTGCATCTTTGATGGTCCACCAATACCATTATGTCTACAAGGACTACAGTGGGTCTGCATCTTTGATGGCCCACCAATACCATTATTTGTACAAGGAATGCAGTGGGTCTGCACCTCTCGTGGCCCACCAATACCGTAATCTCTACCAGGACTACAGTGGGTCTGCTCTTTGAAGACCTACCTACCAATATTCTTCAAAACTTCGACTGAATCTGCGGTGGGTTTGCTCTGTTGTGGCCCATTACCTGTCTGCATCTCGAGAGTCAGCACTGTCTTTCCGTTGGATGGACAACACTACTTCTTCAAGACTGCATGGAAATCCACTACTTCTGTGTGCATTTTCTTTTACTGCTCAGACTGAGAAAATCACCGCAATTTGACTGTGATGAACGATCAGGACTGTCTTCATGGACTGTGAGAAAATTGTAGCTTTTGACCAACATTGTATCAATAAGTGTGTGCATTTGATTTCTTTGTTATTGCGATTATGAAAAATTTTTTCAAATCTCTATTGGCTACTGCCCAAAACAATTTGTAAAATTTTTTGTGGGAAGCATGGGGGCTATGTAAGCAGGCTCTTTAGGTTTTTATATTGGTAACGCCACGTAGCGCTCTGTATGAAAATCACTGCCTGTGCTGTGTGCAGTCTGTGGCTGGTTTGCATTGTTGTCTGCCATTGTAGTGTTGGGCAGCTGGATGTTAAGAGCGCGTAGCGTTGCGCAGTTGGAGGTGAGCCGCCAGCAGTGGTGGATGTGTGGAGAGAAATGGCGGAATTTTGAAATTTGTAAGACTGGATGTCATGAACTGCTATATACATTATCACTTTAGAACTCTATTAAGGTAAATACATTGTTTGTTCTCTATCAAAATCTTTTATTTGCTAACTATGCCTATCAGTAGTTAGTGCCTTCAGTAGTTTGAATCTTTTATTTAGCTGGCAGTAGTGGCGCTCGCTGTATTGCAGTAGTTCGAGTAACGAAGATTTTTGGTGAGGTAAGTGATTTGTGAAAGGTATAGATTAATGTTAGTCAGGGCCATTCTTTTGTAGGGATTTTTGAAAGTCAGATTGCGTTGCGCTAAAAATATTGTGTATCAGTTTAAGCACAGTCATGTACAACTTTTCTAAGGGGACGTTTCACTGGTGGTGGTTGAAGTTGTAGCCGCCGCATTCTCCCTGTCCCGCTGACCAACACATTAAGGCCAGTCCAGCTGATACGGAAAACCTCGGTCGCCTCCCAAATCCTTGGTCTGACGGCACTCCACACACTTGTTCGCAACTTCCACCTTCGTATCGGTGCTCGTCCCCAGTTGAGGCGTCCGTCTGCTTAGCTGGGTGTTGACGTGCTTGTCGCTCGTGCAAGCGGACCTGGGTTCGATTCCCGGTCGTGTTGGAGATTTTCTCCGCTCGTGGACTGGGTGCTGTGTTGTCCTCATCATTTCAGTCTCAGTATCGGCATGCAAATCGCTCAATGTGGCGTCGACTGAAATAAGACTTGCACCGACCATCGATGGAATACGCTCATTTCCATTTTTTCCAGGTGATTAGGTCTTCACCACTCACGAGGAGAACACGGCAAGTGTCATCACACGATTTCCTAGAAACTTCGCCCAGAGACGGGAAGGTCGAAATAAGCGAACACAAATCTTGGCTTATCCGTAGTTACTCGACCGATTCTGAGAAAACGACGGTCATACTTTTCGAGGTAAGTTTATTGATTTTTAGCGGTTAAGTAGTTCAACCGAAGCGGTGGCACAACGGCCAGCTTCCCACCTTTACGACCCGTGTTCGAAACAAGACTTTTATTTCAATTTTAGTTTTTGTTATTCAGTTACCTACTCATATCTGTAGGAGCTTACAACACGAATGTTTTGTAATAAGCACTGGTATATCGGTGTCCCAATTGTTCTGATGATTGTATGTCTGGTGAATGAATAAATAAAAAACAATAAATGAAGGAGAAAATTATTTGAAATTGGTTTCGGTGAAATTCCTGTATCGTATTTTGATTCATAATCATCCGAAAGCGGAAATTTTTGGAAAAGTGATCCCTTACGTGTGGTTTGCAACGAAATTATAGCCAGTGCTTGAAATCTTCAGCTATGTTCACTTTCTCGAGTCAGATTCGTACCAGGAAATTTCACTTGGGAAAATCTGCCTACGTGCAATGCTTGTGGCGTTCGCAGTTCCTACGTTTACAATATTTCTACGATCAGTATCATCCAATGGAATGCACCAAATATTCCTAATTAACAAAAATAACAATAAAATATAATAATTGATATAGGAATGAAATACGGGGTGATTCAAAAAGAATACCACAACTTTAGGAATTTAAAACTCTGCAACGACAAAAGGCAGAGCTAAGCACTATCTGTCGGCGAATTAAGGGAGCTATAAAGTTTCATTTAGTTGTACATTTGTTCGCCATTTCAGCCAATAAAGTTTTTGGTCCCTTTTTCTTCGAAGGTGCTACTGTAACTGGACTACAGTATCTGGAGATGTTAGAGAATTGGCTGTTCCCTCAGCTCGAACAAGAAGCACAACAATTCATATTTCAGCAGGATGAAGCGCCACCTCATTGGCACTTATCTGTCCGTAACTTCCTGAACGTCAACTACCCGAGGCGATGGATCGGCCGCCAGGCAGCCCGTGACAGAGCACGTCATCACTGGCCTCCAAGAAGCCCTGATCTTACCCCCTGCGATTTTTTCTTATGGGGGTATGTTAAGGATATGGTGTTTCGGCCACCTCTCCCAGCCACCATTGATGATTTGAAACGAGAAATAACAGCAGCTATCCAAACTGTTACGCCTGATACGCTACAGAGAGTGTGGAACGAGTTGGAGTATCGGGTTGATATTGCTCGTGTGTCTGGAGGGGGCCATATTGAACATCTCTGAACTTGTTTTTGAGTGAAAAAAAAACCTTTTTAAATACTCTTTGTAATGATGTATAACAGAAGGTTATATTATGTTTCTTTCATTAAATACACATTTTTAAAGTTGTGGTATTCTTTTTGAATCACCCTGTATTAGAAATTTAAATAGATTGTAACATTTCAAAATACCATATATACATGTGTTACATAGTAAATGTACGACACTTTTTGTGAAATCTAGTTGTAATTTTACGATGAATATAACACCCTTGTATCCCCTAACATGATAAGAAACAGTCGATTAATAACCGCCTATGGTCATGGGTAGATGAATAAAAAAATAAAAAATAAATAAAAACAATCAGCGGGTTTCGACCACTGGGCGCGAGAGTCAGAAACCACGACGCTAGTCATTTTGCTATCCATCCAACCCTAAAAGCCGTATAAACTAAGTCGTAAATTCTGACCTCTTTTTCCCCGGATACAGTTGAGTATCTGCAGATAAGCTGCGACACATGTTCGGTTATTTTGACTCCTCTTCCACTGAGTGAAATATCTGGGTAATTAAGTTCTGGCACTTGCCGTGTGCTCCTCGTAGCTGACTATCCTCTTCTCTGCTGCGCTGCCCAATCTAAGGTCTGAACGGCGTTCCTGCGTTTCAAACGATGCCAACCGCGCCCTCTGGCCAAACTATGAGCGCCAGAACAGCACAGCCACAGCCATCTAGGCTGGATAGAAGAAAAGCGTGCCAAAAAACTCAGTTTAACGCCAAAGTGTTGAAACACACTTGGCCAACATTCTAAATCGCATACCAGTAAACAACACCTGCGGTGGGTTCAAAAAATGGTTCAAATGACTCTGAGCACTATGGGACTCAACTGCTGTGGTCATCAGTCCCCTAGAACTTAGAACTTCTTAAACCTAACTAACCTAAGGACATCACACACATCCATGCCCGAGGCAGGATTCGAACATGCGACCGTAGCAGCAGCGCGGCTCCGGACTGGAGCGCCTAGAACCGCACAGCCACCGCGGCCGGCCCTGGGGTGGGATCACTGCCTCTTGGACGAATGCCCTCTGTGAGACATTACTCCCCTGTTCTATGTCTTATACGCTAACGACCATCATTACTTGCAGGCAGAATCTACTTTCATTGCTGAGGACCACATCCCGTCCATTCATCCTCCAAGCCATCGTTTTACGGCACCAGTCGAGCGGTGAACGTCGACGTTGTTGCGTGAGTGAAAGATAGATTGGAGGTGTGCATGCCCGAAGTCCCACTGCTAATAATAGGTTTTGCAACCGTTCATGTTCATACCGGTCTCGGTTCACAAGCCCTCATATATATATCTGTCGTAGATGTCTGATCTGCCACTGCTGCCCTTGCAATATGAAGATCCTGGCCGCCTGTGCTATGTGGACGTCCAGAATCTCGTCTACGGATGTAAGAATGTTCATGTGACAACTGATACCATTATAGATGCACAACTGACGCGGCACGTCCAGTTTGTGTGTCAATTTTACGTCCTAAGGACCATCCCGCCACTCGGAAGCCCAGAATTTGATCCCTTGCCTCCTCGCTCATTTGACTGTAGGAAGCACGATTGCGCCTCTCTGGCATATTTGCCTGCTTGCTTCACACGTGTGCACCACGCTGAGCCGCCTGGCTGTGAGAATTCACTGTTAAACGGTGGACACTGACGGCGCTCTGGTAGATTTGGCTCACCACTGTCTGTTCTGCGGTCGACGTTGAAACCCTCATCAGTACACCTGCTATCCCACAGCTGGCAAATGCCATCGTATGCCGTCATCGGCTCAAAATCGACGTCGTCCTTCCAGGTGTACTAATTTTGCTTCCGTCGGTGTATTTCAATGATTTCTTCATATTATACGCTACACTCTATATCACACATAGGAGTGACCGATATGGGAAAATCGTGCTGAGAAAATATGACTACATCGGTAACTTATTTACTTCTGAAAGCCATCATTAGCACCGAGGCACAGTTGCTGCTAATGTGTACAGTGCCTGGAAATTTTTACTTTAGTATTTGTAAAAAAGAATAAATTTTAATATACCAGGAATATGTTCCATTTTCTGAAATTCTTTTGACATTCTTTTCACGAGGTAAATCTGATTTCGCTCAAATGATTTTTCACCAATTTATCCACTCTTGTATCCGAAGTTGTTTGTGAGTTTGCCAGTAATTTTACAATACCCTGGCTGCGTTACGAGGGCTGCGCAGCTAAGTCGCGTGATTGGGCTGCCACCTCTAGGTATCGCGTACTGGCTGACTTCCTGTCGGGGTTGTGCCCCTTGGGGAAGCTGGCTTCACCGCGCCTCTAGGCCCTGCCTGCCCTACGTTGTGGGACACTGTCTGTCTGGCTCCTCAGTGGAGGCCACTCCAGCTTGGGTGACTCTGCAAGTAGCTACGCTATCGGCAAAGCTCTGGACTTTGTCGAAGCACGCAAACACGCCTGGCGCTGAAGGCGCCTCCGATAAGGCGGCGTCCACTGAGAGTGTCTTACATGCACAGACAATGTGTTTGTAATTAAAAACATTACAGGAAAACGGAGAGACTTTAATATAGAAACCCGTATGGTCCTTTGTCGACGTTGAGAAGGCTTTTGACCTTCTGAGCAGTGATACCCTATGGAAAATTATACCTGATTGTGGATACCTGATAGAGGTAGTGAAAAGTCCTTACAGAACTACAAGCATTATAATAAACACAGGTAGGAACCAATTAGAAGAAATAATTATTTACCAAGGTATTAGACAAGAGTGTGGACTATGACCTACACTTATTAATATTTATGTTGACTACATTCTTCGCTAATGAAATTGTAAATTACTCAAAGGAATTAACACAAAGAATGAAGATGACTTCCAAACATCAGTATACCAACTGAACGAAATTTGTAAGAAGTACAACATTTAAATTCCTACTAATAAAACGAAAATAATGGTATTCCGAGGCTAATATCGGATCAGATCATAAACTGTTTTGGATAATTCAGTTAGGGCACCAGACCTCTTGTTTAGGCTGTCCGATAAGTTTTCTATTTTGACTCTGACATTGGAAATAAAATACACAAGCCGTCTGTGGTACCATTATCAGAATATGAGGTCATAAAGTACAAAAAGAGACCTTCAAGAAATTCTGTAAAGCAGAGGCGGTTCTTGTGCTATCCCACGGAAGCGAAAGCTGGATTACCCCAGAAAATAGTAATAATAAATAAATAAATAAGTAAAATGTTGAAAGCAGGCATGGGGACTGCACAAGAAGAAATATTATTGTAAATGAAGATATTAGAAAAGATTTAAATATTTTCGACATGAGTGAAAAACCTAAAAAATATAATGAACATTGGAAACGACACTTCATGGCAATGCCCAGTCACAGACTTACCCAGTAAATCCTGAAGTACGATCGGAATGGTAAAAAAGATTTTGTAACACCTCGAAAAAGATGGGAACAATTTTGTTTGTGAGTTCGGAACAGGCAAGAGCCTAATACTTGAAATGGAGACTACGTTGATGATAATGGTTCGTGTTCACCAGTGTACGCAGAGGGCAGCTGCGCATTCGCGATACGCGGCCCACCCGCTGCAGACGTCACGCTCCCTACCGTGCGGCGACCATGTGGCAGCGATAGTGGCCGCTAATCTGTCCGCAGGCAGTTCCTAATGAGGGCCGCGAAGCGCAGCTCCCCCGGGAAATCCGCAGCCAGCCACCCACGCAGCCTCCGACAGCGGGGAGGGGAGCGAGACGCCCTCCGCACCCTTCTGAGCGCGAGGGACGCTTTGGCGACAAACAAGGTGCTCTCTACGTTCGTTGCCTAGGAGACCGGAACGGCCTCTCGGCAAGGGGATCGCAGAGACGTAACTCGCCTTCCTTCATGCTGTTGTGGTTTCTGCTGGCCAGAGACAGGCGTGAAATTAGACCACTCCTTACTTCCGCTGTAGTTTAGGCACTATCCACAGCTATTTTTCCGTGTTTTTGCGCGACACAATATTTATTCTACACTGAATCTACACTACTGGACATTAAAATTTTAACACCACGATGATGACTTGCTACAGACGCGAAATTTAACCGACAGGAAGAGGATGCTGTGCAATGTAAATTATTAGGTTTTTAGAGCATTCACACAAGGTTGGCGCCGGTGGCGACACCTGCAATGTGCTGACATGACAAGAGTTTCCACCCGATTCCTCGAACACAAACAGCAGTTGACAAGCGTTGCCTGGTGAAACGTTGTTGTGATGCCTCGTGTAAGGAGGAGAAATGCGTACCATCACGTTTCCGACTTTGATAAAAGTCGGATTGTAGCCTATCGCGATTACGGTTTACCGTATGGTGACATTGCTGCTCGCGTTGGTCGAGACCCAATGACTGTTAGCAGAATATGGAATCGGTGGGTTCAGGAGGGTAATATGGAACGCCGTGCCAGATCCCAACGGCCTCGTATCACTAGCAGTCGAGATGACAGGCATCTTATCCGCATGGTTGTAACGGATCGTGCAGCCACGTCTCGATCCCTGAGTCAACAGATGGGGACGTTTGCAAGACAACAATCATCTGCACGAACACTTCGACGACGTTTGCAGCAGCATGGACTATCAGCTCGGAAACCATGGCTGCGGTTACCCTTGACGCTGCATCACAGACAGGAGCGCCTGCGATGTTGTACTCAACGACGAACCTGGGTGCACCAATGGCAAAACGTCATTTTTTCGGATGAATCTAGGTTCTGTTTACAGCATCATGATGGTCGCATCCGTGTTTGGCGACATCGCGGTGAATGCACATTGGAAGCTTGTATTCGTCATCGCCATACTGGCGTATCACCCGGCGTGATGTATGGGGTGCCATTGGTTACACGTCTCGGTCACCTCTTGTTCGCACTCACGGCACTTTGGACAGTGGACGTTACATTTCAGATGTGTTACGATCCGTGGCTCTACCCTTCATTCGATCCCTGCGAAACCCTACATTTCGGCAGGTTAATGCACCACCGCATGTTGCAGGTCCTATACGGGCCTTTCTGGATACAGAAAATGTTCGACTGCTGCCCTGGCCAGCACATTCTCCAGATCTCTCACCAATTGAAAACGTCTGGTCAATGGTGGCCGAGCAACTGGCTCGCCGCAACACGCCAATCACTACTCTTGATGAACTGTGGCATCGTGTTGAAGCTGCATGGGCAGCTGTACCCGTACACGCCATCCAAGCTCTGTTTGACTCAATGCCCAGGGGTATGAAGGCCGTTAATACGGCCAGAGGTGGTTGTTCTGGGTACTGATTTCTCAGGATCTATGCACCCAAATTGCGTGAAAATGTAATCACATGTCAGTTCTAATATAATATATTTGTCCAATGAATACCCGTTAATCATCTGCATTTCTTCTTGGTGTAGCAATTTTAATGGCCGTTAGTATATATTTGTACTCCACAAGACATCGCGCAGTGTCTGGCAAACGATACGTGTGCCTCCTGTCTTACCCTTCCATTCCATCAGCTAAAGTTACACAGGAAGAAATATTATCAGTACCCGTCTGTATACACCTGATTGTAATTTTAGCGTAGCAATCCTTACGTAAAAAATATAGTATAGAAAGTAATATGTTCCTTGATTCATTTGTACACGTAGGCACTAGGAATTTTGTAAGGCTATCCACAATCCACAACGTATTTGATACATAAGTAACCATTTGTCCCCCAGGTCCACTTTATTGGTGCAAGTAGTTAAATGTCCTTCTCGTGGCGAGAGGACGCACGCCATGGTCTGGAGTAGTTTTAAGCGGTGCGCAGACGCTGAAAGGGGTTTTGTTTGTACTTTTGAGAAGCGAGTGGAGCGTACAATGGTCAGTGAAGAAACCTTACATTTGTTGGGTTAAAGTGCTGGCTTCCACGCCTGAAATAGACAGGCAGTGAGGCAGGCAGTCGTGTAACCGTCGGTAACCAGAAAACGAGAGTGCAGCGTTCTGTTGCTGGCCCAAGAATTGGTGACGCGGGGCTTCTAAACCGCACCGCACTGAAGGCTGTGGTCTTGCTCTCGACTTCGCTGTCTGATTAACAAAGCTTATTGTAATTGTATAGTTAAGGTAATTTGAAATGGGGGTGGGCGCACTGGCAGATTGTACAAGTGGCTCTCTGATAATATTTACATCAGCTAGGTGTGACAGAGCAGACGTCATTTTCCGGAATACGTACCACTGAACTATTGTCTTTACAGCTGTGTGAACAGTAGAGTCAAACTTCAATTTAACAAACCTTTGTGTTTGTTTATATTGATATTTCTTTGTGTATTGTGTTTTATTATTTTTCTTTAATTACTAAGAGTGTAAGTTAATATTTACTTGAAACTGGTATAACTTGATGAGATAGTTTAAAGTAAGTTGTGGCTGCAACCTGCGCACGATATTCTGAGAGGTGGCATTCCTTTTTGATTCACAAACTGACTTGCCCCCTCTCATATTTATATCTACGTCTGAGTAATTCGATTTGGGAAGTATAGCCGTGTGTGGTCATTGCAAGCCTAGTATTGATAACTCAGAAGATTTGAATATTTTCCTCTCTAATTGCATGCGGCGAAAAGTTGCTATTCCTTCACACGTGGACTTCCCACACAGCGTCTCTCGCCACCCGGGTGGTCCGGTGACAGGCGGGTTCTGCTGATCCATATGGAGTTACGCCGACGGGTGTGAGGGAGCCGAGTGGATGCTGTCCAGACGCCGACATTGTCATAAGAGCGGGGGCGACACGCCCACAGGCGCCTGAAAGAGCGGGTGGGGTTAGAGATGCCGTTACTTCGCAGAAATTTAGTGAAATCGTTTTCTGACGGGCTACGAGCGAGACGTGGGAATGACTTGTGTTCCCAGGCAGTCTCGGCGGGCAAATTCTCGCGTTTTCTGCAAAATCATAACTGTGATTGGCTTGATCAGGGGATTGCTCCGTGACGTAACAATATCGGCGCAGAGATTGGCGCCAAGTATCTCCATTGGTGGAACAGTAGTGCTTCGGCAATAGAGTGGAATTTTCCACCTGTTTTAGAGTTGCTGATTGGCACGTTTACCCACGGTCACAGCACAGCAGAGCGCGCCTGTAACCGCCTTTTCTAACGTGATTCTGTCTTGGGTGTTCATTGTCTGAGTCTCACTACTGGAGCAGCAATTAATGTTGTGTTGGCTGGGTGTTTCTCTTAAGATTTCAGTTGCAAGGAATTGCGTCCACATACCACTTGGTTATAAATGTCACCAGCTAGTTTATAGCAAATTCACCTTCACAGCATTGATTTGAGTATCCAGTTTGACGTATTGTAAATGTTTGATGTGTTTTGTTTATTATTTTGAGTTTAGTCATAATAAATCAAATTGTTATTTTGGACAGAACTTTCATTCTGTAGATCGGTAGAACAACCCTTTCATTTCTCACTACGTTAATGAAACTTTTCTTTATCAAATTAATTTCTATCAAATTAAATTATTGCGGGTGCCAAACTCTTTTCTACTCCACCAGCAGGGTCGGTTACAGTCAGTTCGCATTTATTTTTAATCCATGTGCAACAGCAAAAGTCGGAGTTAGAAAAGCGGAGAGCTTATAGCATCATTTTCATATGAAGATTCTCGAAGAATTTAGTGTTAATGACACTGCTTGCCCCAGCCCCTCGGGTAAAATGGCGACCCTCAATCTCTGATCTTTCCTTTGCTGATAAGGAAACAGTATTCTCAATAGGAACATTCATTTTTTTCTCAATTTTTAATGATATTACCCAAGTTCTTATTCCGGTATTCCGCGATTAGTTTTAAGTAGCTACTCATGATTACAGTTTCTTTGTTTTCAGTGTATATATTTTTTTGTTTGTTCAGTGTTTTTTGTGGTTTTCTTATGTGGTGTCTGTACCATATCAGACGTGGTCGGGTTTGTGTGCGGTTTCTGTACCACAACAAATCTTGCATATGATCACAGCGTTAGAACGGCGTTGAAATTTTATGTTTATGTGGATAGTATACATATAGGGAGTATATTATTTTTGTTGTGCTCATTACACTTCACTAGTAGTAGGAAGTATGACGATATTGCAGAATTGGTGTATTTATTTTAGATAAATTTGTTTTCATGAATACTCACGAGAAGTAAGGCGCGACTATTAGAGAGCGAAGACAAATCAAAATAGAATAGCAGAATGGATAAGGGCAGGTTACTGAAGGGGATAGGTTCGGAGATGAGATGGGTACATTTTTAGCAGGAGAGGGTGACAGAATTGTTGATGAGGAAGGTGATATGGACGCGATCTTAGAGCAACGTCGCAGCCGTGATTATGATAGTGAGGTAGAAGATGACGCAGAGACAGGCACACAGGTCGAGACGGTAGCAGAAGTTTATAGTCAAACGAACGAGAGCAGACAGGGGCCACCTCGGTCACGTCAGAGCTCTAGCGCTCAGGTGTCCACAGTTACATCGCCCATGTTTGAACAGGATCAAAAAGATGACATAAACCCAATACTGAGCTTCCTACGATCAATGAAAGAAGAAGCTCACGAACAGCGTAAGAAGGAGAAGGAAGAAGCTGAGAAACAGCGTAAGAAGGAGAAGGAAGAAGATGAAGAACAGCGAAAGAAGGAGAAGGAAGAAGCTGACGAACAGCGTAAGAAGGAGAAGGAAGAAGCTGAGAAACAGCGTAAGAAGGAGAAGGAAGAAGCTGACGAACAGTGTAAGAAGGACACTCGGGCAATAATTTCGCACATAGGGGAAATTCGTGGGGAATTACTAACAATAAAGAAGGAATGTTGAGAAGTACAACAAATATAAATGGTTGCACAAAACGTAGCAGGCCTAGCCAAAACGGCAGCAACAGTGGCTATGAAAGTCGCTGCAGCAACTTCTAAACTCGGAGGGCGCTTGCGACGTACATCACAAGCCCACTGAAGGTAATATCGCAACACGAAACGAATGGAAGAAGCAGAGAATCAGACAGCAAAACTACAGTGAAACGGGCACACGAGCACTGCGCTTCCGGATACCAGTGATGGAGTACACAGAATTATGTCTCCGAGGAAAAGCCCGCCGTGCTCTAGCCCAGTGACAGAGCGCGGAACTAACAATGAATACGCAGAAACAGCGAGTAATAGCTCCAATAATTGCAGCTCACTTAGGGGAATAAATGCTGAATGCCATTTCCACTGTGATATAGAGGTAGCACATCACAGTTATGAGCAAGATAGATCAGGACACTCAGCTGACGTGCAAGTATCGGAAACCAGTGACAACACCAGTGTGGGGATCGGACAGGATTTTGATCACAATCACTTCCCGTCGATATTAAAATTCCAGAAGTTCAATGATAATGCATCCCAAGAGCTGGGTGATGCAGTTTACAAATTCATTACCGTCATCATTGCCAACCCAGGCAAAATTAGGATTCATGTGTGGACACACTGAAGGAATTTGTTTGTGCGTTCCTGCAAACCTACTGGTCAAAGGAAACGCAAGGCAGGATTAAATAGTAAATAATATGATTTCCTGAACTAGAAGTGTCCGGGCAAAGGAGCGCAACCCAGTTTTATAATGATTTACTCAAGAAGAATCACTTTTTAGACAATACATGTAGCAAGGGAGAAATCATTTAATTTGGCTTTTACAAATTGTCAGTTGGGTACCAACAGACACTTGTCGGGAAATGTGGATCTGACATAGAAACATTCAAGAGTCTATTACGTGAATTTGAAGTAGTCTTTAACATACAAGACGCAAAGGAAAGGAAGAAGGGGCAGAGTAACAAATACTAAGGACCAGCAATGGAGGACGACAAAGCCGAGCGGTCTAAGGCGCTGCAGTCATGCACTGTGCGGCTGGTCCCGGCGTAGGTTCAAGTCCTCCCTCGGGCATGGGTGTGTGTGTTTGTCCTTAGGGTAATTTAGGTTAAGTAGTGTGTAAGCTTAGGGACTGATGACCTTAGCAGCTAAGTCCCATAAGATTTCACACACACATTTGAGGGCGACAACAGATCGCATATTCGCACTGGTCAGTTAGGAAACCAGGGTTGCGGAAATCAAGGTTACATTAATCAAGGGTATGGAAACCAGAGACACGGAAACCAAAACATCAGGGAACAGGGTCAAGCTAGACAAGGAATCTGGGACAGGAGGAATAACGAACGGCAAAGCGACCGTAATCGGAGAAAGCGAAACCAAGGCCAACAGTGGACCCAGGAGAATGAAACTAGACCCGCAAATCCTAATTCATGTCAGAGGAGGGGGAGTTTATATAATAGGAACGGACTTCCTAAATGAGCGTGAAGCGATTGTTGATCTAGGATGAGGTGAAGTGGTTTTGAGGAAAGGGAATCCCGTCCACATTAAGTTCGACGACCAGCTGATCCCAGGTCAGTTACCGTCTAACTATGTACGGATAAACTATGCGTGTCAGAACGACAGAAAGGAAGAACACGTCGACGTTGCGAGTAGGGGAGAGGACACGGATGAGAATGAATTTTTAATAATGGGAGAAATAAAGGAGAAAATAGGAGAAAAAGTTGAAGCAATAAAGAACATATGGTCAGACCAGTGCAAAGAACTTCATAAATTACTAGTAGAACATGCAGAGGTCTTCATTTCCAAGACAAGATCAAAGTAGGAGCTGAAATTACTCGAATGTTGAGTGAAGGAATAATAGAATCTGCGTCTTCAGCCTATAATAACCCGTTAAGAATCGTCGATAAGGCAGATGGTAGTATTCGTTTAGTCTTGGACTCGCGACAAATAAATACCATAATAGAACCCCGAACAGACATACCGTAAAGATTAGAGGAACTCTTATAAAACTTCCATGGAATATCAATCTTCTCATGAGGTGATCTAAAATTAAGTTTCTGGCAAATTGATCTCCACCCAAATTGCAGACAGTACACAGCCTTTTTAGCATTTGGAAGATGTTACTGGTTTCGTCGTCTACCATTTGGTTTGAACATTTCGTCTGCCGTATTAATTCGGGGGCTGGACGGCATACTAGGCGATAATTTGAAACGTCATGTCACCAGCCACGTGGATGATTTGCTGATCACGGAGAAATCTTGGGGAAAGCACAATACGCTCCTCGGTGAACTCCTAGCAACTTTCAAGGAATACGGAGTGACTATCAATATCAAAAAATCGAATTTTGGGACGTGCTCTGTCAAATTTCTAGGACATATCATCACGGGATAGGGCATTGCGCCAAATCCCGACAAGACTGAAGCGATTGAAAAGTTTCCCATTCCTACGACAAAGAAGCAGTTAAGGGGGTTCTTACGGATCATAAATTTTTACAACCGCTTCATACATTTCCAAACTCAGAGCAGTCCTAGGTTGCACCAACTTACAGGAAAGAAGATTCCTTGGGAATGTGATGAGGCGGCCAAATCTGAATGGAAAGCATTGAAATTGGCATTACTATAAACACACCCTAATTTAGCAGAAGAGCTTTGCTTTGTAACGGACAGTTCATACTCAGGTCTGGGTGTTATGGTGTTCCAAGACTATGTACATGAAGGAAGTAGGGTATGGAAGACAACTGCATTTGGTAGCAGAGTACTAGCCAAGAGTGAGAGGAATTACTCGGTAACTGAGTTAGAGGCGCTGGCTATTCTATGGGTGTTTGAAAAATTCAGGTACCTTCTGTTTGGTCGCAAGACGAGGGTCTACACAGACCACAAGGCACTGGAGTTCTTGATGACTGCAAAGCTTAATCACAGGCGGCTCATTAGGTGGGCATCATATCTGCAGCAGTACAACTTTTCGATACAATATATCCCCGGCAGTCTGAACATTATTGCAGACGCCTAATTACGGTCACCGATCAGATTTGACCACAGCTTGGAAGACGATCTGGAGGAAAATCACTACTGCCTATTCTGTATGCAAAAAGTACCCTTTGAAAATTTTATTAGCTGTAGTATGCAGGACATCCAGAAGGAGCAACCCGAGGATCCTGCCCTAGTGTTATTGAAACAGAAATGGACAGACAGAAGACACGCCACCGTCAGGCAGTTCTACTTGTTGCGGAAAGGCATAATCTTCCACCGAAATTATGCCAATGACACTGAATGGGGGGGGGGGGGGGGGTATGCATCCCTGAACGCCTAATAAACAAGGTTATATGGCATACTCACCTCAGCTACGGACGCTTCGGAGCACGCAAGTGCAATCTCAAGCTAAGGACCATGTGCTACTTCCGAAACATGGAGAGTCGAATTCGGAGGGTACTGTCGGTGTGTAAAGACTGCCAAAAGACTAAGCACACCACTGTGAGCATGCAGGCTCCATTATACCCAATCGTACCGACAAAATTAAGACAATTAGCGGCAACGGATTTGATGGCGCCGTTGCCAAGCGCTAGAGGAAGATATACTTACATATTAGTCTTTGTTGAAGTAACGTCCAAAAACGTTACCTTTACGGCACTGAAGAGGGCGACAGGATGAACTGTATCACGAGCCCTAATCCGGGATTTCCTACCACAGGTTAGTCATGTGAATAGAATTATTTCTGATAACGGGCCACAGTTTAAGTCAAAAAGATGGAAGGAGACGTTGCGTCGATGTAAAATTGATCGCATTTTTATATTATCACACCATCCGAGCTCGAATGCTGCAGAACTGGTTATTAAGAAACTCGGAATCTTGCGTCGGTTGTACTGTAACAAACAGCACACGACATGGGACGTTTTACTTAAAGACTTCCAGGAAGTGATCAATGAGGCACCCCATTGGGTAACTAAATTGGCACCCATTACAGTACTGAAAAAGCGGATTCCTAAGGACTTGATAACCGAGGTCGTAAACTTCCCACCAAGGGTGCGAACGCAGCACTGAGCCGTAGTGGATTTGGCTTTCAAGAGGATACGGGCTGCAGCAGAGGTCAGGAAGATACGTGCCGACAAGGGAGCTCGTGTACGACACTTACAAATTGGGCAAAGGGTGCTCGTGAAGTCTTTCCGACTCTCGACCAAACAAAAAATGAAATGTCAATAATTCTATTCTGTTTACAACGGCCCTCACCGTATAAGGAGAGCAGCTCACCACAATGCTTATGAATTGGAGACGCTGAAAGGAAAGAAGTCCATAGGACTCCACCACATCTCTCACATAAAGGAGTTCTTGGAATAGTAGTAGTGTAAGTGGTGTACATAGTAGAATGGGCAAATACATGAACCTTGCTTCAGGTCACAATAATAATTGCGTTAGTAGATTACGATTGTTAACGTATTAACACGCTGCGTTGTTTTTTAAAAGAATTTACTGCTGCTAGCCTTTTTTTTTATTTATGTTCGCGACTTTCAATATCGATGGAGCAATGTTTTTGTCCTTTCCTATCTGGTTTCCATGTTGAGGGATAATGACCAGTGAGGAGATGTCGCACAAACGGGCGCATACCAGAACGAGCTCCTAGAAGCGTTTAGGGAAGAGGTGATACGCTCCATAGCGGCCACAACCAGTTCGCGAGACGTTCATACCAATGCTTGCAGGCACGCGTCAGTGCACTGCAAGATTGTGGTATATTACGTGATTTCGAGGATGAATATGGGCAGTATTGCTTTTACAGTGGTGCGCAAGCATCGTTGTCTTGCAATTCGGGGCGAACAAATCAAGATTTATATTAAGGCAACACAAAAACATGTAGTAAAAGCTTCTAGTTTCCTAAAACGTTTTAACATTAATTACAGTCGTTATCAAACTTGAAAACCAACTTAACTTACAATAAAAGCAGGTAATATATAGGGCTACTACTCTTGAAGGGAAAACTACATGCAACACAATATGTTAATAAACTGCTACAGTAACTAAATCACAGACCCCGATTTGTTGCAAATTGCTCGTAGGTTATGCAAAGGACAACTGAAGCTTCTGAAAATTCTCAAAAAACGCATGTTTATTTGCAGTGACATACAACGAAATTCGGGGGTGGTGTATACTTTGGCTGAACTTGGCTGAACTTGGCTGAACTGTGAACCACAAACGCTCTTTTACTGCAAATAAAATTATGTACCCAGAACACTCGTACTGGTTACATCCGAAAATATAGTTTTGTAAGCGGCCGAAAATCTGGAAAGTAATGTTCACTATGTGATCAAAAGCATCCGGACATCTGGCTGAAGAGACTTACATGTTCGTGGTGATCTCCATCGGCAATGCTGGAATTCAATACGGTGTTGGCCCACCATTAGGCTTGATGACAGCTTCCACTCTCGCAAGCATACGTTCAGTCCAGTGCTGAAAGGTTTCTTGGGGAATGGCAGGTCATTCTTCACGGAGTGCTGCACTGAGGAGAGGTATCGATGTCGGTCGGTGAGGCCTGGAATGAAGTTGACATTCCATAACATCCCAAAGGTCTTCTAAAAGATTCAGGGCCGCGCGGGAATACCGGAGCGGTCTCAGCCGCTGCAGTCATGGACTGTGCGGCTGGTCCCGGCGGAGGTTCGAGTCCTCCCTCGGGCATGGGTGTGTGTGTTTGTCCTTAGGATAATATAGGTTAAGTAGTGTATAAACTTAGGGACTATTGACCTTGGCAGTTAAGTCCCATAAGATTTCACACACATTAAAGCCATTAATTGGGAATCAGGTCAGGATTCTGAGCAGGCTAGTCCATTACAGGGATACAATTGTCGTGTAACCACTCCGCCCAAGGCCGTGCATTATGAACAGGTAGTAGATCATGTTGAAAGATGCAGTCGCCATCCCCGAATTGCTCTCCAACAGTGGGAAGCAAGAAGGTGATTAAAGCATCAATGTAGGCCTGTGCTGTGATAGTGCCACGCAAAACAACAAGGGGTTCAAACCCACTTCATGAAAAAAACAACCACACCATAACATGACCACCTCCGAATTTTACTGTTGGCACTACACATGCTGGCAGATGACTTTCGCCGGGCATTCGCCATTCCCCACACCATGCCATCGGATCGCCACATTATTTATCGTGATTCGTCACTCCATGCAATGTTTTTACACTGTTTAATCGTCCAATGTTTTCGCTTCTTACACCAAGCGAGGCGCCGTTTGGCATTTAGCGGCGTGATGTGTGCTTACGAGCAGCCGCTCAACCACGAAATCCAAGTTTTCTCACCTCCCACTTAACTGTCATAGTACTCGCAGTGGATCCCGATGCAGTTTGACATTCCTGTATGATGGTCTGGATAGATGTTTGACTATTACACATTACAACCCTCTTCAACTGGCGGCGGTCTCTGCCAGTCAACAGACGAGGTCGGCTATTTTGCTGTACGTGTCCCTTCACATTTCCACTTCGCTATCACATTGGATGAGAGATTGCAGGGCACTCTCACTTATTGTATGGTTTGGTGCTGCTTAATGTTCTTAGGGAAGATGATCTATATTGCTTGGCTGCTATAGTTGATACGATCTGACTTCATTCACATGATGAAATTTTTGGCTGTAGTTAATACTCTTGCTTGTGTGCTCTTGTAAAGGAATAGCAGTAACCATTAGTTGCGTTTGAAAGAATAGGGAGCCGAGTTAATTGATTGCAGTAAAAGCATTTGGGGATGAGGAGAGCGCTTTCTCTGCGGAACAAGGGTGAAAACACTTGCAGACTTCCCAGCCCCACGGTCTCGCTGTCCAGACACATTGGGTGGTGCTGCTCAGTCGGTGGCCATGTCCAGGTAGGCTGACTTGCGCCGAGGAGTCACTGGAGCAATGAGCAGAGCATTGATGACCGGCAGTAAAGCAGAGGATGGGCCCTTGTTACGTAGGAAGCCAATGATATGGCTGTGAGTTTCTGCGAATTTCCATGGAGCAGGTCAGTGGCGCCCAGGCGTCCAGGCTCTGCTACACATTTGTGAAGGCACAAGGCTTTTAGCAAGTTTATCGCCATTCTTTGGAAAGTTCTAAATGGATGCAACCGGGACATAATGACCTTTTTATGGAGGGCTGTGGTTCCAGCCAGGCCATGCTTTTAGCAAAGACATGGCGTAAATGCGTGGGAAAGAGGCCGCATAGCTGAATCTTCTTTCCTTTTCTCCCAGTTAATTTTTAAAGTCGCTGGTTGGTCAAATCTGTGTATGCAGAGCAAAGGGCAGTCTCTCAGCTTCGAATGCCATGCTCCAGCTCGTGACTGGCTTGTGCTAAAGTAGGAGTAGTCTAAGCATGTAAATGCGCTATGCTACCTAGCTCTCGAGGAAAGCTTAGATAAAAAGAACTCACTCTTGACTAGCGCTTCGCTAGTAAAGAACGGAAGGTCTTAACCTAAATGGTGAGATTGTGTCCTTTGCTGGTGTACCACTTGGAGCCTGTGCCAGTCACCATCTGAACTGTCAGAGGTACTGCTTCTTGCATCATGCACACAACAAATGATGTGTGTGTGTACTTATTTGTTCTGAGTTGGCCGTCTAAACATTTCACATATTCCGTCACACATACTCGTATCAAAAAGTCAGATTGGTTTGGCAAATAAGAAAACGGGCCGACGTGCACACTAGAATCCACCGGGGTTTCAGATACACGTAGGGAAGTATCTGCGTTCCAAATCAGCCGAACGAGTGACCGCGTACTTGCATTTTTTTCGGGTGTGCGCGATTAATAACACTGTTCAACAATGAAAATGTAAATCGAATGAAAATAGCCAATTCCTATCAATTCTAATGTGCTGATTGCGAATATCACAAAGGCAATTCAATATTAGTCCCCGTTTCCGTTTTACATTGTTTTATTACAGTGAGGAACTATATAATGGTTTCTTATGTTAAGTTTAAAATCAAATATTATAATGGTTTGTGAAACTCGTAATAACTGGTAACAATGGATTACATTATTGTCCCTGGTCTTAATTGTGTGCAATATTTTGGATATAAACATTTTGATACAAAATTTTTGTGACCTTGTTGTCTCTCTCCTTTTCAACTTCAGTGAGTTTATGTAATAGTTTATGCAATAGTTTTTGCACATTTTCTTCCAGATTTACTACCAGTTGTTCAAGTTGACTGCTACTGAAGTGAACAAAAATGCCACGAGTTTGTGTTAACAGTGTTGACACATTCTGCTCTGTGTGTAGGGAAATGACATTTGCTTCGCAAAGACAGCAGATAACTCCATTGATTAAAAAAGCTTACAGTTGCCATTTTCGATGCAAGATAGGTAATTAGCATAAACCCTGGGCTCCTCATGTGATCTGTAACACTTGAGCCAGCAAGCTGTGGAATTGGATACATAGGAAAGGACGTTCAATGCCCTTTGCAGTGCCCACGATGTGACATGAGCCAACTAATATGTCAGTGACTGCTACTTTTATATGGTTCCTCCTATCAAGAAGAAAAAGGAGACAGTGATCTATCCGAACATAGCATTTGCCATACGTCCAGTTCTACATGGGGAAGGACATCCAATACCTGAACCACCGACAGAGTACAAGATTACTTCTGATAGGGATTCTGAATGTCCTGAACCATGTGCATCACAAGATCCAGAGATACTTCCAAATATATCATATACTGATGATTCACAAAAATTGTATCAAAATGAGTTAAGTGATCTCATTAGAGGTTTGGAGCTCTCTACATCTAAGGATGAGATTTTAGCATCAAGATTGCAGCAGCTCAGTTTTCTGGAAAGCAATGTAAATGTTTCATTCTACCTCAGCAACAATTCACTCCTTTTTTTGACATGCAAGATAGTCCTGTGGCCTGTGTAGACATAAATGGTCTAATGAAGGCTCTCAGAAGTAATTACTGCTGGACTGTCATAAGGGATGTTCCCAAGTATGCGTATAAACGTCAAGCCAAGCAAAAACGGTCATCTTCTGAATTTATCTCTGAACAAAATATGCAGTTGTATATATTGTACATATGGACATTTAAAATTTGTAATCCTTTACATACATTTGTGACCAGTCAATTTATATATTTTATTTTGTGCTTTACATAGTTCTGGTACAAAGTAGACTTAAAAATATTTTCAGTCATGTAAATTATATCAATTTTTTTCTTAATATTTTAATTTTGTATTTCCAGAATGCCACTGTAATTTATCAGTGCATTACACATAATATAATTCAAGTAGTTACTCACTTAAAATTTGTTATCCTGAACATTTGAACATGACTGCATATTAAGTTAGTGTGTTATTTACACAAAAATGTAGATTACTTTTTTTTCAGAAAATGGTGCTAATTATCTATGAAGATAATGATTTCGTATCATTTTACACTTAAATAAACACAACTAACTCAAAATCATGCAAGTTTCACACTTTCACTTCAAATTTGTTGTTCAGTGTAACAGATTGCCGCCGTCCATTACTGCCGTCGCCGAGTGCATAGTGGTGTGCCGCCCTGACCAGCAGAAGGGTAAATTATTAGCTGCTACGGCGTAGGGTTCCAATATATGCTTCTCAGCACCCTGTTCTTTGGAACCATATTTTTCTTTGTGGAGTAGTAAAGTGTAGATGCTTGATAGTAGCATAGTTCTTGGGTAATACCACGGATTCACATTTATGAAGCGATTAGTTCTGACTAGTGTGGTGTGTTGATCCCCAGCTGATCACTTTGTCAACCATAGAACCCATATTATTGAAGGCGTTTCTCAAATAAAAAAATGTTTTTGTGGCGTTTCGGCGTTTCTTTAGCCATCTTTTGTCATGCGATATTAAGAATGAATAAATCAATTGTTATTTAGACCACAACTCCTCCCAGTGTTCTGATTAACATTACCTTTGCCGTTTTTATTAAAGACTTGATTGCAATTGAAAGCCGGAACCCTGCACGGAAACAGTGGATCTAGGGATGTTCAGGAAAGTGGAAATTTCACGTACAGACGAATGACACAAGTGACACCCAATCACCTGACCACGTTCGAAGTCCGTGAGTTCTGCGGAGCGCCCCATTCTGCTCTCTCACGGTATCTAATGACTAATGAAGTCGCTGATATGGAATACCTGGCAGTAGGTGGCGGCACAGTGCACCTAATATGAAAACGTATGTTTTGGTGGTATCCGGATACTTTTGATCACATAGTGTATTTCTCATGTAATTGTACAATGAAACTAGAGAAAGATTGTTTTGAACGAGGATGTGCCTACTGCCTTTAAAAATTTTAAAAGAGCGCAATTTATGTCTAAGCCTACAATTGACGACAACAATACTAGTTTATCGTGGCACTCCCGAATGTTCGAAATTTCACACTATATCACAATAAAAACGGGTATTAATACAATCAATGAAAGATTACGCAGAATAAGCGACGCGAACAGTAAAATATGCGAATATATAATTTTAAATCGACAAACGACCTTGTGCAAATGGTAGAGAAAAGATCTGGGAGACAGGGACTGACGAGAATGAGTTGCACAGAGTGTAGGAGAGATGGCTGTTGTGGTAGGCGGTGTACCATTGGCTGTCATTTGAAGTCTGGAAGGTACTTGATTTCTCTGACATTCTGAGTAAGTTCATTCCAAAGTCGCATCTCTGATACAGAAAATATTTACAGAACATGGCAGTGCTTCATGATGATACGGAGATAATTTTACTTTGCTATTCATACGGTAGAGTAAGAGCTGAAAACAAATAAGAGGGAGTTCAGTGATTGAGAACACGATAGAGAAAACATAGAGTATGATAGTCTCTACGAGTGTCTGCACGTAGCCATGACAATTGTTCGTAGGCTGTTGTGATATGATTGTGAAAGCTTACGTCACTGATGTCTCCTAAACAAGCAATCATCGCCAGTTCCAGCCATCACACGAAAGTTCTTGGAAAATTGCATCACATAATAAGAATATTAGTGTCTCTACGAGCTTCCTTTCCAGCACTAAAGGAAATATTTTTTCTGTTTTCCATAGTGAGTGAAGTAACGCAAACACTTTCTTACAGTAAGAAGTTGCGTGTCCAGTCTAGTCTGATTGACGATCCAGAAGTAGTCCCAAATTCTCTGCAAAAGAGGAAGACGTATTTCCGTACCGTTTAGGATTAACGGTGGAAGAGATTCTCCGAACTGAGGGGTAATAAGTTTTCTGGCAAGCGACTAAGATGGCTTTCGCTTTAGGTGAGTTAAGTTTCAAATTTTTGCTCTGTGCCCACACTGATAGGCAAATAAATTGGCATTTACATGCCGGATGGCTCTGCACGGGTTTGTTGAATTTGCACTTAGATATAAATGAATTCCATCAGTGTATAGGGGATATTCTCAGTGGGAGACAATAATCGACACATTACTAACATTTAAAATGAGAAGAGTAATGTGCCCGACACTGATCTTGTAGGACCGTTGTAACTTCCGTTTTGTTCCAATCATTCCATACCGTCGGCGACGTATATGAATGGAACTACCGCACTGCAGTTAAAGAAAAATTTTGACTTATGAGTTTAGCAAGTAGAAGGCCTAAGTTGACAGCGTCGAAAGATTTGTTGAAATGAAGAAAGCATATAATAGTCTCCTGATTTTTATCTACAAATTGTTTTAGTTCATAGGTCACTTTCATAAGGGAAGTCGACGTGCTGCAGTTTTGCCGGAAACCGGACTGGTATTCATCCAAACATTATTTTATGTTAAATAATTAGTAAGCTGATAGTGAACTATGTATTCTACACCCTCGGAAAACGCTGGTAGAATGCAAATGGGCCTATACTCGGAGGTCCGATTGACAGATTCCCTCTTGGGTAATCGTTTTATGAGCCACCGAGTTAGGAGGCGTAGTGGTTAGCACGCTTGACTCGCATCAGGTAGGACGATGGTTCAAACCGGCGACCGGCCATCTACATTTAGATTTTCCACAATTTTTCTTAATCGCTGCAGGAAATTTCCCGGATGGTTCCTTCGAAAGGTGGCAGATTTACTTCCCCATCCTTGACACCTTCCGAGCTTGTGCGCCGTCTCTAATGACATCGATGTCGACGGGAAGTTAAACCCAATCTTCCTTCCATCCTTTCATGAGTACCTGCTTCCTGGCTGCTGTAAAAATTCTAGAGGTCAGAGAATGGTTAAAAACGTCCCTTTCTTTAGGTGGTAGAGGATCGACGAAAAGATTGGTTATTTGGAGCTGTTATATTATCGTGCCCTGCAGCTACCGAACCATTTTGCGCAATTAATTTCCGAATTATGTTAGGGCGGACTAGGAGGTGAAAAAAATTTTCGTTTTTATCAATCACTGACCATTTAAGTTAATCGACCGTTTGTGCCCTTGAACGATGGTCAAGTAAATATATCGATGTGGTGTAAAACTCCTTTACATCCTCAATAGGGATTAGAGGTTTAGCTGCAGATTTGAGTTTGGCTTTTTCTAGACTCCGTAGGCTTTTCCAGAGGACAACAGGTCTGTGAAAGTCCTTAGTTAGCGAATGAGCGTACCTGAACTTCGCATTCCTCACAGAATCACTTACACGGTTGCGTAGTTGCTTGTAGGTGGAGATGACTATCAAAGGTCTGGTACTAGTGTGCTGAACCTCTGACACATGGGGTGCTTGAGGTGGTCTGTAAGCCATGGTGAACGTTTCCTCCTTACTCTTACTTTTTTTTTTTTAGAGGAGTTTGTTTGTAGAATGAATTATTGAATGTCTTAGTGAAATTGGGTACTCCGTTGTTGATGTTGAGGTTATTTCCTGCCATTTTTTGCCAAAAAATATCATAGACGTCAGCTGAAGCTCAGTCATTCAAGGGCTTAAAATCACTGAAACTCGCCACTTGTTGTTCCTTCCTTGGACACTGCAATGAGCTAGTCATGACTACCACATTGTGAGCAGACAAACAAGGTGCAGAAATCTGATTGGTGCAGATTTCTCTACTTGGAGGTTTGGTTGCGAATACATCGAGAAACACATGACATATATTCGCCGTTGCGAATTTGGACACCGTTAGCTGTATAATGTAATGACGACAACGAAAATTTGTGCCGGACCGGGACTCGAACCTGGATTTCCCGCTTGTCGCGAGGGCTGGCCTTATCTTTAGCCTCACGTCACATCCATAAACACATGAGTGTCTGCTGTATGATGAGTAGGCTCCAGTGGAAAGGTGGAATCAGTGTAAGGCTTGAGCAGGAAAACAAGTTTGTTTGCGTGGCCATCATCTGCAGGAAGCACAGAAATTTTTTGTTTTGTAAATAAAAACCTCGTTTCCTTGCTGCAATGTATTTTATTTCTCCGACATGCGTTTCGCCTTTGACTTTAAGACATTTTCAGTGGGACATTTCTTCACGTCTTTGATTGGCACTTGCGTTTGCCCTCATCTGGTCACATGCTTGAGATCAGTTGTAAATTCGCTTACGAAACATAAGCACGTTTTCGTTTTCGAACTTTTCTCTTCCCAATTTTCATCTTGTTTTCCCCTATTGCTGTGGGATATTATTAGTCTTTTATCCCTAGCTGTCGATATTTGATGGAAAACTTATTTACAGTCGTAACTGTTTTGATTTCACTTTATGTCCCAAACATACAAAAAAGCGACAAAGTGTTGGATGTCCAAGCCTCATAGTGGAACGATGAGTTCAGAAGGTCGCCAGATATGTAAAGAAAAGCAGTGAGCTGTGACAGGTATGATGGCAAAGTACAATGCTGGTGCACACACAAATGTTTCGGAACAAACGTTTAGGGCACAATGGTGAGAACTTTTCTCCGCAGTAAACGACTCATATGTGCCCCGATACCGACCAGCACCGCAGTCAGCAGCTTCCAGACTGGAACAGTGGACCAGTGGATACGTGACGCTAGGTGGCGTGGATCAAGTTTCTTGTTTCGCGTCTGGATACGTAGACATCCTGGCAAACGGATGCTCGAAATGTGCACCGCGTCAAGGACTGAGACAGGCGAGGGCAGCTGTATTCGACATTAACAAGGGCTTCCATCGGCCCTGTGGCAGTAATCAAGGCACCATAACAGCTGTGGGCCACTTCAGCATTATTGCGGGCCACTGCTTCCCGTCATCCTTGATGCTTTCCTCAGCGATGGCATCTTCCAGCAAGATAAATGACAGTGTCACAATGGGAAACCACCGGCCTGTAATTTACTACTGTGTGCCTTGTACTAAGAGATCTTCGGGTCGAAAGCATGCCATCGGTGCTTTATTGCGTTCCAAAGGCAGACCAGCACGTTATTAAATTGATCCTTATTATGTTTTGACTCACCACGTCTGTGATTATTTCGCCTTTAGATTCTCCCGTTAGAACCTCCTACACACTATGAAAGTCGTCAGCAATTTCATTGGCTGATTCCAATCGCGTACCCAAACGACGTCGGATCTTTTCGCCCATTTACGCTCTTTAAATCATATTTATTTATGTTTATGGTCGGCTGCTATTCTTTTCAGTAGGATCTGATCATCTACAAATCTCTCTAAATTTCACAACCGTTCTTGACGATGCCGCCTCCCTGTTCGCAACTGATTCGTCTACGAAGAGCTCCACAGACTTTATACACAGGTACAATGTGTAAACGAATAATCATTAGAACGTACGACTGTGGTGTAAGGGAAGTCGAGACGAAGAGTTTGACATAGGACACATGGAGTCTATGAAGCCGTGAAACAATCTCAAATTTGTCTACACAAGCCAACCATGTTACAGCTCATGAACGTCGCACGAGATTTTCTGTATTCTCTTGCTCTCTTACGCCACCGGTTTAGCCGACTACTTCGTTAACATTATGAACTTAAGCGTTCCCGTCAGTACAATGAAGGTAAAAAAACTTTTGTAGACGTTATGCAAAAACAAAATACATTTAGAATTCGATCTAAACACATCCCTTATAGCTGTAGTCACATCGTAAGAATGCCAGACCAACAAAACGACTTACTTGTTAAATTTATGCGGCCAAAATTCACACTATTTTGAGATGAAATTTACAGAAAGTTAGTTTTGTATTTTGAACGTGCGAGAACAAGTGGTTTATAATATTCAAGTGAAATCTATCGTGACTCGCATGCACTACCGCTAAGGTGGCTTTTATAGGCCAGTCTGAAGATGTGTCCAGACTTGATAGGCCACCAGTGTCCTATGTCAATCCTTCCCTCTGGACTTCAGGTACATCACTGTGGTACACTGTAAATAGTTATCGTTTACACGCTATATACAGGGTAAGTCAGCTGCCCCTGCCAATTCGTTTTATGCACCGCACACTACGCCCTTATAGGCAACGGTATCCAAACAGGCGACAGCCACGTAACCGATATAAATTCGCTCTCAAAACTTTTGGTGACTGTTAAAAAGCAAGCGGAATCATACTGTAAAACACATAAAAGAGGATTGGCCTTGAGTTACACGATTATTTTTGGACCAAGATATATCTTACTACCACCGCACTTTTCCCTTTTCTCCAATCTCTCTTTGTACAATTAGCGGTGTAGCCGTACAGGTTTTGGATGTCTCTCTAGAAATATATCGTTTATAGTACTTAATATTTTGTAAATTATTCAGAGGTTATATACCAGAAAGTTGTTTCTTTGTCACTACCCATTTTGATATTCCCTCTTAATTTCGTTGTTCCTGATGATGAACCGCACTTTACAAGGCAACGTTTTTGAAACATGTATGAGAGATTAGGTACTATATACGGAATAAAGTTACAGAGACATCCAAAACCTGTATGACTACACTGCTAATTACACAAAGAAAAATTGGAGACATTTGGGTAAGGATGGCAGAAGTAAGGTATATCTTGGTACAAAAATCCTGTGTAACATAGCTAATCCTTATTTGTATTTTTTACAGTATGATTTCGTTTGCTAAAAGTCATTCAGAGCTCTGTGAGGGTACTTAAATCGATTACGTGGCTATTGCCTGTCTGGATACCGTTCCTGATAGAGATGTAGTGTGGGATGCGTAAAACGAATCGGTAGGGGCAGTTGACTCACTCTGTATATTATGAATGGCAAGGGACCCATCACATTAACTTGATGTGTGCCAGAAAGCAACTACTTTTCTGACGACACCTCTTCATTAAGAACGATATATTAAATTTTGCTCAATTAGAAGTCTTCAATCCAACAGTTTATCGATTCTGACATTCACATCCTTGTCTGCAAGGTTACGCTGTGGCTCTCTATCGAAGTTTTTCTGACAGTTAATAAGCACGGCATGAACCCCAGCTACCTTCTCTCATCTGGACCCCAAAAATGGACACGGAAATCTCGTTATTGAAAGTACGGTTCTTGCGAAAATCGTTAGTACATGGGAGTTGTTCAGTAGCCAGAAAAGAACAATATAAGTACAGTAACATGTCATAGATTGTTGTCAATGAGATATCATTAGTCCTCATCGACGGTCTAGGAGTTCTTATAGATTTGAGCGGCGTTCCCCATATCTCCCAGTCACTTGGCAACTCTGACATGTATAATATCTTTGAAGTGACAGTGTACACATAATGTACAGTGAAGACCACGTACAACAAGGAATAGTATGCAGCATTCTTTCGATTCCACATCCTTTATAACTGCACTTTTGGTTTATTCATTTCTTTGGTTAAAGAGTGCCTTTTCTGAAAATCAATTTAACACCAGAAAAAGACGAAACTTAACCTGCCCTACACTTGGTCTGCTGTGAAAAGAGGTCTGTGCTCTTCATTATCACTAACAATTTATCTAGTTCGTCTTCCTAGCTGCGGGGTCAGCGTGGCAGATCGGTAACCGAAGGGGCCTGGGATCGTTTCCCACCACGGTCCGAGATTTACTTCTCTTGGGGACTGGTTGCTTTATATCCTCATAATTGACACTAAAATTGCCTATATAACTTCGATCCAGAATACGGCCTGACCCTAATGAATATAATGAATATTCTGACTTATCCTTTTCCCGAATTATATAAAAAAAGAAAGAAACTACAGTGTTATCCACCTAAAGACGACGCATAGCGGGGAAATGAACTAGTAAGCGACGCCCTAAACTATTTCATTGTATTTAACACCAATCGCAGCCCTCATGATGCACTCCTTTATAGACGAAATATTCATACTGTGGTAGAGTTACCAGAATTAGGTAACTGAGACGTCGTAGTGGTATTGGTAGCACTGAATCACGAGCAGTTAGTATTCACCGCAGCGAAGTCATCCTAATGCATTTGCTTCATCAGTGAGACAGTTTCGAAACCTCACGGGACAGCGCCGCTACCTACGCCGTTCGACTGCAGCTCTTAAGTAATTACCATGAAACGCGGAATCGGGACAGTTGATGCAGAGTGGGAGCTATTTTCGCGAATCGGTCCCCCCATAACTCAGGGCCTGCCCCTCTGGTAGGAGAACGCAAACAGCGTCGACCGCGTTCCCTTTGTCCACAGAACGTCGACACATTTGTCCCGACAGGGTAGGAGGAAGAGAGAGGGAGGGGGATTTGACTGGGAGAGAGAACCAGCGCTTTGCAGACGTAATTGATGGGGACGACAGGAGAGCCACCTATCGCGTCAGACTGATGGCTACATTGTGCTCTCCCCTCGCAGCTCAGACAGCTGGCGATTCGTCGTGCGCAGTTGGCGGTCCTGCACGGGCACCTTAGTAGTGCCACTGCTGTTCTCTTGTACGGGCATAAAGCCTAGCTGAAGTTCTGGGATGAACAAAAGAAACAGCAAACTTTGTGGATATGTACGTCACTTGCCAGTAAATTTAAATTTATAATGTAGCCACAGGTGAATGCATTGTTTTAAGATGCCAATTTATGTAGAGACAATGATTTAGAAAATCAGTTGTTTTCCTTTGCAATAAACAGAAAGATTTTCATTCTAAGTATCCAAGTATAAAATTTTCGCAATATTACTTCAAATTTAATATTCACTTCTATAATGTAGGAAAGTATTTCACAGTTGCAAAACTAGCATCCGACTCATTGACCTTACACTTAGTCGCTGACCATAAATTCTAGCTCAGAGTGACACCAGATTAAGTAACCTTATGTAGTGAAGACTGTTTGCCAGTGCTCTTTCTCACCGGAAATTAAGCAATTCTCTCATTGGGCTCCATAAGTACACTGTAACAGTAATTTCTGTGTGTATGCAATGCATATGAATTAGAATTTAGTGGTGCTCTCTGCCTCGTGATGACTGGGTGTTGTATGATATCCTTAGGTTAGTTAGGTTTAAGTAGTTCTAAGTTCTAGGGGACTGATGACCATAGATGTTAAGTCCCATAGTGCTCAGAGCCATTTTTTTTAGTGGTGCTCTCTCTTCCACTTCTGTATACGATATGCCTGACCTAAACGGGCCCTTTATCACTACAGGCCCTGGGCAGTGCAACATCATACTGACAAAAGTAATGTGCTTATACTGACAACCCGACTGTTCGTTTTACATGATTTTGTAATCATTTAAATGAAACAATATGACATTCCAGTGGGAGACATTTCGTCCCCCTTTTCCTTCTGTGAAATTTGTCAGTAAGCTTTTTGCCTTCCAGCCAGCGAAATGCGGCAGAGTACGGCTGGTAAACGATTCACAAACCACGATTTAGTGCCGATAAGACGATTTATTTAAACGTCTCAAGACTGTACATAGGTGCAATTGATTTCGAGGAGCAAAGTGTTTGTTATCTTACTTTTTATTGTACTGAAATAATATTTTGTCACAAAGTAACAAGGTGTTTTATCTGTATATATTTTGTAGGAAACTGTCGTTCCACGACTTCTTTGCAATATTTAATTGTGCATTTTTCCTCCATCCCTTTCAATTTCATAAATTCATTTGTTACTTCACTCCATAATCTATATTTACGTCATTTAATTGGTTTGGACAGTAACCTGTATTGGAGCATTTTTTTCATGTAAACCAAAGAAATACAATCATATTGAAGTCGCAGTATTTCCTCTTCGTGTTCTTCATACGGATCGGCCGGCTGTAGTGGCCGAGCGGTTCTAGGCGCTGCAGTCTGGAACCGCGCGACCGCTACGGTCGCAGGTTAAAATCCTGCCTCGGGCATGGATGTGTATGATGTCCTTAGGTTAGTTAGGTTTAAATAGTTCTAAGTTCTAGGGTACTGATGACCTTAGAAGTTAAGTCCCTTAGTGCTCAGAGCCATTTGAACCATTTGAACCATACGGATCGTCAACTATCTCATCATCTGGTACATACAGCCCCGCAGCAATCAGCAAACTATCGTCATCACCACACGTAGAGTTTATCAACAAATGTAGGAAATAATCATACAAATGTTCGACAATCGTTCGATCCCTTAAGGAACTTTCCGATTCCTTACAGTTCGGTAAACATTCATTGACCTTGTTATTGAAGTCGCGAGCTATATTTGCTGGATTCATATTGCCCACGGAATACATCTCACGTATTTAATGCACTCTCGTCCAAAGTAGCGAATAGTCAACTGCCAGCCAGGGAGCCTCGTTAGCAGGAATACTCTCTCTTTCGTGTGCTGTAGTCGACTGACGTCGTGTGTTTCGATGTTTGTTTAGCTGTAGCGTCCCCAAACTACGGCGCAGTTACCTCGCATCGGATGGACGGACGGAAAGATAATAATTGTCTTAAAATAAACACTATACTTGATGTTGGCTATCTTGTGCATGGACTACTCAGTTTGTATATTTTGCTTATTTTTTTCATAGTTCCACACAACTTCTTCCTGTTTTCTCGAGTGACTGTGTTCAGTTTTTCAAGGCCTATCCACTGTACCAACTTATAACTAAATCTAAGAAGGGGTGCGATGGGGAGTTTCCCTTGTGAGTATTATTAGTAACTACGCTCCAGTCCCTAAACCTACTTACAGAAATGCGAATGAGACGCACTACGCGTTCCAGGCCGTAGCAGCCGCGTCTTTGCGACGCCAGGTATGGCCACTTCCCAGCCCGCTGTAAGATCACATCAGTTCGTCTTCTTCCTCCTGGTATTGTAACTGAGATTTGGCAACAAGGCAATGTATGTTTGGCAACTCTGTGATCGACGAGTTACTTCCTGGTGTGCACGGAAATAAGCCTCAAAGTTCACTTGATTTTACATGTCATTTCCATTGAATAATCTGAGTTATTATCGCTTGAGGTGTAACAAAAGATTGCAAATTTACGGTTTTCAGCCCAGGAAAGTCGTTGCACGTGGAAATCGCAACTAATCTCGTCCATCAAATAGCGATTTACCAGTTCTAGCCACTACTGGTCTCGTAAGAGAAAGATAAGACCCGTATTCTTCGCCAGCACTATGGTAACGTGCTGACCTGTTAGAAAGAGTCTGGTATGGTTCACAGTTCCAGTCTCACTGAGTGTAGGGTTTTTATCCCTTCTGTGAAAGAGCTACAAGCAGTCAGATCAAACATCGCTAAAGAAATATCAAGAAAATATTTTCGGCGCATGGTGAAAAGCTTACAATGCAGCACAACAGGTAACGCCTCTTTCCGCTGCTGACAAGCAAATTTTGGGTTTCTAGGAATGCATAACTTTATTTATGAAATGCCACATTTGCATACATCTTGAGTATGACACAGCATACCAATTAAACACGGACCCAATCAAAATCAAACTGAGTAGTATTTTACCAATTCGTGACGACAGAGGCACGCTTGTGTACAGATACTCAGTTTTATTAAAACAGACTTTCGTCGTAAGGTTATTGTGGGTAGTTTTATTACATTTCTTATAATACAGCTCACAATTTTCGTAAGGTTTCCGTTAGTATTGCTAAAACAATAGTAAACATAAGAGAGAAATTAATCGTCAACGATATGTGCGAATTCTCTGATGTTATCTACAGGGTGTTACAAAAAGGTACGGCCAAACTTTCGGGGTACATTCCTCACACACAAATAAAGAAATGATGTTATGTGGACATGTGTCCGGAAACGCTTACTTTCCATGTTAGAGCTCATTTTAGTTTAGTCAGTATGTACTGTACTTCCTCGATTCACCGCCAGTTGGCCCAATTGAAGGAAGGTACTGTTAACTTCGGTGCTTGTGTTGACTTGCGACTCATTGTTCTACAGTACTAGCATCAAGTACATCAGTACGTAGCATTAACAGGTTAGTGTTCATCACGAACGTGGTTTTGCAGTCAGTGCAATGTTTTACAAATGCGGAGTTGGCAGATGCCCATTTGATGTATGGATTAGATCGGGCCAATAGCCGTAGCGCGGTACGTTTGTATCGGGCAGATTTCCAGAACGAAGGTGTCCCGACAGGAAGACGTTCGAAGCAATTGAATGGCGTCTTAGGGAGCACGGAACATTCCAGCCTATGACTAGCGACTGGGGAAGACCTAGAACGACGAGGACACCTGCAATGGACGAGGCAATTCTTCGTGCAGTTGGCAATAACCCTAATGTCAGCGTCAGAGAAGTTGCTGTCGTACAAGGTAACGTTGACCACGTCTCTGTATGGGGAGTGCTACGGGAGAACCAGTTGATTCCATACCATGTACAGTGTGTGCAGGCACTATCAGCAGCTGATTGGCCTCCACGGGTACACTTCTGCGAATAGTTCATCCAACAATGTGTCAATCCTCATATCAGTGCAAATGTTATATTTACGGATGAGGCTTCATTCCAACGTGATCAAATTGTAAATTTTCACAATCAACATGTGTGGGCTGACGAGAATCCGCACGCAGTTGTGCAATCACGTCATCAACACAGATTTTCTGTGAACGTTTGGGCAGGCATTGTTGGTGATGTCTTGATTGGGCCCGATGTTCTTCCACCTACGCTCAATGGAGCACGTAATCATGAATTCATACGGGATACTCTACCTGTGCTGCTAGAACATGTGCCTTTACAAGTAGGACACAACATGTGGTTCATGCACGATGGAGCTGCTGCACATTTCAGTCGAAGTGTTCGTACGCTTCTCAACAACAGATTCGGTGACCGACGCATTGGTAGAGGCGGACCAATTCCATGGCCTCCACGCTCTCCTGGCCTCAACCCTCTTCACTTTCATTTATAGGGGCATTTGAAAGCTCTTGTCTACGCAACCCCGGTACCAAATGTAGAGACTCTTCGTGCTCGTATTGTGGACGGCTGTGATACAATACGCCATTCTCTAAGGCTGCATCAGCGCATCAGGGATTCCATGCGACGGAGGGTGGATGCATGTATCCTCGCTAACGGAGGACATTTTGAACATTTCCTGTAACAAAGTGTTTGAAGTCACGCTGGTACGTTCTGTTGCTGTGTGTTTCCATTTCATGATTAATGTGATTTGAAGAGACGTAATAAAATGAACTCTAACATGGAAAGTAAGCGTTTCTGGACACATGTCCACATAAGATATTTTACATCTACACCTACATTGATACTCCGCAAGCCACCCAACGGTGTGTGGCGGAGGGCACTTTACTTGCCACTGTCTTTACCTCCCTTTCCTGTTCCAGTCGCGTATGGTTCGCGGGAAGAACGACTGTCTGAAAGCCTCCGTGCGCGCTCTAATCTCTCTAATTTTACATTCGTGATCTCCTCGGGAAGTATAAGTAGGGGGAAGCAATATATTCGATACCTCATCCAGAAACGCACCCTCTCGAAACCTGGCGAGCAAGCTACACCGCGATGCAGAGCGCCTCTCTTGCAGAGTCTGCCACTTGAGCTTATTAAACATCTCCGTAACGCTATCACGGTTACCAAATAACCCAGTGACGAAACGCGCCGCTCTTCTTTGGATCTTCTCTATCTCCTCCGTCAACCCGACCTGGTACGGATCCCACACTGATGAGCAATACTCAAGTATAGGTCGAACGAGTGTTTTGTAAGCCACCTCCTTTGTTGATGGACTACATTTTCTAAGCACTCTCCCAATGAATCTCAACCTGGTACCCGCCTTACTAACAATTAGTTTTATATGATCATTCCACTTCAAATCGTTCCGTACGCATACTCCCAGATATTTTACAGAAGTAACTGCTACCAGTGTTTGTTCCGCTATCATATAATCATACAATAAAGGATCCTTCTTTCTATGTATTCGCAATACATTACATTTGTCTATGTTAAGGGTCAGTTGCCACTCCCTGCTCCAAGTGCCTATCCGCTGCAGATCTTCCTGTATTTCGCTACAATTTTCTAATGCAGCAACTTCTCTGTACACTACAGCATCATCCGCGAAAAGCCGCATGGAACTTCCGACACTATCTACTAAGTCATTTATATATATTGTGAAAAGCAATGGTCCCATAACACTCCCCTGTGGCACGCCAGAGGTTACTTTAACGTCTGTAGACGTCTCTCCATTGATAACAACATGCTGTGTTCTGTTTGCCAAAAACTCCTCAATCCAGCCACACAGCTGGTCTGATACTCCGTAGGCTCTTACTTTGCTTATCAGGCGACAGTGCGGAACTGTATCGAACGCCTTCCGGAAGTCAAGAAAAATAGCATCTACCTGGGAGCCTGTATCTAATATTTTCTGGGTCTCATGAACAAATAAGGCGAGTTGGGTCTCACACGATCGCTGTTTCCGGAATCCATGTTGATTCCTACATAGTAGATTCTGGGTTTCCAGAAATGACATGATACGCGAGCAAAAAACATGTTCTAAAATTCTACAAGAGATCGACGTAAGAGATATAGTTCTATAGTTTTGCGCATCTGCTCGACGACCCTTCTTGAAGACTGGGACTATCTGTGCTCTTTTCCAATCATTTGGAACCCTCCGTTCCTCTAGAGACTTGCGGTACACGGCTGTTAGAAGGGGGGCAAGTTCTTTCGCGTACTCTGTGTAGAATCGAATTGGTATCCCGTCAGGTCCAGTGGACTTTCCTCTATTGAGTGATTCCAGTTGCTTTTCTATTCCTTGGACACTTATTTCGATGTCAGCCATTTTTTCGTTTGTGCGAGGATTTAGAGAAGGAACTGCAGTGCTGTCTTCCTCTGTGAGGAATGTTTCCTGAAAGTTTGCCTGTACATTTTTGTAACACCCCGTATAACAGTCTGAAAATGTACATGCAGTATATTGATTACATGTATGTAGAAAACTTGTTCTGAGTTAAAGCTCTCAAACAAGGTTTGAAGAAGAATAAAATGCCACTACCAGACGACAGGTAATGTAGAAAATACTTTTCCGACGTATTTTGGCACGATCCACTCTACCCATACATAATACAAAAGTTTCGAGATGCATCTACTGTCTGGCTGTCGGTTAAACCCGAAATGAACAAAGTGTTGCAGATGTTACCCCTTTTCCACATACGACTACTTTGGGTTGAGAAGTGAAGGGAATTATGTTACAAGTTCCAGTAGATTGATAACTTTAGCAGTCACCAGAATTGCGTTTGAAAAAATATAGCAGTGAATGTATGCGAACTCGTGTCACCTTATCTACCGTGCGCGATACTTACCATTACGCTACTAGCCGACACCTAGCTATAACACCTCCAGAAGTCAACAGCAATTCCTCCAGAACTTCTGCATTCCACAGCGCTGTGGGATAATGCATATGGCCAAGTGAATACTTATGAGAGACAAACAGTTAAACCTTTTCTTTTGCAATGCACAATGTTTTCAACTAACAGATAGCGCAATAGAGCAGTTCAAGTGGAAGGGAAAACATCCTATTTAAATTTATGCATCCTACACTGTTGGCAGTTCTGTGTTGGTGGCAGTTACGTGATTTTATTTTGGTGATTACAAAATAAGTTGAATGTATGCACTGGGTAGCTGAGACAGCTAGTTCATGGTGATTCGGTCAACCAAGTAAATGAATTTACTGAACATACTGCAAATTGATACAGGGAGCCTGTGTGTCAGAATTCTCAGCCAGTGTGGCACAACGGCGTTATGGTAGATAAATGAGCCACTGAGAAGAGGATCTGGTGGTCTGTTCGGTTGATGAGAGGTTCATATATCTAAGGTCTGGGTTCGATTCGAACTTCGGTCAGTGATTTTAGATAGGGGGAGACAGTTTCCATTCCTTTCTGGCTACCCCAAGTGAAGAAGACATAATGGCATTGTGGTCTGAAATTCACATTAAAAATGATATTCCTTCTCTACCAAGTAGACGTTAGGCTGAGCCACAATAAAGTCTGGAGTGGCGACATGTAGAAACTCTATCATCAGTATCCTTTCTTATACTAGTTATTTATTTCTAGTGACGAAAAAAACGGTATGTAGGGTCACATGACACTTATTCCATCTTTTATCTGAGCTTCTGTATGTCGATAAAATTGGTTCTCAACTGAGAATGCAACTCAGATCGCCCTTACCGCGAAATTTGTTCCCTTCGTGACAATACAGCTCAGCTACAAATTGTTGTTTGTTCAAAACTGCAGATTCCGCAATATCTCCACATATTGCGCGTGAACGGGTTCGAATCCTGGCCTGGCACTAAAGATTTCATTATGTATTATCAAGATCTAGCATGAGAACACCCATCTGCTAGTGGATAACAATTTCGATTTTTAATGTATTTTCATTCGTTGTCAACACTAACGATATTTGACGTTTTTGACTCCCAGTGAGACACATAACTATTTGCGAGATCACTGTAAGTTCAAGATGTTATTCCGAGCTCCTGGTGGAGAAAAATTCGGTAGTTGACGTATCTTTGTGTGTAGTCAACAACGATACGTGTGGGGCTCTATTCCCAGTCAGCACTGGGAATAGAGCACTAGTTCAAACATGCTGACATGTCGCTGCTGGTGCAACAAACCCATATTTAACGTTCGTTTTCTCTAGAATAAAACAGCGATATGTGCTGGGTTGGAGTCCTGGGAAGGAAAAAATTAATGTTTCGTCTCGTTATTTCAGTTAAAACATCTAGCTACTGCCGAGAAAATGCGATATGTCACAGTTGATTGTGCTTCGATATCTATCCGATTAGGTTCTGGGTTCGAATTCCTGTCCAACACAAGTCTTACCTCACGGCATTTCAAATAAGTTACTTGTTAAGAAGCAATATTTAACATCTCTCGTAGTTCGTTAACAGGGACAACAGGTGCTGTTTAGGAATTCAGGTCCGTTAAAAATGTTTGCGTTATGTAATTTGAAGTTGATATTTGCTAACTGATACTGTCTAAAATCGAGGTATATCACTCTCTGTATGCCTAATCAGGAATGACTGTTAGTTTCCGTCAGTAACGAAATCTTTGCTTAGTCTGCATGACATGGGTTTGAATCCAGACGAGACGGTTCGTCGTGTCATTTGAAATTCATACATATTCTCAACTAGCTGCTCGTGAATAACTTAAATTTTTAATGTTATTTTGTGTTAAATAATAAGTACCGTAAGTTACTTTGAAGAGGAAATCATGAATACAACGAACTTACTACGTGCATTATCTATATGACGTAGTAATGAGAGTGGTGATATTTCAGATATGTCATTTATTGTAATAAATGTGAGCTTACAAGCCTTAAGGACAGTCTTATATGTGACAAGGTGTTCCCTGATATTTGTAGTATCGTAGTATTACTTTATATCTTGAGTTTTTCCGATACAGAGCAGTGTTTTCTAGTGGTGACTTGTTGGAACCATTTTCAATAGTCAAATGACTGTACTAAGGAGAGATTATAGAACCTGCTAGACAGCTGTGTTATGTGGGTTGCATGCGAATCAGGTGAAATGCAATTCAGGTCGTTCGGACACTTTTGAGCACGACTGTACATGCGCAATTTTACTGCGAGGCCAAAGCTTTGACAGTTTTCGGCCAAAGAGAGAGCTAGGTACACAGTGTTCTTTTAGTTCCATCTTATTCCGAAATACAAAGGTTTTCTCGTCTCTGGCCGTGGCCAGGACGCAATACCAAGCATTATTCAGACATGGCTCTTGTGTTTAATATGGACCCATTTGACTAGCAGTCTTCAGTGTAATAGTGAGACTGCAGCAAGCAATGAGCATTTCAGTTGCGTTCATGTAATTGAAGTCTACGATAAATTCTTTAGCTAAAATGATATTTTTTCACGTTATCTTTTGCAATGAAAGGCCAAAGAAATTGCTACACCTGCCTAATGTCGTGTAGAGCCCCCGCGAACAAGTAGAAGTACTGCAACACGAGTGGCTTGGACTCCATTAATATCTGAACTAGTGCTGGAGGGAAGTGACACCATGAATGCTGCAGGGCTGTCCATAAATTACTAAGAGTACGAGGGGGTGGAAATATCTTCTGAACAGCACGTTGCAAGTCATCCCAGATATGCTCAATAATGTTCTTGTCTGGGGAATTAGGTGGCCAGTGGAAGTGTTAAAACTCAGAAGTGAGTTCCTGGAGCCACTTTGTAGCAATCATGGAAGTGTGAGGCGTCGCATTGTCCTGATGGGATTGCCCATGTCCTTCGGAATGCACAATTGACGTGAATGGGTGCAGGTGATCAGAGAGGATGGTTGCGTATGTGTCATCTGTCAGAGTCGTATCTAGACGTATCTGGAGTCCCATATCCCTCCAGCTTCACACGACCATACCATTGCAGAGCTTCCACCTGCTTGAACAGCCCCTGCTGTCAACCAGGGACCGTCGATTCATGAGGTTCCCTCCACACCCGTACACATCCATCCGCTCGATACAATTTTAAAGGAGACTAGTCCGATCAGGCAACACGTTTGCAGTATTCAACAGTCGAATGTCTGTGTTAATGGACCCAGGCGAGTCGTAATGCTTTGTGTCGTGCAGTCATCAAGGGTTCACGAGTGGTCCTTTGGCTCCGAAAGCCCATATCGACGAACTTTCTTTGAATGGTTCGCACGCTGACGCTTGTTGATTGCCCAGCACTGAAATCTGCAGCAGTTTGCGTAAGGGTTGCACTTATGTTACGATTGTATTCGGTCGTCGTTGGTTCCGTTCTTGCAGGATGTTTTTCCGGTCACAGTGACGTCCGAGGTTTGATGTTTTACCGGATTCGTGATATTCGGTACACCCGCGAAATGGTCGTACGGGAAAGTCCCCACTTCATCGCTACCTCGGAGATGCTGTGTCCCGTCGAGCATGCGCCGACTGTTACACCACGTTCAAACTCACTTAAATCTAGAGAACCTGCCATTGTAGGAGCAGTAAGCGATCTAACAACTGCGTCAGCCATTTGTTGCCTTAAACAGGTGTTGCTAGCCGCAGCGCCGTATTCTGGCTGTTTACATATCTTTGGATTTCAATACGCATGGCTATACCAGCTTCTTTGGCGCTTCAGTGTACATGTGGACTTCGTGTGCCGAATGTTCGGAAAGGATGTTAACTGTTATGGATCGAAGTTTGTTCATAGCCACCATGGCTAAGCTTTACATCATCCGTAAATTTACTGACACTACCTGCGCTCAAAGCGAAACGGGTTCCATACATCTGGCACTATGTTTCTCTGCAGCACAATACGCAGTGCCGCTTTGGCGAAATTCCACATATGCTAATAGGTTGACACGATGTTGAATGAGACAGTTGATTAGCTACACACGACCAACCCCTGTCACCAAATATTATCAAATAGTGGGTATACCGCAACCCGACATGGGTAGAAAACGGTCGCAGAAACGGAGAAAAAGAAGCAGGATATTAGCTCCAGACACCCCTGTTTGGAACTGAACAACAAAAACCTAGACCACGGTTAAGGAGGAGTTTCGTGCGCACAATATCAGCAAACGTCAACACTTAGAACTATCTGAAAATAGTAACCGAACGACTGCGGGACCAAGTAGATTTTGTTGTGCAGTTATTGTTTACCAGACTGTTCCCCACTGCCGGCCGCTGTGGCCGAGCGGTTCTAGGCGCATCAGTCTGGAACTGCGCGCCCGCTACGGTCGCAGGTTCGAATCCTGCCTCGGGCATGGATGTGTGTGATGTCCTTAGGTTAGGTAGGTTTAAGTAGTTCTAAGTTCTATGGGACTGATGACCTCTGATGTTAAGTCCCATAGTGCTCAGAGCCATTTTTTTGTTCCCCACTATTCTCGATCTGATTCCCCACCTTTCAAAAGTGTCTTGTAAAGTAGGGACATACGTAGAAGGAGATCTCTCCATTCCACTGACACGGTAGATACCACGGCTCCCCTGTTGATAGAATCTGAGAGTATACTACATTGTGATACAGCGTGTCAACACCTCGTATCAACAACACGAACAAACCACCACACTCGCTTGATGCCTTCCTAAGAGAGAGTCTCCATTCCTTCCAAGCTAATTATGTAAGTGCAAGGCAGATATGCTCAAATTCAAAGTAACAGTATCGAGAGCAGTAGATAGATTCATACCGCATAAGTTAATAAGACACGGAACTGATCCACAATGGTACACAGAGCACGTCAGAACACTGTTGCAGAAGCAACGAAAAAAGCATGCCAAATTCAGAAGAAACCAAAATGCCCAAGAGTGGCTAAGTTTCACGGAAGCCCGAAATTTAGTGCGGACGTCAATGCGAGAGGCTTTTTATAGTTTCCATAATGAAACATTCTCTCAAAATATGGTAGAAAACCCCAAGTGATTCTGATTGTATCTAAAGTACACCAGTAGCAAAAAACAGTCAATACTGTCTCTGCGCGATAGCGATGGAAATGTTGACGATGATGGTGCCACTAAAGCGTAGTTACTAAATACAGTTTTCCTCAATTCCTTCAAGAAAGAAGATGAAGGAAGTATTCCATAATTCGAAACAAGAACAGCTGTTAGCATGAGTGATATAAAAGTAGATATCTTAGGTGTTGTGAAACAACTCAAATCACTTAAGAAAGACAAGTCTTCCGGTCCACATGGTATACCAATGAGGTTCCTTTCAGAGTATGTAGACACAATAGCGCCTTTCTTAGCAATCATATACAACCGCTCCCTTGACGAAAGGTCTGGTCCTAAAGACTGTAAAGTAGCACACGTCACACCAATATTCAAAAAAGGAAATAGGAGTAACCCATTGAATTATAGAGCCATATCACTGACCTCAACTTGCAGTATGATTTTGGAGCATGTATTGTACTCGAACATTATGAATCACCTTGAAGAAAATGACTTATTGATACATAACCAACACGGATTCAGAAAATATCATTCTTGTGCAACACAGCTAGTTCTTTATTTCCATGATGTAATGAGTGCTGTCGACAAGGGATCTCAGATCGATTCCATATTCCCAGATTTCCAGAAGGCTTCTGGTACCGTTCCTCACAAGCGACTATTAATCAAATTGCGTGCGTATCGAGTATCGCCTCAGTTGTGTGAGTGGATTCGTGAATTGCTCTCAGAGCGGTCACAGTTCGTAGCGATAGACGGTAAATCGTTGAGTAGAACGGAAGTGATATCTGGCGTTCCGCAAGGTAGTGTCATAGGCCCTCTGCTGTTCCTGATTTACTTAAACGATCTATGTGATAATCTGAGCGGCCCTCTTAGATTGTTTGCAGATGTCGCTGTAATTTACCGTCTAATAAAATCATCAGACGATCAATTCCAATTACAAACCGATCTAGAGAGAAATTCTGTATGGGGCGAAATGTGGCAACTGGCACTAAACAAAGATAAGTTCGAGGTCATCCACGTGGGTACTAAAAGAAATGTGATAAATTTTGAGGCCGATTAAACAGAATCTGGCCTTGCGCTAGCATGGTACTACTGGCTTCGGAGTCCGTGTGATCGAACCAGAAAACCTAAGACTCCAGAGGCAGTGCCCAATGCATGCGACACTCACGCTTCTTACGATGGAGTCCCGAATCACTCAACTCTCGATTGTGAAAAACACTTCGTCCAACACGTTTGAGTCCGGCGAGGAGACCAAAAACAGCAGTATCAGTTTCACGAAGTATTTACATAGGGAAGAGCCCTTCCTTCGGTAACTAACGAAAATATCTGTCAGCGTTGTTTTGGGAAAAATCGATTTCACGCTGATGTCAGTTTCAAACAAATACAGGGGTTTCAGTGTCTTTGCATTAATCGCCTGGGGGGGGGGGGGGGAGGGGGGGGTAGATCACTTCATGGGGACCAACTGCTGTTAGAGACAATCTTGATGCTAGGTACCTTTTAGTGTCTGTTGGTAGTCAGACGATGAGATTTCACTAACTAAACAGGCTCTGCTAAGAAGGTGCGCTGCATACTTGGTTTTGACCGCAAGGTTTTTCCCATCCCTAGGCTAGGATGGTACTGCAGATCTCTATGGCAGCTGTTGGCATTCGCTCCTCGCTCCTCTGATATAGAGATTTTTTGAAATTTTCAAAGAGGACTACCCTCTTAAAACGTCTTCCTTTTTAATGATAGCCACCGCAACTTACGCAGCATATCAGGGGCGCTCTCTCCCTTATTTCGCGATAGCAAAAAAAGAAGCTGCCCTTCTTTGAACTTTTCCGATGCCTATCTGAGGCGGATCCCACACCGCACATCAATACTCCAGAAGAGAATGTAGAATCGTAGTGTAGGCAGTCTTTTCAGTGGACCTCAGTGTTCCGCTAATAAATCGTAGTCTTTGGTTTGCTTTACCACAACGTTATCTACGTCACAGCTAGTGTTGTTGAAGCTCTTCCATTCCGCAATGCCGTCGCATTGAAGTAGGGCAAGAGACATCTGAAGTGAAGGGTGCGAGAACTTTTTCAGGTGTAAACCAGCAGAGAGTGAGAGACGTGTGGAAAGGCCGCAGCAGAGATCGTCCAGATGGAGCGGCTGTCGGTGGCGTTGTTTAGTCTGGCGCCAGACGTTCCCACGGCCGTGCCGTCAGGTGTCTGGGCCGCACTCTGCACCGCCTCCACCGCCTCCACCGCCGCCGCCGCCGCCGCCTCGGGCGCTGAACCAAAGTGGTGGCAAGCCGCGATAATGGCCCGCAGGTCGTGAGCAGACGCCGGCTGCCTCCGTGCTGCTGCCTGCCGCTTGCTACTCAGTGTCTGCAGCTATCTTCCTGGGAGAGCCAAATAATACCTCGCGGTCGCCGCTCCGTTCCCGAAATATTTATGTAATTATTGCGTGACCAGTTTCGAACCTCAGCAACATTTCTCTGCACGAATTCTGTTATCTAGAAAAAGACAGAAAGAGGGAGAGCCATTACATTAGGAACATGCAAACTGCAGAAGATCTTTTATAGGCAAAACCTAGAGATTATGTCTACAGCAAGTTGTTTCCCTCCAATCTGCGTCATATGCACTAGTCAAATATACTGTCCGATTATATAACATCATGACAGCTGTTAGTGGACAATAATGTCGGGTGTGTCCACCCTTCGCCTTTCTGACGACTTTGGTGTGGGTATGTTGAGTGAAAAGTCCGTGTCTGTGGAAGAATGGCAGCCCACCCTTCCTCAAGACCAGAAACCATAGAAAGTAGTGTTGTTGGACGCTGAAGTTTGGAGACATGTCGACGTTCATACTCATCCCAAAGGTGTTCCATTGGCTTCAGGCCGAGACTTTATAGACAGTATAGTCCATTTTAGGTGTGTTATTCTCCACAAAAAATAGTCTTGCTACATTATTGCAGGGCACATTGTCATGCTGATACAGTCATCTCCTCCGAACTGTTCACTTAATGCGCGCAGTACACAACGGTGTCAAATGTATTCATATCATTCCAGTTCTAAAGTTAAGATTGATAACCCAAGCAAGACTGATGAAAAATCAAAACACACTCATAGGATTTTTCGACCTGGAAAAAGCATTTGACAATGTCAAATAGCGCAAATGAACTTCCCTTTCGTAAGATGGGAAAGGAAAAGGACACATGGAAGGGCGGACGATAATTACTCCTTCGGCAGTTCACATTGAACTATAGATCACATTAAACTAATAAATGGAATACAATTTGAACCATTAAAGAATGAGCAACAGAACTAATATTTTTTGTTTTACAAATAATCGGTTTAAGCAATTGATTAATTGTCCCACGTCTAAATCCAAATGGCTCTGTGCACTATGGGACTTAACATCTGAGGTCGTCAGTTCCCTAGAACTTAGAACTACTTAAACCTAACTAACCTAAGGACATCACACACATCCATCCCCGAGGCAGAATTCGAGCCTGCGACCGTAGCAATCGCGCAGTTCCAGACTGATGCGCCTAGAACCGCTCGGCCACACCGGCCGGCGCCTCAAGCCACAAATGAGTAATAAATACAAAATTTCAAGATTACAATGAAATAAATTTAGCCTTGGAATAGTTAAGAGAATTACTCCACCAAAACTCTAAGCACAATTCACGACTAACGGCTCCGAAAAGGGTTCTTAAAAAGGAAATTTAAATTAATTTCAGTATTAATCAGACTAGCCTTTGAGAGCCAACGCCTATAGCTAACATTACAAAACAACAATTCCAAACATTCCGTCTTCACAAAATACCAACCATGAAAGTTAATTGTCGACAGTTGTGAACCAGCAAGATTTTCTTTTACATGTATGGTATGAGTGCAACACAACAAGTACAGGCTGATGTAATCAGATTTGCAAAAACCTGAATGTTAATTACAAATCGTGTAACATTACCCATTTCAGGAGAGAAGTAAATTATTTGGCGAAAAACATTGTCGTAAGAGCATAGGCTACACACACTTATGAGATACGCTGCCAGCGCGAGCAGCTTCTCGAAGGCAATGTCGGGCAGCTACAAACGCTCTCGAATAACACCATGTCAGTGCGTAACAGCAACAGGTCCCAGCGGCCGACCGCCGCCCCAAACACCGAAGCCGCAGTTTGTACAACTAAGAGCTGTCAACTTACACTACTCAGTTGAAACCTGAAGTAAAAGGTACAAGTCAAGAAAATGTATTTCACCGGTGCCTTAATAACTTAAGGGAATAAAATCTGTCATAACAGTCAAGGAGAAACGTCACTCGAAGTTAAACAGAGGAAACACTGCTCAATAACAGAAATGGTAAAATTATGGCGTAATAAACGTCTCCCCCAAAACATGTTAACTGAATAGGAAGAAATCGTTAATGTCAGAAAGTTACTTGAACTAGCAAAACAGTGGATAAGTCACCTAGGCTACATAGCCAGAGTCTTGTCTGTAGCAAACTGAAATTTCTAAGAGAAACAGGATCTTACTTGTAGGAGGTGGTAGTTATTTGCTACCACTTACAAGTGATGCTCTCTTCCATGGCACTTAGGTTCGAGAGCGATCTAAAACAGAATTTGAACAGGATGCTTTAGTCTTTAGTTCGACAAATTTCTTTAAAATAATTACAATATTAAACAATAAATCCACGAAAATATCACAATTCGTTAATAACAACCATTTAATAAACCAGATTTACCACAGAGCTCATGAACAATTTAACAGCACTAAACGCCCAGTTTCATTCAACGCTAACCATGAAATGGATCAAACTCAGACCAGGTATGGTTAGCAAAAATTACGATGGGTTAAATTGCTTTGAGATCCTTAAAGCGAGAGTCACAGAGGCGGACATAATACAGTGAGAACTATAGCAACCATTACTATCAACAACTGATACTCCAAGAATTCGTTACTACACAATTTCAGCTCAATGCAAAATGCCACCAAGCAAAATCGCACAGCATGGACATACGGGAAGACAATCCAGCTGAAGCATACATAAGGGTGAAGTGAAAGCTTCGGTACAGCCACTGATGGTACACTCGTAACTAACCAGTCACTGCGCAAATAGAGCTAACAGCCCACACAGCCGACGGGTCGACCACTGTACGTGTTGCCCTGCCGTCACGTATCCAGACGTTCTCCACTCCACAAGCTCTGGTGTGTTTTCAAGACTCCACGCCACCGTTAACACACACAAAAAAAGGTTCAAATGGCTCTCAGCAACTTGGTTCAAATGACTCTGAGCACTATTAACTTCTGAGGTCATCAGTCCCCTGGGACTTAGAACTACTTAAACCTAACTAACCTGAGGACATCACACACATCCATGCCCGAGGCTGGATTCGAACCTGCGACCGTAGCAGTCGCGCGCCAATGGTAACACATAGCAAGTTACGGGTCATTCACACCACCTAGCAATGGGTTCAAATGGCTCTGAGCACTATGGGACTCAACTGCTGAGGTCATTAGTCCCCTAGAACTTAGAACTAGTTAAACCTAGCTAACCTAAGGACATCACACTTATCCATGCCAGAGGCAGGATTCGAACCTGCGACCGTAGCGGTCTCGCGGTTCCAGACTGCAGCGCCTAGAACCGCACGGCCACTTCGGCCGGCCCTAGCAATGGGAAAACTAAACCGCCTGCTTCACCTGGCTAACAAGACCTTTAAAGCTTTTGCTAGTAGTGAGATTACCGACCAGTAAATTAACGGGGCTGAAGACTCTAACAATAGAACGACGACCAAGAAATAGTGGAGCCAGTTTCCTTGTTGTTTCACTCCGTCACCCACACTGAATTTTCGGACGAAAACCTTACCACTTCCCTCGGAAGGATTCCGTTCCGTGATTATGATGTCTTTGCTGACGACGATGGGCAAACTCGGTATTCCAATGGTTCAGATGGTTCTAAGCACTATGGGGGACTTAACATCTGAGGTCATCAGTCCCCTACACCTAGAACTACTTAAACCTAACTAACCTAAGGACATCACACACATCCATGCCCGAGGTAGGATTGTATCCTGCGACCGTAGCAACAGCGCGCTTCCGGACTGAAGCTCCTAGAGACGCTCGGCCACAGCGGCCGGCTAACTAGGTATTCTTTCTCACCCTGTCGCCTTCCTATTTAAGGACTTCAGCGGTTATACTCTCAGGTAAAATATCATTTATGCCCCACAAGTTGACAGGAGGAGAATTAGGAGAGTATGCAAACAGAAATGCCGCCAGAACTGCTCTAGAAACCACACGCTGTGCTGAATTTAAGGTGAAATTTCTCCAAGGTAATACAGTGTCCCATTTGGTTTGAGCCTTACCATGGTAAATGATGAAGGTGGCCTTCTAATTCCTTAACTACTTCTGCAAAGGAATGCTCAGCATAATAGGGGTTTGCAGTGATATGTTTGATAGCATTATTATTATTGAACGAAAAGTTGGGGCATTCTCACTAACAAGGGCCTTAGGCGGTCCAAACCAAGAAAAGTCTTTTGTTAAGTGGCGTATAGCATGGGATGCCGTGGCTGTTCTACTAAAAACAAATAAAAAATAAAAAAAAACATCAACCACGACCGATATACAAACGATACACATCTTGTGCGGAGAAGGGGGCCCACATAATCAATAAATAATCCATCCATGGGTGCTGCTCCCTTTCGCACTGTAAAAGTCTCTTCCGTGAGATGATACGGTGTGTACTCATCTTACACCGTTCGCACTTGCCTAAAAAAAAATGGTTCAAATGGCTCTGAGCACTATGGGACTCAACTGCTGCGGTCATTAGTCCCCTAGAACTTAGAACTAGTTAAACCTAACTAACCTAAGGACATCACAAACATCCATGCCCGAGGCAGGATTCGAACCTGCGACCGTAGCGGTCTTGCGGTTCCAGACTGCAGCGCCTTTAACCGCACGGCCACTTCGGCCGGCCGCACTTGCCTACAAAACGACAAATGGCCTTGTATAATGAAGGCTAGGTGAGATGACGGCACACCTTAGGCAGGGCCTCATAAAGACCTAAGTGTCAACCCAAGAATGAATTACGAAAATAATAGAAAATGGAGGACGCAAGCTCGATAGGTAAGCAAATTCTAGGTTCAGTCAATTTCTCAACTGCACTACACAATATCCCCTTTCTTAATAAAAATGATGACCGGGATCCCGTTCACCAGCCAACGGACGATTTCATTTCTTGAATAATTACTCTTCTGACTGATTTGATACGGCTCGCCACGAATTCCTCTCCTGTGCCAACCTCTTCATCTTAGAGTAGCACTTATAACCTAAGTCCTCAGTTATTCGCTGGATGTATTCCAGGCTCTGTCTGCCTCTATCATTTTTGCCCTCCACAGCTCCTTCTAGTACCGTGGAAGTCATTGCCTGATGTCTTAACAGATGTTCTTTCTTACTGACCCTTCTCCTTGTCAGTGTTTCCATATATTCCTTTCCTCTCCGATTCTGCACAGATCACCTCATTTCTTACCTTATCATTCCACATAATTTTCAACATTCGTTTGTAGCACCACATTTCTAACGCTTCGATTCTCTTCTGTTCCGGTTTCCCACAGTCTTTGTTTTACTACCATATAATGATGCGTTCCAAACGTATATTCTCAGAAACTTCTTCCTCAAATTAAGCTCTATGTTTGATACTTGCAGACTTGTCTTTGCTCGCTCAGTCATGAGTTATTTTGCACTCTAGGAAGCAGATTTCCTTAACTTCATCTGCTACGGGGCCATTAGTCTTGATGTTAAGTTTCTCCTTGTTCTCATTTCTGCTGCTTCTTTCGTCTTTCTTCGATTCACTCTCAATCCATATACTACACTCACTAGGTTGTTCATTCCCATCAGCAGATCATGGTACTTCTTCACTAAAGATGTTAATGTCATCAGCAGATCGTATCACTGATATGTTTTCATCAAGAATTTAAATTCCATTCCTGAACCTCTCTTTTATTTCCATCACTGCTTCTTCGATGTACAGAGTGAACAGTAGAGGCGAAAGACTATATCCCGGTCTTACACCGTTTTCAATCCGACCACTCATATTACTCCATCTTTGCTCTTGTATATACTGTATGTTACTCGTTTCTCCCTAAAAGTAACCCTATTTTTCTCAGACTTTCGAGCACCTTGCACCATTTTACATTGTCGAACCCTTTTTCAAAGTAAACAGATCCTATGAACGTGTCTTGATTTTTCTTTAGCCTTGCTTCCATTATCAACCGCAATGTCAGAATTGCCACTCTGGTGCCTTTACATTTCCTAAAGCCAAACTGTTCGTCATCTAACACATCCTCAAGTTTCTTTTACATTCTTCTGTATATTACTGTTTTCAGCAACTTGGTTGTCTGAGCTGTGAAGCTTATTTTGCGATAAATCTCACACTTGTCAGCCCTTGCAGTCTTCGGAATTGTGTGGATGATATTTTTCCGAAAGTCAGATGGTATTTTACACACCAATGTGAACACTCGTTTTGTCGCCTCTTCCCCCAATTATTTTAGAAATTCTGATGGAATGTTATATATCCTTTCTGCCTTCTTTGATCTTAAGTCTTCCAAAGCTCTCTTAAATTCTGATTCTAATACTCTACTTCTTATCTCTTCTAAATCGACTTCTGTTTCTTTTCTATCACATCAGACAGATCTTCCTCTCATAGAGGCCTTCAGTGCCCTCTTTGCCTCTATCCGCTCTCTCCTCTGCATTTAACAGTGCGATTACCGTTGCAATTTTTGTACCACCCTTGCTTTTAATTTCACCGAATGTTGTTTTGACTTTCCTGTATCCTGAGACTGTCCTTTCGACAAGCATTTCTATTTTGAATTCTTCACATTTTTCATGTATCCATTTCGTCTTAGTTTCCCTGAACTTCCTATTTATGACATTCCTCAACGACTTCTATTTCTGTGTTCCTGAATTTCCCTGAACGTTGTTGTACTTCTTTGATCGATCAACTGAAATATTTCTTCTGTTACCCTTGTTTTCTTCGCAGTTACCTTCTAGTGTACCTATGTTTTTCTTTCGAGGTTCTGTGATTGTTCTTTTAGAAATGTCCATTCCATTTCAACTGTACTGTGCTACCATTAAAGTTGTGTCTATAGCCTTAGATAACTACAAGCATACCTCGTCATTCCTTGGTACTCTAGTAACTCACTTCTTCGTGTACTGATTCTTCTCTCTCTGTCTGACCATGATGCAATCCATCTAAGATCTTCCCGTATTACCCGGCCTTTTCCAAGTATACCTCTTCCTTTTGTGCTTCTGGAAGAGAGTATTCTACTGCTGTTGATATTACTCTATACTCATCTGACTAGAAATCCTTGCCTTCATTCTATTTCACTTTGCTGACTCCTACCACGTGTAGATGGCGTCTTTGCATTTCCCTTTTCAGGTTTTCTGGCTTCCCTACCACTTTCAAGCTTCTTACATTCCACTCCACGATTCGCAGAACGTTACCCTTTCATCAGGTCCGAATGGGGGACTACTCCGGTATCTTTTGCCAATGGAGAGATCTTCATGACACTTTTTCAGTAACAGGTCACATGTCTTGTGGATACGCGCTATGTGTCTTGAATACAGTGGTTTCCTCTGCCTTCTACATCCTGAAGCCGTTGATCGTTGTTGAGTCTCCCGGGTTTAGGAGGAGCAGTTTCCCAACCCATGGACAAGAAAGTGCCCTGAATGTCTGTCCGCTCCAATGCCCTCTTTGTCTAGGCCGTTAGCAGAATGAGTGTGAATTCTTATGCTGGAAGTCTTCGGACGCCAACGCTTCCTAATAGGTCCTAAATAAGGAATCTGATCCCGTTTATACCTGAGGCCTATAAAGAGGTGAGGTTAAGACAGTAGAAACAGGAAACTGCCAGATAAATAACTGCTCTACACTCCCTGAGTCGCTTCATATAAGATGCAGCTAAGTGCGTCAGCAACCTCGTTGTCAGCACCTTTAATTTGACGAACTCTGAAACGGATATCAAATATAGGGACAGCCTATCTTGCAATCCTACCGCTCTTCCTGGAACGTACTAAGACCCCTCGCAAAGCTTTGTTGTCGGTCTCTCAATAAAATCCTGTAAAACAACAGCGGCAACTCTAGCATTGGAAGCATGACCTATGAACCTCTTCTAGAAATCCGGAATGGCCAATACAGGAGGACTAGAGAGCTTCAAAAGCAGATTGCTGACTCTCTCCCCAAATAAAATTTTCTCCTTTTTTACGACACTATTAAGGGAGGCAGCAAGCAGAGCAAAATTAGGAAGGAACTTAAAACGTAATTGACCATCCTGATAAATCTGGCCACATCTTTCCTATCCGTGGGGGGAGGGAACTTCCTTAAATCGGAAGTACGCTCTTGGTTAATCCTAACCCCCGTAAAATAGGTGAACCAAGAAAGAAATCTGCTGCCAGGCAAGAGTAACTTTAGACGGTTCAACTGTTAATCCTATCAAACGGACCCTCATCAATACCTGCTCAAGGTGAGGAAAGTGTTCATGAAAGGAGCACGTAAAAACAACATCATCAAGGTAATTACATACACAAAATAACTTAAGATCCTCTATAGCATGATCCAATAGCCGTGAAAGCCCCAGTAGCCAATCCGAACCGTACACGATTCAATGCATACAGGTTCCAATTCGGACAACCTGTTTAGACTCAGTGGTATCTGACAGTAGGCTTGATTTAAATCAAGTACCGAAAAGTAGCGTGCACAAGCAAACCAAGTAAAGCAGGTATGGAGATTAGACGAGGGAACTAATTCCAAAATTACAATCTCATTAAGGACTCCTTAATCAACAACCGGTTTATATTCTTTGGTCTGCCCCTTAGGTACCAAGACTATGAGTGAAGCTAAGGGGAAGCATACGGAGTAGTTGATGGGCAGTTGTTGTGGTCTTCAGTCTGAAGACTGGTTTGACGCTGCCCATGCTTCTTCATTTCCGAGCAACTACTGCAGCCTACATTCTCCTGAATCTGCTTATTGTATTCATCTTCTGCTCTCCCTCTACGATTTTTAATCCCCACACCTTCCGCTAGGAATTTACTTCAGAGAAGAGAATGTTTGCTACCAACCGATCCCTTCTTCTACTCAAAATATGCCACAAATTTCTTTTCTCTGCAGTTCTGTTCAGTACCTCCTCACTAGTAACATGATCTACCCACATAACTTTGATCATTCATCTGTGGCACCACATTTCAAAAGCTTCTATTTTCTACTTGTCTAAATTCTTTATCGTCTATATTTCACTTCCATACATGGCACTATACTCCACCTAATTATTTTAAAAACGGGTTTCCTGATATAAATCTATACTGTGTTAAAAATGTCCTTGCCATTGCCAGTCTACAGTTTACGTCCCTTCTACTTCGACCATCATCTGTTATTTTACTGCCCTAATAGCAAACTCTTGTACTATTTTCAGAGTCTCATTTCCTAATCTGATTCTCTCAGCATCACCTGATTTAATTCGACTACATTCCATTATCCTTGTTTTGCTTTTGTTGATGTTTGTGTTACATCTTCCTTTCAAGGCACTGTCTATTCCGTTTAATTGCTCTTCCAAGTCGCTTGCTCTCTCTGACAGAATTACAATGAAATCGGGAAATATCAAAGTCGATATTTATTCTCCCTAGACTTTATTTCGTATTCCAAATTTTCTGTGGTTTCCCTTACTGCTTGCTCAATGTACAGATTGAATAACGTCAGGGATATGTTGCGACCCTGTCTCACTCCCTTCTCAAACATTACTTCCCTTTCATGCCCCTCGATTCATAACTGCCATCTGGTTTCTGTACAAATTGTAAATAGCCTTTCGCTCCCTATAGTTTACCCTGCCACCTTTAGGACTCGAAAGAGAGTATCTCAGTCAACGATGTCAAAAGCTTTCTCTGAGTCTTCAAATTCTATAGATCTAGGTTTGCCTTTCCTAAACGTATCTTCAATCAGAAGACGTAGTGTCAGTATGGATTCGCGTTTTCCCACATTGCTCCGGAATCCAAATTGATCGTCCCCGACGTCGTCTTCTATAAGTTTTCCATCACACTGTAAAGAATTCATGTGAGTATTCTGCAGCTGTGACGTATTAACCTGACAGTTCGGTAATTTTCAGACCTGTCATCACCTGCTTTCTTTGTAAATAGAATTGTTGTATTCCTCTGACGTATGAGGGTATTTCGCCTATCTCATACTTCTCGCACATCAGATTTAAGAGTTTTGTCAAGGTTGGCTCTCTGAAAGCTATCAGCAGTTCTAATGGAATGTTGACTACTCCTGGGGCCTTGTTTCGACTTAGGTGTTTCAGTGCTTTGTCAAATTCGTCATGCAGTATCACATCTCCCATCTCATCTTCATCTATGTACTTTTCCATTTCCATAATATTGCCCTCAAGTACATCTCCCTTGCATAGACGCTCTATATACTCCCCCTAGACTTCTTTGCTTAGGACAAGTTTCCCATCTGAGCTCTTCACATTTATACAGATAATTCTCTTTTGCCCAAAGACCTTTTTAATTTTCCTGTTTCTTTCACCTAGTGATCTACGCTTCTAAATCCTAACAGCGCTACAGTCTGGAACCGCGCGACCGCTACGGTCGCAGGTTCGATTCATGCCTCTTGCATGGGTGTGTGTGATGTCCTTAGGTTAGTTAGGTTTAAGTAGTTCTAAGTTCTAGGGGACTGATGACCTCAGAAGTTAAGTCCCATAGTGCTCAGAGCCATTTGAAGCAAATCCTTATATTTGTTTCCTAGTCATTCACGCTTAGCCATTATGTACTTCCTGCCAGTCTCATTCTTAGATTTCGGATTCCCTTTCGTCCGCTTCATTTACCGCATTTTTATAATGTCTCCTTTCGTCAGTTACATTCAGTATCTCTTGCGATACCCAAGGATTTCTATTAGCCCTCGTCTTTTTACCTACTTGTTTCTCTGCTGCCTTCACTATTTCATCTCTTGAAACTACCCATTCTTCTTCCCCTGTATTTTCTTCCCTGTTCTTGTCATCGTTCCGTAATGCTCTCTCTGAAACTCTGCAAAACCTCTGGTTCTTTCAGTTAACCAGGTCCCATATCCTTAAATTCCTACCTTCTTGGAGTTCCTTCAGTTTTAACTTACTGTTCGTAAGCAATGAATTGATGTCAGATTCCACATCTGCCTCTGGAAACGTCTCACAACTTAGAACCTCGTTACGAAATCTTTGTGTTAGCATTATATAATCAATCTGAAACCTCCAAGTCTGCTCCAGGTATACAACCTTCTTTCATGATTCTTAATCCAACTGTCAGCTATAGTTAAATTACGCTCTGTGCAATATTCTGTCAGGTGGCTTTCTCTTTCGTTCCTTTTCCCCCCAGTCGATATTCACATACTATATTTTCTTCTCTTTCTTTCCCTAATATCGTACTCCACTCCCCAATGACTATTCAATTTTCGCCTCCCTCAACTATCTGAATTATTTATCTCGTCGTACCTTTCTTTACTCTTTTCATCAACCCCGGAGCTAGTTGTCATATAATCTTGTACTACTGTGGTGGGTGTAGGCTTCCTGTCTATCTTGGCTACAATAACGCGTTCACTATGCTGTTCTTTGTAGCTTATCCAATTTCCTACTTTTTTTATTTGTTATTAAACGTACTCCTGCATTACTCCGATTTCATTTTGTATTTATGGCCCTGTACTCACCTGACCAAACGTCATATTCCTCCTGCCACCAAACTTCACTAACTCCCACTATATCTAACTTTAACCTATCAATCTCTTTTATTAAATTTTCTAACCTGCCTGTCTGGTTAAGGGACCTGACTTTCCAAACTCCGGTCTGTAAAACGCCAGTTGGCTTCTCCTCATAATGACGTCCTCGTGAGTAGCCCCCACATGTAGATCCAAATGGGGAATTATTTTCCCACAGTAATATTTTCAGGGCAAATGCCTGAAATATTCCAGGGAAAATGCCTGACTGAGAATCGATCCTGAAATACTGCTGAAGTTAGTAAATAATTAATTTCCGGTCACGTGATCATGATATAGGTGTTATAAGGCAGACGCGGTAGCTATCTCACACACATAAATTGATGATGTCACAAAACTAGTACTGGCTGGTTCGATATACACTTTAAAAAATATCGTTGCATACGAAAAGAGAGAAGGTTGGAATTTGCTTTGCAGATGACATAGGAACTCGAATGAGACACTTCATTCTGCTATACACTCTAAACTAACCAAGCCTGCCTCTGCACATTTCTTGAGGCACACTTCACGAACTGCTTCAGGAGTTATTAAATCTGGCGCGGAATGTACTGAATGTTCGATGAGATTTCTGGATTGCAGCCGGATCACGTTGACTTCTTGCCACAATATTTCGGCTGGCAATTGTCAAGCCATCTTCAAGTGAGTGTGCGTCACTGGAGACTGCAAGTTCCCGGAGTCAACTTCATAGTAAAAAATTGGTGCGAAAACGCATGCGCATTGGCCTCCGTCACAGTAGCGTCCTCTATGGAAATCCGCGCCCTCTGGAGCTACTGTTGTATCTGTGGAGCGCAGGCGCATGCGTAAAGGTGAAAACTACATGTCCGCCCCCTGTCGGAATGCGCGCCCGCGTCGCTAAAAACAGACGTCAGATATCGCCAAACGTGTCATTATGAACAAACTGTCTTCTCTCAGATAAAATTGGAGAGATCACCGGGTCCCAAGCCTTGTCCAGTTGAAAACCGCCATCACGATTTATAAGATTTTGCGCTAGGCCTATCTCCAAAGAGCCTTTAATTACTGATTCCCTAAAAGTTTTCGCTGGGGCACAGATTTTCGTGGCACAAAAATCCATAGCGTGTCCTCTGGTACTACAATGCTCAGCTACGACCGACTTACTGGGCTGCGAAAGGCGAGTGTGTCGTTCGTGTTCACTGCATCTTTAATGTGCTGCGCGTGTCGCCAGACCGATGTAAGCTTTGCCACACTGGCAAGGAGTTTTATAGATCCCGGCCTTCCGCAGACCCAATTCGTCCTTTACTGAACCGAGAAGGGCACTAATCTTCACCCGTGGCCGGAAGATTACTTTGACTTGATGTTTCCTTAGGATCCTGCCTATTTTAGGTGAAAGGTTGCTGGCTGCTGGCATATGGAAGGAACGCCCTGGACTTGAATAGCTCCTAATCTTCCTCCATGTTGTGGGTAGTCATGTTTCTTTCTTCAGCAGTTAAACTACTTGAAATTAAAGAAAAGATCGACACTGCGCAGTAGTTTGAGTACATGAACAACAGTATTATGTTTTTGACGAGAAATTTCATTAAATAATTATTTTGCATCACAATAGGAAGCAGTGATGAATGAAATTATTGCTGGAATTCCAAATTTCGACATGAGTTTATACCATCGTGATTACAGAGTTCCCGACAACTACAGGTCTGATAAATGTATTCCCTTTTTTTAAAAGTACTATGGAATCCCTAAGTTGACTGGCTCTTTCAGCTACACTACGATGAAGAAAGCGAAAGGAAAGGGTCTACCACATGGTAATATAATAACAACAATAACAATGCCACAGTACAGTGCCAGTGTGGGGAAACCACCACCGTAAACGGGGGCCATGACTGCAGCCGCGGAAGTGGTGGTTTCCTCCAGTCTCTGAGTACTTGCACTGTACTGCGGCGTGGTGCGTGTTGGTGTCCAGAAGGTGAGTATGTGGAATGTAAGAGAGTTTTCAACGATCTCAGTCATATAGCTGTGTATGGATCGTGTTTCACAATACAACGCAATAGTATTAGTTGTCGTTGTTATTGTTGATATTATGTTATCATGCGGAGGACCCTTTCCTTCCTCCTTCTACGTCCTGGTGTAGCTGAGAGAATCAGTCAACTTAGGAATTCTATAGTGCTTTTAAGAAAGGTAATACATCTAGCAGACCTGTAGTTATTGGGAACTCTATAACCACGACGGTATAAATTTAGGTCGAAGTTTGGAATTCCAACAATCATTTCATACATCACTGCTTCCGACTGTGATATTAAATAACAATTGGTTTGGATTATTTAATGAAATTTCTCGTCAAAAACAGAGGACTGTTGTTAATGCACCCAAACTACTGCGGAGGGTCGATCTATTTCTTCAAGTAGTTTAAATGCTGTATTAACGATGTAATTTTTGTTTCCCATGGCACGTCTTCTGAAGCATCTTGAGACATCTTCTGGATGTGATGTTCGGCACCAGATTTAATAACTCCCGAAGCAGTTCGTGAAGTGTGCCTCAAGAAATGTGCAGAGGAAGGCTTGGTTAGTTTAGAGTGTATAGCAGAATGAAGTGTATCGTGCTAGTTCCCATGTCATCTGCAAAACAAACTCCAGCACTCTCTCTTTTCGTATGCAACAATATTTTTTAAAGTGTATTTCGAACCAGCCAGCTACTAGTTTTGTGACATCGTCAATTTATATGTGTGAGATAGCTACTGCGTCTGCCTTATAACACCTATATCATGATCACGTGACAGGAAATTAATTATTTATTAACTTCAGCAGTATTTCTGAATTTAGTCTCAGTCAGACATTTGCCTCAGAAGGAAGGCGTCTCACGTGCATCAGAGTTCCGCAAGGGTTTACCGGTTAAACGCTGCTTTGTTTGCGTTTCAGTCTGACCACGATCAACGGCGCTTGCAGGCCTGGCAGTGGCTTGTTACAGGACGCAAGAGAGCAGGTGTCTCGACAGGATTTTCTCGAGTGTCAAGTATGAAATTGATGCCGCCACCTGACGCTTTTGTTCAGGGATTAGCGTGACACCCAGTCTGTCAGTCGTGGGAGCAGAGGGGACAGTTTTGGACTGTGGCGCGTTGAGCGACCATTGACAGATGCATCACTTTCTGAGACCCTGAACCACCTGTGCAAATGGTGGCACGAGCTATAACTGGGATCAGGATGATGGACGGTGTGTGCTTTATGATGTAAGGATTTTTAACAGTGTAATTGCGTGGTTGGGTGTTTCACGGTGGTATTGCTTGTGTGACAGGGATAAAAAAAGCAATCGATTTAATTACTTCTGTTTACTACATCGCTCCAACAGTAGAGAATGTTGAGTAAGAGAGATCCAACTCCTACAAATAGAGCTTTTTGATAATGAACAATATACCCTCTGCTATGTAATTGAGTTTCCTTTAGTGAGATCCTTCCTCTGTACCACAGGTTCACTAATTGCCAGGTAGTGGTGGGGGGTGGGGTAGTGAAGGTAGGGTTGACAGATTTACCAGAGAGAGAGAATTTAATTAATTGATTGATTTAATTAAGTAGTCGATCAAACTACTTGTATCGGCGAGGGGAGTTCCACAGCGATGGTGGAGGGGGAGGAGAAGGGAAAGGAGGAGGGGGAGTGGTGGGGGACAGTAGGTTAAGGACCTATCAGTCAAAAGAGAACAATAGGTTTACCAGTGAACGTATATTTGCCCGATGTGGGCAACTTGCAATGTGTGCTGAAAATGGGCGTGTGTCCCTAATGACGGTTTCGGTATTGAATTTTATCGGTTACATCCAGTTGATTAGTAAGAATGCTGCGAACCTGTTCTAAGATAACCCTTAACTGTATAGCCTGATCATCATCAAAGTCCCTAAGTTCGAAATTCGAATTTCGACTGACCTCTGCTTAAGGAATTAATATTACTATTGAGATAACAGGAACAAAAGGGAATTTTCGCAGATGAACAAAATTTAAAGAAAAAGGTAATACTAGCAACATCTAGAACCAACCCTGTCCGTTGAATGAAGTCACATCCATGTCACCTTGTTACATGGGTATGATTTCATTCAACATACAAGCTTGGTTCTAGATTTTGCTAGTGAGGTGATTGACAAACCTTAACTATAATGAGCTTAACAGGTGAATGGACGCCCCAGCGCCTCACCCACCAGAGGCAACGACACCTCTGGGTGGAGAGGGGTATAAGAGGCAGCTTGCACAAACTGCAGAACTCGAGATACCAACGATAGTCCAGCAAGGAGACTGAACTTCCTGAGTCCAAAAACCACAAGCGGATTCTCGGTCGAGACCAGCACAAAGATATGGGAGAGCAGGACTATCGAGGCCACAAAAACGTGCACAAAAAAGCGGTAAGCTCACCGAAAAAGCGTTTCGTCACGCGCCGGTGGCGTCAGCTGTCAGGCCTTGGGTACATCTAACCAGACAATCATGCAGCAGGCGGTTATGTGCCCCAAACCGAAAAATAGTAAATTAAAGGGTGACTGATGACAATTATCCTTTGAAACAAAAGGAACGGATTGAATGGCCATTCCCTGCTCCCCTTGCTCATCTGCAGATTTAAGTGCTGCAGTGAATTCGAGTAATTCATGGAGCTCAGGAACGGTAATGGGTCTGTGGGCATATACAAAACACGAACGATCCTCCAATCTCATGCCTTCCAAACTATTGGAGAGTCTATCTCGCTGCGTAACGCTCGCATTCAAGGCGGAGGCAGTCATTCAAACCGGCTCAGTGTATTGACTTACTGTTTCATTAAATGATTCCACCTGCCAATACTACGCGCTCTCAAGCTCGTTGCGAACACGTGGTGATAACTTTACTTCTGTTATCCGAGCTCTGAGCTGGACCAAGGTACCCTGACTTTGAAGAATGTCAGACAGCAAATCGTTCACCGATTCATTTGACAAAGGATAGAGCAAAGAAAGTACTACACAATGCGAAACTTCCAATGGGTCAGCATGAAACTCAAAGCGGACAAGTAACCACAAAACTTCAGGATCTGGGTTTAATTGATCAACAGGGAACTCAGAAACCCCACTGAGCAAACACTTAATCGTCTTTGGAAACTTGGCAAACGGATCAGAGACCGACCTAGCACTGCCGTAAGTCGCCACATACCTCTTACCCAGCGACTGACTGACAGCTAAATTACCTACCTCCATACTGCCGACTCCACAATATAAATCCAAAGAACCCATACTCCTGGCCAGCCGCTGGTGGCCGAGCGGTTCTAGGCGCTTCAGTCTGGAACCGCTCGACCGCTACGGTCGCAGGTTCGAATCCTGCCTCGGACATGGATGTGTGTGATGTCCTTAGGTTAGTTAGGTTTAAGTAGTTCTAAGATCTAGGGGATTCATGACCTCAGATGTTAAGTCCCATAGTGCTCAGAGCCATTTGAACCAGCCCATACTCATGTGTAAGCCTTTCACCCTAGCAGTTAACTGTCTAATGGCCTCCTTTTGTTGATCATTAGCTCAAGGTAATTTAAATCATCAAGGCAGTCATTCCATTGGAAGAAATGTATTTCAACTTACAGATTTGCTTGCGTTTAAGTTGACTGCCTTCCAAAAATTGAGTATTGCGAGACATTTCCACCAAACGTACAGAAGCAGTAGAAATAGCAGCATCTACCTCGCCGACTGTGTCAGGGGAAATGTGAAGAATATTAGCCAATGCTGTGCGAAATTTGGCTGCATGTTTTGCGACACAACCCTCAACTACTGGAATGCTCCTCACCAGAAGTTCATTTTCGAGGTGCTCGTATTTGAGGTAAGATAGGCATAAGCAACCTCTAAAATTCATAGCAATATGGGTTACCTGAAACAGTTCAAATAATTTTTGGTACAACAGTTCACAACTTTCAATTTTCGAAGGAAAAATGATGCAAAAGTGATTCAATTCTCAACCTCCACCCCCCTTACCTGGATTGAAAGTAACGTCGTTTTGTGGCTACCACTTCAATCCCATTACATAAGATGGGAAAGGAAAAGAACTCTTGGAAAGGCGGACACAGGATAACCACACCATGTGGTTCCCCAGGGAAGCGTCGTGGGACCTCTGCTGTTCCTGATCTATATAAATGACCCGGGTGACAATCTGAGCAGATGATGCTGTAATTTACCGTCTAGTAAGGTCATCCGAAGACCAGTATTAGTTGCAAAGCGATTTAGAAAAGATTGCTGTATGGTGTGGCAGGTGGCAGTTGACGCTAAATGACGAAAAGTGTGAGGTGATCCACATGAGTTCCAAAAGAAATCCGTTGGAATTCGATTACTCGATAAATAGTACAATTCTTGAGGCTGTCAATTCAACTAAGTACCTGGCTGTAAAAATTACGAACAACTTCAAATAATATTGTGGGGAAGGCGAGCCAAAGGTTGCGTTTCATTGGCAGGACACTTAGAAGATGCAACTAGTCCACTAAAGAGACGGCTTACATACACTACACTCGTTCGTCCTCTGTTAGAATATTGCTGCGCGGTGTGGGATCCTTACCAGGTGGGATTGACCGAGGACATCGAAAGGGTGCAAAAAAGGGCAGCTCGTTTTGTATTATCGCGTAATAGGGGAGAGAGTGTGGCAGATATGATACGCGAGTTGGGATGGAAGTCATTAAAGCAAAGACGTTTTTCGTCGCGGCGAGATCTATTTACGAAATCTCAGTGACCATCTGTCTCTTCCGAATGCAAAAATATTTTGTTGAGCCCAATCTACATAGGTAGGAATGATCATCAAAATAAAATAAGAGAAATCACAGCTCGAACAGAAAGGTTTAGGTGTTCGCTTTTCCCGCGCGCTGTTCGGGAGTGGAGTGGTAGGGAGATAGTATGATTGTGGTTTGATGAACCCTCTGCCAAGCACTTAAATGTGAATTGCAGAGTAATCATGTAGATGTAGATGTAGATGTTACCGTTGACAGTTCACATTTGATTACAGAACACATTAGACTGGTAAATGAAATATAATATTAACCATGACTAACAGAACAACTTTTTTTATGCAAATTATCGGTGTAAGCTAGTGATCAGAGGTCAGACGTCACAAGCAAGAAATCAGTAATAAGTAATAAATTGCAAGATAGGCTAAGATATTTCTTAATTAAGGAAATTTGCCCTTGGAATAATTAAAAGAATTATTCTTCCAAACCTCTCTTAAACAGGCTTTTAAAAAGGACATTTAATTTTATTATTAACCAGACTAGCCTTTGAAAGGAACACGTGCAGCTGATATTACTAAATAAGTCCAAGCAGTCAGTCTTCAGAACAGACCAACCTTGAAAGATAAGTGCCAACGGCTACGAACCATCCAGATTTTCTCTAACGTCCATGGAATGAATGCAATACGGGACTGATGACAAGATCATTAGAAAAACATCTCAAACATAGACCACTACAGAAAATAAGCTCAAAGCTTAGAGGCTGAAGTCATCTGATTTTGAAAATCTGAAGGCTAATCTCAAATCGGATAACGTTTTCCATTTCAGCAGAGACGAAAATTATTTGGCGGAAAGTATTAACATAGTACCTCCTAATCAACAGCTTAGGCTAAACAAACTTGAAAAATACGCTGCTAGCGTGAACATTATCACTAAGGTAACGTCTGCCAGTGCGTGACAGTAACAGATCCCAGCAGTCAAGGTCCCCTTCGCCCCCCCCCCTCCACACACACACACACACACACACACACACACTAAAACACCGAACTCGCAACTCATAAGTTAACAAACCCCACTTATGTGAAACATGAGCTAAAAGATACAAGTTAATAAAATGTGATTCAGACCTTCAAGTCTGCCGTAATAATCTAAGGGTAACGTTACTCAAAACTGCACATAGCAAACACCGCTTAATAACCTAAAACGCTAGAGTGATTCCGTGATAAACAGATCCCCCAAAACAAACATTAAACACTAGGGTAACGGAAAATGCGCTGACGGCTCACAGGAAAATAACAGTGATTTGAAAGCCATCAGATTTTATCTGACAGCTTGCGGCATAACCAAGTAACAGTAAGGCAAAACTTCAAGTAGCACTTATAATGACAAGGAACCACCACTGCACATGAGGAACATGCACTAAACGTTGTTGTCGTGGTCTTCAATCCAGAGACTGGTTTTGATGCAGTTCTTCATACTACTCTATCCCGTGCAAGCTTCTACATCTCCAAGTACCTACTGCAACCTACATCCTACTGAATCTGCCTAGTGTATTCATCTCCTGGTCCCCCTCTAGGATTTTTACCCTCCACGCTGCCCTCCAATAATAAATTGGTGATTCCTTGATGCCTCAGAACATGTCCTACCAAACGATCTCTTCTTCTAGTCAAGTAGTGCCACAAATTCCTCTTCTCCCCAATTCTTTCCAGTACCTCCTAATTAGTTACGTTATCTATCCATCTAATCTTCAGCATTCTTCTGTAGCACCACATCTCGAAAGCTTCTATTCTCTTCTTGTCTAAACTATTTATCGTCCATTTTTCGCTTCCATACGTGGCTACACTCTATGCAAATACTCTCAGAAACGACTTCCTGACTCTTAAATCTATACTCGATCTAAACAAATTTCTCTTCTTCAGAAACGCTTTCCTTGCCATTGCCAGTCTACAATTTATATCCTCTCTACTTCGACCATCAGCAGTTAATTTTCTTCCCAAGTAGCAAAACTCATCTACTACTTTAAGTGTCTCATATCTTAACCTAATTCCCTCAGCATCACCTGATTTAATTCGACTACATTCCATTATCCTCGTTTTGCTTTTGTTGATGTATATCTTATATCCTCCTCTGAAGATACTGTCCATTCTCTTCAACTGCTCTCCCAGGTTCTTTGCTGTCTCTGACAGAATTACAATGTCATTGGCAAACCTCAAGGCTTTTCTTTCTTCTCCATGGATTTTAGTTCCTACTCCACATATTTCTTTTGTTTCCTTTACTGTTTGCTCAATATATAGATTGAACAATATCGTGGATAGGTTACAACCCTGTCTCACTCCCAACCCAACTACTGATTCCTTTCATGCCCCTCGGCTCTTATACCTGCCATCTGGTTCCTGTACAAATTGTAAATAGCCTTTCTATCCCTGTATTTGACCCCTGCCACCTTCAGAATTGGAAAGATAGTGTTCCAGCACACAAGCTTTCTCTAAGTCTACAAATGCCAGAAACGTAGGTTTACCTTTCCTTAATCTATCTTCTAAGATAAGTCGTAGTGTCAGTATTGCCTCACATGTTCAACATTTTACGGACTCCAAACTGATCTACCCCGAGGTCGGCTTCTACAAACTTTTCCATTCGTCTGTAAGGAATTCGTGTTAGTATTTTGCAGTCGTGACTTATTAAAATGATAATTCGATAATTCTCAGACCTGTAAACACCTGCTTTGTTTTTGGGATTGGAATTAATACATTCATGTTGAAGTCTGAGGGTATTTCGCATTTCTCATACATCTTGCTCACCAGATGGTAGAGTTTTGTCATCGCTAGCTCTCCCAAGGCTATCAGCAGTTCTAATGGAATGTTGTCTATTGGCCTTTTTTTCGATTTAGGTCTTTCAGTGCTCTGTTAAATTCTTCTTGCAGCATCATACTCCCTTCTTATCTTCATCGACGTCCTCTTCCATTTCCACAATACTGTCCTGAAGTACATCTACCTTGTATAGACCCTCTATATATTCCTTCCACCTTTCTGATTTCGCCGGCCGCGGTGGTCTAGCGGTTCTAGGCGCTCAGTCCGGAACCGCGAGACTGCTACGGTCGCAGGGTCGAATCCTGCCTCGGGCGTGGATGTGTGTGATGTCCTTAGGTTAGTTTGGTTTAAGTAGTTCTAAGTTCTAGGGGATTGATGACCACTGATGAGAGTCCCATAGTGCTCAGAGCCATTTGAACCATTTTTTCTGATTTCCCTTCTTTGCTTAGTACTAGTTTCCCATCTGAGCTCTTGATATTCATACAAGTGGTTCTCTTTTTTCCAAAGGTTTCTTTAATTTTCCTGTAGGCAGTACCTGTCTTACCCCTTAGTGATATATGCCTCTACATACTTACATTTATCCTCTAGCCATCGATTCTTGACCATTTTTCAGTTCGTGTCGATCTCATTTTTGAGACGTTTGTAATCCTTTTCGCCTGCTTCATTTACTGCATTTTTATATTTTCTCCATTCATCAATTAAATATTATATCTCTACTGTTACCCAAGGATTTCTACTAGCCCTCGTCTTTTTATCTACTTGGTCCTCTGCTGCCTTCACTATTTCACTAACCGTTAAATGAATCAAACTCAAACAGACAGCCGCGTGTGTTAACCTCACGGTCTAAGGCTCTTTGCCACGGTTCGCGCAGCTCCCCTCAGCTCAATGCAAAACGCAAGCATCCAAAAGCGCACACCATGGACATAACGCAAGACGATTCAGCTGAAGCACACTGAAGAGCGTGGTAATACTTCTATGCAGCCATTAACAGTACACTCGCAGCCAACCGTCTCCGCACAAATAAAGCCAATGGTCCACACAGCCGACGGGCCGACCATTGTTCGTGTTGCCCCCCTCGCCACGTACCCAGACACTCTCCACTCCACATGCTCCGGCGTGTTTTCAAGACTCCACGCCAGCGAAAACACATAGGAAGTTCAGGTTAATTCATGCCACCTAGTGGGGCGCCAGTAAATGAAGGGGGAATAAAAAAATGATATGAAACCATCACCGCTAAGCAAGGTGATCGAAATTCTGAGAAAAATAAGAGTGAGGTGTAGGGAAATACGGGTAATATACCGTTTGTACAAAAACCAAGAGGGAACAATAAGACTGGAAGGCCAACAACGAGGTGTCCGTATACAACGGGGGGTAAGGAAGGGGTTTAGTCTACCTCTCCTATTGTTCAATCTGTACATGGAAGAAGCAATGAGCAAAACCAAAGAAAGGTTCAACAACGTGATTAAAATTCATGGTGAAAGTATATAAATAATAAGATTAGCTGTTGGTATTGCTATCCTGAGCGAAAGTGATGAAGAACTGCAGTATGTGTTGAATGGAATGACCAGTCTAATGAGTACAGGATAAGGATTGAGAGTAAAGGTGATGAGAAACAGAAGAAGTGAGAACAGTGAGAAATTTAACATCAGAGTTGAGGAATTCTGTTATCGAGGCAGCAAACTAACCCATGACATAAAAAACAGACTGGCACTGGCAAAAATGGAATTCCTGGCGAAGAGAAGGTCTCAATTTGAGGAAAAAATTTCTGAGACTGTACATCTGGAACACAGCATTGTATTGCAGTGAGACGTGGACAGTGGGAAAACCGATGCAAGCTCAGATAAGCTAAATATTAGGTAAATTAGTGAAAAATAAAAGAAAAATATGCTTAGCTAAACTGAAAATGGATAGAGAGCAGTAAATGCAAACGATTCAAAGCGCCATTATACGCACTGAGAAAAAACCACGAACTGAGCTTGGAAACGCTGTCCAAATGCTCTGGTATTTGCCCACTTCAGGCTACGCCGTCAGCCTTCGTACCTGGTCTGACCAGCAACGATCGCTTCAGCTGGACAGGTCGCGGCGCACACTGGCTTCTGGTCCCGCCCGGTAGCATTCAGCTGCACTGGCAAATTCACCGCCTACCAATTCTAGGCGGCCGATTAGCTCGCCTGCATATGCGTGGCGTTACAGCATCCATGTCAGAGGGGATTCAACGCCATACTAATAAGTGGGAGCATAGTTCCAAGTCTTTTGTAAATTTGATTCAATTTTGTAATCACTGGAATAACAATTCACTCCCTACCAGGCCGAAAAGTTTCATTTCGTTTCCTCCTCTCCTTTCACATGCTTAACTTATTTTGTAAGGCTGTATATTTTTGGATTTCTCGTTTGCACCTTACATTTTCCATTCTATCACTTTATCCACTCCACTGGCAGTGTCTGCAGTAGAAATCCGTATTTATTTATGTGTCTGTGAGATGCGCAACTTGTTAATCAGAAAATTTTCATGGTATCTCATGAGTAGTTCCACAGCAGTGCTTCGTAAGTCTCATAGCAGCGCTATGCCAACATCCAGCACCACATCTTCACCAGATTAATCAAGTGACTTTTCTCGCGGGATGACCCAGGAGTACGCGATACTGGACACCCGACACCATACCAGAGAAGCTCACAAATATTGTCCTTTGATAGTCGTTTGTATATGTCTTCCCGGTGACTCTTGACCAGTTATTCGTTTTAACTCCGTGTGACGTTTTCTTTTGTGGTCAGCTCGTTAAAATTTGGTGGTCTGCCGTTTCTAATGATCTGTTTTCACTGTCACGTACTTCATTTTCTGATGGATACTAACTTTTTCATATTAATCTAATTTCTGCTTGGGTGTATTGATAACTAGAGTGTTATGTGCTGCCACTTTCCGTCTTTGCTGACTAGGAGATGTATTCTATAACAGCACACATTTGTCAAAATTCAAAATATGTTTTACAGTCAAACAAAGCATCAGGCCTGCCCAGCAATCTGTAGTTGCACGTTTGTGTCCTAATCTTTTAATTCTACATACATCAGAAGGTATGGATTATGTCTAGTAATAGTGTATAAGTCTAGTGACGGATGACCTCAGCAGTTTGGTCCCATAGGAATTCAAACACATTTGAAAAAATGTGTTTCTTTCCCTTGAAATGATTGATGTAATCTAGTTGCGTCCTTCGCAAATTTGTAGAAGAAAAATGCCTTTTTCATGACCTAGTGTGCTCTTGTATCACAGTGACTTGGCCGCTTAGCAAGCAGTCATTCCGTTAGTTGTTCCTTGAAAGCGCTGTTCTCTCTCCTTAGATTGCCACTGCGCGATCAGTAACAAGATTCCAGAAACCTTACTTATATGTATTTGCGGCAAATGGCTAACTAGTGGGAAGTCTTGATAGGCGTTATACTAAACTTTCCTGTCAGTTGTGCTGTATTACTCCTTGGATGCGACACAGATTCAGTGCAACAGATTCACTTAATAATTTTGAGTCTCAAACACCTGCTGTAAAGCAGAACATCGCCCTCCCAAAAGTATCATAACGAACTTTAGTTCTCAAGCCTACATGAATCGAATTATTGTAGCTCTGCATCTTTCATGTCACCGATATTTCCATATATGATAATTGTCTCAGTAGTATATGACAGACTGTGAAACTAAATCTAACTTGTCTCGTGTCAACTATAAAGTAGAGTTTGGCCGTTGAGAATATTACTTTTTCGAGACGTGTATAAATCCACAGTTACAAAGATTCATTTTGTTGTCCATTGCCGACTGGCTTGTTCCCCCTTAGTATTTGGTGACAGATTGTGCCTTTCCCGCACGACAAGGGCGCGCTACAAGTCCATTGCCGGTCGGGCTTTCAGCGGCCGTGTCGCTAAGTCCCCTTACGACACAGCTTTGTCCGCAGGGGCGGCTTGATTTACGTCGCACTGGCTGGTTCCTCGCCTTTAGTGCACCTCAAAGGGCGACGCTGCCGGCCCTTAAGATGACCTCTGCCGCCGCTACTGAAGCCACTCTTCCTCGTTATCTGCCATTCGGGAGAAGAATTTCGTTCAACCGCAATTTGTTCTGTCTCTGTATGTAGCAACTGAGAGCATGGCACAAATAGTTTTTTCTCGCTTTACGGAGATGAGGATTTGTCCTAAACGACAGCTCTGAGTACCTAGCAATGATGCTCCCGTTAGAAGTCTGAAGTGTGCATAACGCTCAAAATTCTGGAAAGAAAGATGCAAAGGCTCAGTCTAGATATGATGAGGGTCGGTGAAGTGAAATGGAAGGCAGGTAAGGAATTCTCATCTCACGAATATACGGTTATATTAAAAGCAGAAGAAAATTATATAATAGGTGCAGGATTCGCTCTGTATAGGAAAGTAGGGTAGAGAAAAAATCAGTGTGAACAGTTCAGCGACTGGGTTGCTCTCATCAAAATTGACGGCAAACTAATGTCGGTATCAATAGTTCTGGAATCTGATAATTTTGTCAGATAGGAACGCGGTTGTGAGGAAAGGAATAGAAGAGAGTACCACAGGGAAATATGCGCTTGACAGTAGAAATGAGAGATAAAGAAGATTAATTGATTTCTGCATTAAAGTTCAGCTACTAATAGTGAATATACTGTTCAAAGGTCATAACAGGAGGTGGGATACTTGCAAAAGACCCAGCGACACAGAAAGATTACACCGTTATCTGAAACAGATTTAGAAATCAGGTATTCGACTATGTAGCGTATCTAGAGCAGATGTCGACTCAGACCACAATTTAAGAATGATGAAGAGTAGACTGAAGTTTGAGACACCTGTCTGAAAGAATCAGTATGGAACTAATAGGGATATCCTAGTACTGAGAAATGATGAGATGCATTTGAAGTGATCCACGGCTGTAGGTACTGTGTTAAGGAATACCACAGTAGACAACAGACAGAAGATTGGATATCTCTGAAAAACGCAATCACTGACATTGGACAGACAAACTAAGGTACAAAGCGATAATTGGGAAGATCTCTTTTGTCACACAGGGTAGCCTACATGTGGGGCCCTGAAAACAGTTTCTTGTTTCTCACATGTAGACTGCCCTGCAAAGAAGTTCATTAGCAGGCTGTTACTGTTCCTATGTTACATATGTAGGGCAGCCTATATGCCAGATGTGAGGAAAGCACGTTTTTGTCTGTATCTTTGCTCTTATTGGAGCTAGCAAGTTATAAACAACACACTGCTAATACTTACGAAGAATACTGCTTCTGTGTCAAATTTGGATGAAATCGAGCCACATGTTACTGAGAAGATCCCAGACATGCAAATATACTCTCTGCTTTATAGATGTAACAGATTCAACAAATGTCTGCTAGTTTCCAACATAGTGTTCACAGGGACCTAGTTCCGGCGCTAATAATCTTGCAAGATGTTTCGGCAATCTGTAGCTGGCGAGCTGATTGCACTAACACTGGAACTAAGAGGAAAATGTTTCCTATATATGTTCGGCAGTCCATAAAGCCTGCAAGGTCTGTCGGTGCGAGGCATTAATTTCTTCACCACATCATCTGGTAAACCAAATTCATTTAATAACTTCCCTGTCTTTTTGACTAAGGCCTGTGTCGCATCGCGACTAAGCTTCCAGGACGCGTCATCTTCTAACAAATGTAGCACCTTCAGGTGGCAGTTTTCAGTGTTCAAAACCACGGTGGCATTTCTTTTGTCAGCTGGCTGGACAACCAAGTCTTCATTGTCACGCAATAAGCGTAAGCATGTCGTTCCTCCTACCTAATATTTCATTTCGGTGGCTTAGCTTTCAACAGTTCGCGGCTAGCTATTAGTCTGATATCCCCAGCTATGTCGTGCGAGCGATGCCGAATGCACTGCTCTATTCCACTAATAATCTCCAAAATTGACAGACGTCTCAGGACAGGCGAAAAATTAAGGCGTTTACTAAGTGCTGCCACAACGCCGTCGTCAAGTTTTTGTTTGGAGAGATTAACGCCTGTTCTGGGGGCCTTGTCATTCTCAACGTCAGTTTCTCTGTCAGTTAAGCGGTCAAACCTGTTACATTGCGTAGACGTTGTCTCGCACAAACTAGCAAGCTACTGTGTTGCCGTGGCTACGTCTACTCGCTCCCAATCGAATGGCGACAAAACTGATAACAAAAATTGATGACAATCAAACAGGTTTCTGGTATGAAGATCAAGCTCGTATCTTGTCTGCCGTATCGGCTGTCTCATTATGATGAGACGTGTCCTCTTTAGGTTAGCGAAACTGTATCATTGTGAACACAATGTTGCAAGCTCATAGAGATTCGTTGTAACGCTCAAGAAAATGAAAATAGGTTGAAACGACGTAATGGTTAGTCAGGACACGGTGTCACCTTTTACGAGTGTGGCAGTGCAAGGCACGCTGGATTTTTTGGCCCAACAGTTTCCACCAGGAGTTGTCAAGTTGTTCCGTCATGTTCTAAAGATAACTTCTTGTACCGCAACATATATTATGAAATGAGCGATGCCACAGAAGTGGGCTCGCCACTGTCTCCTGCAGTCACTAATTTCTTCATGGAGCACTTTCTCTGAACTCTACCGTGTTGCGTCTGTCTTGCTTCTTTGTATACGTCAATGACACCTTCATGATAAGTCCTCACGGTGAAAATACACTGCGGCAGTTCGTGGACCACAAGAATAATGTCAATACCAATATTAAATTTACCATCGAGACGGAGAAGGATGGCAAGCTACTGTTCTTTGATGTTCTAGTTGAGCGGAAGGCAGGAGGCCGGCTTGGTCATTCGGTGTACAGTAAACAGAAGCAAACTGATCGGAATATGAACGACGGTAGTTTTCACCACCCTCTACAGAAGAAAGCGGTCCTGAATACGTTAATACACAGCGCCAAAGTTATTTCTGACCACGACCACCTAAGGTCTGAACTGCACCACTCGAAGCTCGTGGTTAGGGAGAATGGCTACAGGAAAAGAGACGTTGCAAACGCTTTGTGAATCGGCAGAAAAAGCCAACCTGGCGAATATCCTGCCATGCTGTAGGGCAACGAGCAGCAAGTTAGGACGTGTATTGCAGATACGTGGATTGAGACAAGTGTTCCGCGCGCCCCCATGACGCGAGATATGTTGCACCCTGTTAAAAACGATTTAGCTCCTCGTGTTCCCGGTGTGTATCTTCCCCTAGCGAGTGCGGCAGCATCTATATAGGTCAGAAAATGCGCGCAGTAGCAGAGCGTTGCACAGAGCACAAGGGACACATTAAATATAGGAAGCTCGACAAGTCGGCCATAGCTGACCATTGCCTCTAAAACGGACACAAAATACACTTTGAGAACACAAGAGTCTTGCAAAATTTTGTACATGGCTGCGCATTCAGAGACCGTGAATAGTTACGATTGAAAGAAAACGGACAGTCCGTTTTGCAACCTGCACCACGCAAGTAAGAAGTAAGAATTTGTTAAAAATTGTGACCGAGGGCTGTTTTTGTTTCAACTCTAACAACAGTCTTGGCTCATGAGTCAACATATTGGAACTCCTATATAAAAGAGGCGGCTGAGATTAAAACTAACAGATACAATTTCAAAGGAGACCAGGGGTACAACCTGAGTAGGGCGTGGCGGCGGGCTTTGGATGTCGAAAGGAAGCAAGGACGTATGCTTAACCCTCGTAGGGAGGCGGGAACGGCAGTTTAAAACATAGCACCGGCCCCTCGGGCGCCTGACGTCGATCGGTCCCGTGGCGGGCTTGAGCTACTATGAGCTGCCCATCTCAAATTGCTTTGAGCACTAAGGGACTTAACATCTGAAGTCATCAGTCCCCTAGAACTTTGAACTACTTAAACCTAACTAACCTAAGGACAAAAAAATGGGTCTGAGCACTATGGGACTCAACTGCTGTGGTCATAAGTCCCCTAGAACTTAGAACTACTTAAACCTAACTAACCTAAGGACAGCACACAACACCCAGCCATCACGAGGCAGAGAAAATCTCTGACCCCGCCGGGAATCGAACCCGGGAACCCGGGCGTGGGAAGCGAGAACGCTACCGCACGACCACGAGATGCGGGCTAACCTAAGGACATCACACACATCCATGCCCGAGGCACGGTTCGAATCTTCGGTCATAGCGGTCGCGTGGTTCCAGACTGAAGCGCCTAGAACCGCTCGGTCACAACGGCCGGCCGGCCTGCCTATCTCACCTTCCGCGCACGCCTTGTGTCGGGCTTCTCTGATAGGTCCAACGGCCGTAATCGTAGGAATACAAGCAGGAAACAGTGCCAGCTCCGGCAGCCAGTGGTTTTACTTCTGACGACGATAGCGGAGGTAGCCATCGAAAGCTCGAGGTTTTTATTCGAACTGACGCGGCTTTAAAACCGAGAAGATTTTATTTTCTCATGAGAAATCGAAAGACTCCGAGGAGAGGATTTTTTGTTGGGCTTTACAGTGATTTTTAAACAACGATTAGGCCCTGATGCTGGCGAAACACATTATGCCAGCAAATATGAGAAAAATTTTTTACTGAAGCCAACGAATGTTATTTTATAAATTTCATAATATAGTCACCGACTTTAAATAACTCTATGCAACATGTACATTTTGAAATTTTTAATGCCGGCTGTTATACCAAAGAATTCTATGACTGCCACATTGCCGAAATAAGACTAGATGCCACTTGCTGACAGCGAATCCTCTGATTTTACAGCGGAGTCACGCGGAAGGCAATCCCTGGCGAGGTACTGGTGTCGGGCGTGTTGTTCAGAGAGAGAGGGTGCGCGGCCAGGCGCGCTGCGGAGCACACAGAGAGAGCCCTCGCCGCTGCCCCCGCCGGGCCGCCGCCGCTGCCGCTGCCGCCTTTTGTCGGTCCCGCTGCCAATGCGCCGCCGTCGTCCGCCTGTACAGATGAATAGAGCGCCTCGCGAGATTTATGGAGCGAAGGCCTCTGTGGGTGTGTGCACGCGCCCCTGCTACCCTCACAACGGGGGCTGCCTTCCCGGAGTCCCTGCCCGCCAACTCGTGGCTAATAAGACCGAGCTGCTCCGTCCCTTGAATTACGAGATAGTGCGTGTCAAGCAACGTGTCGCTAGGCCCATACAACTGCCTCCTTTTGCTTAGCGCTTAGGGCTACTTCGGTCGAGCCAGCGACGAAGGCGCCGCAAAGACAATACCAAAAAAGAAAATGCCAAACTGTTAACGTTAAAAGGACATCGGTTTTACTTCGAAAAGTAAGGTCTTTTTTCGCTTTAGATCATCTCCGAAAGACCTCCAACAGAGGAAGCACAAACCCAAAGGTCGTCGGTTTTTCACGTCTTTCGCACGATTGTTCTAGACAATTTCTTTTAGGCCATCAGTCTTCTGACTGGTTTGATGCAGCCCGCCACGAATTCCTCTCCTGTGCCAACCCCTTCTTCTCAGAGTATCACTTGCAACCTACGTCCTCAATTATTTGTTGGATGTATTCCGATCTCTATCTTCCTCTATAGTTTTTGCTGCCTGCGGTTCTATTGAGAAGTTATTCCCTCATGTCTTAACAGATGTACTATCATCGTATCCCTTCTCCTTCTCAGTGTTTACGACGTTTTCCTTTCCTCTGCTATTCTGTACAGAACTCCTCATCCTTACCTTATTAGTCCACGTAATTTTCAATATTCGTCTGTAGCATCACATCTCAAACGCTTCGATTCTCTTCTGTTCAGTTTTCCCACAGCCCATGTTTCACCAATGTTGGGCCCCGAACGTACATTCTCAGAAATTTATTCCTCAGATGAAGGCCTATGTCTGACACTAGTAGACTTCTCTTGGCCAGAAATGCCCTTGCTGCCAGTGCTAGTCTGCTTTTGATGTCCTCCTTCATCCGTTCTTCATTGATTATTTTGCTGCCTATGAAGCAGCATTCCTTAACTTCATCTACTTCGTGACCATCAAATGTGATGTTGAGTTTCTCTCTGTTCTAATTTCTGCCACTTCACATTATCTTCGTATTTCTTCGATTTACTCTCAATCCATATTCTATACTCATTAGGTTGTTCATTCCATTCAGCAGATTATGTAATTCTTCTTCACTTTCACACACGATAGCAATGTCATCAGCGAAGAGTGTCATTGATATCCATTAACCTTGAATTTTAATTTCACTCCTGAACCTTCCTTTGATTTCCATCACTGCTTCTCCGATGCACAGACTGAACTGTAGGGCCGAAAGACAGCATAAACTGATATTTTTCTGAGTTACTATGAAAAATTGAGTTAAATTTATATGGAAGTTTTTCTTTTCGAGTTTCGGTGGCGCAGGAGAGCATCAGGTGCGTTACATCGGTGTAAAACTTCACACACTGTATTATATCACTATTTTCGTCCTCTAATCAAATGTATCGAGTGTGCTTTAACAGCATTGTAACTCTACTAGCTCTTAAATGTGCGACCGTTATTGGGAAAGAGCAGCTTATTGAGTAAGCCAAACCTAATTTTCGATCGTTGTTCACAGTAAAACCGACCCTAGTTACATTACGAACTAAAGTCACAACTTTATTTTAAATGGCTTAATATACAATATGGTATAATCAAAACTGTTCACCATTGAATGCTAACAGTTGGATGGTGAACAGGGAATACAGGATGTAATGGACGTAAGTGCACATATTTTTATATGTGATTCCCCAGTGTCTACGTATGCCAATGTGTTGATGTGTTGGTGGTTTCACGTCACATAATTTACGACCTGATGTTTTCTGCGTGGTAGCAACTGCACCACTAAGTGGTCTATGCCTGACAGTGTAGGTTAATCGTTCTGCGTTCATGGATCCACACTTTAATAACCTCACCGACTGCTCAGGGGAAACAAGCATTAATGGCTTGCTCTTGCGCATATACTTAGGGACACTAACCATCCTAATAGCTATTAGTCTGCAAATGAAGCTGTTCAGATCACTTTTTCACTCGCCAATAAAAATATTTGTATTTACACCTGTTACACCCAGTACAAGCAATTGTTGTTATTTCAAGACAGTCAGTGCGATGTCTAACCTGTTTTGAAGATTGTTGAATGAATCAGTTCAGACACAAAAGACTTAATGAAAAGCAACACAGTGTATGTATCGTACAGTAAAGTTCTATGTCATTTATTTATATGTTCAATGTTTTCTCATAGTGCACACTAAAAGTTCTTCAGACATTTTAGCCACATCTATCAATTAGCATCATATACCATCACGTTAGGCTATTTTCATGCTACATAATAATTAAATTTAATAGCTGCTTGGAGCCCTTCTACCATACTGTTAAGTATCTCTCCACTATACAGGGAGCTAAGTACCTAGCATGGAATTTAATCGTCTGTTCCCCGTATTCGAATAGTATCTGCCCAAATAAAGGTAACTGATCATGCTCTTTAAATTTCACCCTCATAAATTTTTTCATTGCCGTATTTATTCTGACAACAAACAGTTCCCGGTTTTGGAATTATACCTTCTGCCACAGCGAGTAGAAGATACTACTTTTACTTGCTGTGCTTCTACTAACTTGTGTTTTTTGCCCTCGCTCTCAGCTCTCCCAGACAATTAAGTTTCACATTGCTCCCATCTTCTCTATTCGAACTGCAGATTCAAACTGACTTAATGATATCACATCAACCCAGCCTCGTACTGGAGCCTAGGCATAAATTAATTGTCTGTGAAGCTAATGTCTTAAAGCCGACATGTCAAGTGACATTACACCAAAAAGACGCTCTAGGAAACTTTTATAGATTCTATCCTCAACTGCTGAATATTCCGTTCAAGTTTCCTTACTGTATCAGCAGTATAAAAGATGAATGAGAGGAAACATGGTGCATTATGAGAGAACCCCTTTCTTTGTAAATTGTTGCATGAAGTGGTAGAGCTGGTTTATTCGAAATGCATATACGTTCCTTCTTAACGTATGTGAGTATCTCCAGTTCAATAGCTTACGTTCTCCTCATCACAATCTGTGAAGAAGGAGAGATTACTGCAATCTTCTGACACCATCTTGTACGTATCTGAAAGCGATTGGATAAACTAGCCACGCTACATAGCACAAAATTTCCATTAACTATAAACAAAACAAAGACCACAGTATTGAAGAACAAAAAAGACACAGCTGAAAATCTGGAAGAATACTTCCATAAAGGAAGGAAGATTACATTAGATTGCCAAAGAAATCGAAACTAAAGAATCAGACTGTCACGAAAGAAAAGAGTGGTTCTTAGATCGACTGCTTCAATGGTATCAAGTTACAGACATGACACTGATGAAAAAGAATTTTGAATTTGAATCTGCACAGAAAAGCTCAGTATGGAAGGGAGATGTAGACTGTGGAAAATTGGTATACTGGACAAATTCAGGTATTGCAAATACAATGATACAGAAAAAGTTGTTAGTAAGTTGAAAGTCGATGTACTACATAAAGAAACGACTGCAGTAGTCGAGGAGACAACCACGTGCAACACACCCACCATACTGCTGAGGAAGTTAAATTAAATACCACTGACGGCTTTTAACGCCGAGTGCATAATCGTTTTGTGCTGGATTATGAAGACTTGGTCATGTGAGAGGAAGGGAAAGTACGTGGCAGCTACTCATCAAATAAAAGCTCTGTTACACTGCCTTGCTAGGCGCAACAGGCCACATAGTGCAAAAAGGTGTAGATTGCGAGGCATTGCCGTCATCCAACTGCAGTGTCCATGTTGCTGTAGTGGTCTTCAGTCTCAAAACTGGTTTCATGAAGTTCTGAAAGTTACCTTACCCATTCCTGTATGACTAAAACTTACATGCGTTTTAATCTACTTATTGTAGTCAAGCCACGATTCCCCCCCCCCCCTCTCCCCTTTTTCCCTTACAGATTGATGGTTTCTTGGTTCCTTAGATGTGTGCTATTTACCGGTCCATTCTTTTGCACAAATTATGTGATAAATTTCTTTTCTATGTGATTCGATTCCGTACTGCTTCATTAGTTATCCCATGACGGCCATCTCATCTTCAGCGTTCTTATGTAGCGCCACATTTCAAAACATTGTATTCTACCCGTGTCTGAACAGTTTATAGTACACTTCAGAAAAGAAATACGTAGATTTATATTACATTTTAATTTTTGACTTTAGAAAAGATTTTCCTGCCGTTAACGGTCTTTATGTACAGCCTTTTCACTTCAGCTTGCATTAGTTACTTTTCTGCCCTAATAGTGAAATACATCTACTAATTTTACCATCTCATTTCATAATCTAATTCCCTCAGACTCACCTGATTTAACTCGACAATATTATACTGTTCTCGATTTACGTTTTTTGGTGTTTACTTTAAAACCTTTTTTCAAGATATTATACATCTCATTAAGCTGTTCTTTAAACTCTTCTACCATCTCTGACAGAATTACAGTGTCACCAGCAAACCTCAGCGTCGTTATTTATTTTCTCTGACTTTTAATTCTATTTTACAATTTTTCTTTAGTTTCCTCTATTGCTTGGTCAACATACTGATTGAGTAACATGGTACAAGCTATAATTCTCATTCCCTTTCCATCTACTGCCATCTTTACAAATGTCCTTCTACTCTTATAATTAGTGTGTGGTTTCTGTACTAGTTGTAGATACTTGTCTGCTCCTTTTATTTTATCCCTGCTACCTTAAGCATTTCAAAGGGTTGTTGAAAGCTCTCCCTATATCTGCAAATCTTATAAACATATTTTCCTTTCATCCGTCTAGCTTCTAAGACTGGAGAAATTAATTTGAATGACAACGTACTGCAGCGTTAGGAGCCACAGCCCGTTACTGTGGAGTACAGTTGGAAGATGAAACAATGGTGCAGTGAGGCACCACTTGACAGCAAGCAGTGCTATAGTTTTCTTGGTTCTTCTACGTGTCTGCGAGGTACACAGTAGGTAAATACGGAAATTCTAGTGACAGAAGTAGAGCAAGGACTTTTGACTTGGAATATGTGGACTTTCGAAAACATTTATATGTGCAAGAAGGATGTGACATGACTTGAAATTTGCTGTCTATTGTTTGCTGATTTCACTACGCATTCAACTGCAGAAGAAAAATGTCTAAGTATGTATTTATTTTGAGTCATTGATTATTAATATGTTACACTATGCCACCAGAGTTGCAAAATCATTAATGGATTTCAATCTGGCTTATAACAACATCATCTGTACTGAGTTTTGCAAAATACAAATATTTTTCAAAATATTAACATGTAAGATCTAGCTTCTTTTCTCATAACACAGCAGTATATACCTTGTTGTCCTTTATTGAGTAATGTAGTCACAATTCCTACAGAACGCTGTATTTTTTCAACAAGCGACTAGACAGAAGACTCATCATTAACGCATGAAAATTTTCATTGATGTCACTTATGACGTACTCCTAGAGTGACTGATGACCGCCTGAACACCAGAATCTTACAGTCTGCAATGGTTATTTGTAGGAAAATAAATATCTATTTTCATCCCCATCATATTTATAAGCGTGCTCCAAAATAATAAATAGCTAATAACAATGAAGAACATATAATAACTTCTTTCAAGGCGCGAGGAAAATCTACTACTTTTGTTCTTGTTTAACGAACCAATGATAATAATGTCAAAGATTCAGCATCAATCTGGCCCAGAGTTCACTGTAAACAATGATATAATTTAAAGAAATACTCGATTATAATGAAAAACAAAACAAACCACGTACAATTAGCACTGTCATGGAATGTTTCTCAGTTAAGCATATAAATAAGACAGCAATAGCTCATAAGTTTGATTTTTTTGTGTGTAAATAAATTTAGAGATATAGTTACAGAAAATGAGAACCAAAGAGAAACAACGAAGAGCAGAAATCTGTACAAGACAAGAGAAATTTGTATGATAGCTTATATTTTTCTGAGCGTAACACATCAGATATCACTAAGGTCACATTCAGTACACATACAGTACACAATATGTTAAACATTCCAGCTTTATCACTAGCTGGAAACTATATGTAGACACCACTACACACTACGCTACGTGCAGTTACCGTATTCATTTTCATAAAAAATATATGTACTGATACTGGTACGTGGTACATAGAATGACAGAAAACAACAGAGAGGTGTAACACGAATGTTTAGGTGCAGTCAAACCTCTAACCTATGCTCTTACTGCTAGTACTAAAATCGGTAATCTTTGTTTTGGCACCTGTCTACGACAGTGAAATATTCTTAGCACATATTCAAAGCATTTAATTTTCTTTTACTTACACATTGTTCAGAACATAGGCTTTTTTCGGTGAGAAATTATTACTTAAATGCTTAATTACAGTTCACCACTATTTTGTCCAATACTAGGTATATTAATCGCCACGTCGTTAGTTATGGTTACGTAAGTTCAGGCTTTCATCTACTTTTACATGAAAAATAAACTAATTTCATTAATTAATATTTCAAATATGTCCCATAAGTCGTTATTTATAACAATATCCTGATCTGAAAATACATACTGATCTGCAAAGGTAGGACTCACGAAAATTCTGTTTCACAATACATCATTCCCAAAATTTTAATACGTGGAGACTTATCCAATATTATATTAGTAAAGTATATGGTTTTAAATTACTATCAGCAATTTTTTTAATTGGGGCGTTCTGCTAAAACATTACAAGAAAAATACCTTTATCTATACGTGTTTTAAAAGCCGTCGCCGAATCCAGTTGTTCTTTTAAATAGGGTTCCAATTCACGGACCCTCTTCATGAGAACAGTTGTCGTATTAACTATTATGTGTTGTTATCCATTCGGTTCCTCATACACAGAACAATATAATTATCCAGCACTAGAGATTCTCAAACTCCAAGATATAACTTGATTAAATTATTTTAATTCTAGAAATAGTGGTAACATCCATCAGACCAATGTAGAAGTTTTGATGAAATACTGTAAAAGAATTAGGTATTTATTTTAAAATTCTATCCATTATTTAGTTAATTACATGTCAGTTAACTTTGAAATGAGTAGTACAGGAAGGATGATGCTTTGTGCAGGAAAGACAAACTTCTGGTGAATGAAATTTTCTTACGAATGATGAACTGTGTTTTGAATGTGACAAAAATGAGGAAATGCTATCGAGGGTCTTTTTATCGGGAAATAAAACCAGGTATCACTCGCAAGATGTTAGGCTCTGTAGAGCCATAACAGCGATGCCTTTATACATCATCGTACTCACGAAGATTACAGGTTACTGTCTCCATCGGTGTTTGACTGATCTTGCCCTCGGCTATAGCATTGATTGTTGTGACAATACTTCAGTTTCCTTAAAAATGAATCAAAATAATTATACGTTTATTGTTATTTTTAGAAGCATAGAATCCTAACTTGTGACATTCACTAATCTTTCGAATCCGACCAAAACGATTGCTATGTTTATAACTTTTTGGCAGAGAAGAGCATCATCTAAATACGTTTCTGATATATATCACAACAAAGCACAACGATTCTATCACAGTCTGCTGATATTTTAAATCACTTTAAAGAATTTTCTGAGGACAAACTGATTTTAAAACCCTAGCAGTCATCTAGCCTAATCTGATATTTCTCTGACTGTTTATCAGGCCTAAATTCAACAGATGATGACTTGCAATAGTATAAAATATTCTATGAAGTTGTGGAATACTTGTCTACAGATGCTAAATTATTCTCTGAGGATGTTGTGTCCTATTAGATTGAAGATGCGTGATATAATGCTTTTTACGGAGATTGTTTGTGAAATTCAACATGTAAGCTATGCAGGAAAGCTATAGTAATGATTACAGGGAGTATACCATTGTTCACTGCGAGAATAGTTAGCATGCAGCTGTGTTCATTGAATCATACGTAGAATATCACATCCTCTGTTGTAAACTGAGAAAATGATCAGTAATGAAATTTACTGTGATGACAACTTCTAAATACTGAGCGTCACAGTTATTCCTTTTTATTATGTGTGCAATAGTAGTACGCAGTGGATATGCACGGCTTGTAACTTTCACTGCATACGCTTGCATACTATGCTATTTTATGATGAGTAGCAGCCAAACAACGAAGATTTCATACTCAACATGTATCATAGCCAACTTTTATTAAAAGCCACAAATGAATATGAGATACACCAAAGAAAACTGAGTGTTTGTGTCTGTCAAAAAAATTTTAATACTTTCATGGTTAAAGTCTGAAAAATAACAGGTAAAAAACTGTCTTCTTTTGCGATAAATAACACACTTTTGTTGCCAAAAAAATTCTAAGCTGACCGATAGAATCGGTGAAGTGGATCGCATGTGTCACACGAACCTAACTCAGTTCATGTTTTCAAATGAACATTGCATTTTCGAAGTAAAATTTTTCTTTGTAGAATGATTTTATCAGGGTGGCAAATATGGAAAAAGCATAAAAAATCAGTATAAAAGCACATTTATTCTTGTTACAATGTAGAACGTGAAAGATCGTACATAAATTTTCAACATAAAAAATCAAGATGGCTTTGACTTATCACATATCAGTGTCTTCTACATTCTATGAAGTTTTCTGGAACATACGCGTCTCACTAAATACAAATTATGTACAAACCAACTGAATTACTGATCAGTGTAATACGGTTTCAAAGCAATGTCAATGCCGTACAAGAAAAGACATCAGTTACTTCCGACTTTCTTGGAATGGAGAAGGTAGTAATTTGATCTGATTCTCAAAATAAAGACACATTATAAACACACGCTGCCCGATATGATCGCTCACTTTTTCAACCACATGTCCGCAGATTTTTCTCAAACTTCTGAATGCACCTTCCTACATGCTAGCGCTAGACAGATATGAGATATAGCTCTCCAACTTCCATATTAGTTTAGTGAGACATATGTGTCCCATTAACCACGAAAGTGCTAATATCGACCAAGATGGTTTTCCATAGATTCCATGCTTTAGGTGTACGTAATTCGTTACTGTGCGGCGTTATTGCGATTAGGCATTGTCTTGAATTATGAATTGGATCTAACCAATGAATAAAAGGGAAATAATGAACAGGAAACCGATTCTGCTCCGTAGAATAAGATATAGACAAAACGGAAAAAAGCGATAGCAAAAAATCGGGAAACAATTGAAGTTATCGCAGGCAGTGGGCTTGGATAACGAGTCATGCTAATTACGGTGGCCATAATGAAACGGATGACATTAACCAGCGCAACCTTCACGCCATCGAGCACTGCTGGGGTGCACAGAGACGGTCAAGTGTGGAACGAGTGATGACGATGGCTGTCTGCACGATGGAATTGCTTGTAGTTTGTGTGTGACTCATAGAACTTTACCTGTTTTCAAAACGCAGTTTATTGGAAAGATATTTGTCTTCTAACATGTTCCTTCTTCCTTGCTATCCCATTTCTGTTAATCACCTCGACCGAACTCTTACGTCCGACGGACGAAACGTCAGTGAATATTCTGTAGCGCCTATGGTTCAAAATGGTTCAAATGGCTCTGAGCACTATGGGACTCAACTGCTGAGGTCATTAGTCCCCTAGAACTTAGAACCAGTTAAACCTAACTAACCTAAGGACATCACACACATCCATGCCCGAGGCAGGATTCGAACCTGCGACCGTAGTGGTCTCGCGGTTCCAGACTGCAGCGCCTATAACCGCACGGCCACTTCGGCCGGCTGTAGTGCCTATGATCATAAGTTTTAACAGAAGGAAACACTGATCGTGTAGGCCCACACTGTAATGATGTTAACGAGGAAACGCACTGAAAAATAATTTCGGCAACCCTGACGCAGTTTCCGGCTGTTTCTCTAAATCCAACACAGGCCAATAGTGCAGTATTTAATTTAATCAAGATGCGATCACTTTATTTCATTACTTAAACCTGTATACAGTCTGTTTACAAACTAGTTATACAAAAGTAACATTCAATGTGAAAAAGGTAAATTACTTACAGAAATGTTTGAAACAGCATTGGTTCAAATGGCTCTAAGCACTATTGGACTTAACATCTGAGGTCATGAGTCCCCTAGACTTAGAACTACTTACACCTAACTAACCTAAGGACATGTCACACAATTCATGCCCGAGGCAGGACACGAACCTGCAACCGTAGCAGAAGCGCGGTTCCGGACTGAAGCGCCTAGAACCGCCCGGCCACAACGACCGGCATACGACATTGAATGGAGCACATTTTCAAATTTTATTTACTAATGTTCATTGAGACTATCTTTTGGAACACGACAAATGTCCCACCTGCAGTGAATTCCCTGCCAAATCCTATGAAGCAAGTCGTGATGTATGGTGGCATTTAGTTGTGTTATCTGTGATGACAGCTCGTCTACGTTCCTGCAAGCAGAGGAGCAAACGCTCTGTCCTTAATGTTGCTCCATACACAGAAGTCCACTGAGGTTACACCGGGTGATTGTGGTGGCCAGGATATTGGTCCGCCATCTCCAATACAATGCGGCATATTCTTACGGAAATACGCGACAACTTCACGATGATAATGTGGAGGAGATCAGTCTTGCTGCAAAATAGATTTTGTGCTCATATCCCATGCTAATTGAGGCATTAGATAATGTTCGACCATTTCCGAGTATAATATGCCAGTTAGAGTTGACTCGGCAAAAAAGAAAAGACAGTAAATATTATTACAACTCACACCGCAAGAAAACATTTATCTTAGACGATTCCCGTACATGTTCGATTACATGACGGTTTCTGCTCATCCCGTATCCGAACATTATACCGATTCACTTTCCCGCAGGTGTGGAAGGTGGTTCATTAATGAACACAATTTTATTAAGAAAGTCATCGTCAGCTCATTTTTTTCCTTGATACCTTCTCTTAAAGCTTGCTACGGTTCCAATTTCTAGAGTTTGAACGACAGTCTTTTGTGTAATATCTTCCATATGGCAACATTAGACACATTCAATTATAACCTAGTACATCTCGTTGATTTAACCGGACTGCGAATGTAGAACTGCCGAATTTGTTCAACTGTTGCGTCAGAGAGTGCTGGACTGTCCTCACCTGGCTTCCTGTGTGGCGCACAGCCAATTTCGGTAAAACGGCTGTACCAATTAATAACAGTTTGTCCTTGAGGTGGTGGCTTGCGATGTTTAGTCCGGTATTGTCTCTGAACTGTAGTTGCGGATTTGGATTAAAGAAACCACAAACAACACGGCACACGCTCTGCAACGTTACAAAACGTCGTGATGACTGTTTGAATGCCTTGTTCTCTCATGCCACCTAATGTCGACGTCGGGTACTAACGATTTTAAGCGGGAATAAAACGTGAAGATATACTGTATTCAGTGCCCTATCAAACATTTCTGCACGTTTTTTAGCCTTTTCAGAATTAAAGGCTACTTTTGATAACTACTTAATAAACAGCCTATTTAAAGGCTAGCGCTTTGAAGACATCGTTCCCGAAATAATGTTGAATCCGATCTCGTAAAACTATACTACTCTAACGATATGATCTTTGAGTGCTAAAACATTCTAGATCGTTTCTTTTGTTTTTCCTATTACCACGATTTGTTCAGTTGTTCCTAACCATGGGGCACAGCTCAGAATTCGCTCGTGTGCTAGTTCACCTGCTGCGTCAGAGAGTGCTGGACTGTCCCCACCTGGCTTCCTACGTAGTACACAACCAATTTCGGTAAAACGGCTGTACCAATTAATAACAGTTCGCCTTTGAGGTGGTGGGTTGCGATGTTTAGTCCGGTATTATCTCTGAACTTTAGTAGCGGATTTGGATTCATGAAAACTTAAACAACACGGCGCACGCTCTGCAACGTTACAAAACGTCGTGATGACTGTTTGAATGAATCATTCTGTCATGCCACCTAGTGCGAACGTTGGGCACTAGCGGTTTTAGACGGGAATAAAACTTGAAGATATACTGTATTCAGTGCCCTATCAAACATTTCTGCAGGTTTTTTGAGCCTTTTCTGAATTAAAAGTTACTTTTGATAACTACTTAATAAACAGCCTATTTAAAGGCTAGCGCTTTGAAGACATCGTTCCCGAAATAATGTTGAATCCGATCTCGTAAAACTATACTACTCTAACGATATGATCTTTGAGTGCTAAAACATTCTAGATAGTTTCTTTTGTTTTTCCTATTATCAGGATTTGTTCAGTTGTTCCTAATCCTGCGGCACAGATCAGAATCCCCTTGTGTGCTCTCCCTGACCGGAAAAGTCGACCTGGACGAGACTTTGTCTTTTGCTTAACAGTCAATTTGTGCAAAACTCTTACGCGTAGTATCGACAGGCGGTAGTGAAGTTTTACGATATTACTCGTGGTTAGCTGCTCGGGCCCTTCCTTTCTCCGGCAATGGCCGCCGCATGAGGGAGAGGCGGTCGGGGAGATTTAGCGTGGGCTCGTCTCCTAACGACACCCCCTCACAAGGGGTTAATGGCTCGAGACGACGCCGGCAGCGGCGCCGCCGCAGCCGCGGTTAAAATAAGACGGCGCCACGGCACACGGCTGGAGCCAACGCGCCCGCTCCAGCGCGCCTTGTTTATTGAATGGGTGCCCTCCTCCCCTCCCCTGCCCCCGGTCGCTGCGGCTTATTGAATTCCCGGCATCCTGGATTTGCTGGCCTAACATGGCGCCACCCCGCCACCTCTCTGGCCAAGTTACGCCGACGGCAGCACCGACAAATCTGAATGGCTTGCGTGGAAAGAAATGAGACACGGAAGGAAGGCGGGAACAATCTTTTCTCGGATATGACTCGCATGTTCCTGGCGGACGTCTGCGTCCTTGCAGCTCGAGCCTTTGTACTCGAGTTATGCTTGCACGTAGATCGCAGGTGAAGAAAACACGTTCTATCATTTTCATTTTTCTTACGAAAATTCTTTCTCCGAGAGCTTTGAGGATACCTCGAAATGCTGGATATTACTTAGAAATTCCCTTTTACCTGCTGACAAATATTCTCAGCTTTTCCCCGAGTCATTTTTCGTGGTACGCCGGAGGGGATAGAACCGAATATCACTGAATGGCTCTCTCTTTTGTCGTCCGACACACTTATAACCTTCTACCTTTCCCTTTCACCAACTGTCTTTTTTTCTCCGTATGACTTCTTGCTACGAAAGGCCCATTCTGCTACGCTATTACCGTGTATCTGCAAGAGGATGTGCGCTTACGCACACGAGCCTGCGCAATGTCTTTGTATGTGTGTGTGTGTGTGTGTGTGTGTGTGTGTGTGTGTGTGTGTGCGAGCGTGTTCCAGGACTCCTCACACTTTCTGCACATATTGGGTTGTGGCTGTTTGAAAGTGTATTTCATTTGCTTGTTCGACTGTTCAAATGTGTTTGAATTCCTAAGGGACCAAACTGCTTGGGTAATTGGTCCCCAGACTTGCGCACTACTTAAACTAACTTATGCCAAGAACAAAACACACACCCATGTCCAAGGGAGGACTCTAACCTCCGGCGGGAGGTGTCGCACAATCCGTGACATGGCGCCTCAAACCGCGCGGCCACACCGCTCGGATCATTTGCTTGTCAGGAGCTTTCCTACCGTTACTGGGGAACCGTAAGAGCTCCCGCGGCATTCATTTTCTCTTGAACACGGCCATAATGAGATTACACTAAAGCTACAATTTTTTCTCGAATCTAGCAGAACATTTTATACAAAGTTTTTGAGAGTGTTTTCGATTATTTCTAGTTCGTTACTATCACTGATATTTTGACAATAATAATCTGTACACTAAATAACTTAAGCTTTTGTTTGGCACCAAGTAACCCGCTTCTTGCGCACCAGTGCCGCTAAACATCTCACTAAACTATGTGAAAAAACCTTGGAATGTTTAAAAGGTAACGATAGCTTCCATCTCAGGCTCTTCTTCAGTTGAGCTACTGACGCATTTATAATAACTTCAAAGTTCACGAAACATTAAATTCTAACCATCGGATTTGCAACCAGTTGTCACTTTATATAGGCATTTGCAGCTGCCACCTTTAATATCTTGGCTCTGAGCACTATGGGACTCAACATCTTAGGTCATAAGTCCCCTAGAACTTAGAACTACTTAAACCTAACCAACCTAAGGACATCACACACACCCATGCCCGAGGCAGGATTCGAACCTGCGACCGTACCTTTAATATCTCTCTAGCTACATTACTTGTATGTCAATAGTTTAAAAATTTTATTTCTTTATTAAATAAATTACGACCTTTCACCATCCACATTGGTAAATGTTATGGAGTGCCAAATTGAGACTTCAGACAGGTCATTACAGTTTTTGTACCTCTTTTAGTCCGGCAACCTAGTCACTTGCTAATCTCAGTTGTGAAATTTATTGAGCATCACTTCACATAGACTCCATTTGGGCACTCTTATGAAGTTATCTGCAATGTTCGATCTATGCAATATTTCCGGACATGATCACCGTTCACTGCTGAGCGTAGGTGTCCGATACTTTTGATCACATAGTGTAGCTATGTCGGATGCAGACATTTGGCGTGGGGTGTAAAATTAGTTCGCCTCCACGTGGTGCACCCTGGGTAATGCTAAATGAACTAACACAACTGGCGGCAGACCGAACGAAGAATTCCTGCCCCACATCACAGTGAAACAGAACGGCAGACAAAGCGCTCTGCAAGATTCATACAACGGTCCTTTTAGGGACCAACTGACAAAGGATCTCGGACCATGCATCCGAATCTGCCATTTCAACATTGAGGGCATAAGCAGAGCAAAATGTCAAGTATCGCAGAGAATTTTACACGATAACGACGTTGACCTGGTAGCCATACAGGAAACTCATGCTGAAAATAAGAGTCCAACTTGAAGCTAGTGGAAGGATACTGGGATATGATCTACTTGGAGCCACGTATGACAGACACTATGGCGTTGTGACATATGTGCGTGGGGACATAGAGGACGCCTTTCTAGTTGAAGCCTCCATTGCAAATGATATCCATGAAGTTGTCATCAAATTAGGAGAAGTTACAGTAACTAACATCTATAAACCTCCTGCTACTACATGGCCAGCTGAAGTGATAAAGATCCACCCACACCCAAGCGTCTACGTTGGGGACTATAATAGTCATCACGAAATGTGGAAATATAGTACGAATGATAGCAATGGAGACATGCTGGTCGATTGGTCCGAGGGACAAAATACATATCTGGTCTTTGATGCCAAGTACCGAGGGACATTCAGATCAGCCGCATGGAACTGCGACTATAACCCGGATCTGTGCTTTGTTTCGAGGGATACAAACGATAAACTAGAAAGGTCCTGACGGACTTCCCTCATAGCCAGCACCGCCCTGTGCTTATTAATATCGGTATATCCATCCCGATAATTAGGTCTTACCCTCGACCAAGGTGGAATTTTACAAAAGCTGACTGGACAAAATTCTCTGTACAACTTGATTATACCTTGAGCTGGATCCCTCCAACCAGCAAGAGCTATGAGAGGTTTGTGGGAGCGGTCATTAGCTCTGCAAAAACATCGATCCCAAGAGAGTACCGCAAAAAATACATTCCCGGTTGAACAGGGATATGCGATGACCTGTACGTGGAGTTCCTCAAGAATGGGGACCGGGAAATAGCGGATGAACTATTACATAACATCGACTTTATTAGACGGCAAAAATGGGAGAATACTGTTAAAAATCTAGACTTTTCAAAGTCAAACCGACAAGCCTGGTCCCTACTGCGTAAACTTGGAGGCGCGAATCCACCTGAACATAGAAAGGACGAAATATCTCCCAACAAGGTTGCATCCTGCATAGTTTCTGCGTCTAGAGCCCCACGAAATAGAAAGCACACAACAAAATTGAAGAAAGACTGAAAAACATTAAAAAGCACCCGTGCAATGGACTCAGAATATTCATCAGATATTCGCATTGAGGAGGTTACCAATGCCCTGAAGAAGGTTAAATCAGGCAAAGCTCCGGGTTTCGGTGGTATCCATCCTGAGTTCCTCATACATGTCGGAGCCTACACAAAACAATGGCTGGCTAAGTTCTTTACGGACATTCTCCAAGTGGGTAACATTCCTCCCTCACTTAAACGGGCGATAGACCGGAGAGTTACCGCCCCATTACCCTTCTCAGTATGGTCTATAAATTACTAGAAAGACTGCTCCTCAACAGAATAGGCCAGACTATACTCAAAAAAATCCCTATCGAACAAGCAGGATTCCGTCCATATCGCTGCTGTACAGATCAAATCCTATCACTGACAACATATATAGAGGCGGGGTTCCAAAAGAAACATAAAGTAGCTGCAGCATTCATAGACCTAACAGCAGCCTATGATACAGTTTGGAAACAGGAGCTCATGTACAAATTAATCTGTGCCGTCCCCTGCAAGAAGATAACCAACCTCATTGATGATATGTTGTCAAATAGAACCTTCCAAGTAATAATGGAGAATGAGAGAAGTAAACAGATGAAACTCAATAATGGACTCCCACAAGGCTCTGTCCTTGCGCCCCTTCTTTTCAGCCTTTACATCGCTGACATGCCTGCAACCAGATCGCGCAAATTTGGTTATGCTGACGACTGGGCTCTAGCAACAGCCGACAGAAATATAGAAACTGCCGAAGACATCCTTACGAGTGACCTAGGGAGTCTCAGCGAGTACTTTAGAAAATGGAGGCTACAACCTAGTGCTACAAAGACGCAAGTAGCTGCCTTCCATTTGAACAACAAAATGGCCAACAGAGAACTACAAGTCTATCTAGACGGGAAATTACTAAATCACAACAAACACCCAAAGTACCTTGGGGCTACTCTAGATAGGACACTAACATTCAAAGAACACCTGACGAAAACTGCAGCGAAACTTAAAACACGCAACAACATATTGCAGAAGCTCTGTGGCACCACTTGGGGCACCACAGCATCTACCTTAAGAACATCCGCACTTGGCTTGGTGTATCCAGTGGCAGAATACTGTGCCCCAGTGTGGCTCAACAGCAAACACACACACATGGTAGATAGCCAACTTAATGCAAAAAAATGGTTCAAATGGCTCCGAGCACTATGGGACTCAACTGCTGTGGTCATTAGTCCCCTAGAACTTAGAACTACTTAAACCTAACTAACCTAAGGACATCACACACATCCATGCCCGAGGCAGGATTCGAACCTGCGACCGTAGCAGTCGCACGGTTCCGGACTGCGCGCCTAGAACCGCGAGACCACCGCGGCCGGCCAACTTAATGCAACAATGCGTATTATATCAGGCACAATCAGGCCACCTCCTACAGTGTGGCTGCCCGTTCTCAGTAACATAGCCCCTCCTAACCTGCGCCGTGAACACGCTCTGGTTAGAGAATTTAAAAAAATCATAACCAACCCTCAATTACAAATCCATGAAGATACTCACGACATCCAAGGAAACCGACTCCGGTCTAGGCATCCTCCACTAAAGACCGCACAGGCTCTGCACCAAACCAACTTTAAAATAAATGACCGATGGAAAGAGGAATGGGAGTGCAGAACAGCAGTAAACTGCCACAGTATGCCATGCATCTTTAGTAAACCAAAAGGATTTGATTGCCCTCGCAAAGTTTGGTCAACTCTTAATCGCATCAGAACCAACTGTGGGAGATGCGCCAACTCCTTACACAGATGGGGTAAACTTCCTTCGGCCGCTTGCGACTGTGGCGCTGAGAGACAGACGGTCAAACACATCGTGCAGGAATGCCAACTAAGGGCATACGAGGGTGACCCGTAGGATTTCCTAATGGCGACCCATAAGGCAATCGACTATTTATTATCCAAGCTGGACGTCTGCTTGTGATTGCTCTTCTGTGAGTGTAAATTTACAATTGGCGGTGTCCTCATATACAAACTGTTATTTATTGCTCTGTTTATACATATGTGATTTTTTTAAATCGTGTTGTTTCTGTAGTTTTTACTGTGATGATATGAGCCATACGCTAAATAAAATAAATTTGGAGCGAAGTCGACGTTCTAACTCACCTCAAAGGTATTCCATTGGGTTCAGGTCAGAACTGTGGGCAGTCCGGTTCATTTCTGGACTCCTTTATCCGATGATCAGTTTGGATTCTGGAGAAATGTAGGAACACGCGAGGTCATACTTACCGTTCGACTAAGAAAACACAAACCTACTTTTACGGCATTTGTAGACTTAGAGAAACCTTTTGACAATGTTGACTGGAATACTCTCTTTGAAATTCTGAAGACGGCAGGAGTAAAATAAAGGAGGGAAAGGCTTTTTAAAACACGAACGAAAGCGAAACGGTGATTATAAGAGTCGAGGGGCATGAAAGGGAAGAAATGGTTGAAAAGGGATTAAGATAGGGTTGTACTGTCTCCGATATTATTCAATCTGTGCATTGGGCAGGCAGTAAAGGAAACCAAAGAAAAATTTGGAGTAGAAATTAAATTTCAGGGAGAAGAAATAAAAACTTTGAAGTTTGCTGATGACATTGTAATACTGTCAGCAACGCCAAAAAAAACTTGCAACAACAGTTGCTCAGAGCGGACAGGGTCTTTAAAGGAGGATATAAGACGAACGTGAACGAAAGCGTAACAAGGGTAATGGAATGTAGTTGAATTAAATAAGGTGATGGTGAGGGAATGAGCTTAGGAAACGAGACACTTGAAGCAGTAGAAGAATTTTACTATTTTGGCAGCAAAATAAGTGATGACGATCGAAGTAGAGAAGTTATAAAACGTAAAGTGACAATTAGCGAAAATGCGTCTCTGAAGAATAGAAATTTGTTAACATCGAATATAGATTTAAGTGTCAGGAAGTATTTCCTGAAGGTATTTGTCTGGAATGCAGCCATTTATGGAACTGAGACATGAACGATAAACTGTATACACAAGAAGAGAATAGAAGATTTTGGACTGTGGTGCTACACAAGAATGGTGAAGATTAGATGAGTAGATTTACATAACTAATGAGGTAGTTCTCAATAGAGCTTCATTCGCCTTTTATTGCTGACAAAGCTTTATTCATGTAAACAGTTACGTCATATAACAACTAAAATAAAAATTTTCACAAACGAGTGGTTACCAGATATCTAAACAGGCACAAGTTAGCCCTTCAGACAATAATTCTGATACAAATACACTCAGAAAAAGGAGCGAACTAGAATTATATAACAATTCTCTGAACAGCTTGTCGCTATAGTGCTTACTAATTGCACATCAGACGGCAGCAGTCGATTTACGCTAATGCAACTTTATTGGATGATTGCACACGATTTATAGTAAAATGATAGGGATCAGTCGTTACAGATCAAACTGCAGAAGCCAATTTACGTTAATGCAAATCTCATGGGATTATAGCAATGTGAATACAATAAAACGCTTTCCATATTAAGTATCTCGAGGACTAGACGGAAGACAAATTAAACAGTGATAGAATTGACTTACAGACGATAAATGACACGCTTGGCTAATGCGTTTGTAACTGAATAAGTAGAATAAGTAGAAATGAGCATGTAAGTCTTTCTCCTGAAACACAACCTAACTACAGGTACTGACACGAATGCCGTAGACAACAGACAGCATGGACGACGGCAACTTGCCCCGCACGACCACCAATGGCCGGCCCCACCAATAGCGCGAGGTATACAAATCTCACACCGGTATTGTTTCACATATATTCCTCAAACAGTACTAATTTCAAAACAGGCAACTGTTATCGGCCGTACCTGGAGCATAAACGGTACTTTAGAGTCTTACAAATCAGAAAGACACGGAAAGCTCGAAGGCGTAGGTTAAACCCATAATGTAGGCTCAGAGATACAACAGATCGTAAGAAATTATGAACCGATAAATCGCGAGTCCCAGTACGTTATCGAAAACATTAAACTTAAACTATTTAAATAAATAATCCTATCCTAACAAACCCAAGGCAGTGCGCTTAAAACAATTTTAGATAAAACAAAATCAGATTAGTACCAAAACACGTTACACAAATTGTCACTGCCTCCAAGCAGTAATCAAATCACACTCAAATCTCAGGTATTTTAAAAAAGCAGTACAGTTCACACTGACGTAAGATTACCTCAAGGAATGGCTTAAATTGAGAAATTAGCCTTACAATAATCACTCTCTTATGGACCCAAATATTCAAGACGCTGCAAAAAGATATGGCGGAATAACCATACATCAGTGTGTCGGTCTCTTTTATGACATACGGTACAATAATTTCTGGAACAGACTATCACTAAGATTAAGAAATAATACACAGGAATCCCCAAATTTTAAATGGTAAAAGAGAATATCGACGCAGTCAAATACCACCAAGAATTACTACAGTCAGAGCAGCATAACAAGATCCGTAGGGGTCAATCACAAGATAAATTCTTCATAGAGTTTCGTGATTCAGAATCAGCCAGTAATCTGAAAGATATTCATCACACTTGCAACACGGCTGAAAATGTGAGTAGTAGAGCAAAGGGGCATGAGTGCATTTTCTTACTGTAGGTTGCCTGCATTCAGAGGCAAGTACACTTTCAGGGGCAAACTTACTGTTGAAACTTCCTGGCAGATTAAAACTGTGTGCCGGACTGAGACTCGAACTCGGGACCTTATCCTTTCGCGGGCAAGCGCTCTACCATTTGATCTACCCAAGCACGACTCACGCCCCGTCCTCACAGCTTTACTTCTGCCAGTACCTCGTCTCCTACCTTCCAAACGTTACATTCTGGAAACCTATTCTTCTCTATTGACCGACATATCCTTAACCTATTGCTCTGCAATGAGGATCAAGACCCCCTCGGGATAATCTGTCCTTCTGAGAACATCCCCCATTACCACCCCTAGCTCCTCCTCCACCAAACCCCTCAGGAAACCTCCAACCTTTTCCCCTCTCCCTTGCTCATTGAGGTACACATCCAGTCTAGAGTTATTTGAAGAACCCCCTGTCATTCTATAAATATGTTTGACCACTTAATTAAAGCACAACACTCCCATCCCTTTTCCGCTCCCTTACCTGGAAAATGGAAGCTCTATGCTGCAGAAGAAGGATTTCACAACAGGAAATTCAATTACTTAACAGGGGGTATATTCTCTATTTATGAAAAATTCATTTTTCAGGGGTTGGCTCTCTCCTGGTCATCATTCTTTGCTATTCAGAAAGATTGAACAAGAAGAATCATAAAGCCTTGCATGGAGTCAAGATCCTCATCTGCCTGTCAATAGCAGAAGAAGAATAAAAGTAAGTACTCATTACACGTCGTTGATATTACTACTGCATGTAACAGTTCCCCCTCCTCTTCTTTGTCATTCCCTTCCGTTGTTCAACTCTATGTCATTCTCTGCGGATTCTTGTTGATTCTTCTTCTTCTTTGTTAAGCAACCTCTCGTGCGTCTGGACCAGCAGCAGCCACCATCGCCTCGTCGGGACCTACAGCGAACTCTCGCCTGTCAGGATCATCAGCGGTAGCTGCACTATGGGATCCGGTAGTGCGCTTGACCAGCATGATGGAACAGGACAACAAGTTCCTGCCATCCATCCCATTCATTGATTTAGACACCCAGAAAATACCTGGCTCTCAGAAGAACGTTGTTGGAGGCCTTACAAAACACAGTGTGGGTAGGTACAGGTCTCCAGCACATGCACCATCCCAGAACATTACAATGTAGCTGCAAGGACAGAGTGGCGATGTGGTGGATGAGAAGTGGCCAATTCCTTCCAGTGCTCTACTGTTTTTCACTTCAACTTACAGTTTAACAGCTAGTGATTCAAAGCACTTAAATACTGGCGTACAAGCATCAATGGCGCGTTCTGTTAGAGATTGAAAATGCGTTGAGGAGTGTTAAATAGCGGTTTACAAAGCTGGAATGTGATGAACTGTGTCATGAAGAACATTACACCAGCCAACAGATGACCTTTGAGTATTCTCCATCTCTGGGCATCGACTGTGCATGTCTGACGCTTTCTATAACATCATTGTACGGTGGCATGACAAACGTAGAGAGATGTTGAGGATGATCCATTTATCTACAACAGTCCACCGTTGCAAACTTGTTCGGTCTACGGATGGTGCTACCCCTTGTGCAAGAAACGCTGAATTGTGTTCTGCTGTATGTTCAAATAGTGTATAAAGGCACTGTTAACTATCTCTGTACATATAGTGTGCATGCAGATGATATAGAATACTTCATCAATATGGTTTCAAAAGAAGAAACTATAGGAATGCCAATCAATTTGAGAGAAATACATGTTGAATTTACTGCATACAAGAAACAGCTATTCTGGAAATATAGTAAAACAATCAGTTGTTATTGTTGTTTTTCATGTAATGCAGTCCACATTTCATTGCTGAAATGTAATATAAAATGGATATAATCGCAAATCTTTCTTGTTTTTCTTATTTAACTAATCTGTCATTATATGAAGTAAGGTGTAGTCATTGCAGCTCACTAGGTACGGTGATAGCGCTATAGCGCCTATGTATATTATTATTACAAGCGTTCACTTTCTCCACGAAAGCCAGTTGCACAGTCGAACATGATGTATTCGGTATAATGGAGGGGTGGGTGAAGCAACAGGACTTCGTTGTTGTCAACTGGTCCTCAGAAGATGCAAAATAAAATGTGAAGAAGATGAAGGATGGAATACTCCTTGGCGATAATATACAAGCAGTTACTGTGGGTCCATCCAATTATAGCGAGGCTAATGTCCTCATGACATTGCTAACACATGTAGATGGAGTCAGATTTGAAAATGTTCGTTTCTATTCAGAAACACTCTTTCAGTCTAAGTGTCAGCTATTGTTGGAGATACATCGCGGTGTAAAAGGCGTTACATACACGACATTCAGTGAAAATGGTGATATCCCCTGCATGAAAAAGTAGAGCCAAACACTGTGTTGATATTTATTTGACTATGTTTTTGTGGAAAGCCAAGAACAAATCCGAAAATTTGTCTGTTCTGGTCTTCATGTGTATCAATAGCGGGAATCATTCACAGTGTAGGTTTCTCGTTGTTGATAAAAGAAGAACACTGAATGACGGTAGGTACAGGCGAAACCTCCAAGATTTTTTGCATAGCCTGATGTGACAGATGAGTGAATCAGTATACGGTGCACCATGGACAAATTTGCGCGCATATGTAGCTCTCAACCCGAGAGAATAGAGTACATAGACAGAATATTCGTTTGAACATGGATGCGAAAATTCAGGCTATCGTGTATAAAGTTGGAAGTATGTGCAGTGAGCTAGAACCATATTCTCAGACTCTACTGAGAACGACAAACGAACTGAATGATGATAAATGAAATCGCTAAGAAAGTAACCGTCGTAACTGAAAAAGTTGAGGTTACTGAGGAGAAAATCGATGGAGAGGCTCTTGTTGTTCAGAAGGGGGAGCAGGCACATAATAAGAGGAAGAAGAGGAGATATATAGAGCCTCACGCTGCAGTGACGTCTGATTAGTATTCATCGAGATGTCAGCTTAACAGAAAGTCGTTCAGGCGCGGAAAGCCGTTTGAGAGAAATTACGGTTGTACATTTAAGTACAGTTAATGAACTGAGCGCATGGAAAAGGAAACTGGAAAAGGGGGACACTGAAATAAAGAAAAGAAAACTGGAGTACGTGGAGAAGACTACTACCATAAAGGGACATCATAAGATACAAATGGAATGGAAGGAGATGTTGCGGATGTGCAGTCCAGGTTTATATACGGTTTTAAACACACTATAAGGAGAAATCTAGCTATGACAAAGGAATGTAAAATAACGGCATTTACTGTAAAGAGCAGTGTTAAATAGCCATATGTTGGAGTACTGACCGGAAACGGTAGACTGGAGAACGTTTACAATGTTAGAAGACCCATGAAAGATCTGATTAACGAACTTCGTTCCTCCTAGCATTTGCTTGTAAAGGATAATTACCTTATATCAAAATATGGTAGGCTTGCAACAGAACATCCTTTTGCAAGGTTTAAAACCGACGGAACAACAACCTTTAATGACAGTTCGTTTGCAAAAGTCATTAAGTTCTATACCAAAATCCCACAAGAATGTCCGGCAGAAGAACTGGCAGCCTACACCTAGGAAGATGTGGAGAAGAACTGCCAGAAGGAAAATAATTAATCGTTAAAGCCGTAAAATAGATAGCTTAGAGGTATAAAATTAAATGCATACAGGAATTTGACAACATATCTTCTCTGTATTTGTTAAATTACTGTCTCGAGAAAGAAAAAGGTGGTGCAGATGTGGATGTAAGATATAAGTTGAAATTTAAATTAGACATTACTGTAACTATACCAACAAAAATAAGGAAAGAGTGGTTTTTTGTATGTAAATATGTACGTAAAAGTTAATAAAGGTTTTGTACTAGAATATTCTCTTGTCTTATTCGCTGTTGTTGTTGTGGTCTTCAGTCCAGAGACTGGTTTGATGAAGCTCTCCATGCTACTCTGCCTTGTGCAAGTTTCTTCATCTTCCAGTACTTTTGCAACCTACATCCTTCTGAATCTGCTTAGTGTATTCATCTCTTGGTCTCCCTCTACGATTTTTATCCTCCACGCTTCCCTCCAATGCTAAATTTGTGATCCCATGATGCCTCAGAACATGTCCTACCTACCGGTCCCTTTTTCTTGTCAAGTTGTGCCACAAACTACTCTTCTCCCCAATTCTATTCAATACCTCCTCATTAGTTATGTGATCTACCCATCTAATCTTCAGTATTCTTCTGTAGCACCACATTTCGAAAGCTTCTATTCTCTTCTTGTCCAAACTACTTATCGTCCATGTTTCACTTCCATACATGGCTACACTCCACACAAAAACTTTCAGAATCGACTTCCTGACACTTAAATCTATACATGATGTTAACAAATTTCTCTTCTTCAGAAACGCTTTCCTTGCCATTGGCAGTCTGCATTTTATATTGTAAGTAGGCTGTTTAGGTTTTCTTTTTGGTAACGCCAAGTAGCGCTCCGCATGGAAATCACTGGCTTTGCTATGTGCAGTCTGTGGCAAGTTTGCATTGTTGTCTGCCATTGTAGTGTTGGGCAGCTGGATGTGAACAGCGCCTAGCGTTGCGCAGTTGGAGGTGAGCCGCCAGCAGTGGTGGATGTGGGGAAGTGAGATGGCCGATTTTTGAGAGCGAGTGATCTGGACGTGTGTCCATCAGAAACAGCACATTTGTAGGAAGGGATGTCATGAAATGCTGTATATATATATTATGACTTCTGAACACTATCAAGGTAAATACATTGTTTGTTCTCTATCAAAATGTTTCATTTGCTAACTACGCTTGTCAGTAGTTAGTGCCTTCAGTAGTTTGAATCTTTTATTTAGCTAGCAGTATTGGCGCTCACTGTATTGCAGTAGTTTGAGTAACGAAGATGTTTGTGAGGTAAGTGGTTTCTGAAACGTATAGGTTAATTTAGTCAGGGCCATTCTCTTGTAGGGATTATTGAAAGTCAGATTGTGTTACGCTAAAAAAAAAAATATTGTTTGTCAGTTTAAGCACAGTCATGTATAATTTTTCTAAGGGGACGTTTCAGTATCCTCTCTACTTCGACCATCAAAAGTTATTTTGCTCCCCAAATAGCAAAATTCCTTTACTACTTTCAGTGTATCATTTCCTAATCTAACTTTCTCAGCATCACCCGACTTATTCCATTTTCCTCGTTTTACTTTTGTTGATGTTCGTCTTATATCCACGTTTCAAGACACTGTCCATTCCGGTCAACTGCTCTTCCAAGTCCATTGCTGTCTCTGACAGAATTACGATGTCAGCGGCCAACGTCAAAATCTTTATTTCTTCTCCATGGATTTTAATACTTTATCGGAATTTTTCTTTTGTTTCCTTTACTGCTTGCCCAATATACAGATTGAATAACTTCGGGGAGAGACTAGAAACCTGTCTCACTCCCTTCCCAACCACTGCTTCCCTTTCGTGCCCCACGACTCTTGTAATTGCCATCTGGTTTCTGTACAAATTGAAAATAGCCTTTCGCTCCCTGTAATTTACCCTTACCTCCTTTAGAATTTGAAAGAGAGTATTCCATTCAACATTGTCAAAAGCTTTCTCTAAGTCTACAAATGCTAGAAACGCAGGTTTGCCATTCCTTAATCTTTCTTCTAAGATAAGTCGTTGGTTGGTTGGTTGGTTCGGGGAAGACCAGAGAGCGTGGTCATCGGTCTCATCGGATTAGGGAAGGATGGGGAAGGAAGTCAGCCGTGCCCTTTCAGAGGAACCATCCCGGCATTTGCCTGGAGTGATTTAGGGAAATCACGGGAAACCTAAGTCAGGATGGCCGGACGCGGGATTGAACCGTCGTCCTTACGAATGCGAGTCCAGTGTCTAACCACTGCGCCACCTCGCTCGGTAGATAAGTCGTAAGGTCAGTATTGCCTCATGTGTTCCAACATTTCTACGGAATCCAAACTGATCTTCCCCGAGGTCGGCTTCTACCAGTTTTTCCGTTCGTCCGTAAGTAATTCGTGTTAGTATTTTGCAGCTGTGACGTATTAAACAGATAGTTCGGTAATTTTCACATCTGTCAACAGCTGCTTTCTTTGGGATTGGAATTATTATATTTTCGTTGATGTCTGGGGGTATTTCGCCTGTCTCATAAATCTTGCTCACCAGATGGTGGAGTTTTGTCAGGGCTGGCTCTCCCAAGGTCGTCAGTAGTTCTAATGGAATGTTGTCTACTCCTGGGGCCTTGTTTAGTCTCAGGTCTTTAAGTGCTCTGTCAAACTCTTCACGCAATTTCGTATCTCCCATTTCATCTTCATCTACATCCTCTTCCATTTCCATAATATTGTACTCAAGTACATCGCCCTTTTCTAGACCCTCTACATACTCCTTCCACCTTTCTGCTTTCACTTCTTTGCTTAGAACTGGGTTTCCATCTGAGCTCTTGATATTCATACAAGTGGGTCTCTTTTCTCCAAAGGTCTCTTTAATTTTCCTGTAGGCAGTATCTATCTTGCCCCTAGTGAGATAACCCTCTACATCCTTACATTTGTCCTCTAGTCATCCGTGCTTAGCCATTTTACACTTCCTGTCGATCTCATTTTTGAGTCGTTTGTATTCCTTTTTGCCTGCTTCATTTACTGCGTTTTTATATTTTCTCTTTCCAGCAATTAAATTCAATATTTCCTCTGCTACCCAAGGATTTCTACTAGGCCTCGTCTTTTTAGCTACTTGATCCTCTGCTGCGGTCACTACTTCATCCCTCAGAGCTACCCATTCTTCTTCTACTGTATTTCTTTCCCCCATTCCTGTCAACTGTTTCCGTATGGTCTCCCTGAAACTCTGTACAACCACTTGTATAGTCAGTTTATCCAGGTCCCATCTTCTTAAATTCCCACCTTTTTCTAGTTTCTTCAGTTTTAATCTACAGCTCATAACCAATAGATTGTGGACAGAGTCCACATCTGCCCCGGGAAATGTCTTACAATTAAGATCTGGTTTCTAAATCTTTGTCTCGCTACTGTACCAATAATCCTAACGTATTTCCTATACACATTGACCCATGTGCATGTATTTTGGAGGGGAACTGTGTAGTCGGATGACTTTCAAAAGTAGTTGAAAGTAGGTAGTTGGTGTTATGGTAACCCCTTTTTCGTGCCTACATGAGCAGACGTAGTCGATCTATTAGCTCTGAGGGATTCCCTTGATATTCTCTTGTTCACTGTTTTACATTCAGTGTCAACACCATCATGGCTACTGCTGTTGTTGGTGTTGTTCTTCTTAACATCAAATATTGGTTTTATATTTCTTGTTCCTCTGGCTTTTTGCGATCTTATGTACATCAGTCAAATGCAGTTCTTCATGGTGCAATTCCCCATTATTAACTGTATAAGTTCACACCAGCACCATTCAGATGGTATAAAAATGATAATTTTACTGTTTTTTAATCCTGACAGGTACAGATTTTAGCTTTGACATCTACATATTTTAATTAAATATTTTTAATATAGAAAAGATCTACTGAATACAGTATGTGCAAATGGAATGTAACAAATGTACCAGACGCCACCTGTCGGTAATAGTGTTATAATCAATATAAATGACGTGCACTCTGCCAACCAATTTTATGTGACGTAGCATGTGAAAGTTGCTGGATTTGGACGGGTTACTCCTGTAACTGAAATATCAGGTACGTTCTGGTACATTTGATGTTGATTAGATAGGATGAAAAAGATTTGCTTTCGTGAAATAGTAAATTAGTATAATTATTTTTACAGATCTGAAGATGGTTCTGAATGAACCGAAACCGGTCATATGAAAAATAAAAAAAAGTTGCAATCAAGACGGAATTTAAGTAACATTATAAAATCACTGATTGCTGTTATCCCATAAGACATTATGTCTGTTTTTGCAAAGTTTGTGCCACGTCAGGATTCGGGATACATTATGAAGTTCTTACGAATTAGGACAAAGATAATGAAAGAAAACTTGAAAATAAAATTTAACAAAACATGCTTAGACGAAGGGATTACTCTTAACTACGCAAAAGTAAAAATCAGGAATATGTCAAACATAGCACAAATAATAAAACGTTAAAGTGAAGTATTATGGATAAAAACTCATATTCGAGAAGCATATAAAATGAAAGACAAGTTAAATAGAGAAGCTTTTAATCTTCACTTGATTTTAGGTGACATTTTATCTCCATTACAGTTCACATACGTAAGCAGAGAGATTGAAAATAGAATTGCCAGGGAGCGAGAATTAACTCTAAACAGACATCAGAAGAAGCTTTTTAACCTAGGTGTAAATTTTAATACTGATAACGAAACGGCGTATAAAAAGTTGCATACTTTTTGTGAGAGGGTCGTGAACTTAACTGAGATAGAATTAACAAAAGATGAGCAGAACCTTTTAAATAAAGGGCTGCAATATAACCTAAATCCCGCAATTAACTCAAATCCAATGAAAAAGACTGTCGCAGAAGTGAAAATTGCATGTGATATCGCAAATATGAATAGATACGAACAGACAAACACGGCAATTAAAGTAAAGAAGTCGATTATAGATCAAATGCAGTCTGCTCACAAGAACAGAAACGAACTACTAACTCTTAAGGGCTTGAATAAGAAGTTAGAATCACGTAAGGCTATCGTCACAAAGGCAGATAAGGGCGGCACTATGGTTTTAATACACGATACAGACTATATAGAGAAAACTGAAAAGTTCTTTATGGAAAACGGAATAGTAGAGTCAAGAAAGATCCAACCAAGAAATTTCAAACAGAAATAAGGAAACAAATAGATAACAGTGTGTTTCTATTCACAGAGGAGGAAAAGTTTAAATTGAAAGTAATGAATCCGCGAATCCCCGAATTACGGTCACAAATAAAGTTCCATAAAGTTGAAAAAAAAATCGATTCGCCCAATAGTTAATAACACCAACAGCCCAAGTTATAAATTAAATAAAGAGCTAAATAACAGATTGAAGATGGCATATACATATCGGTGGACTTTCAACATTAGCAGCAGCTACGAATTTGCCGAGCAAATTAAGGACGTACTTATACCTCAGGATGCGTCACTAGCTTCATTGGATGTCACCAATCTGTACACAAACATTCCCGTAAAAGAAACGATTGAGATCATTAAGAACAATCTCCTCACTCATGGTAAATTGGCACTGGGGGAAGTGATTGAACTAGTGGAAATGTTGGAACGTTCAATTACTTTACTTTCAATGGTAAAATTTATCAACAGATAGACGGGCTGGCAATGGGGAACAGTTTAGCTGGGACGCTGGCTGACATTTTTGTAAATCACTTAGAAAACAAATTCTTTGATGAAAATCCTAATATCGCTGAGAAAATTGTATATTACAGGAGATATGTGGACGACTCCATATTACTATACAAATGAGATAAAAATGATATCGAAAACTTAGCACAAAAAATGAGCTCTCAACACCCGAAAATTAGATTCACCATGGAATTTGAAGAAAACAACCGTATGGATTACTTAGATTTAACACTAATAAAGAAAAATGGGAAGCATGAATTTAGCATATTCAGAAAACCTACGTGTACAGATCTAGTTATCAATGAGCGCTCTTGTCACCCACCGCGATACAAATGGGCATATTTTATTTCGATGGTATACAGGCTACTAAGATTGTCACTAAGCCAACACGAAGTAGAAAAGGAGTTAAGTATTTTAAAACAAGTGGCCGTAGCGAACGGATATACGTGCAAGCAGGTGATGAATATTTATAGGAAGATAAAGAAGAGGCAAATGGAACAAACAGAAGGAAGTCAAGTAGCAGTTAAGAGGAACAACAAGAAAAAATATGTAGCTCTCACTTACAATGGAAGAATTGCAGACAAAATTGAAAGATGCTTTCGTAAATCCGACGTTAAAATAGGGTTCCGAACAAATAACACGTTAAAATTGAAGCTCCGGCATAGAATACGTAATAGTAGGAATAAATTTCAGGACTCAGGTGTATATAAAATCAATTGTAATGACTGCTGTAAACAATATAGGAACTTCGAAACCAGATTCAGGGAGCACACCTACTCTCAAAACAAAACAGCTTTTGGGGCGCATATGGCTGCGACAAAGCACTCAGTCACGAATATTGAAAACAACTTAGACATCCTGCATAGAGCTCATAAGGGACGTTTTCTTAACATTTTAGAAGATATCGAAATATACACCCACAAAAATAAAGATCCGGATTTAATCCTCAACGAACAAAGCGAATTCAATCATAACGCCTATTTCAGCATTTATGACGACCTACTAAGATGACAACTGTTGCGTGTGGAGATCCAGGCCGAGGGATGAGAGATGGTGCGCGGTGGAGAAGCCGGAAGACGCGCGCAACGCCTGGCGTCGTTGACGGGGCCCTCCTGTGCGGCCCTCTTGCCCGCGGCGATGGACAGCAGACGACTGAGCGGACCGCGGCACAACACCAAAATGGCGGGAACCACGGAAGCAGACCGTAGAATAAAACAAGTTCACACCAGCACCATAGATATATAAAACGCTCTATGCCTTTCAGATGGTATAAAAATGATAATTTTACTGTTTTTTAATCCTGATGAGTACAGATTTTAGCTTTGACATCTACATATTTTAATTAAATATTTTTAATATAAAAAAGATCTACTGAATACAGTATGTGCAAATGGAATGTAACAAATGTACCAGACGCCACCTGTCGGTAATAGTGTTATAATTAATACAAATGACGTGCACTCTGCCAACCAATTTTATGTGACGTAGCATGTGAAAGTTGCTGGATTTGGACGGGTTACTCCTGTAACTGAAATATCAGGTACGTTCTGGTACATTTGATGTTGATTAGATAGGATGAAAAAGATTTGCTTTCGTGAAATAGTAAATTAGTATAATTATTTGTACAGATCTGGAGATGGTTCTGAATGAACCGAAACCGGTCATATGAATAATAAAAAAAATTTGCAATCGGGTTGGTGGTTTCCTGAGTGGTTGAAAGAAGGACGCAGAGGGGGATAATAGGTTAAGGACCAGTCAATCAAAAGGAAGGATATTCTCCAGGGGGACATAATCATCTTAGCATAACAACAGGTTAACGACCTGTCAATCAAAAGAGAACAATAGGTTTTCCCTTGAATATTTACTTTGTCCCTGATGTAGGTAACCTGCACTAACAGAACGCCCCTGAACGAAGTTAGCCCTACTACTTATGATATGCAATATGTGCATCAAATGGCTACGAACGCCTCAACAACATTTTAGACTACAGTGAGGGTTTTGCCACTACGGTAGAATAAAGGAACTAGTACAGCATTGTTGGTTCAGTTGTGAATACTCTCAACAAGAAATGGCACCAGGATCTCTGAAATTAAAGGGAGTCTCACTCGTATTCTTAACTTTAGTGGTTCGTGGAATAGGAACCGTCATCTCTCCGAGAGTGAGCTCTCAGCTCCGTATCTATAATGATTACAAGATTCCTCGAACTGATTTCAGAATTTTTTGATTTACTCGCAGCTACCAACAGATAGCAACAACTACTAAAATAATCATCCCTCTTATAATCACAAATGCAAGTAATTTCAGAGAGTGTCTGGTTCTTCCAGACAACCGAAGTCTCACGCCTACACACAGCTTAACCTTACCTTTCATTGTTCCTTTATGTGTTTAATGGCAGACAGTAGAATATTCATCATATAAGTGCTACGATTGGTGTTGCTTTAATTTCGTTTGCGTTATAGAGATCTCGAAATCTTTGCTGGCTTGGCTCTCTTGCTCACACAAGTTCATTGTGAATTTCTCCTTGGAAGAGAGCAATACAATCCACCACAAATTACATAGTAAGTAAATGTTCTGTTTCTATAAAATCAGTCAAAACTTAATCGAACTCAACTCAACATTTGAATTTGAATTATCAAACAGCTTTTAGCTGCCAGACAAACAATGATGCACCACAATTAAATCTTAAGTATCATGTCCCTATAGAAATACGCCAAAATTATGTCTGGAAATCCAGAGAGATATCACAGAATTCAAGCAGTGGACCTTAAGAGAAGAAAACGTGGCTGAAACAGTAAACTAATGTTCTACCTTCAAGATACAAATCTCTCTAAATAGATGCAACACCACAACACTGTGAAACCAGTGAATTTAGTTTTTATGTTCACTAATCTTGTGGTCCATATATTATCAGTATGTGACATGTAAGTCTGCAGGCTTTCATGGCCATTGTCACTGAAGTTAAAATTTTCTGTGCTGTTAGGCCTCGTCAAATTTCTTTCTAAAATAATCGACGGTTCGACCCCTTTACTGGGATCTTCTTCGGGACGTTCCAGTGTCCACTACTGATAGAACAATAGTGGACACCGAAACATCCTGAAGGAGATCCCAGCATAGAACAATAGTGGACACCGAAACATCCTGATGGAGATCCCAGCAAAGGGGTCGAAACATCGATTATTTTAGATGGAAATATGATGCGGCCTAACAACTCAGAAGATTTTAACTTCAGTGTGTGACAGACTCTTCATCCCTGCACACTTTGCTATTCAGTTGGCTGAGAAATTACTTACAATACCGTGCTAATGACCACATTCCACACTTGATAGTGACCCTCATTCTAACAATGGTTTTCCAAAGAGATTTATTTTATTTCATAATCAGCTTGACGACCGCCAGCAGCATCATTATCATGGGGTATCAGCATTTTGCATCAACGACCCCGCACACTGTTGTCACACAGTCCTTCCAAAGTGATAACTCAGACAATTCTTTCGGGATTCACGGTTGGAAAAGCCACAGATCAACGATGTGGCCACACATACCAACCATTAACACCTTGCCGTAATATGTCCTAGCTCCACAATGCTACTTCCGCGATCAAAACAAGAATTCCAACGGAGTCACAGAGCCAACAGAAAGCTCCTCGTTTCCGCCATGCGCCTCTCCGCCACAGCGGTCGCTCGCACGACAGTCTAGAGTTTAGGTGCGGATCAGCGTTCCCCAAGTCCTGCATCCTCCAAGCAGAGGAGCGAATTCAAATTGCCGGAACGATAGACGTCCGGCACGCAAATACCTGACCAGACATCAACATTGCCAATTTTACGTTCCAATACACGCTTTAAAATGTCGCCAAGAAGCGTTTCTACTTGGACCGCCCATTTAATTTTGAGCTGTTGACTGTAACATAGCTCCATCAAACCCAGTGACTATTGATACATTGGCACTCCTGTTACCGCTGCTGCCACAGTTGTGAATGTTGAGATGGAATGGGCTGCACCTGGTTGTCTACCTACCCTCGACAAGCGCCTGTTTGCTGCAGTATTGCTCCCGCTCTATTTGAACGAGTCTTCTCATCGTATCTCGATGTACATTTTCTAATTGTATTATGTCTATGTCAGACACTATGCTGGTAAAAACAGGCTGAGATCTGCTGCTGGTCAAATGATAGATACTGGCAAATAGTAACATCGCTTTAGCACCAAAATATACAGCTGAACTGGAATCTTTGCATTATATGTGTGTGTATATTCTGACAATGATTCATAATAGTCAACATTTGTCTAGAGTGGGAAACGGCTACCATGTGTACCATGTATCAGTACAACGTGGGCAAGTTGGACAGGAGGGGTTGGGGGGGGGGCGGGGGGGGGCGGGGGGTGTATCGGTAATATTTCGATTTTCCTGAGTGTAGGCTGTTACGGAGAAAAACCCAGGTCATTGGCTGCAAACAGAATTGAAAGTATGTCGTGAACTGCTTTCAGAGCAACGGGGAGAGCAGGAGGGTGGTAATGCTACATAAATAATAAAGTGGGTGGATTTACTTTGGATCTTGTAATTAGTCAGTAACGTCATATGTTGATTGACGCCTACACGATGAAACATGTAGGGCTAACTGTGTGAGAGTAGATGGTCATGATTATGAGGCGAACACAAAACAAAGAAAACCTGGAACATTTGATTAGAATAGAACAAATTATTGGTTATGAATACAACTATTTCCGTTAATAAACAAAGTCATTCCAAAACTGATTTTTGGAATTTATAGCTAGCGAGATACTGCATCTGTAAACAACAAAGGATAATTTTTTTGAAAGGCTCAGAAGTTACTATTAATCCGGTGTGTTCCCGGTTTCTAATCTGGGCTGTGAGAAAAGTCGTGTGTAAAGCGCTGTTCCCAATATCTTTTTTTCTTTTTGTTTTGAATGATCAGGTGTGGAGGTCTCATTATACTCGGCTATTCTCTGCTTCCCAAATGAAACTCATTACGTCGAATATAGTCACTATTTTCGCCACCGTCAGACACTCGCAGACTATTTTTCCTCTATTCTACACTCATGGACGTACCCAGCAGGAGGAGGCCACATCAACTCCCCCCCTCCCCCTTACCCCTCCACCCTGAGCGGGAGGAGGGCAGATCCCCATCCTCCCCCCCCCCCCCCCCCCGCCTTGCGAAAAGCGATATTCGCATACCGAACTGGAATCCAGCTCCACCAGACAGATAGACACATCAATTCAGTATTCAACATTATTGTGTGTAATTTATACACAGACAATGAGGTGACAAAAACTGAGGTGACAAAAGCCGTGGCACACTTGCCAATATCGTGTCGGACCTTCTTTTGTCAGGCATAGTGCAGCAACTCGACATAGCATGACATCAACAAGTCTTTGGAGGTCGCCTGCAGAAATATTGTGCTATGCTGCGTCTATAGCCGTCCATAATTGCGTAAGGGCTGCCAGTGTCGGGTTTTGTGCACGAACTGACCTGTCAATTATGTCTCACAAATTTTCGATGGTATTCATGAGCCCTCGGTAGGCAAATCACTCGCTCGAACTGTCCAGGATGCTCTTCAAACCAATCGCGAACAATTGTAGCCCAATGGCATAGCTTATTGGCATCCGTAAAACTTCCACCACTGTTTGCAAAGGTGAAATCCATGAATGGTTGCAAATGGTTTCCAAGTAGCCAAACATAACTCACATCTTATGTAAAAACAGTCCACGCCATTACGAGGTTACCACCACCTTGCATAGGGCCTTATTGAAAACTTGGATCCACGGCTTCGTGGGGACTGCGCCACACTCGAAAACCAACGATTAGCTCTTACCAACTGAAGTCGGAACTCATTTGACAAGGCCAAGGTTTTCCAGTCGTCTAAGGTTTACCGACATGGCCACGAGCCCAGGAGAGGCGCTGCAGGCGATGTGCTGTTAGCAAAGGCCTTCTAGTTGGTCGTATGCTGCACTGTCGTTCGTCATACGTCCCACATCGATTTCTGGGGTTATTTCTGGCAGTGTTGAGTGTCTGTTAGCACTGACAACTCTACGTAAACGCCGCTGCTCTCGGTCGTTAAGTGAAGGCTGTCGGCCACTACGTACCACGTCATCCGTGGTGACAGGTAATACCTACAGTTTGGTCTTCTGAGCACGCTCTTGACACTGTGGATCTCGGATTATTGAATTCCCTTACCAGTTGCGAAATGGAATGTCCCATATGTATAGCTCCAACTACCACTTCGCAGTCTGTTAATTCCCACCGTGCGGGCATAATCACGTAGGAAACCTTTTCATGTGAATCACCTGAGCACAAAAGGCGTCTCCACCAATGCAGTGTCCTTTTATACGCGATATTACCGCCATCTGTGCATGTGCAAATCGCTGTTCCATGACTTTAGTGACCTCACCATAAACTGATGTACAAATCCATTAGTTCACTGAATTATTTAGCCATTGAACGGAAAACAAATATGTGTTTCCCAGCCCCTAGTTGAGATCCTGGGTACGCTCTTGTCTTTTACTAAAAGGCATCAGATAGATGGTTGCTAGAAGTAAATGTGTAGCTAATGACAGTGTACCGAAGAAGAAGTTCTGGGCCTAATCTGTGGAAGGCGGAGCAAGATTCTGTAAAGGGAATCGCACCATTCACTGCCTTCCCTAGTGAACGAGCCGTCACTGAGACAGACACTCGCTGCGAGAATCTACAAGCTTTACGACGGCAACCTTTGATCATCGATTTCATTGTCCGGCACGTAGAGCTCTGTTGCCGTAAATATTGCTAATCGCATTTACGGTAGTTCTACTGGTGAGGCACAAGAGAGGATCCTTGTGAACCGACCTCAAAGCTCGGTGAGAGAGCAGTGGAATGTCCCAGTGTGACGGAGCCGGCTCGCTCAGTCGGCTGCCCGGGAGATTTGTGTGTTGTTACAGCGGGGGCTGCCGGCACCCAACGCGACGCCGCGTCGCGACCGCTGTATATTTTTCCCCGGTCGCTCGCTACTCGCGCCGGCGCAGTGTCCCGCTCGGTGCAGCGCGGGCGACGGAAGACAACTGTCAGCGCGATTGTTGAGTAAACAGTGTCAACCCCGTGCCGGGCACAGCACACAGCGCGCGGCGCGATAAGAGGGCGGCGAGCCCGCTGGCAGATAAGATGCCACCCCACCCTACCCGTCTGGCGCTGCTTCCTGCCTCCGCCTGCTGGGAGACGCCCACGCCAAACAAACACGCCGTCGCCCACTAACCGACATCCTGCGGCTGACTTACCTACCGCCTGTCTGTGGAGGGAAATGCGAGCCCTCTTCCGTCCAGTGTGGTTACATTCGGGCCCTAAGGAAACAGGAAAAGAGACCAACAGGCGTCCCCTCGCCGTCTCTTTGAGATACACGGTTTGGCGTCGTCTAATGTTCCGCCGAGGTGTAGCTGGGCCGTTCCTGTCAGCGAGCTTCGGCGAGATGTTTACCTGCTTCCTTTGCAGCGGCAGGAATTCAGTTCCGTCGCGTTAAAGTGCGTTTACATGGACTGTACTTTACGGCAGTGTCCGGCCCCAATAGTGTTGCAGTTCAACATTGCTGCAATTGGCTGCGAAGCACGGCAGTATCGCGGTATGGACGGGAAATATTGCTGATGGATCAGGCTGTTGCAGGTGGTCGCCGACGTACTGCCCAGGTGGTGCTGGTGTTTTGCACCAAGAGCGAAGAATATTTCGTAATGCCGGGAAATATCTACCTCTGCCCTTATCTGTTAATCAAATGTTTCCTTCTCTCTCAGTCTTGCTTCCTCTTTATCAAATGAATCCTTCTCTCTCAGTCTTGCTTCCTCTTTCTAACGCCGACGACGCTGCAGTGACGAGCCATCTGAGCAATGGACCAATATTATTTGGTTCAAATGGCTCTGAGCACTATGGGACTCAACTGCTGTGGTCATAAGTCCCCTAGAACTTAGAACTACTTAAACCTAACTAACCTAAGGACAGCACACAACACCCAGCCATCACGAGGCAGAGAAAATCCCTGACCCCGCCGGGAATCGAACCCGGGAACCCGGGCGTGGGAAGCGAAAACGCTACCGCACGACCACGAGATGCGGGCCCAATATTATTACACGGACTCGACTTGTTTCTTAACAGAAATGTACAAGGTGCGTATGAAAAGTTCGGTGAATGGTTTGAGAGAATAAAGTAAACAAAAGTTACAAACAAAATAACTTTGCTGGCCTTCAAAGTAATCGCTAATAGCTACAACACACCTCTGACATCAATGCAAAAACTTTTGAAAACTGTCAGCAAAAGATTCGTGTGGAAACGCTCAATGCCTCGTGGTCACGCGTTGTTGGATTCATTCAACGTCTGCCTAATATTAAGCTTTTCAGGACTAGTTTAAGCTGGGGAAGCAAAAGGGAGTCTACGGTATGGCAGTGGCTGTGTTGTTCAAAGCCACTGTGCGAAGTTCCTTTGCACTTTCCATCGTACTTCTGAACACCAAAGGCACAGCAGAATCGTGTTTATCCACAGATAACAGGCAAGCGACTTCCCTCTAAGTGGCTCACCTGTAAGGGAATATACAAAAAGAACTTACGAGTGCCCGTTGTAGACACAACAGGGGTGATGAAGTATGGAAGTTTGGGTCTAGCATTGACTAGCCTAGTGGTAAGGTGACCGCTCGTGATAAGCAAGAAATCTGAGTTCGAGTCCTGTCCAGTACAAGTTCTCATTATTGTCATTACCTTAAACAGCTGATGACTGTCCACATTCGCGAAAGTGAATACATTTCATATAAAAAGAAATTACTTGTGCCAGGTCTAGAAACAAGGGGGCTGTTGAAAAACGGTAACCTGTGTTGAACAAGGATGTTAAGAATGCGGACAGCAGTTTGCGGACGGGCATTGTTGTGGAGGGGAAGTCCATTGATCACGCAGGTGCAGTTAGGCCGAACCAGCCGAATGCGTTGCCATTCAGAACTCCCTCGTAATTTTCCGCGTTGACAGTTTGATTCCTGTGTAGAGTACCATGATGGTTCAAGCCCTTGCTGTCGCAAAAGGCGATCAATATTGTTTTGTTTTTGGATGTTGTTCGGCAATTTTTTTTGGGAGGCGGCGAAGACGATAAACACCACGCCAATGATTGTCACTTGTTCTCATCTCCTAAAGTGATAGTTTCCAAACGGTCGATTCCAGTCAGACGTGTCGATGAAATCCCAAGACGTTTCCATCCAGGTCTGTTTCTCCTCGTGTGTCAGTGCGTGTGTTGCAAACCAAGCAAAAATCTCGCACATTTTCGAATTTTACTGAACAATAGAGCTAACATTGTTTCCGCTATCTTCAACTCTTCTGCTATCATTCTCAAAGACAGCATCTGATCATCCACAATCATCCGTCGTACTTGTTCGATGTATCTGGAACTGTGCGTATTGACGTCGACGGGAACACGAATCATCCTCAACAACTTCGTTTCCGTTGAAAGGTTTTTAACAACGTTAGCTAAATTTGGACATTGAGGTGAATCAACTCTAAGAGGTGAAAATTTGTCGCGGGCCGGAACTCCACCCCGGATTTCCCGCATTGTGCGAGCGCTCGCTTTAAAAATAAACCGCCTCTGCCATCCGAGCACGCTTCCCTTCCGACTCAAATCCTTCAATTATGTGTTGAAACCACTCAGACACAAGCTTTTTACTCCCTGCTTCAACACGGTACACTTGCACTAACATTACATGAGCCTCCGTCGCCCTTCTCCCTGAGTTGAATGAAAACTTCATGTTAACGCGTTGCTCCATTTTGCATTCCACTTTGCAATGGCACGAGTTCTCACTCTGTGTCTCTATCAGCTGGGAAGCAGCGAGCACCACTAATTGCACATTAGGGGGCTCTTGATGACATGCCTCTCAGTCCGATTGTGGCGGCGCCTCTTCCAACCCAGCCTGATTTTTAACGTATGATTCGTCCAACTGTCCTGACGCACCTTGTACAAGTGAGCAAACGAAAGAACCATGAATTCCATAAATGCTATGAGATACATAAATCTACGACCTTAGCTATGCAGCAGGAAAATAATATAGGCCCCTATACAAAGACTGAGATCTCAGTAAGGGCATTATTGCTGCTACCGTCTGCATTCGTGAGCCACGATTAAATTTCACATAGATTCCAGAACTTCTAAACGCTTTCGAATCTTCGTCACTTCTGTTCTGCTATTCATGAGTAACAACATGCCAAACGATTCTGCTGTATTTGTATGCATCAAAATTCACATCCCATACATTTGGTCGTAGATTTTTTTTTTGGTCATCGGTCTACTGACTGGTTTGATGCGGCCCGCCACGAATTCCTTTCCTGTGCTAACCTCTTCATCTCAGAGTAGCACTTGCAACCTACGTCCTCAATTATTTGCTTGACGTATTCCAATCTCTGTCTTCCTCTACAGTTTTTGCCCTCTATAGCTCCCTCTAGTACCATGGAAGTCATTCCCTCATGTCTTAGCAGATGTCCTATCATCCTGTCCCTTCTCCTTATCAGTGTTTTCCACATATTCATTTCCTCTCCGATTCTGCGTAGAACCTCCTCATTCCTTACCTTATCAGTCCACCTACTTTTCAACATTCGTCTATAGCACCACATCTCAAATGCTTCGATTCTCTTCTGTTCCGGTTTCCCACAGTCCATGCATGTTTCACTACCATACAATGCTGTACTCTAGACGTACATCCTCAGAAATTTCTTCCTCACATTAAGGCCGGTATTTGATATTAGTAGACTTATCTTGGCCAGAAATGCCTTTTTTGCCATAGCGAGTCTGCTTTTGATGTCCTCCTTGCTCCGTCCGTCATTGGTAAATTTACTGCCTAGGTAGCAGAATTCCTTAACTTCATTGACTTCGTGACCATCAATCCTGATGTTAAGTTTCTCGCTGTTCTCATTTCTACTACTTCTCATTACCTTCGTCTTTCTCCGATTTACTCTCAAACCATACTGTGTACTCATTAGACTGTTCATTCCGTTCAGCAGATCATTTAATTCTTCTTCACTTTCACTCAGGATAGCAATGTCATCAGCGAATCGTATCATTGATATCCTTTCACCTCGTATTTTAATTCCACTCCTGCACCTTTCTTTTATTTCCATCATTGCTTCCTCGATGTTCAGATTGAAGAGTAGGGGCGAAAGGCTACAGCCTTGTCTTACACCCTTCTTAATACGAGCACTTCCTTCTTGATCGTCCACTCTTATTATTCCTTCTTGGTTGTTGGACATATTGTATATGACCCGTCTCTCCCTATAGCTTACCCCTACATTTTTTCAGAATCTCGAACAGCTTGCACCATTTTATATTGTCGAACGCTTTTTCCAGGTCGAAAAATCCTATGAAAGTGCCTTGATTTTTCTTTAGCCTTGCTTCCATTATTAGCCGTAACGTCAGAATTGCCTCTCTCGTCCCTTTACTTTTCCTAAAGCCAAACTGATCGTCACCTAGCGCATTCTCAATTTTCTTTTCCATTCTTCTGTATATTATTCTTGTAAGCAGCTTCGATGCATGAGCTGTTAAGCTGATTGTGCGACAATTCTCGCACTTGTCAGCTCTTGCAGTCTTCGGAATTGTGTGGATGATGCTTCTCCGAAAGTCATATGGTATCTCGCCAGACTCATATATTCTACACACCTACGTGAATAGTCGTTTTGTTGCCACTTCCCCCAATGATTTTAGAAATTCTGATGGAATGTTATCTATCCCTTGTGCCTTATTTGACCGTAAGTCCTCCAAAGCTCTTTTAAATTCCGATTCTATTACTGGATCCCCTATCTCTTCTAAATCGACTCCTGTTTCTTCTTCTATCACATCAGACAAATCTTCACCCTCATAGAGGCTTTCAATGTATTCTTTCCACCTATCTGCTCTCTCCTCTGCATTTAACAATGGAATTCCCGTTGCAATCTTAATGTTAGCACCGTTGCTTTTAATGTCACCAAAGGTTGTTTTGACTTTCCTGTATGCTGAGTCTGTCCTTCCGACAATCATATCTTTTTCGATGTCTTCGCATTTTTCCTGCAGCCATTTCGTCTTAGCTTCCCTGTACTTCCTATTTATTTCATTCCTCAGCGACTTGTATTTCTGTATTCCTGATTTTCCCGGAACATGTTTGTACTTCCTCCTTCCATCAATCAACTGAAGTATTTCTTCTGTTACCCATGGTTTCTTCGCAGCTACCTTCTTTGTACCTATGTTTTCCTTCCCAACTTCTGTGATGGCCCTTTTTAGAGATGTCCATTCCTCTTCAGCTGTACTGCCTACTGCGCTATTCCTTATTGCTGTTTCTATAGCGTTAGAGAACTTCAAAAATATCTCTTCATTCCTTAGTACTTCCATATCACACTTCTTTGCGTATTGATTCTTCCTGCCTAATGTCTTGAACTTCAGCCTACTCTTCATCACTACTATATTGTGATCTGAGTCAATATCTGCACCTGGGTACACCTTACAATCCAGTATCTGATTTCGGAATCTCTGTCTGACCATGATGTAATCTAATTGAAATCTTCCCGTATCTCCCGGCCTTTTCCAAGTATACCTCCTCTTGTGATTCTTGAACAGGGTATTCGCTATTACTAGCTGAAACTTGTTGCAGAACTCAATTAGTCTTTCTCCTCTTTCATTCCTTGTCCCAAGCCCATATTCTCCTGTAACCTTTTCTTCTACTCCTTCCCCTACAACTGCATTCCAGTCGCCCATGACAATTAGATTTTCGTCCCCCTTTACATACTGCATTACCCTTTCAAAATCCTCATACACTTTCTCTATCTGTTCATCTTCAGCTTGCGTAAATGCGTAAAAATCACAGTTCTATCGCTATACTCGTGAGATAAAACATTTAATTCAAATTTGAAACTAATTTAATGAATTCTTTGAGTACTTCCACGAAAGCGTCGCAAGCGTACATTTAGTTCCAGGTTGTTCTTACTGTGCAACGCTTAAAGCAGCTCCTTTGTACATAAGACTGGAAGCTGCAAATTGGTCGAAAACTGTCGCTGATATGACCGCTGAATACTAAACACACAAAATGAAGGATTCGAATGCACACGATGCCCTTGGTTTTCTCCTCCTTCTCACCCCTTCCCCGTACTGTGGTTATGAAGGGTGTCACGTAACGTAACATGAACACATGCATCATATTTATGAAGAAAGGCAGTGCCCTATTTTATATGCGTATCATAAGGGAAAAATAATAACGTGGAAAGAAAAGTAAATAAAAAAATAGAAAATAACGAAACCAGAGAGATAGTAGGATAAAATCAAATCCTGAGTGAATATTTCTCTCTCCAACTTCCGGACAGGTTAAAACAATTAGCCTAACAGGTATTCTAATGCAGAGGGCTGGTCGTGGGTCATACTTGAAAATCTCAATCAGCCATAGCTTTGAATGAGCAAGTAAAGTTCCGTATTCGACTGCTGGTCCAGCACACAGTTCTAATACAGTCAGGGGTAATTTAAGGCCAAGCGGCCGTTTACATCGCGAAGCTAAATAGAAAGGCGCCAGAGGTGCAGAGAGTGTATTATAATTAATAACGAGAACTTCGGGGGGGGGGGGGCAGTGTATATGATAAGAGAAACAAAAGCGCTCCAGTAAACAAGGATTCGAAAACGAACCGCGACTGACTTCGAGATCAAATAGTTTGCTCGTTGGCATAAATCTATTTGAAATGCAAGCTTTTCAGCTAGTGCGCCTCATGTAGCTTACAGCTTGGTACAAATATTTTCATCTCACACCATTTCAGTGATTTGAACTGGTGCTGATACGAGTAATAGAACCCTGGTCTATGTTACCACTAAGCTACGGATGGGGTTGTTATATCACTGATGTGAGTAAAATGCTTCTGCTAGTATACTCAGAGCATTGTAGCTAGTACATTTCGGCCGCTCATCAGAGCAAAATACCGAGTTCTTCGCCCTTGTACTGTGATGTAACACTCGCCTTCCACAGCCGTACACCTGCCTCCTATTCTTATCCACTGCATACCCGACAAGAACATCCAGACAAAGTTTTAGCAACACTTGCTTCAAACCGCAGTGTTGAGTTCGGAGTGCTCTGGTTCGATGCTTCTACACTCTTGTGCATTTCCTTGTCCAACACTTCTGTGAAGTTGTTCTGTATTTTTACCAGATGCATAACGACGAACCGGCTGACGATTGAATGCAGGTAGCGTTCTCGCTTCCCACGCCCGGGTTCGATTCCCGGCGGGGTCAGGGATTTTCTCTGCCTCGTGATGGCTGGGTGTTGTGTGCTGTCCTTAGGTTAGTTAGGTTTAAGTAGTTCTCAGTTCTAGGGGACTGATGACCATAGATGTTAAGTCCCATAGTGCTCAGAGCCATTTGAACCATTTTGATTGAATGCATTCGAAAGTTATTTGAAAACTAAGTAGTCTCCAAACGTGTCGAAATGTTCCTGTTCGTTAACTTCGCAAAAGTTCTACAACGAAAACTTTCGTAGCGGACATCTGGAAGTTACTCAGAAACAGTTGCGAAGTACTACTCTCGCACTTGGGACTGTCTGGTGCACAGGCCTGGCTTCTAGTAATAAACAGTGCAATATCTAAAGCCCATTGGCTGACACTAAATGACTTCGATACGATATTGCATTACCTGGTAGTTAAAGAGAACGATACAATATCGTATTCTTCCGCAGATGCAAGTCAACGACTTTTGATTAAAATGTGCTCCTCTGCATGGGACTTGCATAATGCGTGTACGAGAACGTGTTGTGGTGCAGGAACGACGACATATGGAAATCTGGGTCGCAACGCGAGTCGTTCTCAGATAGCCAAATGGCGGCACAGTAGCTCAGCGTGTGCGGTCAGAGGGCTACTTGCCCTCTGTAATAAAAAGAATAAATAAAAATAAATGTAAAAAATTAGAAAAACTGAGTGAGTGGATAAACAGTGAACTTCAACGGGTGTCATGGGACGTCCGCCCCGAATAAATTCCATGAGCAATGAAGAACAAAATGAGATAAAAAAAGAGGTTTAGGTGTCCACGCATGTAAAGCGGGATGTCTGGTTTCTGGTCCCGGTCGCGCACATATTTTCATTGTCGTCATACCCCTGTGCAGCTGATTGTTGCTCGTATTCACATTTATAAGGTTTCAGAAAAATACTAAACACTGATTGACTCTTATGTATTTCTCCAGCTTATTATTTCCATCCATGCAATACAGATACATAACGGACAAAGTGAGGATCATTTTTGAACTCTACTGACACGTATCGTACAGCTTTCCTTTAGCCAGTATACCACGGCTTTTCCTTTGTCTGACCTTTCTTCCGGAGATAGTTTGTAATCAAATGTGGTCGTATCACTTGTTGATTCTTCATGAAGATGGCTTGTTTCAGTTTCTTCGCCGTTAGTTAATTCGCAGTCTGGAATGCCGAGTGTTTCAGTCGATGCTAAACGCATGTCTGTCAGGGAGAGTATCATACCTTCGTAACTTTTTCTGTGTGGATGTAATAGAAATGTAATATATTTCCATATTCCTCTTTTAAATGAATGCATAACTTTTTCTGTGCTGTAACCTTCTTCTGAATTTACAAAATGAATTTTTTTTTCCAAACGTGAAAGAAAAAATGTTCCAAGGTACAATGTAGTCTTACATACATCTAGGAACGAACATTTCATTGAAATTTTAAAGTATTCCAAGCGAGGACTGATGACCTCAGATGTTAAGTCCCATAGTGCTTAGAGCCATTTCAACCATTTGAATTTTTATTCCAAGAGAGAAAATCTTGTCAATATGTATTTATGGTCTGTATGTTAAGATATGACTCTACTGCACACCAATAATAAACAAGTGAAATTAAGTTAAACAGAAATATTACCGGAAGCCATTTGAAATTAAAAGCTAACCTGTTGGAAACTAACTCTAGTTTCCATTGTCAAGACAGAAAAAACTGTTAAGAAGTTAAATGCGTTCAGTTCATTTGGAAATATGACGATTTATATGGTAGAAGATAGTCCTCCGTTTCACGGTACAACATGGTGTGCGATCATTCAAGTACAACTGAAAACCCGCCACAGGTTATAATACTAATTTTAATCCTGCTCACCACAAAATTCTGTAACTGAGGAATTAACAATATCTTCCAAATAGTTTAATGTGTTAAACACCTCTTAAATGTGTAGAACTCAAAAATTTGCAAATGCTGCACAAACCACAACAACGAAAACAGTACCAAAAAAATGGCGGAAACCGCTTATGATAGTCTCTAGTGCGCATGTCTCCACATAATTCTAAAATCAGTCACTAGATTGAAAAAACGATCAGAATACGTCACATGTTCCTAGCTACACTATCCTTAAGGTGCAACATTCTTCTCTACTATTTAAACGTCCATCTAGAAGTTTAACCAATCTTCCGCACTCCACATAGTTTTCACGGGTATTTTTTGTTGATGGCTTTAGTTGGCGCCGGGGTGTATCTTGACAGCATCCAACCAAACATTCTCAACTTGGTTTCTCATCACCGGCACGGTAAGACTGAACGAACAAAATACTTGTTGAAACCAAACTATGGTCAAATGAAGCATTTCTAAACACCATAAATTAAAAGAAAGAGCCACCGAAAACGAATGTTAGTCTCGCATTTCAAGAAACTTTAACAACCAGGTTTTACCAACGAATGCTGCGCAGGTAATAAGAAGGCAGCACTCCCCCACAACGTGCTCGCATTGACAACACATAGCGAGTCCAGAGATATTTATTTCATAGCTGAAGCAACAAATCCAGGAAACAGTGGGCTTATTTAATGACTCCTAGCGTGTGCCTGATTTCGAAAAAGATTGAGCGACCAGTATCGTACATTTCGCGTAGGGATCGTGAGAATGAGATAAGAGAGATTGGGATACAAACTGAGGCATACAAATATTCATTTGTACCTCGCTCACTGTTGTTGATGATGTTCCTGCTGCTGCTGTTGTGGTCTTCAGCCCGAAGACCGGTTTAATGCAGCTCTTCACCATAGTCTAACCTATGCAAGCCTCTTCATCTAACTAGTAAGTAACTACTAACAAGTAACTACTGCACCCTTCATCTGTTTGATCCTGCTTACTGTATTGATCCCTGGTCCCCGTCTACAATTTTACCCCCTCCCCTCCCCCCCCCCCCCATCCACACTTCCACCATAACTACGCTGGCAATTACCTGATGCCTTGGCATGTCACTGAACAACCTGTCTCTCCTTTTAGTCAAGTTATGCCAAACACGGTTTTTTTTTTCAGATCGATTCAGTAAGTCCTCGTTAGTTCCTCTAACTACTCTTCTAATCTTCAGCATTATTCTGTAGCATTACACCAAAAGCTTCTATTCTCTTCTTGCCTGAACTGCTTATCGTTCACGTTTCGCTTCTGAACGAGACTTTTTTGAAAGGTAAGTGTCTTATTTGCCATGTCGATTTTTCAGAAGTTCTTCTCACAAATGTGAATGAAATTGTGAATCTGATAAATGTACTCAGCCTCGTTAGTATCGATGTAACCATATTCTTTCTAAGTCTGTTCTTGATATCACGGATGTTGGTCAGGGAGGGTTACTTGATTTTGTAGAGACTAGCAGTGAGTCAGCGTCTGTTAGACAGTCTGGCTATGTACTTGCTTTGAGAAGGATGGAAGATGGCCTGCCTTGTGGTGGAGGCAGCGTTATTTGAAAATGATTTTGCAGTAACATTTTGCTGTTGGTGGAACTGAGATGATACGAATACAAGAATGTCAGAAGGGAAATTTTCTAAGCTACTCTAGTTTTTTCACACTTTCGAAATTGTGTGATTTCATACTGTTAGAACATTGTGTGTGGTTAAAATTTAATGTAAGAAGTTTTATATTGAAGCACATGGATTTGTCTCATAATTGAAATAGGTGTCAAGGAAATTAACAGTAAACAGGAAAATTATTAATAAAGATTTTTACTAACATGTCTACTTGTGAGAACTTGGTGAAAGGGTGTTTTGTTCTAAATGGAGCATAGTTATACTTGGAGTCTTTGTTCTCATTTATCAGTCGTTAGGTTTAGTTCCTCATTTTTCAGTCTTCATCTTTATGAGCGTGTTTGTATACTCGCTTTGCGCATCGCGAGTTGTGTGCTTAGAAGCATTTTTACGAAACTGATAAGATACTGTCCGCATTACACATTGCAAGTATGCTAAATGAAATTTCATTCTTGACAGTTTCATCGTTATCTTAATGGTAACAGTGTGCAGAACAGACGAGGCCAACAAATTTAACTATCGTCAGTATTTTTGTTCACTGTAAGGAGCAGTCACTGTCGGAAACTGTTTGTGAAAATATCATATCATTTGATACATTTCAAATCAGTTAAAGGTTTCAGAAAAGTAAGTTTTCGAACAGTTTTATCCAAAAAAATCTGATGTGTTAATTTATATGTTCATTTGCTCTGCAATTACAGTAACAGTTCTGGTGGAGTGATTTTTAACAAGACTAAGATAAAGATTAACAACATTCAGGACCAACATTTTAATCTGAATCATATAGTTTTGCAGTCAGATAGCATAGATAAACTTTATTGGAAACAGATTGCTTTCTGGCAGGCGAATTGTTTAATGTACTGGCTAGCTAGGATTTCGCATCTTGTAACATGAGCTCCGCATATTTCCTTTAAAAATTTAATTTTAACACAGCTGCGTTGCCGTGCATTGAGATTTACGTATTTTCATATCAAAATATGTTTCACGAATTTCTCAGATGCCTATCAGACACTTGCAAACACTAGTCAGAAGCTTTTACACATTACTTTGAAGCTATACTCCAGACAAATAGCATCAGAAAAGACTTCTCAAAACTTAATTTTTTATTATAGTAGCTCAGCGCCTGCTACTTTCCTCGGGTATACTGTATGGTGTGCACAATATATTTTTTAAAAATCTTTATTGGAAATCTTTGCTGTCCACAACTTGCAGCACCTTCTTAACTATTTCCACTAATTAAGACGATAAAAGCATGGACTTTTCCGAATGTACTTTTGGCCCAAAAGCGATTCTGGTCAATCGATTCGTAGGTCTTCGTTATTCCTCCCGTTTGAGTTCTTGTCATAATATTTGTACAGATATTTTCATCCCTTAACACATTTCTTTATTCCTAATCAAGAAGTGAATGATCAACTTCCGTACACTTAGCTCTAGAAATGTTTTATTATAGCGAAATATTTTCTTAAAAATATTCATCCTTTATTACTCTTCCTTAGAGGTTGAAGACGCTGAAAAGCATTGTTTTATTTCTAACGGAGAAGTTAAATATCAGTTTCCATGCAAGTAGTTTTAAAATACTTTGATAGTTGTTGAAAAATTGTTTATTGGGGGGAAAATACTTCCACCCGCTACTACACCACCATAGTGATTGTATTTCCAAAAATGCTGAACCTCGCATTTCTTTGTTTCTGACCTAGAAAACAAACACAAATTTTTTACTTCTGCCTTGAAAACTGCCTTTATAGCAACATATTTTCTAATTACCGTTCAGATTCTATTTCATCCCCCCAGGAATGGAATTTCGAAAAATTCATTCTTAAACGGTGCCTATAGAGTGAATTCGACACCGTTTCCGAATTTCAAGTTTCTGTTCTTTGGGCCGGGCGATGATGATCCAGTTAGTCAGGACACAGCCTTTTGTATGTATATGGATGTAAACAAATTCCTCTTTTTCGGAAATACTTCCCGTGCTCTAGCCAGGATGCATTTTATATACTCCCTATTTCGGCCATCATTAATTATTTTTTGTCATCCAAAAAGCAAACCTCATCTAATACTTTTCCCAACGTAATTCCTTCAGCATCGGTATCAGCTGCACAGCATCTCGCGGAATGTAGATGCCAATATAGATCTTTTCTACTATTTGTTCCACGGCACCCGAAAAGTAAAAATTTATTGTGCTCTGGGGCAATGACCATGTGGTTTTAGATTATTTTTATTAAAGTACCCAATAGCCTTTTGATATAAAGAAACCTCGAATCAGGGTCTTCTAGCCTGGTGTTCCCTGTCGTTTAGCGATAAATCTATTTTAATGTCTGAAGTAACGCGCAGTGCTGATGACGAGGCCGGCTTTACTGTGTGATTCATACGCGTTTCCAGGACCGGAATATCTTTGGAGGAACTCGTCTCGCGGTCCCGGCGCCTGCCCGCTGTCTGTGTAACACTGCGGTGACGCACACTCAGCTGTGTTGTTATCAGAAGAACAAAGAGGTCCCGTGACCTATTCTCTACTAGTGCAAGGCCAACTGTCAATATAGTTTCCTAACAAGACAAGCAGAATCAAGTTGAGTGTACTAAAAGCATGCCCAATGTGTAGTTTCCCAATAACAGACAGACTCGTGTTTGAATAAAAGCAAAACAAAACCTAGTGAAACTTGTTGTGTGATGTGGTCCCCTGCATATTACTATTCTTGTTTCTTTAATCAAAGTAGCTATATACATCATATTAAGAGATTGTGTTGACACCGTTCGAAAACAACTTTCTCCGAAAAAAGTCAACAGTACGTTATCGTAAATTTCATTTCGAGTAATACTTTGTACTACAGTAGTCTTACACTTTTCAATCAAATTTCGTAAGAGGGAAGGAAACGAAAATATCATTTCTGTTAACGGAAGCTACAAAATGACACTTTTAATTATTCAAATGAATATTTGTGTAACTTCTGAATTTTTATTTCTTCTATCGCCTAAAGCGCAGTATTTGAAACAAAATCATGTAGAGAATTTTTCGAACAAAATAAAACTTTTTTGGCCTGTTTACGCTGCAGGATCACCAGTAGTTCGTATGAAACTATCATTGACGCCGTAACCATATTTGAGAAAGTCGTTATATGATGAAATATTGATCTCAGTAAGCTGGACCGGAATTCCTATTATTGCAACAGTGATTTAAATATTTCTTGGTGTTCTGTCACTATTGATGAAATTCGAAGTACTTACATCAACACGAAGCACCGAATACCATTATCATTTACTTCAAGATCTTAATGGTCGTTTACGTGCACTACCATATCTGATTGGTTGTAACGTGAATGTGAATAAGCTGCAGTATCGCTATTGCTAGCTAACGTCAAAGAAATGTTAGAGGCTGTAGCGTTGTGCGAATGAAGTGCATTTTTGCTACTGCAGTTATTTATTTTTGTTCAGTTGTGAAGTAGCAATATTTCCCTAACTTTTAATCTAATTTTCCTGACTTACTCGTTGAATCAAAGAAGTCAATCTCCCTACGCTGCATCCAAGAAAGGTACGAGAGTAACACTTAATATACGGTGCGGAAGAAAACCAAGACTCCTACGTGAGATGGGAAGGTATAGATGTTTCCTAGTACAGGTTGATGTTCAGAAAACGACGGGCGCTCCAACTATTTTCCAAACTTGTTTCGGAACAGACGTTTACTTAGATAGGGATTACGTGTTGTAGTGAAACTTCCTGAATTATAAATAGTTATTTGCCGACTCGGAATGCGAATCCAGATTCTTCCCATTCGTCAGTGTTGCTCACACTGTGTATGTTGTCCAAGCATGTATCAAGTTGCGCTATACAAGCCTATTGAGGAGTGGAGCCTTATATCGCTTGTATCTGGAGCCTGTGTATCGGGAGAGTGACTTATGCGTGCACAGTAATAGTTGGTCTGAGGTGGGTTCATTCGAGTAAGTAGTTCTAATTTTCATCTACTAGTGGACAGTAGCGAACGGGACTAAACAGAAAGAAATATAATGTAGTTAGAAATTTTGACCACCAGAGTCCAGTACTGCACAGAGACTTTCAAGAAACAGGTCAAGCGAATGTGTTTGTGGATGGTTCTGTTTATTTCTTGAAGGCTTTTTTGTTTATTTACGTTTGTATAGTTTTGTGTATGCTTTTAGTAGTGCGAAAGATGCGTGAATGTGGTCTAAAGTAAATATGTAGATTATTGTTCTACTGATGAAAGCTGTACGAACTTGTGTGAGAAAGTTTTAAGACAGCGTGAGTACAGACGACGGATACTTTTGTATCATAATATTTTAAGTAAGTTTATGGTAAAAGGAAAGCTAATTGGAGTGCAAACGAAAATAGCTAATAACGTAAAGTATAAACAAAATATCACAATGCTAAATATTTACTTCGGGAAAAAGTACAGTTGAAAATGTGTTATTTGTTGATTGGTTAGTCATGAAAAGCACGGCCTAACGCGGGAGAATAATATTTTTCTATTGGCCTTAAACAAAACTGACCAATCAGAACGGAGTATTCTTCGCACGTCTTTTATATTGGAGATATATAATACTTACAGCAGTCTAAAGGAGTCGGAGCTCAGCCTTTCAATGGTATTGTCGTGTGTAGTATGAGCTTCGAAGGAAGTTATAATTTGCCGGTTTTAGTTGTGCTACATGTTTCAAAAGTGTTTTAAAGTGAAGGCAAATTTATTCCTGACTGCTTTTTAGGTAGTACGGATTTTTGAAGTAATTTTGTGTGTGAGAAAAGACAGTAATTCCGCGTGGCATATTGAGCAGATCGGTGACTAAAAACTTGAGTGCATGAGACACCGTTAAACTTAATAGTGTGGCGAGGATTTTCATGTAAGAACAATGCGTGCTTAGTAGCTGTTTGTATTTAGGGAATTACGTTACCGTAAATTTGCTGACGTGAATGAAAGGGTTAGTGCATGACTGCGTTAAGATTATAACGGGCTTAGCAGTGAATGTGTACATCTCAAGGTTCAGAATATACCGAAGTATTTCCACCTTTCGTTCTAAATTAATACCTTTTCCCTATTCTTGGAACAATTACGTTGTATGCAGCCTGGTGCGAGTTGCAGTACGGTAGGTTCCTGCTCGGCTTTCCTACCGGCGATCTGCTACAACGAGTTCACAGGTAGGTGAAGGTAATGGACTAACATACCCGCGTCGCCGCACTATATCCTCGATATCCTTTCTTTCAGGTATGATAGCCCAACAAGATATGTTGAAGAGCTGCTACATACCAAGCAAAGAGAGTACTAGAATCTGTGAAAGGAGTCGGGAGACTTTGCTAAGTAGCTAAGTCGGCTGCGAGCTGTGACACCGGTCCGGATACTGTTCTAATCTGACCATTCGACAGATTATGGAACTGCTCCTTTCAAATTGTACCAGAAGCATGAAATATAATTTCCAAAATGAGTGTAATGTCCAATATAAATTGGCATTATCGGTGATATTCAAGTCTACACAGTGGGACGCTTTCTGGTGAGATGCCAATTGGTGCGTAGTGCGTACAAAAAGTTTTTCGGACAGTAACCACCTCTGACACGATCCAATGACAAGACGGTCCAGAAGAGTACCTCAGTGAACTTTCCTAACAGACTTAAATCTGTGAGCCGTTCCAGGAGGTAAATGATAAATGATTTTGACAGTTTCAATCCCCTGGAAGCCACTTTATGATGTGTGGTCAATATCACTTTTTGAATACCTGTGGTTTTCCGCTTCCTTGTTTCCAGTTGCGGATGGTGCCCAGGATAAACGGCTGTTGGCAAACCTTCATATGAATTCGAACGTCTCTAATTTTAACTCCGTAGTCTGTTGCGATGTATACAGCGTGTTCACAATTAAAGTCCAGTTTATAGGGAAAACTTTAACAGAATAAGAAACATTTTGAAGGCAAATGGTTTCTCTGTGCTTTTCTGTGTGGCTCAGACAATAGGTAGTCGCTTGTACAATGCAAAAAACAACAGTAAGCCATTACAAAAAGTGAGATTTTTAAGATCATATGCCAGATTGTAAATTTTGCTACATTGGACAGACTGGCAGGTCAATTGCAGCAGGATTAAAGAACATCACAGTAGCTGGTGCTTGAAAAACCCTGATTCAGCCTTCGCGGAATACTGCCTTAACAAAAATCACAAATACACAGTAGATCTAGTAGTCATACACGCAGAGGAAAAGGGAACAAACTGAGCGCAGTTAGAAATTCTAGAAATTAAGGAACAGATGTGTATATCTCATCACTTATTATTAAATGAGAAGACTCGTTTCAATTGTTCACGTCGTTTAGATCATATCACAGCTCCTAGTTAGAAGTAAAACTTGGGCCTCAATCGATGAGTAGACAAAAAGTTCTAGGCTGATGCATAACTTTATTTCTTTAGCCTTTAGTCATGTTAGTGTAACTGCTGAATTGCGTATTTCCATTTAAAATTTGTCAAAAAAAAATGGTCACCGTAGTAATTTTATACCAATCCATCGATCGACACATTAAACATTTGAGACTTTTACCTTTCCATTATTGTCATGTTTAACTATGCTTTGTCATCTTTGGAATCAATAATGTACCTGAAAATGGGCTTATAATGCGAAACCTACATTTGCAGTAATCACAATAAAATTCGTGAAACGAGGAAAAAAACGGTGTTTGGGATGTTTCACCAAGAACCCACAGTTGATTCAATTGAAATGATTGAAGTTCTAGCTTCAAAATGCTGCAAAAGGAAAACCAATGCTCACAATCCGTGCAGTTCAATGCGCATGACTGCACAAGTTCGGCAGCCAACAGCTGGGGCACTGTTAGTTAGGAAATGCTGTGTACTGACCTGCCCTTGGAGATGGAAACGGGCTTCCTGTTCACAGAATGCTCCATGGCCATTCATTGTCCATTTCTATGCGAGCAAAAAATTTCAGAGTGAACGTTTGTCTTTCTACGTCAGCAGGAATCAACTCTTGGATATACAGGGTGGCGCACGAAATGTGTTACCATATTGTTTTTGAATATAAACTTTGTCAATACAATCTGAAAGGAACATATACTACAATGAAGAGTCGTCCATGGATATTTGTTCTAACTCAGCACATGCTCAATATGTCCACCATTTCGTTTCCTAACTTCATTCAAACGAACACTGAAGATAGCTATTCCTCTACGGCACATGTCTTCCGTAATTTCACTGCAAGCTTGAAGAATAAGTCTTCTGAGCTCCATTGAATCACGTAGACGTTCCGGGAAAATTTTTTTCCTTTAGGTACCCCCAAAGAAAAAAGTCACATGCTTTGACGTCTGGACTATTGGAGGGCCAATTTTGTCTGTCAGTGAAGCGGCCTGGAAACCTGAGTGAAATGATCCGCATGTCGAAATGCTCGTGTAAAAACTCCAACACCTTGTTTGCAGTATGTGGCCTTGCTCCATCTCGCACGAACCACTGCGTGTTGAAGGGCAAGGGAGTAGCAAGAAGCTGTGGAATGAAGCTATTGTGAAGCATGCTCAAATAACGCTCCCTGTTCACAGTTTCTTCAAAGAGAAAGGGTCCACCAAGTCCGTTGCTGGAAATTGCTCCCCACGCTGTAGTCCTCGGAGCATAATGTTGTCGTCCATGTAGCCGTTGTGGGTTTTCAGTGGCCCAAAAGAGTACATTTTGTTTGCTAACCACACCGTCTAAATGAAAATGCGCCTCGTCTGAAAAGCAAACGTTGTTGAGAGTTTCTTCCCTATTCTCCACCCACTGAGCAAACAGTAGTCTCTGCTGCTTGTGTTCTTCAGTGAGCTTCCGTGCACAGGCCATCTTGTATGGGTACATATGGAGGTCACTTTTAAGAATGCGTTGAACGGAGCGTCTGGATATTCCCAGTTGCACTGCTGCCTTTCTACACGATTTCCCGGGACTTCTCTGTACAGCAACTCGTACCGCTTCAATATTTTCCGGCGAACAAACAGGCTTAGGCCGAGGTCGCTTCGCTTCCAATACTGTTCCTTCCTTTACAAATTTATCGTACAACCTGTGGATGGTCTACTTGCAAGTGACCCATCGTGTGTTAAACTGTTGTCGAAAACGCCTCTGAGTCACAACAAGGCTTTTCATTTCATGAAAAAGTAACACAATTGTCGATCGTTGCTGTGTCGTCAGTCTTCCATAGCCAGCCATTGCTGCTTACTAGTCTCTTAGCGGCAGTATCGTGAATTACACGTAATTTCGTAATTCATATGTTTTTCCAAGCTCTGCTGTAGAGGTCCCAGCGGGATATCTAATGTGCATTTTAAAATGTGAAAGAAACAATTGGTAACACTTTTCAGGCGCCACCCTATAGGTGATTTTGTGCACCGCGCTCCCAGGCGTATCCAACGTTCGGGTAATTCCACGTGGACTGCATATTTGCACTGCACCGTTCGACCCCTCCCGCAGTGCTGTGACCACGTCTGCGACAGAAGTTGGACAACTGCTTCCCTCACTGCCACACTGCACTTCGAAAGAACTTGTCTTTTCGTATTTCGTAATAATTTTCTCCCGACCCTTAGCAGACATCAAACCGTTGCCTATTTCCGTACACTCGAGTGCCCTGACCTTTTGTAGGGCCACCGGCGTGCAGTCACCGTTTCTTCTAAAAATGCTTCAACAGCAATGCCTTATCCTTCATGGAAACAGTCATGTTGGGCGCCTCGGGCACAAAATGAGGAACAGACGTATGTTGCGCATCTCTTGGTATGCATAATCTGACGCTTACAGCGCCGTCTGTTGGTCATCTTTTTTTCTTTTCCGTGACCTTCTCCCTGTGTCAACAATTCGCTCTTCAAATTTGACGTCATTCTGAGCAGAGTTTCCTCTTTTCTCAGCATTTTGAAGCTGGAGCTTCAGTAGAAACCCTGTATGTAGGACAAACCAGTATATTGCTTCCCTCCTCTAGGAACGCACGCTGTCGGAACTGTAAGAGCAAACCACACCACAATCTCACAAGAACGCCACTCTTGTAGCGTTTGCAACTGCAGTTGGTTGAGCGTCTAAGTGGCACTTTTGCCCTTTGTGTACGAACCTATGGCGGGACGTCCTATTGTTCTTTGGACATTATGTATTACATCTGTCAATCCTATCTGGTGCCGATCTCTGATTGACAGGCGGTCAAAGGAGAGTGCCGTGCAAGCTACTACCTTCGTGAGCTGACTACATTCCCCGAAGAGTCTTCCAATAAATCAATATAGCACCTGCCTTTCTACCAGCAGTTTCAAGTCCTCGTTACACTTTCAATCGGCCGGAACGCTCACATCCAGATATTTAGTGGTTATGACAGTTTCTAGCCCATTTTCAGCAATCATGTAACCATATATGTTTCCAGTAATCTTGTTCACTCCATCATTACTTTATAAGATGATTCCAGTTAAAAAATTCTTCTTCACGCACAGTAGTTGCCCCCCTTTGGTGCACAAGTATGTTAATTATTGGGCTTAAACTCTGGTGTTGTGTTGATCTTCGCACACTTACCTAACTTCAAGCTCTATCCATACCCACATTACCTATCGCGGTAAAACTTGCTATGTGTCAGTTACTATTTACTTGGCTCCGTCATTTTATAGATACGCCGTTAGGGTGATACCCGATACTCCCGAGGAAATAGTCTGACGTTGTCGGTTGAGAATTTGGAGGACTTCCCTTAGTTAAAGTGGAATTGAGATATTTGTTTGTTCCACTGCTGTACTGCCCGCCTGTGAAGTAATATAAGGGGCACCAAGCCATACTTTTTACTTCGATCAGGTGTATAACGTATGCCGTACAGGTATCTTTTGAGTACTCTTCGCATGCTGTTTGCATTTAGTCTTTCTCTTAGTATGTTGTCTACACATGTGTAGTGTTCCATGCCGACACTGCAACTATCATGCACTGTTTTCTGATTCAGTGTCCAAGAGCACAACACAGCAACCTACCACGTGTCACGAAGTAACATTTGGTGCCACAACGTTAGACGTAACGATTTTTATCTGCTCCACTCATGTATTACTACCGCATGCTCAGCGCTCACGCAATATGGGATTCCGACACATGGTTGCCTTACGAAATGTACACTCCTGGAAATTGAAATAAGAACACCGTGAATTCATTGTCCCAGGAAGGGGAAATTTTATTGACACATTCCTGGGGTCAGATACATCACATGATCACACTGACAGAACCACAGGCACATAGACACAGGCAAAAGAGCATGCACAATGTCGGCACTAGTACAGTGTATATCCACCTTTCGCAGCAATGCAGGCTGCTATTCTCCCATGGAGACGATCGTAGAGATGCTGGATGTAGTCCTGTGGAACGGCTTGCCATGCCATTTCCACCTGGCGCCTCAGTTGGACCAGCGTTCGTGCTGGACGTGCAGACCGCGTGAGACGACGCTTCATCCAGTCCCAAACATGCTCAATGGGGGACAGATCCGGAGATCTTGCTGGCCAGGGTAGTTGACTTACACATTCTAGAGCACGTTGGGTGGCACGGGATACATGCGGACGTGCATTGTCCTGTTGGAACAGCAAGTTCCCTTGCCGGTCTAGGAATGGTAGAACGATGGGTTCGATGACGGTTTGGATGTACCGTGCACTATTCAGTGTCCCCTCGACGATCACCAGTGGTATACGGCCAGTGTAGGAGATCGCTCCCCACACCATGATGCCGGGTGTTGGCCCTGTGTGCCTCGGTCGTATGCAGTCCTGATTGTGGCGCTCACCTGCACGGCGCCAAACACGCATACGACCATCATTGGCACCAAGGCAGAAGCGACTCTCATCGCTGAAGACGACACGTCTCCATTCGTCCCTCCATTCACGCCTGTCGCGACACCACTGGAGGCGGGCTGCACGATGTTGGGGCGTGAGCGGAAGACGGCCTAACGGTGTGCGGGACCGTAGCCCAGCTTCATGGAGACGGTTGCGAATGGTCCTCGCCGATACCCCAGGAGCAGCAGTGTCACTAATTTGCTGGGAAGTGGCGGTGCGGTCCCCTACGGCACTGCGTAGGATCCTACAGTCTTGGCGTGCATCCGTGCGTCGCTGCGGTCCGGTCCCAGGTCGACGGGCACGTGCACCTTCCGCCGACCACTGGCGACAACATCGATGTACTGTGGAGACCTCACGCCCCACGTGTTGAGCAATTCGGCGGTACGTCCACCCGGCCTCCCGCATGCCCACTATACGCCCTCGCTCAAAGTCCGTCAACTGCACATACGGTTCACGTCCACGCTGTCGCGGCATGCTACCAGTGTTATAGACTGCGATGGAGCTCCGTATGCCACGGCAAACTGGCTGATACTGACGGTGGCGGTGCACAAATGCTGCGCAGCTAGCGCCATTCGACGGCCAACACCGCGGTTCCTGGTGTGTCCGCTGCGCCGTGCGTGTGATCATTGCTTGTACAGCCCTCTCGCAGTGTCCGGAGCAAGTATGGTGGGTCTGACACACCGGTGTCAATGTGTTCTTTTTTCCATTTCCAGGAGTGTATTTGCTTTTTCCCTCCCGTATCATCCCTGTTGGGCACTGTATTTTTGAGCGCCCTGTAGGTCCTTCATCCCGTAACAACTGTGATACTGAATACTTTAAAATCCTGCACGGGACTCATATTTGGTGGCCTGTTCTACGAAAGGATCAGAGAATTTTACTCCTTGTGGACAATTTTCAGTGAAGACACATTGTACGAGACAGAGGTCAGGATAAGGATGCAACCCAGGAGAAGATCTAACTGTATTCTCAGTCACGTTTTGAGAAAAAAATCCAATCGAGGCATGCACTTCGTTTACGAGTACTTTCGGAACTACCCAGAGGCAAGTAAACAAGCAATTGCTGCTGTGCTCAGTCTTCACCATAATTTAGCATGGGATGAGCTGCATGAACAGCTGCTTCATCTTTATCGTGTTTTGAGAGTACACGCCACGGGACCAGGAGACTATTCGCCTCGTCTTCAGTACCTACATACGCTGCTTCCTGCAACAGTTTAGTGAACACCCTCGTTTTCTTGAAATTGGTATGTTTACAGCTGAGGCTCAGTTTACTCAGGAAGGTATCTACAATAGTCACAAATTTCATTTATGGTCGGGTGAAAACCAACGTATTACAGTTGTGCCAGGTCATCAGAGACGTTTTGCAATAAACATGTGGGCCAGTATCGTGGTCGGCTACTTACTTGTGCCTTACATGTTGCCTGCATGGTTCACGTGGCCAATGTACTGAGTGTAATTGGAAGTTCACCTGCTGACGTTTTTGCAGGACTTATCCCTAGATAGCAGAAGGAGGATGCGACGTCAACATGATGGGGCCCTAGTACACTTTGCAGAACCTGTCTCAGCAGTAACAACCATCACTTTCGGCTATCGGTGGATGGGCCAGGGAGGACCTGTGCATTGGCCTGCAAAATCGTGGGGCCTCAATCTGTGGCTACAAGGAAGGCGGGTGTATTCCACACCAGTTGACTGGGAGGCGGAACTGATTGCACAAATTCTTGCAGCAACCAAACATACGCAGGTAATACCACACATTTTCAGTGAACATGAGATTCCCTACAACCGCGTTCAGGTTAATGGTGCTCATTTTCAACATTTATTGAAATGTAATAGTGGCGACGGCATTATGGCAACGAAAAACATTTAACACAATTTTATTCTCAATCACATACTATAACCTCCTGCATACTCTGTACTCCAGCAATATAAGTTTCCGATCGATGGCTGCTATTATACGAAACATTTGTCACTGTCTCTGTCATCATCCTTGTAGATTTGGCTACTGAATTTTTGAACACCCCGATATGACTCTGTTTGCCGTTGGACGCTATTTTCTCCAAGCCCTGTGTTTGTTTATGCCATTAATTTATTCCATACTTTTTTTGTAAACGAGCTTTTCATGATCTGCATTACGTCTCTTTTGGAAAGCCCGTAGTTTGGAAGCATATGGAATCAAGGTTGAAGCTAAAACGTTACGGGAAATGCAGTAAAATTATCACTGAGGGCTTATGGCGTAGTAATCCCTTTGATGTGTTTCGTTTTAAAGGAAAAAGCCCAATCACTTAAAAATGCGGACCGCGATTTGACGGCTGGCTTCGTCCGTCTTTTCGCTCTCTTCCCGTTACGCGGGGCAGCATTAGCGTCCCACAGCCGTGACGTGACAGCTGAGGGGTCTGCAGCTGAGCGGCCGCTCCTTTTGTTTTCTTCCTGCAGACGCCCTCGCCCTGACTACAAAAGGCCTGCGGCTGTCGTCCGAAGCGCGCCGCTGCCCGGCGTCTCGGTCGTGGCAGGAGGAGGCCGCCCTCGCCCGTCCGTGGTGGTGATGGGGGGCGGGGGGGGGGGGGGTTGGGGTGTGGAGGGCGGTGTTTAATTCCCAACAGAGGGCACAAAGTGGCGCACTGTGCTCGCAGTCGTGATTAATACCGGCGACGGCGGCGGTGCCCACTTACAGCCCCTGTGGCGTGCTCTGCGATTAATTACTGTCCGCTGCAGGAATTTGGGTTGCTTTCGTATAACGCAAAACTGTGCCCTAGAGTGAAAATGAAATGTGTACCGTACAGTGCGCAGGATGTGACTGACATAAGTGGAGATATTTTTATATTCGGTAGCATTACATGTACACATTCAGTGTGATGGCTGTTGTTTCTCTGCGTCGAACAGTCTACATCTACATCTACATTTATACTCCACAAGCCACCCAACGGTGTGTGGCGGAGGGCGCTTTACGTGCACTGTCACTACCTCCTTTTTCTGTTCCACTCGCGTATAGTTCGCGGGAAGAACGACTGCCGGAAAGCCTCCGTGCGCTCTCGAATCTCTCTAATTCTACATTCGTGATCTCCTCGGGAAGTATAAGTAAGGGGAAGCAATATATTCGATACCTCATCCAGAAACGCACCCTCTCGAAACCTGGACAGCAAGCTAAACCGCGATGCAGAGCGCCTCTCTTGCTGAGTCTGCCACTTGAGTTTATTAAACATCTCCGTAACGCTATCACGCTTACCAAACAACCCTGTGACGAAATGCGCCCCTCTTCGTTGGATATTCTCTATCTCCTCTGTCAACCCGACCTGGTACGGATCCCACACTGATGAGCAATACTGAAGTATGGGTCGAACGAGTGTTTTGTAAGCCACCTCCTTTTTAATGGACTACATTTTCTAAGGACTCTCCCAACGAATCTCAACCTGGCACCCGCCTTACCAACAATTAATTTTATATGATCATTCCACTTCAAATCGTTCCGTACGCAAACTCCCACATATTTTACAGAAGTAACTGCTACCAGTGTTTGTTCTGCTATCATATAATCATACAATAAAGGATCCTTCTTTCTATGTATTCGCAATACATTTGTCTATGTTAAGGGTCAGTTGCCACTCCCTGCACCAAGTGCCTATCCGCTGCAGATCTTCCTGCATTTCACTGCAATTTTCTAACGCTGCAACTTCTGTGTATACTACAGCATCATCCGCGAAAAGCCGCATGGAACTTCCGACACTATCTACTAGGTCTTCACATAAACATCTCACACATCTTACAGTCAGATGTTTTTTACTTGGCCATACCTGGGCTGCGAAGTGCACGACGCCTCGAAGGGCACTCTAACCGTTTTGCCTACAGGCATGCACACTTGAACACATTACTCACTGCCCAGGGGTAAATAGACGTTAACGGTTTGCTTGAGCCCTGTGTACGTGGAGGGACTATCCAAATTGAAAAGATACGAATTGTAATAGCTGGAATCAGTAGTCTGCAAATGACAGGGACACTGCATCTGAAACAACAGACACTGCACAATCATATAACTGATTCATGTTAATGGGCAGTAGACCCACAATCTTCAGTGCGGAAGCACAGTTTCTTTCAACGTCCTGCAGTAACCTCAAAGTACAGAGCATGGAGGACATGGATGGAGACAGCAGATAGGTGGCGGCACGGAGGGAGTGTAGATCGTTCGGGTGGGACGGAGGTGAATGGGGGGGGGGGGGTGGAGGGGGGAGAGGGGCTCTGAGACTCTGAGATTGTCTGGACAATTGTGATAAGCAGTGCCTCTGGGTGGCGCAATGGGTAATGCAACTGCTTAGTAAGCAGGCACAAGTTTTCACTCAACTTAATAAAAAATAGACACTGCGGACTACTTTGTAGTAGTGCAATTCACTGTGGGCACAAACAGGTGCAGACCATTCAAAAGTGCTAAAAGTGGTGATCCTGGAGAGTGATGCAGTGGTCCTGATATTGGATGAAAGAATTTGTAGCTGCTTCCAGTTTTGGCTGCTGAAGTAGATTACAAGTGAGCAGGATGGGTTCCTACGCATTCCCTAAAGCTGCAAATATAACGTTGTGAACAGATAATTAAATGGAGACCATACGTTGTCGACAGGCGTTGATATACATCAACGGGGACAGTTCAAAACGTGTGCACCAACCGGGATTTGAACCCGGGATCTCCTGCGTGGATGGCAAACGCTCTATCCATCTGAGCCATCGAAAGCACAGAGGATACTGCGACTCCAGGGACATATCCCTCACACGCTCCCTGCGTGACCCACATTCCCAACTTAATGTCCACACACTACATTCCTAGTGCCCCTGCCCATTACACTCATTGCCCGCGGCAGACAATCTTACCGAGTCCCGTAAGAGTCGGAAATGTCCGAAAGAACAGATACCATCTTCGTATATTCATATATATCGTTATAGACAACGTCTTTTATGTGTCCCTAAAGAAAAGGTCCACAATAGGAAACTGACCAGACTAATCCACTGTTTCCACACGACCAATCCATCTGGCAGGATATGTTCTGTTCAGGATATCACATGCACACAAGGAGTTTTGTGCAGGACATGCATCGAATTTCTATCAGTTAAGCGTTCTAATACTTGGCACCTCTTCCAGAAGACGAGAGAGAATTCGTGTGAGGCAGATGGCATTTTCTCCGCTGTTTAGGTTACCATTGATGAAATAGGATCCCACGATTATAGTACCATGCATTCCACGCCAGACACTAACCATCCCCAGTTCTGCAATAGCTTAGAATTAAATTTCCTGAGTGGCTGTTACCAAATTTATTTGTTCATCAGGCTCGCAATTTTGGCTTCTTGTGCTACTTTCAAGTGATAGCTTACTATTAAGTCCGACGATGGGTCTTTATTTTCGGTAGGGCAGTGTTCTCGAGTTACACGTGCTTAATTATTCCATTGGCATAGTAAGATGTCCGCAAATGATATGGATTCGACGGATTTATTGCACAAAGTGCTAGGCTCCTTTGTAAAATAACGAAGACTCCTTTCTTACCATGCGGGTGGAATATTTAAACACGGATAACAAGGGCATAGTGTCGTCTTAAAAGGAACGATGCATTGATGCAATTCGTAGTGAGCTACCACCAAATGGAATAATAATCCGAAATTGCGATCGTGATGAGTAAATAAATTTAATAAGAGTCCCATTGGAAAATGTCCTTTCTAAAATATTGCACGACTGTGGACACAAGTAAACAGAAAATAGTGACAGATGTTGCTAGCTGAACTAAGCGAACCGTCGTAAGTTAAATGTACTACTACTTATATCATCGTAGAATGAATCAAAGACAATGATTGATGAAAATGCAGTGCCTCAGTCATTAGCGTTTTCGATGAAAGATATGGGCTGTTGAAATTAACAGCTACAGCAGCCCTCGGTCGCAAAAAAAGAGAGTCTTTTTGCCTATATTTCGGCACTGCTATGAGTGCCTTCGTCAGAAGTAAAACTCTCAAATTGGCATGTCACGTATTAAACCAAAAATCAAGCCATAAAGCTTTAATCACAAAATATGTACAACAGAATACATGAAAGGCAAGCCACTATGGGATGCTCAAATGCGTGGGGCTACGGTAGCATCAGAACGAGGGGCCCGCGTTAGCAATTGGGGGCAGGTGAACATGTTGTAATGTACAGCAGTGGGCTCCTGGAAGTAGCCCATAGCTTTCACTTGGCAATGAAGACTGAAGAGCATACACAACGTACTCTTATCCATTTTAATGGCTGCGTCTTTCGTTTTCGGACAACGAAGTAGCTGATTAACACTAATGGATTTATCTGGTTGTAAAATAGAGTTGTGAACAAAGTGCTCCTGGAAGGTGTTTGTTCAAATTTACCAAGTTAATGACTGAGTGTATCAATGAGCACATTATTCTTAACTACGTAGTTAATTTCAGTCAGCTTTCAGATAAATTGTTTAAGAGCTATCCGATTTCGATCGGACGCTCCTGATCAAAAGCCCTTAAATATTTCCCGGCCGATGGCTGCGCCAAAGCATAGAATACGCGCTGTAGTAGACAACATTTCCAGAATGCCCTCCAAGAAACAGCTATGGTCACTGATTGTGACCAGTCAATCGAAACAGCCTTAGCCATTATGCAATTTATGTGAACATTGCCCGAAATTAACTTTATAGTTGGAAATTGATTATGCGTGGAACGTGGTCTGACTTTAATACTCGTAAATCCGTGAATTACTCAATGGTCTCCACTTTCTCGAACCCAGCCTTATCATCCAGCCTTGAACTTATAAAAGTTTAACTTTTCTCAGAAACGCCTGAGAGGAACTATTCACTCCTATTTGCAAGTAAAATCTGATCCAACCTGTCTCCTTTGCTTGATGTATTAGCTTCCTCGCCTCAGTTACCTTCTGCCTTATTGCTATAAAGTTGTGATATCTTGATTCGGTTCGTAATGCCCCAATTCCAAGTCGTCTCTTTGTTACAACCTTGGGTCACGGTCACGTTTCAGGATGGGCGATTGCCAGATATCTTCAGGTGAGCCGCCATCGAAGACTGACATCGGATTCCCACGTCAACAGGCAGGGCATTCTTTGGAGGATATGCGAAACACTGAGGCATCAGATTCTCATCGTTAAGACATTAGGTGGTCGATTACGCATTACGATAGTGTTAAGATTCGCTGATGTGTTCTTTGGTGAGTAATCTCAAGCTATAAGGACAATGCTCTCAAACTGGCTTGCAGGTCGTCTTGAGGTATGTGTGATTCGTAAATCTCGCTCATTGATGTTTGGAACCCATAGGAATTAGTACGCTTATTGTTAAACTTATAATCACTGGTGACCTGGCAACTGCGCCTAAGTCAGCGCCAGAAAAAGCTGTTGAGTGGAAGGACTGTACCTCAGGCAACATAAAGCTTCATTCACAATTAAAGCGATCAGTATCTTTACTTCACTCTCAGATTTTAAAAAGATTGACAATAACCATTTCGGACTTCAACAAAGGTAAAATTTACTTTCTTGTTTACTCTCCAAGGAAACGGTGAGTGGACTAAAATTTTAGTAGCTTGAAATTACATGAGCAGCCTTTTTTAACTCTCCAAGTGAACAACTGATGACCTAAAAATTTTAACAACTCGAAATTAAATTTAAAAAAAACTGTGGCTAAGGACGGGGGGTAGTAAATTAAATTAACAGTATCAAACAATCAAAGTACTAGCCCACGGAGAAAAGCGGCATTTAAGATTGAAATAAATCAATAATCCACAGAAACAATCGTAAATTTACAAGAGATTAAAACTGGAGAGACATTTAAATCCTTCTTTGCTCGTGACGATTGGACAGGCAAAAATTATTAGTTCAGATATTATAACTATTCAAAAGCAGATTCGATACGAAATGGAGAGTGGAATGGATGGGTTTCAAGGTTAGTCACAGCAACCTACAAATAATGGAAATAAAGCAGCTTTAAAGTTTACTCCCAAACTTTATTCATTATTGTGGCAATAGTTTATTAACAACCTTTATGGTGAAAATAAGAGAAACTGCATCAATTAGAATTGGCTTATGTACTAGCTGCACTTTGAATGAGCTATTAATGACACTTGTCATTGGATAACATACATAACAGCAGCGCACTTTAAACAATTGTAGCCTTAGCGACACAATAAACCAATAAGAGCAGTTTCATATAGTAGATAAATATGCACCACGTGAGGGCTTGTTAATCAAAATGCTAGATACTCAAAGCAAACACCTCTAATAATATTAGTGTTACGAACTAATATTAGCCTTCAGAGGTAATAAGACATCGAAATAGAAATAACACGTACTGAAATAGCCAACCGCGAGCTATTTTTAATATCAAAACTGCTTACAGTTTTCTATATGTTTCCCTTCAGTCTTCACATGGCGTGGTACAAACAACACTTGTCCGACGACGTAATTTGTCCGTGCCCCAGCACGCAACGACTCCTGGCGTCTCTCGAAGGAAAATTATTAAAACACGCTGAACTTATAATAATAATAATAATAATGAAAAACAAGAAAATGGTGGCACAAAGTTTGCTCCACTCATCAGCTTAAGTAACAGCCACAAATAAATCAGTTGCATTATTTGCTTGTCTTAAAAAAATAAAAGGAAAGAAAAAGAACGGAGGTACCACACAATATATCGAGGTTCAATCGTCATATAGGACATTTAGAGGCATTTTAAGAAGTACACAGTGAGCACCGCCGCAAGTAAAAGCAGAAGATTTTGCAAAACATGGAGTGAGAGATTAGTCACATACAATCCGCCAACTTCCAAATATGAAACACTTCACTCCAGCTAGCCAAGAAGTACATTATTCACCAAGACGAAGGTGGAACCGGATCATCTCCCTCAATCTGCCAACGCTCTAGAAGAAGCCACGGCAGGACCACGACGAGTCCATTCACATCATACCACGGTCAAGCAAATGCCAAATTCCTGTGCTCTGACGTACGGAGAAGTCCTCCGTATTTCTACTCACTTCTCGTCAACTTTCTCACTAGTCGCCTGTACTCGGCACGACACCTACCGCCGCTAGCCGACTCGAACAACCGGAAACCAAAGAGTTGGACTCCTATCAAAAACAGGACCGATACGAACCGCCACAGCTCACCTTCAACCAATGATAAATATGAATAATGATAGGCATGTATAAGGGCTGATCAAAATGTTACCGTTCGAAGGCAGTACAGTCCAGAATCGGTATGTCAATTGGGCAATATCACATTGAGCATTGAGACAATCATCGCACCGAAGCACCAAGTTGAAGACGCTTGTCTGGTAAAACTCGCTGTCCTGTTGCGTGAAGAAGTCCGTAACGGTCTTCTGCACATCCTCGCGCGACTGGAATCGTCGAGCCTTCAAGGCTTTTTTAAGGTATAGAGGGTGTGATAACAGCACGGGGAGGTAGAAAGACTATGGTGCGGTTGCTAGAGTGTTTCCCACTTGGTGTAACTTTTGCGTTACGGCATTTGCGATATGGGGATGTGCGTTATCGAGAAGCATCAGCACCCTTTGTCGTAGTTTTCCCAGATTTGCCGCCCTAAGTACACACCATAAATCACATTCTTCATTTTCCTATGTATGTCTAGCGGTATTTGCCCTTCGGCAGCCAAGTAAAGAATAACAGCACATTGGTTCTGTCTGGACACTTTTGATAATAACTTCGCCATAGTTCATGTTTTTCGCGTTTAACTCATGCCCTTCGAAAAGGTGAATGTCACGCTAATCCTTTGCCTACATGTCGTTGCTTATATACCCGCACCAGATTGGCGCTATCTTGCACATGCGCTGCAGCGACACCCTCAAACGAAAACTTCTGATCGTCCATCTTGTTTCACTTCGAGGTTGATGAAATGTTTCTAGCTGCACTGAAGTAACCATGACAGTTTTGATGGAACTGTGTACTTGGTTTACAGCGTTTTGTGAGTCTCCTGAAAATTTTATGTTAGCAGTCAATATTACCCCAGAAAGAGGTGGGATATATGCTAAATATTAGGAGCAAGGTAAGAAACGATGGTTGTGTTTTTAGAGACATCGTTCAGGAAATTATACAGGGTGGTCCACTTATCGTGGCCGGGCCAAATATCTCACGAAATAAGCGTCAAACGTAAGAACGGAACTTGTCTAGCTTGAAGAGGGAAACCAGATAGCGCTATGATTGGCCCGCTAGTTGGCGCTGCCATAGGTCAAACGGATATCAACAGCGTTTTTTTAAAATAGGAATCCCCATTTCCGTTACATATTCGTGTAGTATGTAAAGAAATATAAATGTTTTAGTTGGACCACTCTTTTCGCTTTGTGAAAGATGGCGCTGTAATAGCCACAAACATATGGCTCACAATTTTAGACGAACAGTTGGTAACAGGGGGGTTTTTTAAATTAAAATACAGAACGTAACATTTTATTTCGGTTGTACCAATGTGATACATGTACCTTTGTGAACTTATCATTTCTGACAACGCATGCTGTTACAGCGTGATTACCTGTAAATACCACATTAATGCAATAAATGCTCAAAATCAAGTCCGTCAACCTCAATGAATTTGGCAATACGTGTAACGACATTCCTCTCAACAGCGAGTAAATCGCCTTTCGTAATGCTCACACATGCATTGACAATGCGCTGACGCATGTTGTCAGGCGTTGTTGGTGGATCACGATAGCAAATATACTTAAACTTTCCCCACGGAAAGAAATCCGGGGACGTCAGATCCGGTGAACGTGCAGGCCAAGGTATGATGCTTCGACGACCAATCCACCTATGATGAAATATGCTATTCAATACCGCTTCAATCCCTTTCGAGCTATGTACCGGACATCCATTATGTTGGAAGTACATCGCCATTCTGTCATGCAGTGAAACATCTTGTTGTAACATCCTTAGGACATTACGTAGGAAATCAGCATACGCTGCACGATTTAGATTGCCATAATAAAATGGGGGCCAATTATCCTTCCTCCCATAATGCCGCACCATACATTAACCCGCCAAGGTCGTTGATGTTCCACTTGTCGCAGGCTTCGTGGATTTTTCGTGGCCCAATAGTGCATATTATGCCGCTTTACGTTACCGTGGTGTGCAGTCTGTGGCTGGGTTGCATTGTTGTAATATTCGCTATTGTAGTGTTGGGCTGTTGGCTGTTAACAGCGCGTAGCGTTGCCCAGTTGGAGGTGAGCCGCCAGCACTGGTGGATGTGGGGAAGTGAGATGGCGGATTTTTGAGAGCGGATGATCTGGACATCAACAGTAAATTTGTAAGACTGGATGTCATGAACTGCTATATATATTATGAACTTTGAACACTATTAAGGTAAATACATTATTTGTTCTCTATCAAAATCTTTCATTTGGTAACTATGCCTATTAGTAGTTGGTGCCTTCAGTAGTTTGAATCTTTTATTTAGCTGGCAGTAGTGGCGCTCGCTGTATTGCAGTGGCTTGAGTAACGAAGATTTTTGTGAGGTAAGTGATTTGTGAAAGTTATAGGTTAATGTTAGTCAGGGCCATTCTTTTGTAGAGATTTCTGAAAGTCAGATTCTGTTGCGCTAAAAATATTTTGTGTCAGTTTAAACACAGTCATGTATAATTTTTCTAAGGGGACGTTTCATATGGCGACCCTGCCATGATTCGAACCTGGAATCTTCTGATTTTTTCTTGTAGTTTGTGTAATTAGTGCAGCCTTTGTTTATTGCTAGTGCGTAATTGTAGAGAGAATTTCCTTTGTAGTTGTAGTTTTTCATTCTTGTACACTAAAACTGTTGTGGCATGCATGTAGATTTGCACGAAGTATTTCACAGCTGCGCTTGCAATTAACGAGATATTATTTTCAATACTATGTTAATGTGTTTTCTTATTTTGCTCTTCAAATTGTACTTTTTTGTGTTGTCGTGTGAAATATTGTGACAATAATGGCGTGTGAAAAAGTAATACTAGGCTCCAAAGTAAACTGAGAAATGACAGTGAAGACGATAGCAGTGTGTTATCGCCGCCGAGTAATGAATTAACTAATGCTCAAAGTAGTAATTTGGTAATTGTGCATAGGGAAATGGAGCGGGCTGCAAATAAAGGTGTAGGCAGTGAAACAATTAGTGAACAGGGAAGCGTTATTGATTGATCGGACGGCAACAGCTCGCCTCAGGAATCCGAAATGACGGGACACAATCTTGCAAATACTGTAGATTCAGGTTTTGCGTCCTCACCGTTTTCTTAAATAAGTCAAGACACATTTTCTGCTTGTCAAAATGTGAATGTTGCCGGTGCAAATGCACTGCCAAAAAGCATAGAGGACCAGATTCCAGACACTAATACATTATTATTGCAATTAATGCAACAAATGAAACAAAATCAGAGACAAACACAGTCATGTATAATTTTTCTAAGGGGATGTTTCATATGGCGACCCTGCCTTCTGTCAACAGATGTATTAAATAATAATTTTATGATCCACGTTCTTCTAAAAAGGAGCACTTGGAAAGGAAAGAACAATAAGAAGGGATTAATAACAGTTACTGCATACATAATTTCCTTTTCAAGTACTTGGTAATTTCTTTTGTAGAATAAGTTTTGTTGCACCATTTAATTACATAGACATTAAGATGTAAATATACATTTCCCTTATCTGCATTGTTGTCTTTAGTGTACTATTTTTTTTTTTTTTTTTTTTTTTGTTGTGGGTTTGTCATGATTAGATATAAGTTATTGCATTTGCTGCTGCTGTTTGCCAGGCATAGTGCTATTAAATTTCACTTTGTATTACTCTGTTAAGCCAGTTTTACTACTGATTTATTTTTCTTTTTGCTGCACATTGGCTCATATTAGTGATAATGTTGCATTTACTTTTCTAACTTGCATATATTGCTGCTTGCTTTGCCAATTTGCATTTTTTTGTCGTTGCTGTTTGTGTTAATTGTTTTGTGCTGCTGCATTGCCTCGTCCCTTAGTTTAGCATCTGAGCTCAGTAGATTTAAGTTAGCTTAAGATGGGGTAGGCTATATAAGAGAAAGAGTTGTGATGAATTGGAAGAAATGCATTGAGAAGTTATAAGAAAATGGTTTGGCCAAAAAAACATTTTGAAAGAGGATATGACCAAAAAAGTAGGGTTTAGAGACAACAGGTTTAGGTTGGATTTTCTTGGACATAAATAATGAGGTAAGACAATGGAAAATAAATAATGAGGTAAGAAATATGTGAACATATAATTACAGAAAGCATGCTTGGATAGGAATTTTTGGTGGAAACAAATGTTGAAATAAGACGAAAGGTCTATGGAATGAAGTTTTGGGTTGGACTGCAGTACCAAATGTTACACTGATAACAAACCCTGCACTTTCCTCTTGTGTTATTCTGCTATGTGTTTGTGTACCCTTGTTTATTTGTGTTTTTCCTGTCTTTATGTGTTAATGAGAGTTATGTTGTAGAATTTTTCTAATACTATGTTATTTACTTTGTAAAGATGTTTAGACATTATTTATCTGTTCTGTTTTGTTGCTCATGTGTGAAGTTGATATTTCAAAAGTTATTCTGATTTTTTATGTATGTACTTATGTCATAATTCCTGTAACACTGATGTGTATGTTATTTCGATTCTTTTGTAAAGCCCGTATTACTACAAATGTTATCTGTATTGTTATGTTCTTTAATGATGTCTTTTGTACCTTTGTTATTGTATTCTCATGTTATAAAATTGTAATTGACACCAGTTCATCAAATTAAGTACCTTGTAAGCATTCATTTCACTGCGCATATTTCTGTTGGTCATAGTATATGCACAATATGTGAAAAAAAAGAGGACTGTTAGTGTTTGGACGTGTGTTAATAATTCAGCAAAGGACTGGTTAACAGCATTGCTGGTTCTAAGGACAATTCCAAAAACGTTGTGAGTGCACAAGTGGTGGTTTATTGACCTGCTATATTCTCCGCAAGACTCTTCGATGGTGATTGTGCACCTGCACAGTCACAACAGATGACTGCTGGCCGTCTCTACAAGGACTACAGTGGGTCTGCATCTTTGATGGCTAACCAATACCATTATTTCTACAAGGACTGCAGTGGGTCTGCACCTCTGGTGGCCCACCAATACCATAATCTCTACCAAGACTACAGTGGGTCTGCTCTGTGATGACCTACCTGCCAATATTCTTCAAAACTTCGACTGACTCTGCGGTGGGTTTGCACTGTTGTGGCCCATTACCTGTCTGCATGACAAGAGTCAGCACTGTCTTTCCGTTGGAAGGACAACAATACTTCTACAAGACTGCATGGAAATCCACTACTTCCGTGTGCATTTTCTTTTACTGCTCAGACTTCGAGAAAAACACTGCTATTTTACTGTGTTGAATGATCAGGACTGTCTTCATGGATTGTGAGAAAATTTTAGCTTTTGACCAACATTGTATCAATAAGTGTATCATTTGATTTCTTTGTTATTGTAATTGTGAAAAATTAACAAATATGTATTCGCCAGTGCCCAAAACAATTTGTAAAATATTTTGTGGGGAGCGTGGGGGCTATGTAAGTAGGCTGTTTAGGTTTTTATGTTGGTAACACCACGTAGCGCTCTGTATGAAAATTACTGGCTGTGCCGTGTGCAGTCTGTGGCTGGGTGGCATTGTTGTAATATTCACTGTTGTAGTGTTGGGCTGTTGGCTGTTAACAGCGCGAAGCGTTGCCCATTTGGAGGTGAGCCCCCAGCACTGGTGGATGTGGGGAAGTGAGATGGCGGATTTTTGAGAGCGGATGATCTGGACATCAACAGTAAATTTGTAAGACTGGATCTCATGAACTGCTATATATATTATGACCTTTGAACAATATTAATGTAAATACATTATTTGTTCTCTACCAAAATCTTTCATTTGCTAACTATGCCTATCAGTAGTTAGTGCCCTCAGTAGTTTGAATCTTTTATTTAGCTGGCAGTAGTGGCGCTCGCTGTATAGAAGTAGCTTGAGTAACGAAGATTTTTGTGAGGTAAGTGATTTGTGAAAGGTATAGGTTAATGTTAGTCAAGGGCCATTCTTTTGTAGAGATTTTTGCAAGTCAGATTCCGTTTCGCTAAAAATATTGTGTGTCAGTTTAAACACAGTCATGTATAATTTTTCTAAGGGGATGTTTCAACCGCTGTTGGTGAATGATGTTTCGTTCCTAAATAGAACGCGTGCAAGAAATCTGTCATCGTCCTCTAATTTCTCTTGTGTCCAGTGGCAAAACTGTGCACGACGTTCAAAGTTGTCGCAATGCAATTCCTGGTGCATAGAAATATGGTAAAGATGCAATCGATGTTGATGTAGCATTCTCAACACCGACGTTTTTGAGATTCCCGATTCTCGCGCAATTTGTCTGCTACTGATGTGCGGATTAACCGTGACAGCAGCTAAAACACCTACTTGGGCATCAATATTAGTTGCAGGTCGTGGTTGACGTTTCACATGTGGCTGAACTGCTCCTGTTTCCTTAAATAACGTAACTATCCGGCGAACGGTGCAGACACATGGCTGATATCGTCCAGGATACCGAGCAGCATACTAGCAAACGCCCGTTGAGCAATTTGATCACAATAGCCATACATCAACACGATATCGACCTTTTCCGGAATTGGTAAACGGTCCATTTTAACACGGGTAATGTATCACGAAGCAAATACCATCCGCACTGGCGGAATGTTACGTCATACCACGTACTTATACGTTTGTGACTATTACAGCGCCATCTATCACAAAGCGAAGAAGGTGGTCCCACTAAAACATTCATATTTCTTTACGTACTACACTAATATGTAATAAGAAATGGGGGTTCCTATTAAAAAAAAACGCAGTTGATATCTGTTTGACCTACGGCAGCGCTATCTAGCGGGCCAACCATAGCGCCATCTGGTTTCCCCTTTCAAGCCAGACAAGTTTCGTTCTTTGTAGTTTTTTCTTTTTATGCTTATTTCGTGAGATATTTGGCCCGGTCACTATGAATGGATCACCCTGTATAACATGTTCAGAGCCCTTATGAACGGGTTTATGTTTGTATTGAGGAAAAATCAGAGACAACGACTTAATGGAATGTTGGTGGGTGATATTGTTAGACATGCAGGAATGACATTTATGCTGAAAGGTGATCGCCATAATACGACAGGAGTAGGCGGAGCCTTTATCCACAAAATATATGTCAGTTGGTTGTTGCTGATTAGCCATATATTCCAGCCATAAATTTGTGGTACATTCCAGAGGCTGATGATGGGACAGAAAGAACCACCACGTTACCGTCCCTATCCTCTCAACAGCGTAATGAGTTAGGTGGGTAACGGCGTCATAAAGATGACCATAATCATTGCAGTTTTGTGATTAAGTTGTCGTTATAGCTAAGTAAACCATAGGGAGTGATTATTATTGTTTGACTCTTTTTAAAAACTCTGAAGACGAGGAAACGACTGACATCAATGCAAAACTGAGCTTTTGACGGAAGCACATTGTTGATTTCAAATGGTAGATTTATCCGTTAATCACACTTAAAATGGTGTAACCAGGAAACTTACTTTGAGCTTAATTATATATGGACTACAGTAATGTTAAGCTTGATGTACTTTTGCAGAGACACATCAGTAGGTTACAGGTCCATCTGCGGGATTTCTGATTCGGTTGCACGTCCATGTAACGAAGGTATTTTCTACGTACTACATGTACGTCTTATGTTGACTCGTCAACAATCTTCGCAAACGGAATCAGATGTCTCGTATATATACGAATTTTGATACCGTTTTTTTCTGTTGCTGCCTCTACATTTCACGTCTGCTAGTTCTAATGGTCCGTTGTTGGCTCATGGCTTTTTATTCCCTCACTTGCTTTTTAATTTTGCCTCTTTTCATTGCTTATTGTTTTTTTTGTACTATCCATTATCTCAGTTTATTTGGCGTGTTGTGTTTGATTGTCCTGCTCATGAGGAGGTGCTGAAGTGACAATTCCTTAAAACGCCGGAGCTGTTCCATAGATGTAGGTACCAAGCTAATCTAAATCAGAGTCTCCAGCTGAAAATTGTACTTTATTTTTATTTACTCGTTAGCTTGGATTCGTTTAGGGATAATTTTCAGATGCATTAAATGTTTACGCTGAGGACAGCATGCTCTACAACAAATTGTATACTACATGCGTCGTCTTTAGGCAGCTGAAAACGACGTATCTCACCCTAACCAAGACGATTTATTATGTCACAGAGCTGTCCTTAGCTTAAATACTTATATAATTCCTGAAGCTTATAATACACTTGAAAATGACTCGTTGCTGAGTTGAAACTACAACACACTTCGCAGCTCGAGGTCCAAGGCCCAGATCTCGGCTGGAACACATTTATAGAGCACATGTTAGGGGTTTATCTTTTTCTGTGTTTTCACCGTAGTATTTTTCTGAAATATCGAGCTTGTTTTTCTGTTTAGGAGCTTTACCCTCCAATTTTGTAAGTGTAAATTCATTCAGTCTGTAGCGCAGTAGTTGCTCATTTGCGCCGAAGTCAGTCAGTCACACCTAGCCTATAGCACATTTTTCATTTCTTCTTAACATCCAGGTACATAACTCATTAAGACATCAGCGTCCATTGGTGGTGCATCAGAAGAGTAGCCAGTTGCATATTAGGACTATATCTGCTTTTTTAGTTTACTTTGACTAGGATGGATAGGACGTGAGCATGCTGTGTGCGGACCCTGGAGCAGCTGGCTGCAGTTTACCAGCAGCTGAAACCTTTTTTACCTTGAGGCTACTGCCTCGTGGTTTGTAGCACTGGCGGAGAATCTGGCACGTAGCGTGGGCTATCTTAGGCATCGCTTGTTTCGCTCACAGGCTCTGCTGCCGTGGCACCTAATATTGCATCCCATGCAAGGATCCGCCCTCCCAGCAGGGTGAGTGGTGGGTGTAACGCGTTCGCATCGCTCGTGACGGAGGGTCAGTGTGGAATATGGACGTCTAGCGTCGCCCATTCATTCTGTGTGAGTAGACAAGTGACCACTGCTTCATCAGGGTCTGAGAAGGATCATGGGGCTTACGTTATTGGGAGCTCCAACGTTAGGTGCGATATGGAGCCACTTAGACAGGTAGCGTTCAGGGATGGAAAGAAAGCCCGGTGCACTTGTGTGAGGGGGGGGGGGGGGCTCAGCCGAGATGTTGAGCAGCTAGTTCGGTAGCCCACATGCAATGGAAATATCTTAGGCCTTGTAGCCACAAAAAGGCCGGACGTTATCGACAACATGTTTATAGAAACTGGGATTAGCCATCATGGTGTCATTTTAGTAACTATGGTTACGAAAGTCAAGAAGGATAGAAGAGTATTTCTGATAGAAAGGGCAGATAAGCATCTGTTGGCATCTCATGTACACAGTGAACTGACATAACTTAGTTTAAGTAAGATGGAAATAGAGGAATTATGGGCAACGTTTAAGCAGATTGTATATTGTGGTCTGCAGAAGTATGTGCTTCGTAAGTGGATTAGGAATGGAAAAGACTCCCCATGGTTTAATAACGAAATTCGGAAAATGCTAGAGAAGCAGAGGCTGTCACACTCTCGGTTTAGAAGTGACGTGGAAATTACGACAAACAGAGGTCAGTAGAGATTCATGCGCCTGTGAAAAGATCTACATTTGAAGTATACAACTACCACATTCATACTTTAGCAAAAGATCCTTCAGAGAATCCTAGAAAATTCTGTCCCCATGTAAAATCGCTAAACGGTGTAACGCTTCCATTCAGTCACTTGTTAACGAGTCTAGTGTGGCAGTTAAGGATAGCTGAAGTTTTAAATTTCGCATTCAAGAAATCGTTCACCCTGGAAAGTAATACGAAGATACCGCCATTTGACCATCTAACAGACTCCCAAATGGAAAACGTAGTAATAAACATCGCTGGCGTAGAGAAGCAACTGAAACAGTTAAAAGCAAATAAGTCAACAGGTCAGGACGGAATCCCAATTCAGTTTCACAAAGAGTTCTCTATGGCATTGGCCCATTGCCTAGCTTGCATTAATCGTGAATCTCTCATCGAGAGCAAAGTCCGAAACGACTGGAAAAACGAGCAGGTGTATAAGAAGGGCAAAATTACAGACCAATATCCCTAACTTTGGTTCATTGCAGAATCCTTAAACATATTTTCCAATCAAGTATAATAAATTTTAGTGAGACCGAGCACCTGATGTACACGAATCATCATGGTCTTAACTGAAGCGCCAAAGAAACTGGTACGAGCATACATATTAAAACACAGAGATGTGTAAACCGCACGCTGGGGCGCTGGTCCCTTCAGAGGATGAGACAACTCATTTACGTCAGCCGGCGACCGCCTGTAGAGCAGACAGCGTTTGCCCGAGTGAAAGGAAGAACGACCCCATGTTCGGCTTAAAAGCAAATTCCGCTACATTGTGTGGGAGCACCCAGTCTACGCATTCTTTACAAACATAGCAATCAGTTTCAGAGGTCTTCACAGGGAGGCAACAAACGCCAAACGCCAGTGCTACAGATTTCTGAATTGGTCGTATTAAACGAAACGTCATTCACCAGTTTTAGTAGAGCAATGCTGATTGGCAGACGATATTCCTGACACGTTGAGCTGGAGGAGTAATGGAAGATACTGAAAGATATACCCCTTCACATCTGGCGTGGAGAGGGCCGTTCTTTCGTCGCTCTTGGAGTGTGAACACATAATGAGAGCGTGTGCGCTCGTTGTGTACTCAAAGAGCAAGGAACAAGTCTCTCCTCAGTACTTCACTGGGAGAGCACCTCTATCGAGAGCGAATCAGAGTGTGACTCTATATTGAGTCCTTGCAATTAAGTGTTGTTCACTGTGTTGGCCACTAGACTTATTGTGCACTGTGAATGGACAGAGTTATAGTTAATCGCCTGTGAACGAATTTTTGAGTGGCATTGCGGTGGACAGGTATCCGACTGGTGTACCACACCAATAATTAGACCAGGGGCGAATAGGTGTCCTTGACTTCATCAAGGTGTAGGGAGAGTTTGATTGGCGAAGGTCAGTTCAGGTAGGACAAGAGTTATCTTATTTGTCAGTAGCGAGCAGCGGAGACAGCGGTCATCGCAACTTATAGTATTGTGCGCTACAGCTCTTGCGAGCCTCATATCTCCTCCACAACAGTACACTTAACTGCATTTCACACGCGACAGCCTCGACTATACCTAGCAACATTCTAACGGATAATTATTCAATTTGAATAGGTGCGGCTCTCAGCCATTCTTCCAAGTCAATAACAATCTTAAACTCTGTATAGAAATTTCTATAGCGAATCCTATCCTTAAGAGGTAACTTCACATTCCGAAAAGAACCCAGAAATAACTTGTTCAGTTAATAACTAAATGTGCCATTGTGATTTCTCAAAACTTTTGCAAAATAAATAATAATTTTCGTTAGTTTTATGTTTTTCTTACACTAACTAGCACTACTCCAGTACTCAAGTATCCCACTAGTTACCTAAGAAATTTTGTGAATTTTTGTGTCATTTCCTTACAGCGGACGACTCCAGAAGATATTTATTGCTGAAAGTTTTCACGCATTTCTCTTTAGAACGTTAGGAGCGTCTGTCTGACTTCTGTAGTAGTGTGTGGGTGGAAATTGCGTCTTCCAGGAGCCACAGGGGAAAGGGTACATCTCAGATGAATCCGTTGCGCAGAATGACAGAATAGCAACCACACGCTCACAACAGTAGTCACGAGACTGTACGGCAGCAAGAAGATTGGGCTCGGCAAGGGCGTGTGGCAGTACTGAGAGCGTAGAGCATCGTGATCGGGGTATGGCTCTGGCGTATCGTACTGCATCTGTAGCAGCAATATAAGCAGCTATTGGCACTGCAGTGACACAGTGAACTGCTACAAAGTGGCTGTTTCAAGGACAGTTCCGAATCCTGTAGTGTGCCTTTCACTGACCCCACACCAGCGACATTTACGACTTCAGTGGAGTGAAGGCAGTGCTCATTAGATTTCAGGGTGGAAGTCTGCTTCGTTTTCTGTTAAAATGCGTTCTGTCTTACAACCAGTGATGGCTGTGTGTTAGGAGACCAATTGAGAGCCCGCAACCAACCTGTCTGTGTGCTAAACATATTGGTCCTACACCTGGAATTATGGTCTGGGGTGCAATTTCATACGACTGTAGGAGCACTTTCGTGGTTATCCCACGCATCCTGACTGCAAATCTGTACGTCAGTCTGGTGATTCGACCTGTTGCGTTGCAACTCACGAACAGCATTCCAGGGGTGTTTTCCAACTGGTGAACTCTCGACCACATACCGCTGTTGTAAGCTATGATGTTCTACACAGTGTCGACATGCCTTGACTCGCACGATCAGCAGATCTGTTTCCAATTGAGCACATATAGGACATCATCGGAGACAACTCTAGCGCCATCCAAAAACAGACTTAATCATCCCTGTAATGATAGACCGAGTGCGACAGGCCTGGGACTCCATCTCATAAGCTGATATCCGGCACCTATGCAACACAATGCACGCACGTTTTCATACTTGCCTTCACCGGTTATTTATGTACTAGCATTTCACATTTGCAATGCCTTACCTCGCGCTGTCATTGATCTCTGATCTTGCAATGTTAATCACTTGCATATTTTATCTCGACAAATGTATTCCCGAAACTTCGTTGCTCTACATTAACCATTTTTTAGTGTTGCGGTTTTTTTCGTCTGTTTATCTATCGATTTAGTCCTTCTAAGGAAAACGTGTTGAACTTGAAAGGCATCTACTGAGGCACACCTGTATGTGGCACCCGAATATGATAATAACATTAACGTAAACTAAAATGAAACTAGGATACTATAAACGAGGTGTGTGTCTGATAGGTTTTATAAGATGGATCGCTGACTATGCACGACCGCAGAGCCAAAGATACTGGGTCTGGTCTGAGATTGTATGGTTGGAATAAGAGAGTGCTTGGCGCACAGTTGTGGGTAGCTGTCTGTGAGCGAAAGAGGGTGGAGTAGGCAGTTTTTGCGGTGTGCTGCGTCAAGCCCCCAAATGTTAGATTATAATATAGGAATTATGAGTACATGTATTATCGGAAATAGAAACGTAGAAGCAGCTTGGCGCACAGTTGTGACTAGACGTCTATGAGCGAAAGAGAATGGAGTAGTCAGTTTTTGTGGTGTGCTCTGTGAAGGCAGCAGGTGTTAGATTATAATGTACCAAATACGATTACATGTATTATTGGAAGTATGAATGTGGAAGCAGAAGTCTTCACGCGAGCAAGGTAAAGATGTTAAATATATGTTGTTGTTGTTGTGGTCTTCAGTCCAGAGACTGGTTTGATGCAGCTCTCCATGCTACTCTATTCTGTGCAAGATTCTTCATCTCCCAGTACCTACTGCAGCCTACATCCTCCTGAATCTGTTTAGTGTATTCATCTCTTGGTCTCCCCCTACGATTTTTACCCTCAACGCTGCCCTCCAGTACTAAATTGGTGATCCCTTGATGCCTCAGAGCATGTCCTACCAACCGATCTCTTCTTCTTGTCAAGTTGTGCCACAAACTCCACTTCTCCCCAATCCTATTCAATACCTCCTCATTAGTTACGTGATCTACCTATCTAATCTTCAGCATTCTTCTGTAGCACCACATTCCAAAGGCTTCTATTCTCTTCTTGTCCAAACTATTTATCGTCCATGTTTCACTTCCATACATGGCTACACTCCATACAAATACTTTCAGAAACGACTTCCTGACATTTAAATCTGTACTCGATGTTAAGAAATTTCTCTTCTTCAGAAACGCTTTCCTTGCCATTGCCAGTCTACATTTTATATCCTCTCTACTTCGACCATCATGAGTTACTTGGCTCCCCAAATAGCAAAACTCATTTACTACTTTAAGCGTCTCATTTCCTAATGTAATTCCCTCAACATCGCCCGATTAATTCGACTACATTCCATTATTCTCGTTTTGCTTTTTTTTATGTTTATCTTACATCCTCCCTTCAAGACACTGTCCATTCCGTTCAACTGCTCTTCCAAGTCCTTTGCTGTGTCTGACAGAATTACAATGTCATCGGCGAACCTCAAAGTTTTAATTTCTTCTCCATGGATTTTAATACCTACTCCGACTTTTTCTTTTGTTTCCTTTACTGCTTGCTCAATATACAGATTGAATAACATCGGGGAGAGGCTACAACCCTGTCTCACTCCCTTCCCAACCACTGCTTCCCTTTCATATCCCTCGACTCTTATAAATGCCTTCTGGTTTCTGTACAAATTGTAAATAGCCTTTCGCTCCCTGTATTTTACCCCTGCCACATTCAGAATTTGAAAAAGAGTATTCCTGTCAACATTGTCAAAAGGTTTCTCTAAGTCTACAAATGCTAGAAACGTAGGTTTGCCTTTTCTTAATCTAGCTTCTAAGATAAGTCATAGGATCAGTATTGCCTCACATGTTCCCATATTTCTACGGAATCCAAACTGATCTTCCCCGAGGTCGGCTTCTACCATCTGTCTGTAAAGAATTCGCGTTAGTGTTTTGCAGCCGTGACTTATTTTACTGACAGTTCGGTAATTTTCACATCTGTCAACGCCTGCTTTCTTTGGGATTGGGATTATTATATTCTTCTTGAAGTCTGAGGGTATTTCGCCTGTCTCATACATTTTGCTCACCAGATGGTAGAGTTTTGTCAGGACTAGCTCTCCCAAGGCTGTTAGTAGTTCTAATGGAATGTTGTCTACTCCCGGGGCCTTGTTTCGACTTAGGTCTTTCAGTGCTCTATCAAATTCTTCACGCAGTATCATATCTCTCATTTCATCTTCATCTACATCCTCTTCCATTACCATAATATTGTCCGCAAAAACATCGCCCTTGTATAGTCCCTCTATACACTCCTTCCACCTTTCTGCTTTCCCTTCTTTGCTTAGAACTGGGTTTACATCTGAGCCCTTGTTGTTCATACAAGTGGTTCTCTTTTTTCCAAAGGTCTCTTTAATTTTCCTGTAGGCAGTACCTATCTTACCCCTAGTGAGGTAAGCCTCTACATCCTTACATTTGTCCTCTAGCCATGCCTGCTTAGCCATTTTGCACTTCCTGTCGATCTCATTTTTGAGACATTTGTATTCCTGTTTGCCTGCTTGATTTACTGCATTTTTATAATTTGTCCTTTCATCAATTAAATTCTTCTGTCACCCAAGGATTTCTACTAGCCTTCGTCTTTTTACCTACTTGATCCTCTGCTGCCTTCACCACTTCATCCCTCATAGCTATGCTTTTCATAGACGTTGGATAATACTAAAAAGTTTTCATTTATCAGTCAAAAGAATTTCATGTGCATTTCAAAGTATTATGGCCATTACTGCACACCGCTGAGCGTGTAGTTAACATATATATAATGGGAGATCAGAATATAAGGTTACACTGCCAATAAGCAAAAATAATATGTATTACAAAAGAGAATAATATAATTTTAAGGAAAATTACAGATGCGTTATGTGCAGAAGCACTCACATAAGTATCTCAAATGTTAATTAAAGAAGGTTAAAAACTATATATGCAAGAAAATCCTGAATCCAAGCACACATCTTCTCCGATACACTGTTTGCTCGTATTTCGTTCATTCATCTATAGTGCGGAACTTTATAGAATATCAAATCAAGGAATACTGCATCAACTTTGGCGCATTTGTCTATGGCGTCTGGATTTCGTAAATGGACAGAGCGAGTTGGTAAGTAAGCACAGATTACAGTCCCCAAAAACGTCATTATTTGGGAAAGCAAATCGTATTTAATAATTCTCCTACAGATTGGCGGTAGTTTTCTAGGCTCGTGTCCAACTACGCTTCACGGAAACGTATGAACTGTAGTCTTTTTCCAGTCTTTGGGTATCTGTCATTGCTTCATTGGCTTACGATAAACTGGTAGTAAGTGGAGAGGAAATTAATTTGCATAATACGTGCAGAATATTACACGTACACCATCTCGTGCAGATGCCTTTCCACTGTTGAGCGATTTTAAATGCCTTCCTATTCTATCACTTACCCGTTATTTCGACGTTTGCGCGATAATTGGATGGGGCAACCTTATCAGGATCTAGCGCGGCGAAACATTTTCGAAATACCGGCTTCAAGATTTCGGCCTCCTCTCTATGATCATCCCTTTCGGAGTCATTATGGGCACTTAGTGATTCAATAAATTATTATCATCCGGTAACTGATTTCATGTAACACCAAACTACGAGATTTAGAATTTCTGGTGAGATGGTTAGCAAAACTTTGTTTTATAAACTTTTGTACAAGGTTGTAGTAGCAACCGTAGGATGTAATCTTGGTGAAGAAATAATAAGCAGCGAGTCAGTTGCTAAATAGATGGTTTATTTAACACCCCCCCCCCCCCCACTCCGCCCGCGCCTCAAATAAAAGGTCATTTTTGCTTCGTTATGTTTCTGTTTTTCAGTTACACTTCGCTTAAATCTATGATGAAATTGTTTCTGTAGCAACCTTCAAATGAGTATAGGACCACGGTAAGTCTTTTAATTCCTTAAAATGTTTCTCAGTGCATACTTACAGAAACAGCTTTGTACAGTGCTTTTTAAACTGATAGACTTTTGCTCCCCATCTTCAACATTAGAGCTAAATATTCGATGTCGACTAGTCAGACAATCTGCAATTATTGCTAATCCAATAACACTAATAATTATGGGAATTAGTTATAGCTTACTTTTTTAATGTATAATTAGTCAGCATATTGTGTATGTTAGTAGTAAAACATTTCCCACGAAGCAAACCACTGCTCATCCTGTTGTACCGGCTACTATTTATATCTACTGCTATGATGTAACTATAGCGATTTCAAAGAAAAATATGCGATATCTATTACCAGAACGAATTTTCACTCTGCAGCAGTGTGTGCGCTCACTTGAAACTTCCTGGCAGATCAAAACTGTGTTCCAGACCGGGACTCGGATCTAGAAACTTTGCCCTTCGAGCAAGTGCTCTACCGACCGAGCAAGCACGACTCCTGACCCGCATTCACAGCTCTACTTCCGCCAATATATCATCTCCAAGATCCCGAATTCGAGCCCTGACTGGTCCCACAATTTTAAAGTGGCAGTACGTTTCAGATCAGTTTCCGCTGGAGAGTGAAAATTTATTCCGGAAACAATTTATCAGGCTGTGGCTAAATCATGTCTCTGCAATATCCTTTCTTCCACGAGTGATAGTGCCGAAAGATATACAGAACTTGTGTGGTTTGGAATGTAAAAGAAGAAATAAAAGCTGGAGTAAAGTTGTGAGTGTGGATCGTGTGTCATGCTCGAAGTCGGTACAGCTCTTGCTCGAAAAGCAAAGGTCCCAGGTTGCACACCCGGTCCTGCACATAGCTTAAATCGTCCAGGAAGTTTCAGCTGTCTGTTAAGATGAAAACTGAAAATCCGAGCCGGCCGGGGTGGCCGAGCGGTTCTAGGCGCTACAGTCTGCAACCGGGCGACCGTTACGGTCGCAGGTGGGAATCCTGCCTAAGGCTTGGATGTGTGTGATGTCCTTAGGTTAGTTAGGTTTAAGTAGTTCTAAGTTCTAGGGGACTGATGACCTCAGAAGTTAAGTCCCATAGTGCTCAGAGCCATTTGAACCATTTTTCTGAAAATCCCGAGTAAAGTGAATATTGGTGTTAATGAAGATACGCATCGTCGAATCTAAATAGTCTGCTATGTTATAGGTATAGCCAATAATGTATTCCTTTCCCACTTCCCGCCTACGACGAGTTATCTTTAAGTGGCAGGTGCCTGGTACCAATGCTGTCTCCGTCTGATCAGTTTGAGGCCGCTTCATAGCTTGCTGTATTTTTCTTTTCGCTTCATCCAGCGTTTTTATTCTTCTTCTTTTATTGCCTTCTATCCTTCCTTCGCACCTACTACAGCTGTTGTCAGAATTGGTTTTCCTTACAATCCATGTTCCACCCAGTCTTGCTTTCCCGTTCTTAACAAGATTTAAGAGACTTCTTTGTCCCTTTATCGTTTCCATTACTTCATTATTCTTCACCTAATCCACCCATTTCATTTATTCTATCATCATCCAAACTCACGTATCTAATGGCTATTTTTTTCTCTCTTCTTCAACGTCCAGCTTCCATAGATGTAGAAAGGAGGTACGTGGTCTATGAAACAAGTATGTGGCGTTTAAACCTGAAATTTTCACTCCCTGCATGCAAGTAGTCTGATGGCGAATTCATTGTAGTGGTGAGGCTGGTGAACAGCGCGTCATCAGACGTTGGACAGGGCGGAGATGCCCACTGCGCTCTCTGCTGCCGCCGCCGTATTAATAACTTCCAGGAAGCCTGCTGTCAGCCGGAAGACCGCGCAGCAGGTGCCGTCCAGGGCTCGCGAAATGAGAGAACCTTCCTTCTGTTAGGAGCAGGCGCCACGCCACAACACACACCGCTAACCAGCCACCTGTCATTACCTGCCTGTACGTCAGCTGTCAGAGTGCAGCCGGAGGTCGTTAATAAACTCAGTCTCACCCGAGTTCACATCTGCGTAATATATCAACATATTTCCTTGTGTAGCAGATCAAGGTTGAATTACAGTGATGGAAAGTTACTCTATCACTTGGAATGGCACAATGGGAAGCGAGTAATGGAGAAGTGACCCCGACGAAATTGTGCAGTATCCTCCATGTTACTCAATCTCGACGTACCATAAGGACAAAGGAAAGTGAGGAGATATTTGGAGAGAGAATTAATGATCAGGCAGCAGAAATAAAAGGTTTGAGAGTTCTGACGACATTGTAGCTCGGTAGGAGAACGTATAGGACTTGGATTATCATTTCAACAAAACTGGTACTGTTTCTAAAACAAATTAATAAAAAGTAGTAATATCTAGTGATTGATGCTGACATAGACGACAAGTGCTACTACTTAGCCAGTAAAATAGATTATTGACAATAAATGAAATTTATGTGAAACGTAGATTGAAAAGAAATGCAGATTAAGAAGTGCGTGGAAAGCTCCCTTGAAGTAGATTAATATACTGTAGAGAGAAACGTTGGTTACTACCCACCTGCGACACTGAATGCTGCCTGGTGGCATTGTGGGAACATGGAGCGATAAGAAATTGGTATAAGCGGAGTAATGACGAATGGGGAACTATTCTGGAGGCGATATTGGCTGCAGATTGGAAAATTCATTGTCAGAAGTAACCACAACAAAGGACAGATTACTAACGCTCATCTCGGAAACACGAAGCTAGTCAACTGTTGGCATACTACGACATCTATGCAAAGTGGTTGAAAGAGGGTGAAAACAGAATGGACGGCGATCTGAGCACGTTCTTGCAAATGAGCTCCACAACAAATAACTCACGCGTGTTCCCAAGTTCACTAAGTGATATCATCAGTCAATGGATACGCGTCCGTTGATCGGATGAATCGGTTTTCTTGCAATACCTTGTCGATAATTGTGTCTGGACATGCTGCTATTATTGCCGCCCCTCAGATTGACTTAGACAAGTCCAGGGGAGATCTTGACAGGTTAAGGACGGAGAAGGGTTAAGAGAGATGGGAAGTGGCAAGGGGCAACAGGCAACGGGAGGAAGGGGCCTAGAACTTTGTCTGAGAGCTTCATGGTGAATGTGGAAAACTGATTTGACCTGTTGCTCCAGTTAGAAGCTGGTGAGCATCAAGCAGTTGCAGGTGTAGACAGGGCACAACAAACTTTCAGCAGCATATTGAAAAGTAAGAATGTCGGGAAATCAGTAAAGAGAAAGAAAGTGTTGTTGTTTGGTAGCTCCCAAGGAAGAAGTGATGGCCACCTTTTGCAGGAAGAACTAGGATCAGAATACCAGGTCACCAATTTTTATAAACCTAGTGCTGGTGTGGTGCAGGTGACAGAGGATTTAGGATCACTTTGCAAAGATTTCACTAAGGAAGACACTGTGGTTAAGGGTGGGTGGGCCAGACAGAGATCGTGGGAGCAGTATAGAGAGCGACCTGGAAAAGATTGCATCAGCATCGAAGCATACTAGTGTTGAGACTGTATTTGTTTTTGGGCACCATGACCAACCTCATTTGAACTCTTCTGTCGAGAGAGTTAATTTGAAGTTGGAACGGCTGCTTATGTCAGGATCAGGGTCACACATTGGTGTGGTTGCAGTTGATTCTCTCACTAGGTGGGATTTTACTAGCATGGCCCCAACAGGAGAGGGAAGAGTAAACTGGCTGGGAAAATAGCAAGAAAGTTCAAGGAGGGAGGCACTGTCATGAGTGATAAAATACCAGTGGTTATAGGGTTCAGAAAAATCCTTTTTTATGATAGGGAGGACAGAAAGAAACCAGGTTTTAAGAGAGGTTAGGATTGAGACAAACTTTTACTTTGAGAAAGAAACCAAAAAACTTAATTCTAGCTTATTACATCAGTGTAAACAGCTATTGGTTAAGAATTTTCAACAAACAACAGAAATTTCAGCTCTACCCAATTTTAACTAAGTCAATGTGAAATGTCAGCTACCTTTATTGCATCAAAATATTCAAGGACTGATAAATCAAATTAATTAATTAATTATCTGCATAGATGAATTAGAGTCCTCAATCCCAGCTGACATAATCTGCCTCTCTCTCAACATCATGTGACCACTGGTATAGAACTTTTAAATGTTACAGGATTTAAGTTAGTATCTCAGTTTTTTAGTAAGGAACTGTCATAAATTTAAGAACAAAGACATTCATAAAATTTTGCCTAGAACAGCATATTGAGGCATATGTAACAGAAGTAGATTTTCACAAAAAATGCTTCATAAAATTAAGTGTACATCGAGCACCCGCAGGTAACTTTAATCTGTTCATAAACAACTTTGAAGCTGTACTGGCCCATTTAACAACCAAAAACAAAGAAATAGTGTTTGCTGGTGACTTCAATGTAGATTTCTTTAAAGACTCTCCCAATACGAACTTTTTTGAGTTAGTAGCACTGTCATTGAACTTAATTCCCACTGTAAAGGGCCCACTAGGGTAGCCATCTGCCCACAAACAGCCATTGATAATATCCTTATAGAAAAGTCCAATGAACAGAATTATATTACATAACCAATAGTCAACGGCCTCTCAGATCATGACATGCAGTTCCTTCTGTTAAATGTTAGTACTGAACAGGATATAAAATACTTTAAATCTGAGCTCAAGAGGGTAATGAATAAGCCCAAAATTGATTTTTTTAGGACAATCCTCAGAGACATTTACTAGAGCGATGTTTACTGCGCTCAAGGCATGAATGAAAAATATAAGACTTTTGCTAATAAAGTACTTACCTTATTTGATCACTGTTTTCTCCCAAAACAAACCAAGCTTAAAACAATGTCAACAAAGAAGCCATGAATTACACAAGAAATAGAGGTATCTTGTAAAACAAAAAGAAAACTGTATCTGTCAATCCGAAACAGTTCTGATGTTGATGCTATAGCACATTACAAGAAATACTGCAAAATATTAAGGACTGTAATACGGACATCGAAGCAAATATATCACAAGGAAAATATTATGATATCAGATAACAAAATAAAGGCCATATGGGATACAATGAATTAGGGACCGGTGAGAACCAGACATGAAGAGGGACAAATAGCATTAAGAGTAAATGATACATTGGAGACAGATGTGCAAAGTGTTGCAGAACTTTTTAACTAACATTTTATAACTGCAATGAGATGTATGGGGATCCTGGTGCTAATTTAAAATGTAACTAATTCACTATACTTTTGTGAGTATATTTGAAAACAGTTTCCCTAGGAAAACAGTGAAATATGATTGTAAGAAACCATCTGAACAGACATGGCTTACTAAACAGATAAAAATATCTCGTAAACAGAAAAGGAAATTTATCTTATAGCTGGGAGGAATAATGATCCATGAACAGTGAAACATTTAAAAAAAACTACACTGTATTAACAAAAGTTATTGATAACTACAGAACTATGTGCATTATGTCTGAGATTAGCATTACTGATAATAAGATTAAAACAATTTGGAATATTGTTAAAAGAGAAACAGAGCAACTGACAGCAAAAAAGACTGTATTTCTATCAAACTCAATGAAAATTTTGTTAACAAGAAGTCAGAAGCAGAAACCATTTTAAAAATCATTTTAGAGTGTTGTAGAGAAAATAGGATCCAGCTATTCATTAGAAAATGCAAGGCAGTGTATTGAAGAGGCCATACCTACACAATTTGATAAAATTGAAATTCAGCCCATCTCTCCTACTGAATTAGTAAAAACAATAGATTTACTCAAAAGTAAAAGCTCACATGGAATTGATAGCATTTCCAATAGAGTTCTAAAAGCTGGATCCCAACCAAAAAAGTTGGATTCTCAGCCAAATATGTAGTAGCTGATTGAAACAGGGAATTTTTCATGATAGACTATAATACGCTATTGCTAAACCATTGCATAAAAATAGGATAAGTCTGATGCTAGCAACTACCACATAATCTCACTTCTCACAGGTTTATCAGAGATTCTTGAAAAAGTAATGTATTCAAGAGTAGCATCACATATTTGTAAAAATGAAGTACTAACTAAATGTCAGTTTGGTTTTCAGAAAGACTTTTCAACAGAAAATACTATATATGCTTTCACTGATCAAATATTAAATGCATTGGATAGCTGAACATTACCCATTGGGATATTTCGTTATCTCTCAAAGGCTTTTGATTGTGTGAATCATGAAATTCTTGGAGATAAGCTTAAGTATTGTGGTATGAGTGGGATAGTGCACAAATGATTTAATTAATATTTAACTAGAGGAATGCACAGTCCTGTAACTGGGGAATTATCAAGAATGGTGTCCCACAGCGTTCAGTCTTGGGTCCTTTGTTGTTGTTAATTTATATGAATGACTTGACAATCCACATTCAGCGATATGCAAACCCAGTTCTTTTTGCTGATGACAAAAGTGTAGTAATCACACCAAACAAACAAGAAACAGCTGATGAAATTGTAAATAATGTTTTTCAGATAATTATTAAGTGGTTCTCTGCAAATGGACTCTCACTAAATTTTGAAAAACACAGAGTCTACAATTCTGTTCAGTAAATGGCATAACACCATCGAAAAATATAGGCTATGAACAGAAGTCTGTTGCTAATGCAGAGTATACAAAATGCATGAAATAACGAGAAATTAACTGAATTAAGCACGTCAATGAACTGCTAAAACGATTAGGATCAGCTACTTACACTATTAGGGTTATTGCAAATTTTGGTGATAAACATATCGGTAAACTAGACTATGACGTCTATTTTCATTCGGTTGCTTTCATATGGCATCGTGTTTTGGGTTAATTCATCATCAAGAAAATAAGTATTCACTGCACAAAAGTGTTTAATCAGAATAATAATTAGAGGACCTTCGCAATACATATATTCGCTTATGAAATCTGTTATTAACAACCCATGCCAATTCGATAATAATAGCAAAGTGTATAGCTACAGCACTAGAAGAAAGGATGTTCTTCACTATTCTGTGTTAAATCTGACTTTTGCATAGAAATTGGTGAATTATGCTGCCACAAAAATCTTTGATCATTTGCCAAATCGCATTAAAAGTATGACATATAGCCAACTCCGTAGATGAATTTTTAGATATGAAGTAGCAACCATAAAATAAAAAAAATAATTATTTTGTGTAAAGAAAACTTATGTTACAGCGACATGTTTCGCATCATTACGAAATGTGGTGTTCATGATCTGTGGAACAAGTATTAACATATGTATGTATCCACTTCTATGAGTCAGCTTTGCATTTTGCGGTATTATACAGGGTGTCCCAGGAGGAAAGGTCAGTAATCAGGAAATGATTATCCTAAACAGAAAAAGTCTAATAAACATGTGCTCCAAAAGCCATACCTTCAGATATTTGAGCACTTGTTCAGTAGAGGAGACATGTTTCACAGTAGTGATTATGAACAAATGATCATACTTCTTAAGGTGTGCACTTTAGAGCTTATGTCTACTGGACATTTTTTCCCTTGTTTTGATCAATGCTACCAGCTCTCAAAATATGGATAGCAAAGAGCTTGCAGTAGAAGAGATTTGTTTCACAGCATCGAAAATGAAGAAGTGTTTATAGGTGTTACGGTGTGCAATTTAGAGAACATGTTCGCTAGAGTCCATGTGTGCTAGGAGAATGACTGTTCCAGCCACATCCGTGAATGCTGGCCGTTCTTCTTTGGAAGTCCAGTATAGTCTACTGATCTTTCTGTGTGATAAATTTTTCCGACTATTTAGCGCATCATGGAGTGGAGACTCACTGGTAATCGGCTTTTTGTGCGTTGTCCGCCTCTTGTCTTGCGAACGAAAATAATTATAGCGTTATTCTAGTTTTGGGTAATAATCTTCATTCACAAACATTTTATAAATAACTAGAAAATACCTATAACACAGCTTTTCCTTCAGCTTTAATCATTTACACAGGCATTTCATCTTCTCCTCGAATACCTTTACACAACTAGAATGGATTGTTTACTTTAGTATGTATTTTGTTTCTGTTTCATTTCTCTAACGATACAAACCTCAAAGAAGTTTCTGAATGCACGTAAAATTTTCTCTGGTTTGTTAGTGACACTGTGCACCTGTCAACGTGAGTGATGAAATGGCGTGTCTAACCAACGTAAGTTTGTTTTCTTTTCTTGACAGCTTTTCTTTTACAGGTTTTTGTCATGCCATATTTTCATGTCACTTTCCTAAGCCCTTTCGAAGATATTGACGAGTATTTTAGTTTAACTGAACATAATCTGTAATATTCCAAGAACAGTGCACAACGTCTACGACGTGTGAATAGACATTCATCTACTTGTGACCTCTACATTATTGTACAATTTTTAATTTTGGTACATCGTATTATTGCGAGGAAACATGTACAAACACGTAAATTGTCTTTGGTGGTTACAGATTTTACGCCTTGACGAGTATTGTAGCAGCGTGTGGCCTTCCTGTAGTAGCGTGCTCTTCACTTCGCAGCTTTCTACGTTTACGGAACGACTAAGACGTGTTTCGTTTGCCACGTCCTGTGTATCGCCACAGTCGTGCTCACTGCTCAAAGAACACGCCGCTCCGTGGCAAGCGATATGATTTTGGAAATAATGTCTCGCCGACAGCTTTGATCGTTCGCGCCTCCACGCCGGAGGCATAACGCTCTTGTGCTGTCCGGTGAAAGTGGCGATGAATATCGGCGTTCTGGGTTTATTTTAGACGAACTGAGTCTCTGCTCTGCCGCCGTCGCTTTGCTGTAGCTTTTCGTGACGATTCGTTTGTGTATATACATAGTCGCTTCACCACCGTGCTGTCACTTGATTACACAAACGACGGACGCCAAACATAATTTCATTGCGATGAAATTTTCAAATCGTGTTCGGCTTTTGATGTTACTCATCCTAAATTGCCTCCCTTGCTCATCAGGGCTTTGTGTAACTGTGTAGCCTGTATGTCCAGTCTGAGCTACTACTGGAACTACGTTTGTTGCATTTCGTTTTTCAGCCGGTCTTTTCATCATGTCCACTGACTGAAGGCGTTTTGATGTAAAGGAGAGTCAGTACAAAAGTTAAGAAGCAAGCAAAAAGTAAAGACCAGGAAATCTTTTCGAGTTATTTCTCAAAATTCTGAAAACAGATTCCTGATTATTCGCTTACGATGGCTTCTTACAGGCACCCACACACGGAATTTACGCTATATGGGGCAGGACACTACCACATAAGTTCAGCCTGTCACTTCTGTACCCCGAGAACGGAATGATGACTTGATGACTAGGCGGTGTTGGACTGTTAACATAAGGCCCCGAAATTACACCCTCAGTCGGTTCTTAGACATTTTCTTCTGTCTGGGGATGATTTGTTTATGAAAAATATGTCAAATTGCACATAACCAGTGAATTATGCTCAGAGTCTCATCTGCCCCAAGAAACACAATTTAATATCTGATTCCTAAATCTCTGTCTTACCATTACATAATCATTCTGAAACCATCCAGTGCCTTCAGATCTCTTCAACGTATACCATCTTCTCTTACGATTCTTAACCAGAGTATCTGCGACGATTACATTATGCTCGGTGTAAAATTTTACCAAGTGACTTCCTCTTTCATTCCTTTCCCACAGTCCACATTCACATAACATTTTCTCTTCTCTTCCTTTTCCTACTGTCGAATTCCAGTCTCCCGTCTCAATTAAATTTTCGTCTCTCTTAACTATCTGAAAAACTGCTTTCATCTCGTTATAAATTTGGAACATTGGGCCATTGCTTTTATCTTGTTATACATTTCTTCCATTAGAAGGAGCATTTGGCAATGGTTTACAAGAACAGCGCAAAGAAATACAGTAGACGGCGAATGGGTGGTTTTAAGAGATGAACCATGGACCTTGCCGTTGGTGGGAGGCTTGGGTGCCTCAGCGATACAGATGGCCGTACCGTAGGTGCAACCACAACGGAGGGGTATCTTTTGAGAGGTCAGAAAACGTGTGGTTCCTGAAGAGGGGCAGCAGCCTCCTCAGTAATTGCAGGGGCAACAGTCTGGATGATTGATTGATCTGGCCTTGTAACACTAACCAAAACGGCCTTGCTGTGCTGGTACTGCGAACGGCTGAAAGCAAGGGGAAACTACAGCCGTAATTTTTTCCGAGGGCATGCAGCTTTACTGTATGGTTAAATGATAATGGCATCCTCTTGGGTAAAATATTCCGGAGGTAAAATAGTCCCCCATTCAGATCTCCGGGCGGGGACTACTCAGGAGGACGTCGTTGTCAGGAGAAAGAAAACTGGTGTTCTATGGATCGGAGCGTGGAATGTCAGATCCATTAATCGGGCAGGTAGTTTAGAAAATTTAAAAAGGGAAATGGATAGGTTAAAGTTAGATATAGTGGGAATTAGTGAAGTTCAATGGCAGGAGGAACAAGACAAGAATACAGGGTTAAAAATACAAAATCAAATAGGGGTAATGCAGAAGTAGGTTTAATAATGAATGAAAGAAATAGGAGCACGGGTAAGCTACTACAAACAGGATAGTGAACGTATTATTGTGGCCAAGATAGACACGAAGCCCACGCCTACTACAGTCGTACAAGTTTATATGCCAACTAGCTCTGCAGATGATGACGAAATTGATTAAACGTATGATGAGATAAAAGAAATTATTCAGGTAGTGAAGGGAGACGAAAATTTAATAGTCATGGGTGACTGTAATTCGTCAGTAGGAAAAGGGAGAGAAGGAAATGTAGTAGGTGAATATGGATTGGGGGGAAGAAATGAAAGAGGAAGCCGCCTTGTAGAATTTTGCACAGAGCATAACTTAATCATAGCTAACACCTGGTTCAAGAATCATAAAAGAAGGTTGTATACTTGGAAGAATCCTGGAGATACTAAAAGGCATCAGATAGATTATGTAATGGTAAGACAGAGAATTAGGAACCAGGTTTTAAATTGTAAGACATTTCCAGGGTCAGATGTGGACTCTGACAACAATCTATTTGTTATGAACTGTAGATTGAAACTGAAGAAACTGCAAAAAGGTGGCAGCTTAAGGAGATGGGAACTGGATAAATTGAAAGAACCAGACATTGTACAGAGTTTCAGGGAGAGCATAAGGGAACAATTGACAGGAATGGGGGAAAGAAATACAGTAGAAGAAGAATGGGTAGGTCTGGGGGATGAAGTAGTGAAGGCAGCAGATGATCAAGCAGGTAAAAAGACGAGGGCTCGTAGGAATCCTTGGGTAACAGAAGAAATATTGAATTTAATTGATGAAAGGAGAAAATATAAAAATGCAGTAAATGAAGCAGGAAAAAAGGAATACAAACGTCTCAAAAATGAGATCGACAGGAAGCGCAAAACTGCTAAGCAGGCATGGCTAGAGGACAAATGTAAGGATGTGGAGGCTTATCTCACTAGGGGTAAGATAGATACTGCCTACAGGAAAATTAAAGATACCTTTGGAGAAAAGAGAACCACTTGTATGAATATCAAAAGCTCAGATGAAAACCCAGTTCTAAGCAAAGAAGGGAAAGCAGAAAGGTGGAAGGAGTATATAGAGGGTCTATACAAGGGCGAAGTACTTGAGGACAATATTACGGAAATGGAAGAGGATGTAGATGAAGATGAAATGGGAGATACGAAACTGCGTGAAGAGTTCGACAGAGCACTGAAAGACCTGAGTCTAAACAAGGCTCCGGGAGTAGACAACATTCCATTAGAACTACTGACTGGGAGAGCCAGTCCTGACAAAACTCTACCATCTGGTGAGCAAGATGTATGAGACAGGCGAAATACCCTCAGACTTCAAGAAGAATATAATAATTCCAATTTGAAAGAAAGCAGGTGTTGACAGATGTGAAAATTACCGAACTATCAGTTTAATAAGTCACAGCTGCAAAATACTAACGCGAATTCTTTACAGACGAGTGGAAAAACCGGTAGAAGCCGACCTCGGGCAACATCAGTTTGGATTCCATAGAAATGTGGGAACACCTGAGGCAATATTGATACTACGACTCATCTTAGAAGAAAGATTAAGGCAAAACTACGTTTCTAGCATGTGTAGATTTAAAGAAAGCTTTTGACAATGTTGACTGGAATACTCTCTTCCAAATTCTAAACGTGGCAGGGGTAAAATACAGGGAGCGAAAAGCTATTTACAGTTTGTACAGAAACCAGATGGCAGTTGTAAGAGTCGAGGGGCATGAAAAGGAATCAGTGGTTGGGAAGCGAGTGAGACAGGGTTGTAACCTCTGCCCGATGTTATTCAATCTGTATATTCAGCAAGCAGTAAAGCAAACAAAAGAAAAGTTCGGAGTCGGTATTAAAATCCATGGAGAAGAAATAAAAAACTTTGAGGTTCGCCGATGACATTGTAATTCTGTCAGAGACAGCAAAGCAATTGGAAGAGCAGTTGAACGGAATGGACAGTGTCTTGAAGGGAGGATATAAGATGAACATCAACAAAAGCAAAACGAGGATAATGGAATGTAGTCGAATTAAGTCAGGTGATGCTGCAGGAATTAGATTAGGAAATGAGACGCTTAAAGTAGTAAATGAGTTTTGCTATTTGGGGGGAAAATAACTGATGACGTTCGAAGTAGAGAGGACATAAAATATAGACTGGCAATGGCAAGGAAAGCGTTTCTGAAGAAGAGGACTTTGTTAAATTCGAGTATAGATTTAAGTGTCAGGAAGTCGTTTCTGAAGAAGAGGAATTTGTTAAATTCGAGTATAGATTTAAGTGTCAGGAAGTCGTTTCTGAAAGTAAGTGTGGAGTGTAGCCATGTATGGAAGTGAAACGTGGACAATAAATAGTTTGGACAGGGAGAGAATAGAAGCTATCGAAATGTGGTGCTACAGAAGAATGCTGAAGATTAGATGGATAGATCACGTAACTAGTGAGGATGCATTGAATAGCATTGGGGAGAAGAGGAGTTTGTGGCACAACTTGACAAGAAGAAGAGACCGGTTGGTGGGGCATGTTCTGAGGCACCAAGGTATCACAAATTTAGCATTGGAGGGCAACGTGGAGAGTAAAAATAGAATAGGGAGACCAAGAGATGAATAGATTAAGCAGATAAAGAAAGATGTAGTTTGCAGTAAGTACTGGGAGATGAAGAAATTTGCACTGGACAGAATAGCATAAAGACCTGCATCAAACCAGTCTCAGGACTAAAGACCACAACAACAAGAGGAGATGAAAAAGTGAAGGCCACAGAGGATGAAATATGTAAAAGGACAAAGGCTAGTAGACATCCTTGGATGTCAGAGGAGATAATGAAATTAATTGGGGGTGGAGAAAATATATAAGTGCAGCAAATGAAGCATGCCTTCGGTGAAAAGAGAAGCAGAAGCATGAAGAGCTAAGATGGGAAGCCTATCTTAAGCAAAGAAGTGAAAGCCGTAAGATGGAAAGAGTATGTAGGGTATCTGTACAAAGCAGACGAAATTGAAGGCAATATTATAGAAATGGAAGAGGGCGTAACTGAAGATGAAATGGGTGATACGATACTGCGAGAGGAATTTGACAGAACACTGAAAGACGTGAGTCAAAAACAAGGCCCCGGGAGAGCCAGACATGAAAAAGCTGCTCCATCTGGTATGACAGATGTATCAGGCAGGCGAAATATCCTCATACTTGAAGAAGAATGCAATAATTCTAATTCAAAAGTAAGCAGTTGCTGACAGATGTGAAAATTACCAAACTACCTGTTTAATAAATCTTGGTTGCAAAATATTAACATGAATTCTTTACCGAAGAATGGAGAGGCTGTTAGGAGATGACCTCTGTGACTATGAGTTTGGATTTCGGAGAAATGTAGTACAGCGCGAGGCAATACTACCCCTACGACTTACTTTAGAACATACGTTGGGGAAAGGCAAACCTACGTGTATAGCATTAGTAAACGTAGAAAAAACCTTTTGACGATATTGACTCGAATACTCTATTTGAATTTTTGAAGGTAGCACAGGTAAAATACAGCGAGCGAAATTCTATTTACAACTTGTACAGCTACCAGACGGCAGTCATAAGAATTAATGGACAAGAAAGTCAAAGTAATGGTCGAGAAGGGTGTGAGACAGGCTTGAAGCCTATCCCCGATATTATAAAGTCTGTACACTGAGCAAGAAGGAAAGGAAGCCAAAGAAAAATTTGGAGTAGGAATTGATCTCCAAGGGTTGCCGATGACATTGTAATGCTATCACAGACATCGAAGGACTTGAAAGATCAGTTGATTGGAATGGGCAGTGTCTTGAAAGGAGGATATAAGATGAACAGCAACAAAAGCAAATCAAAGGTAGTGGAATGTCACAGAATTGAATAGGGTGAAGATGTGGAAATTAGAGGAAACGAGACACTTCAATTAGTAGATGCGTTTTGCGACTTCGGCAGAAAAGTGTTTCTGACGAAGAGAAATTTGTTAACATCAAATATAGACCTATGTAATGGGAAGTATTTGCTGGAGGTATTTGTATGAAGTGTAACCAAGTATGGAAGTGAAACATGGACGATAAACAGTTTTGACAAGAATAGAATATAAGTGTTTAAAATGTGGTACTAGAGAAGAATGCTGAAGGTTAGATTGATAGATCATGAAATGATTGTGTAAAAAGGAAATTTATGGAGCAACTTGACTAAAAGAAGAGATCAATTGATAGGACACATTCTGAGACAAGGGCCTTCCAGGGCGGGGGGGGGGGGGGGGGGGGTTAAAATGGTAGAGGGAGCTCAGGAGACTAATACAGTAAACATAGTCAGAGGGACGTATAGGTCGCAGTAGTAAGTCGACGACAGAGACTTGGGCAGGGTAGAGCAGCATGCAGAACTGCACCGAACCAGTCTTTAGACTGAAAAATACAACGGCTACAACAATAACAAGAACATGTCAAGATGCACAGTTACATAAAGTCCAGTTTAAAACAATTTCTTTTTTCAGAAGGGTAAGTCCCATCTCTGCAGCCACAGATTCCTCTCATCGTCAGTCCCCGTGTCACTTGTCATATTTTTTAAATGGGATGTTCTTGGTCGTCCCCTACTGTTCTTCCCTATGATCTTACCTTCGAAAATGTTTTGTAGCAGAATATCATGCCTAAATAAGTGTCCAACGGGGTTTGCTTTGCGTTGGCCTATAACTTTCCGTAGTTACTTCTTCTCTCCTATTTCGTGTAGAACCATCTCATTCGTTTCTCTGCCAGTGTAGATAGGTTTTGTAATTCTAGTATATAACAACATTTCTGCATCTTAGAGGTGAGTTTTCTCCTGTTTTGATAGTTGCCGGAAGTCACATCCACACGTCAGGACACTTCATAAAAAAGTATTTATAAATCTATTCTTCGTGAGGTTCCTGATGTGCTTGTTCAATAGAACGTTTTGTTTTGGAAGACACTCTAGGCCATTGTTGTTCTTCTCTTGATTTCCTTGCAAAAATTTACTGTCATCGTCCACAATGGTACTGAGATAGTGAAATTCGGTTACCTCCTCGAGTTACTGATTGCCTATTTTTAAGCATTTTATTTGGTCCTTCTTTTAGTTTCGTTCCATTGCAATGTCATCAGCAAATCTCTTGCAGTTTATATGAATACCATTAATTTTAATTCCAGTCAGTAGAGAGATAAGGGCAATTTTGATATTGTCGGCAATTTCTAATTTAGGTGGCAATTTCGAATTTGGGCGGGAATTTCACTGCGCTGACACCCCAGTCCACACCTCACCCAGGAACTGGCGTTTAATGGAAAATTACAGGTGCCCATTCCAAGACTCGAACCCTAGTCCTTCTGGATGGAGAGACCAAGTGCTATCCCCACAACACATGGAAACTGTCTGTAATCTGGAGAAGACGCTTAGGTTAGTGTACTTTATTTATTTTATTTGGGAAACTGAAGTAAAGATTGGTCCTAATAACGTAATTAATCATAAGTATCAGTCCTAAATGCACAGCACTACACAAGGCGTGCCTAAAATCGCAATACAGCTCAAAAATAGAGAATGTTTACAACTGGTGTTATTCCACTGGGAAAAATTTCACAATAATACTCAAAACCATTGCCAGATGTACTCAAACTCTAACCTTCATCTACAAGCTGACGGGAAAAGGGCTAGAGTGGGAGGTACTACCTTTATTTTTCGGCTGGAAATACGTTCAAGTGACGAGACGCAAGTGATGGACAGAGAGGAGTTTAATATTTGTATTATATGTAAACATACATCTGAGGACTGTATCTATTGCTGTTTGACGTCGGAGTTCGCTACAGGTGACTCCTGCTGCATTGTTCGAAAATCACCCCGCAGCTCAGGCATCCAAATTCAGGGAAACCAATACATGTTACTACAACTGCTGTAAAATGTTCAATGTTCTAGTTAAACATCGAAATTTTCTCTAAAAATCCAGCTATCGTAATCAAAAGCCCATAGTGCAACACATGTCCTTGGACTGTTGAAAATCGTCCTCCCAAAACATTGCACCAGAAGAGAGGGATGGCAGTTGAATGTGCGTTCTTCTCATTGTCCTGTCATGAACTACTGAACTTAAAGCCATTGTTACCTAGCCTCATGCCCCTCTCCCTCCATCTCCCCACCACAGATCATGACACAGGCTTTTTAAAACGGCCAGCTGCTACTGCTTCCGCATGCCACTCCCTGGTTTGTAGCTTACCGGGCTCCCACCAGGGCACAAGTGGTAACTCGCAGTCCATTCCCGACTGGACACCGCCGCCTGGCTTCGGATGATGGCGGCTCCACGGTCCGGGTGATGGAATCTATGCTAATGATGTCTGCATGGACAAAAGGCCATAATGCCCCCCAAACAAGGCAACATAAATGACGGGCACACCAAGTTAACTTGTTCATATGAAGTGTAGCTGCGCTTCAGCGCGCCCCCAGGCCGCCTCCAGGGGGACAACAGCTGCGTCAGGCTACCACACACACTGTCCCCGTCCACAACTGTACGACTTTCTGCAATGGAGAACACTTTCATTTAACGTCAATGCGCTACCTATATTGGAGCACCTATTTAAAAGAAAAAAAAACACACACACACACACACAATTGCAACGATAATGAATGTCATCTTTCCACAAATATAGACATAGTGCATTCTCGTATAGTTTTATGAGCAAAATTCATATTGTTTCTATTTTCAATTGCATTTCTCTCTTCTCCCACCTGCCGTTGCTTTGTGACATTCAACGAAGTGAAAAAGAAACTACAGCACTGCAGCAATTTGCAGATCACGGAAGTGTAAAGGTCAGAGTGATTTCTTTCATTCTGATGGACGAAATTGTGTGACCTGAGACCATTCCTCACGTTCAAATTAGTATCTGAAAACAACCTGTCAAACACAAGCGTGTTACAAACATTTCAGATACGTGAAATAACATTACAGAATACAGCCCTTCACGCCATTTGCTCACATTTCGTAAAAAGAGATTCATTTTACATTCTACAACAAGAAGTTGTAATCCAACAGGACATTGCTGTTTTGTTCACTGTGGAAGATCTCGTTTTACCAATGCAGTGCTATATTGCACTGGAATATACAAAAAAAAAAAAAAAAAAATCGTGAGAGCATGTCTTGTAAGAGAATCACCTAACGTCACATAGTGGAGAACCCTATAAGATTCCTCCGATACATAGAAAGCAACTACCGTATGGCTGATGACATATGACATATGACATTTTTTGCCTCCATAACTCGCCTCTAGCGACTTCTGTGTAAAGATCCTGTCATCCAGCAGAAGATCATTCACCATAGCATCATATTCTTGCTTTCTAGTTGTGTAAGCAATTTGATCATCACACAACTGCCTGTTTCACATAATCTACTCACATGTTGGGCCAGACACTATCATTTCTAGTTTCGACAACAAGCTATAAAGCAAGTGGTGTCTACTTTATAATTAGGGGTTACTATGTATCAAATAACGCAGTACTTGCAGCTACAGCTATTGTTAAACAAGCAGTTGTGATGATAATAATAAAAACAGTCACAGTTCCACAAGAATAAACACAGTCGATTTCTGTTAGCTATAAGAGCAAAATAAATGTAGTTTGAGAGCATTCCACGAATTCAAATTACAAATTGTCATGCATGATGGCATTATATTCATTTCAGGCATAAGAAACACCGATACTAATCAGCATCTATACAATTATTTAGTATGTATGAGAGCACTCCTCATAGTTGTTTTGTAACATCCAGAGCAAGTAAAAAACTACGAAGTACCTGCATCCAAACGTTAGCCCGTCATACCACTCCTTTAATAGAACCTGCTATAAGTTTTTACCGCGTCTCTCTCTTCTAATACAATAAAAAACAAACATCGTTTGCCTGCTTATATTTTACATTTTTACTCCATAGCTACCCTCCACCAACATGCGTATAGAGTTTCTGTCACCCAGAAGACAATCATTCACAAAGGAACAGATTCGTGCATTCTAGTTTCGTACGCAATTTGATCATCAAATTTCACAGAATCAACTCACATGTCGGTAAAAACACTATTTTTTCCATGTTACACAACATGCAATAAATCAAGTACTGCCTAATTTGCAATTAGTATGTTATTTCTACGACTTCTCATTAATTTCGTCTTACTTCGAATAGACTCTTCATTCCACACGAGCACATCCTGTAATTCTTATTCACTTTCACTGAGGATAGCAATGTCACCAGAGAGTCTTATCATTTATATCTTTCCACCTTGACTTGTTATTCCTCTGCTGAACCTTTCTTTTATTTCCGTAATTCCTTCTTCGATGTATAGATTGAACAGTAGGGGTGAAAGGCTACACACTTTTTGATAATAGCACTTAGTTCTTCGTCTCCCACTCTATTTGTTCCCTCTTGGTTCATGTATATATTGTGTATTATCTGGCCGCGTCTATAGCTTATCCCTATTTTCCTAAGAATATCTAATACCTTGCACCATTCGACATTGTCGAACCTTTTCTCCAGGTGCGAAAATCCTATGAAAGTGTCTTGATTTTTCTTCAATTTTGCCTTCTTCATCAGCTGCAACGACAGAATTGCCTCTCTGGCGGCTTTACTTTTCCTAAAGCCAAATAATTATCTAAGAGTCTCTTAATTTTCCTTTCTCTTCTTCTGTATATTATTCTTTTTAGCTACTTAGATGCATGAGCTGTTGAGCTGATTGCGAGATAATATTCGTACTTCTCTTCTCTTGCAGTCTTCGAACTTGTGAAGATAATGTTTTTCCGAATGTTGGATGGCATATCGCCAGACGCGTACATCATAAAGAGCAAGATGAGAAGTGTTTTTGTTGCCACTTCGCTTCATGATTTTAGAAATTCTGATAAAATGTTCTCCATCGTTTCTGACTTATGCAAAAGTAAGATTTCCAAAGCTCTTCTAGATTCTGATATGAATATAGGATCCCCTCTTCTATATCGACTACTGTTTCCTCTCCTATAACTTCATCAGACAAATCTTCCTTCTCAGAGAGGCCTTCAACGTAATCTTTCAACTTATCCACTCTCTCTTCCGCATTTAAGAGAGGAAATGATTGCCTGAGGGATCGACTCAGCATACAGAAAAGCCAAAACTACCTTCCATGAATGGTTCATTATATTATCTTCTATCCACTTTAAGAAAACTTTACATTTCCTCCGGCTTGTTTCTGCTTGGAATCTTATTTCATAATTTTCTTAAATACCAAATGAGATTCATCAGTGGATTCAGAAATCTGTTTCCACATTTTGAATAAGGTGTTCTGTGCCTTCCTGAAAAGACTTGATATAATCCCAGGAAGATTTTTGCACGAAAGATACATCAGTTCTCTTCCCCATTCTCGTTCCTCTAACTAAGGGAGTGCTCCATCTCTAATGCACTCCCTGCGTACTTTATGTTGACCTGTAGCATTCCCTCTTTCCTTTATATACCATACGCACACACATTCGCCAACCATATATTACATGTATTGTAATGTAGAGAGTGAACATGAATAAAACCGACAAACTGCAGGGAAAGATTCCGACTGCCAATGTAGGAAAAAAGGTCCTATGAACACGTGTCCGGAAATGTATGGTGTACGAGTGACGACAACAAACCACCTCAGAACTCCGTACAGAGCTGCATCGAATCCATGTCGCAACAGGTGTTCAAATTGGCCTCCATGAGATGAAAAACACGCATTCACAAGTCGTTAAAGAGGACGCATAACAAAAATTCCACAACTGTGACAGTCTGGTGCAAAAGCCACAGACAAAATCCTTTCTGCAGATGGTTAGTTCATTGGGTGATATGGGGGAGAAACGAAACAGTGAGGTCATCGGTCCCATCGTATTTATTTTCAAAGGAATCATCCCGGAATTTGCCAGAAGCTATTTTCTGGAAATTATAGAATATCTAAGTCAGGATGGCTGGAGGCGGGTCTGAATCGTCGTCCTCCCGAAAGCGAGTCCAATGTGCTAACCACTGCGCCACCTCGCTCGGTGTTCCTGTAGAGGGAAATCCCTTGCTTACACTCGTTGCAGGTGACAGGGATAGTATCGGTTGCAACGTAGGATATACATAATTGTACTTTGGCTTATACCATGTTGGCAGGCTACTTACCTGGAACTTGTACGAGGGTTCGTCTCAGTACCTTGTAGAACCCAGTCTCCGAAATCTGCCGGTCGATGTGGCCATGCGGTTCTAAGCGCTTCAGTCTGGAACAGCGTGACCGCTACGGTCGCAGGTTCGAATCCTGCCTTGGGCATGGATGTGTGTGATGTCATTAGGTTAGTTAGGTTTAAGTAGTTCTAAGTTCTAGGGGACTGATGACCGCAGACGTTAAGTCCCATAGTGCTCAGAGCCATTTGAACCATCTTCGAAATCTGGTGTACGCACAATCCTCCGCCTCGCAGCACGTTCATCTGTCTGAAAAGACTCATGATCACACAGAAGCCCAAAAATTGATTGAAATATTGTGCGACGTGGTTGGTGTCAGGAGGGTATTTGTTTTGGTATAGGCTTGCTGCCAATCGACCGTTTGCAGCTGCCTGGCGCACACGAACACCATCTCGGATTGCTCCCAACATGAACACCGGACCAGTTTGATGAACGTACACTACACTGCGTCAATCCCATAGTCTTCAACACACAAGGAACACACGGCACATGGTCATAGGAATTTTCATTCGTCAGAGCAATCTACCATGGCCAGGATGCATTTCTGGACACATGCTCATAGCACCTTCTTTCCTACATTTCCAGTCAGGAATTCGTCCCTGCTGTTGGTCGGTTTGTATTCATGTCTACCCTGCTGTTTTGTTTTCAGCACATGAAAAAATTTCGAAATGATTACCTTTAAAATGATAATATTTTCTTATTGTAATTATTTTTAGGTACTTTATGCAGAGATGTTAAGGATCTTGGGTCCTTACTAAGCAGTTGCCTGAGCTACGTGGGCATAGACAGTAGGATAGCATTAAGTACTCAGTGGACAGTTGGAGTAAGCTAGAAGCATTTTAGCAGTAAATAATTGCTAATACTCGACATTTACATTTTTTACGCGATACTCAAGATGAACAAGAGGCCAGCGGATCCTTGTAGAGGATCACAAAGGGCCCAGAAAAAAGTCATGTAAGACAGATCAATCCTGGGACATTTGTATTTACAAATATATATGTGTTCTCTGATCCAAGTGTTTATCAGTTTTCTTATAGGCAGGCAGACTATCGCTATAATAAAGTTTCGATATGACAGGCGACAATAGTTTGTGAGGTAATGTTTGTGTGGGTCAGGTGAGGTTCAGTTGCTAATCCGGAGTTGTTAAGACGTACACTCTCGTGATTGCGGTGCGTGTTGCTTCCAAGAGAGTACCGAGGCTTAGGTAGGGGTAACTGATGTTAATTTCACAATTAATAGCGAAATTATTTTGAGATTTCACGACAAACGGTTCTGCGTTCAGCAAGAAAGCTGTCTTTTAGAAATGTTTTTCATATGGATTAGTCGTGAATGGAGTGTCACTTGCATGTCGCAAAGTCCGCAAAGTAGAAGCGTTAATCTGCTAACGAAATCTGAGCTTTGATTATGTAGCGTATCAGCAATTATTACTTTGATCGCAGAGCCTTGTCAACCAATCAGATGGTTTTCCACCGAGTTTCGTTCGGATAGAAAGGGTAGCGAGAGTTTCTACATATTTCCTTCCTACGCTTGGTACCGATCGTGGCTTTTAATATGCAAGGATCGTTATTGGTCGTTTCATTCATCCGTGGAGATAGGGTGAGTTTCATATTTTTCCACTCACTAAAGAGTATGTCGGGGAAATGAGAGCACTCTAAGAGAGAGAGAGAGAGAGAGAGAGAGAGAGAGAGAAAGCGACGCACCGCTAAGGATCTATCCGCATGGGACGAAAACAGGAAGATGTAATGTACATGTAGAGACAAAACAAATGAATATCATTACAGATAAGAATGGATGATTTATTCAAGAGAAAGAGCTTCACAAACAGAGCAAGTCAATAACGCTTTCGTCCACCTCTGGTCCTCATGCATACAGTTATTCCACTTGGTACTGATTGATAAGAGTTGTTGTATGTCGTCGGCAGGAATCTCGTGCCAAATTACGTCCAATTAGCGCCTTAGAGTGTCAAAATTCCTACCTGGATGAAGAGCTCTGCCCATAAAGCTCCAAATGTTCTCAATTGGGAGAGATACAGCAGTCTAGGCAAGCATCGAAACAAGCCGTATGAACTCGTGCCATGTGCACGGGGGCATTACCTAGCTGAAATGTAAGCCCAGGTAGGCTTGCAACGAAAGGCAACAAAGCGGGGCGTAGCACATCGTTGACGTGCCACTGTGCTGTAAGGGAGTGCCGCTGATGACAACTAACCACCACTTCTGCTTGTTGGGCCGTATGGCGGTCGACAGTCAGATTGGTATCCTACCATTCTCTGGGGCGACTCCAGACACGTCTTCTCTGATCATTACGGCTCATTTCGAAGCGGGCCTTATCACTGAAGTCTACTCCAGTCAATGAGTCTCCAGACCTAATGTGCCCAACACCAATGCAAACGAGCTTGCTGATGCACAGTCATCAATGGTAATCAGCACAGGGGATGCTATGAACTCATCCTCTTTTACGTGGGCTGCCTGTTACTCTCCCTGTGGTCACAGAAGAACCAGAAGCACGTCGGTTCCATGATAATGATGAATTCAGGGCTCTCAGTGATTCTCTGGCGACTGCTCGATCCTCCATTTTGTCATCTCTCCAAGTCGACCGCTTCCTTCTTGACTCTGTGTTCGGCCATAGTTCACACGTTCCTGCCAATGTAGTTCGAAGGGGTGACACTGCATCTATTCAAATGTCGAGCGATTTGCAGTGTACTCGAGCCAGCTTCTTTGGGCCCAACTACAATTCCTGTCTTAAATGCTGACATCTTTGTACATTATTCACGCGCCTGCGAGGCATAGTTACTGTCCAACTGAGTGTATGGAATGTAATTCTCGAAGATTTATTAATTCCCTGCTCTTTTTGGATATGTGGTATTGTATATCCAACTATTCCAGTTTAGAAGTTCTGTATCAGCTTCCACAGTACCTTGATAACTTAGGTTCTTAGCTTCGTGGGTCTGCGCCACAATTGAACGCTGCCGTCAGCTCTTACCAACTGAAATCGGGGCTCTTCTGACCATTCCACGGTTTTCTAGTAGTCCACATGAGCCCAAGTTGAGGTGCTGCAGACAATGTCGTGCTTTTAGGAAAGGCACTCGCGTCGTCATCTTTTCACATAGCCCATCAACGCCAAATTCCGCCTTATTATCCTAAGGAGTACGTCCCACATTGATTTCTGCGGTTGCTTGTCTGTCAGCACTGACAATTCTAAGGAAACGCTTCTGCTCTTGGTCGTCAAGTGAAGGTCGTTGCCGCTGCGTTGCCCATGGTGAGAGGTAATGACTGAAATATGGAATTCTCGGCTGAGTCTTGAGAATGACGATCGCGAAATATTGAATTCAAAAATGGTATGTCCCATGAGTCTGTTCCAACTACTATTCCGCGTTCAAGGTCTATTAATTCCATCGTACAGCTATAATCACGTTGGAAACCCTTTCACATGAATTATCTAAGTACAAATAATAGCTCCCCAACGCACTGCTCTTCTGTATCTTGTGTAAGCGATACTACCACCATCTGTATATGTTAGTATAGCTATCCCATGACTTTGGTCATCTCAGTGTGCAAGAAAGAAGCCTGCACGAAGATGATGCGTAGAGAATTACTCTCAATGAACAGAAGACATTTCAGATGATCGGGCCTACCCTAGGCAACGCTATCAGGAATCTCAGCTGGAGATCTTACAACTAATACGATCAAAAAGGAAAATTTGATCAATGATTAGTTTGTCCGTCTTAGTTACATGAACATACAATTTTACTGCAGTGGTTATCGGTTTCGCCCACTCATACACAAACAACATGCCTTTTTACTACCGTAAACTAATTACACAGCGTTTTGCTGAAAGGCAGGAACTGCTTCACATGACAATTCTGGTTTGATGTCGCGCGACATGCAAAGAACGCTATGCTAACTTCATGGACATTCGTACACTAAGAACACGGCCAAAGATTCACATTCGCGGACAACTCTCACATCAAAGAACTTAGGGCGCCAATGCGCTGATGATCTAGCTGACACGAGATTAGAAAGATAAAAATTCGCCATGCTTCACCTCGTGCGTGGTTGAAGGTTGTGAGCGGCGACGGAAAGGGAAAAGATTTAATGCACTGCTTTCAGCCTAAGTCCGTTTCTGCAGGGATATATAGAAGAAGGGAGATTCCAAACAACAAGATGGCGACGACTGCCGTTTTTGTCGGGTCAACACAGACGCGTCTTAGGTGGGAACGGGCTAATTAATGTGAAGACACTGGGCAGACAGAGGTATGCTTTTAGATGCTAGTCCGGGCCTATGGGGTTGGGTGTCAGGTCGCGTTTCGGCGCCGGCGGCCACGCGCCTCAGTGGTCCTGCAGAGGGAGAGCCTGAGGAGTCTCGCGGAGGAAATTAACGGCCGTTAGGTTAATGCCGCAGAACGCGCTGCGGCCGCAGCCGCGCCGTAAAAATAATTGAATGAGTCGGCGCCGTAGAGATCCTCCCGCGCCGGACGTTAGTTTGCTGTATGCATTCCTCTCCCTCCCAGCCACATCTCTCTCCATGCTGCTCTGCCCTTCTGTCCAGCTTCTCTGCCTAACTATTTCACTTGAAAGTTCGAAGTCGACCGGAAATGAAACGCGTAAATAAACGCTTTATAGGTGTGGCGTTGGCGGCACCGTTAACTTTACCCGGTGTTCGGATTTACAAGACAGCTGTGCATTTGATCATATCTCCAAACTTTAAACATTTCGTATATTCAAAACGCATTTTTCTGTAGCTTGAATTATAATTTTTAGTCAGTTTTCCGTTTTAATTATCAGCTGGGCTTTCTTCGTGACACTCAGTGAATCGCAGGCTATGAGTTGAATGGGATTTTTGAAAACAACTTGCTGAGTACCTGCCGTTGCCTGGGTATGTATTTATGCCATTCATCCATCTCCTTCTTCTACCTCTCTGTGTCCATCTTCTCCATCTTCCTATCTGTTCCTCTCCCTCTCCCCCTCTTACTGTCCACCTCCTCCACCTCTCACACTCTGTCTCCTCCTGTCCATCTGTCCCTATCCGTATACTACTCCCCCCTACCCCAACCTCTTTGTCTGTCTGCTCTTCCCGACTCTCTGTCCATTTGCTCCTTCCCGTTCTGTCCATCTGATCTTTCCCTCCCTGTCCATATTCTTCTCCCATCTCTCTCTGCCTGTCTCCTCTTACCTTTCTCTGTTTATTTCCTTATCGCTGTCTCTCCATTCATCTCCTCCTTCACCCTCCATCGTTTAACCCCTCCTTCCCCTCTCTCTATACATCTTTACCTCTTTCCATCCTCTGTCGATCTCTTCCTCTCTCTTCTATCTATCTCCTCTTTCCCCCCTTGGCTGGCTGTCTCCTCCTCTTTCCATCTTCTGTACACCTTCTCCTCCACCTCTCTGTCCATCTTCTCTTCTACCTTTCCCTGTATAATTCCCCCTCCTCCTCGTTGTATCCATCTCCTATCTCCTCCATCCTCACATCTGTGTCCATATCCTCCGAAGCCCTCTGTGTTTGTCTATCTCTTCTCTCTCTCTCTCTCTCTCTCTTCCCCCCCCCCTTTTCTGTTTCCACGTTACCACTCACACCCCACAGTATCTCTTTCCGCATTCAAGTTTGGTTAAAATCAATCCGGAGTACTCATGTCACATATATTTTACGTATATTTAAGATATTTGGCATATATTTGTACACCTATTTCACCTGCATCTCTAACGAATCTCGCCCTACATTTTCTCTTGCACGCACATCAATCTCTATGACGTCATATCTCCTGCGCTGTGGGTTGTAGAATGATATAATTTGTATCGAAACAGTCATTAACTGGATTTTATTAATGCTACCGGTTTCGGCAGTAAGCCGTTATCTGGTATGAAAACAACTTAAAACATTTCATTTGTCACGAATATTGAAACAGAAAGCATTGAATATTTTAAGCTACATGAAACACGTGACAAAAACGATTCACAGCATTTACGAGTGCAGCACTCGTCCTATTCATGTGAGGTGTTGCTGTCATCTCATATGAAAAGGATGATTACTGCTCTCGTAAATGCTTTCAATGGGTCTTTTTTACGTGTTTCATGGGCATTAATATATTCAATGCTTTGTGTTTTAATATTCATGACAAATGAAATGTTTTAAGTGATTTTCGTACCAGATGATGGCTTACAGCGAAACCGGTAGTACTAGGGAAACCCAGTTAATGCAGTCCCGAGTCATGAGGTTTTTGAAACGTATTTCGACCGATGAAAATTACCTGAAAATACCTGTGATATAATTTGTGGGTGCATTCAGCAGGTACGTGTATACTGCCTACGAAAGCTTTTACAAATAGAGCTAGTAGTAGATAGTTAACAAAAGGTAATTGAAGTGGTAGTTTTTCAGCCATCTCAGCGTTTTTTTGACGTCATTTATCCGGAACTGTGTGTTGTACAATGATATAATATTGCAGATACATTCAGTGGCATACATGATACTGTTTGCAAAATTTGTAGTCAACACAGTTAGTGGTAAGAAGTAATAAATTGAAACGTCACGCCGGCAGCGGCAGTCTTACTACAATAACAGCGAAAATATAGCAAGCGATAAATTTTTTTCCGTTAATCGCTTTGTGGCGGTGAAAATTTGTCTTACAGGTTTGAGAGAGTTTTTGAAGTTTGCTGCCAGTCACTAAGTGTTCTTATTCTCATATAGTGGATGCATGCATGAATCTGGGTGTTTTTGCGCAATGGCATCTCGTTATAATGCCATACCTCCTGAACTACGTGTCGCACTCTTTTTCACATTTTTATTATTTTTGTTTTCTTTGGGCGGGGGGAGAGAGAGGTTGGACGGTGCAAGAACTGTCGCGGGCTTACGTAGAACAGCTCACGACAGTTTCATCGCAATCGGATGGATTGTTTATGAACGGATAGAGGACAAACATACAAATAAATATTCGTTTTTATTTATATAGATCATGTGTAATAACAGAAAAGAGCAATCCAGTTATAACCTTTGGGCTTGATAGCAAAAAACTCTTCAAGCCTATAATACCGTAAATAAACAATATTCCACCCCTATGCCGATATATTACTAACAATATAATAATAAAAAAACTTATTTTGAACAAATCCAAATATTTCTTAGACAATAATCCAACTCAAACGATGCTGGTATCAGCCCGTAATAATTTTACGAACAGACACAGAAAATCACACTGAATAAGTGAGGCAGTCAATCACTATGCTAAAGAACAACTCAACTACACAAGGCTAAATACTACATAAGGAAATGCAGCATAACACAGAATGTCTTTTGAGTTAATGACTGGTGAAAGAAAGGAAGGAGGAAACACATTTGGAAGAGGCATGTGTTACTTCACTGAGTGCTACATCGAGTCGAATTTACAAAGAATTTGGCAGCATGCACCCGCTTATGAGTACGACGTGGCACCTGTCTGGTCTTGATACACGCACTGATGTGGTTGGTAAAGGTGACAGAAAACCGTTGTATCCTCTCCTGAGGCCCGATGGTCCACATAAGTTGTAACTTGTCCTTGATATTGTGACAGTTCATGAACGAGCTGGTCCACACACGTTAAATCGGGGCAGATCTGGGGTCCCTGCTGGTCGCAGGAGTACTTCAACATCACCCACCTGCTCACATAGACACGTTGCATGTGTGGAAGAACATTGTCCTATTGGAAATGACGCCACAGTACCATCGCTTGAGAAGTAGAACACTAGGACGCAGGACGCCAGTGACGTACTGTTGAGCCGTAAACGTTCCATCAATCAATCACTGACATCTGTGGCCTTCAGTCATACCCGATGGTTCCCCACTCTATTACACCAGGAGTAACACGACAGAGCCTTTCTAAAACCCTCGATGAATAGGACCTCTCCCCTGATCGCCATCACATTTACCGACGATGATCATCCGGGGTACTGCAGAACCGAGATTCATCGCTGAACAGAGTAGAACGCCATTCATCAGCACTCCATGCTTATTGGTCACGGTACGTACTACTCAAATGTAGCCGTTTCCGTTGTGATGTTAACGGCAGCCTATGCATGGGATAGGCTGCCGTGGCTGCTATTAGTCTCCGACCAAAGGTGCGGGATGACACAAAACACTGCCGAGAGTTCTTGTTTTAGAATGGCAAGCGTAGGTTTAAAGGGACTACGATGTACTTGATGTACAACAACAGAAATCTTCCCTAACAGTGATGAAAAGTGGTCGACCAGAACCGTGACAGTGAGTATTCCCCCCCTGATGTTCTCATGCACTACAACTTCGGGTCACAGTCACATTCGAATGCCTCAGAAATTCGGACATTGCACGGTTCGACCAGCTAGCCAGATGGAGACCCACCTTTAGGCCTCTTCGATATCCTGCCAGGTGCTTATATCGGTTCCTCACACGAGTACGAGCAAGCTTTTCAGTGTCGTTCAGTGTTCACTGAGCATTTGACGCCTTTGACGCCCCTTATATAGCACTAATCACGAAGAACACTAACGCACTCTGGTGGTTGTTCTACCTCTTAGAGACAGTTGTAACACAAATTATCTACGTACCCACCAGTGCGTGTGCGTGCGTGTGTGTGTGTGTCTGTGTGTGTGTGTGTGTGTGTGTGTGTGTGTGTTCAAAATGGCACTGAACACTATGGGACTTAACACCTGAGGTCATCAGTCCCCTAGAACTTCGAACTACTTAAACCTAACTAACCTAAGGACATCACACTCATCCACGCCCTAGGTAGGATTCGAACCTGCGACCGTAGGGGTCGCGCGATTCCAGACTGAAGCGCCTAGAACCGCTCCGCCACCCGGGCCGGCTGTGTGTGTGTACGAAGTTACATTGATTTCTGATAGTGTCTTCTTTGCGCTTCATTTTTCACGTAATGTATTTCACCATTCATACCGAAATTAATATGAATATTGCCCCTCTCTGCTTCAGAATCTGAATACTCTTCTGAAGGCAACACACACATCGATCGCGAAAAAGTACATCTTAGCGACTCCGTAGCAGGAAACTAACTAAACGCGTGGCCCAAAACCGTTGTCCATATTCATTCATTCATCCACCGTGTTCCAGAAATCCTTACAAGAAGGAGAATGTTCAGAGATGTGGAACGAGTCAAGTTATTCGTTGTTCCAGGAATCCTTACAAGAAGGAGAATCTTCAGGGGTGTGGAACGAGTCAAGTTATTCATAAACTTGAAACGATGTCATCATGAAAACTTAATCTGTATGAACAGCCATCGACTATTTTCTATTTTTTCTGCGCCATATGTACTCCATCATCAACGTTCCTCTCCCAGTTTACTTCTGTCCTTCCTAATTCTACTTTTATTGCCACTGGACTTTTTTTTTCTTAGTGCCTCTTACTTCATCTTTACCTCTGATGATTTTGCGCTTGTTTTTCTCTTCACGACTATGTTTTCAATCAAGACTTGCTGTTACAGCCCTAGTCAGTTCTCCTTACTGGTAGTTACGTCAATGATGTATCACGAGAAATTTAGTTTTGATTATTTTAACTGTGCTGCCAGCGTATCAACTGATATTATTATCGTTATTATCGCCCTCCTTCTTCTTCTGCCCCAACTTATTCTTACTATTACTATTGGTATTATTATTATCATTATTTACTATTTAATGGTATACATCATGCTGAGAAGTAGTGAGCGACTTACTAGATCACAAGGAACAAAACTGTCACGTTCAGTGTCCACATGAATTTCACGTCTATCGCTGTTGCAAGTGTCATACCTGTCAACCTGCAGTAAAATTCCTGTGCTTGAAATAATGACACACGAAGGTGAGCCGATAGAGTGGATGGAAGAGTGATGAAGAACATTTGATGAAACACTTGCATTATTCTGTCTGGATACAGCTTAGCGCGAAGCTCAGTGGCGTGTGCTATAGTTTGTTTTATTGGATTCAAGCAACGCCCTTTCTCCAGATACAAGATGGGTAGAGTTAGAGAGCCGGAACAATATATTTAGTTAGGTTGAACTTGATGGAAACAATATGAGGACGTATCAATCGGCGTTGTATGATTTGAGAAACTACTTCAAATCAATGAAGCGCAATAAAGGAGAACCAACCAGTAGTAATGAACAGCTGGACAACGACGCTAACTCCGGATCCCTAACCGAGACTTTCATCTTTATACCTAGTTTTATGCTCTTCTCGTGTTATAAGAAATACTACAGCAAGAAGCTGAATGCAACTTTTTAAATTTTTTATTTTATTGGGTCCCATCGTTGCCAAGCGATACTGACTACCAAGAGTCACGTTTCCAGGTACAAATACAAATGAATATTAATATTCGAAAGTGAAAAACAAACTGTTTTTCCTGCTAATATCTGCTTATGTCGAACCGACACCTCGGACAATTCAATTCAAAACGTTCAGTGGCCTTCCTAAAACACCTCAAGCTGATGGAAACCGGTCTGCTCCAAAGTGATAGTAATGCAGAGACTGACACTGAATGCCTGTGGGATATTTCTACCATATGAATTGCCGAATCGCCGATGACTCTGTATCGATATTCAAAACAGAGACGGCAATATCCATATAGAAACATAAACAGTTTACCAGTACTCTCCTCACATGCATTGCTTATTTCATATTCTCATCCGACCGTAAGGTTACTCTCAAACTAAACAGTTTAGGATCCTCTATCGTGTGTATATTTCTGCTCATAAAAGCCGGGGCAGCCAATAAACAGTACGAACCATGTAACTCACAAGACCACTACTGTTCATTACTGGTTTTACTTGTTGAAAGAAGGGTTCTGGGTAAATAACACTATACAAAATCGTATGCGTCTTCATATGGTATAAAAACACCTCCGACTTGAACTATACCCTCCATACACTCTTGTATACACACCTCACTGGACCGTAGGTGCACAAAAAGCTTTGCCTCATTTCAAAATAGGACATATAATGATTCGTTTGACCACATTACTCGTCTTCAATCAGCTACTGTCAGCCTCCTGAATTGTTTCGTCCATTGAAGACATCTAACATTATGCGGCGCTGTGAGCAATAACTTTTTTGAGGTGCTCGACTCCACATGTACATTATATCTCATTTCCTTTGTGGTGTTCTCTTGGAAACTTGTCTGAATGGACCTGAATTCACTGACAGCAGAATTTGCTGGAATGTTGGAAACTGATTGTCAGTAACAAGGTCTGATAGTTGTATGCGATCCGTGTCGTTTGGGACACTTTTACGGCCATTGTTCTTACGCCGTATTACACGGTTACGAGTGGTACCTCATTCATTGTAGACACTACTGACAGTCCGCGTTGATACCCCAACAAACTGGGCAGCTTTCTTGAGCGTACGATTATGGCCACGTCCAAACACGATAACACCCTCTGCCATTCTGACTTATCTCCATGTCGACTCATCATATAGCGCTGATTATATACAACGTTCTGTCACACTTCACTGCCATCATATACGTCAGCGGTGCAGGGTGGATGCTGTAAGATGGTTTGCCAAGTGGGGAAATCGGAACATTTCCGACATGTTTTCTGTTTGAAATCAGTAGGGAGGTGACAGGAGTGTAGGCAGTCAGACACATCTGCACTGTGTATGGGGATAATGCCTTTGAACGAGAATGGCTAGAAAATGGTTTTTTTCATTTTAAGGATGATCGTTCTGACATTAGTAACTTTCCATGTTCAGGAAGATCTTTCGGGTTTGATGCAGATCGTTTAAATGCATTAATCCACAACGATCAACGTCATTGTATTCGATAACTGGCAAACGTGATGAACTATGAACGTTTCGCTACTGTGCGACATCTGCATGCATTGGGGAAGGTTCAAAATCGGTCGTGTGAGTACCACCTGCTCTAAGCCAAAATCATAAAAATCTGCGGATGGCCATATGTGCATCTCTGCTTGCTCGTCATCAATTGGTTCGTGAAGAACATCGACCATTGCTATCCTGTACTGTTAGGTGTGACCAGAAATGGTGTCTTTATACTAACGTAAGGGAAAGAAAGGAATGATTAAGCCGAAACAACGCTGCATCTCCCTGTACAGAGGCCTGCTCCCATCCGCAAAAGATAGTGTTGCACAGCTGGTGGAACACCGACAGTGTGGTGTACTACGAGTTGCTTCCCCGGGGAGTAACCATCACTGCTGACAGTTGTTATCGGCAACTGGGATGTCTTGCAAGCGCAGTCCAAGAACATCGAGCAGAAAGACTGTGTGAAGTTATGCGTCTCCACGATAACACCAGCCCGCATCCTGATAGACAGACAAAAAATAATATACAGGAGTTGGGTTGGGAAGTCATTCCACACCCACAATATTCACCTTATCTCGCACCTTCCCGTTCTCTATCGAGCAACCTTCAGGGAACTTCCTTTCCGGATGAAAATACAATCCGAACTTGACTCGACGAGTTCTTCGCCCGGAAACCACGTGATTTCTACAAGTTCGAAATCGAAAAGTTACCCCAGCGTAGGCAATCTGTTGCTAACTGTGAAAGAGAATATGCTTTTGATGATGAAAGTCTATGTAATGTGTGTTTGTTGTGTTTATTAAACCTATGGAAAAACACTACGAACGTATGGTCTAACACAACACGTACGAGGTGAATCCGATTTTGGTCTCAAGCCTGGAAAAAGACAGACACAAGCAATTTATTGTAAAATAAGCTTACGCTCGTTGTGAATGCGTGGCATATGGCAGCACTGTGGAGCACATAGAATTCTAGTAGCAGTGGCGTCAGTGAAGACTGTTTTTGATACTTAACATGACAAAAGGTGCTCTCAGGTGGGTGCCATGTATTTCACGGAACGATCACAAGACTGTGCATGTGGCATGTTGCCAGGCAACGTTGACGTGTGAGGACGGCATGGATGAGACGTTTTCTAAATTGATTCTGACAGTGTATGAGACATAGAAACGAGGCTCGTTAAGAAGCGTTGGCGGCGACGGTGGAATCATCAAACGACATTCTAAAAAATGTGTACGGCTGCAAGAAGATTACGTCGAGAGGTGACGCGGAGTTCACAATTTTAATGTGATCAGAAGTAAGAGGTGCAATAACTGGAATGCCCCTCATATTTTTCTCAATAATTGATGACTTGGTGGACACCTTCGTTTCAGGAATCTGCACGTTGGTTGTTCAGGAAACGGCCCACCTCGAAAATCATCTCTTCGTCTTTCTAGAAATGGTTGCCAGGTAGCGGTTTCTTCATCTGAGGAAAAATGCTGGCGTCACTGGGTGCCATGTAAGGAGAATACGGAGCACTAATCAAAATCTGAAATACCCAAGGAAGCAGGATGTGTGCTTGCGTCCTATGCAAAACGTACTGGGGAGTTGCCGTGTATGTGCGTTTTGGCAGTCTCAAGTGAACTCGTCTGTAGTTTTCGGTAGCAAGTTTCTGTAATGGTTTGCTCCTTACCAATATAATCTGTTAGCATACTATGGTAATCCCAAGAAACATTCCACATCGTAACGCCTGATAATGGTTGGATCTTCACTGTTTTCGGCGGTCGTGAATCAACATGTCTCCGCTGACGGCTTTGGTCCTTTGTCTCAGGGTCTCAGCGGCACACCCAGAGCACGTTCTTGGTGATTAGGCGGCTAAAGAAGTTATTTGGCAGCTAAAGAACTTATTTGGAGGCTAAAGAAGTTATTTGAATCGACCTGACACGTGTGCCCTCTCGTGGCGTATTTTTCTCCGTGAATGTACTTGAGAAAAGAAATTAATATTTTCCTGTAAAATGTGAAAAACATCTACAATTTTTCATGCGAATAGCGTCGTGTGAAAAGGACGAAGACAATATCACCTGTCTAGACAATGATTAAAGAAGACAATGTATACTTTGTTAACTTTCATTTGTCTGATAAAAGAGAAGACATAGCACCTTTTCGAGTTGTACCACTGACCCTAGCAAGACGCACTCTTCCTACGTTCCACATTAAGAGGTGTGTAATAAGTGTAATAATTGTTAATTTATTTAAACCGTTTCCGGAATACAAAATGTTATTTGTTACTATCAAAACAATTTGTGTTCTTTACTGCAGTTATTGAAAGTTCTGTTAGTTACGATCTTACCCTATTGTTGTCCGCCTTTACGGTCGGAACACCTAATTTTGGTAATTACGGTCTCCAAGCCCAGATGTTATTGATAATACTTACTCATTTTTTATGCTTTTATGAAAGTAGTAAGGCATTTCCATCCTTATTTACGTTTTCTGACACAAATTTTTCCGCACTGGTCCACTAATGTCAAGCTTGTTATTTTTCATATAGGCGCTATTACAGAAAAAAACTATAACTAAATATGTTTCATGCAATTAAAATTAACGAACCGATGTGTTATAAATAATATACATACAGTATCAAACCTTGAGACCAAAAGAGATCATGTTCATATGTCGTTATTGCAGTGGTGTGCAGTAACGTATCAGTACGTTAACGTAACTTCAATAAAAAGAAATAACTATAATTAATTATTTAGGACGTCGAAGTGCTGGGTGTAGTAAGTCTTAGAGTTTTAGTAAGTTTGCTTTAACATTTTTAGAGATTAAAAAAGTGTAAGAAGATCTGCGATAAGAATAATTAACCATTGTCACAATTGCGCTATACTGGCGCCACAACGTTGGGCGAGGTAAGCAAAATTTATCTCGATTTGAACGTATATAGTCACACGTTTCGTCATACTAACGAATATTTTTTTTTTCTTTTCATGTACTTCGACATTTAAGTGAACTGAGAGGAAGAAAAGCAAAGGAAACAAAATCAAATTATCTAAAAAGCTGGAGTGGTGCACTTATGGTAAACTGTATCACAGCACTATTCAGAGAAGCTATCACAGGTGAGTATATACACGCAAGTCGTTTCAGGTCGTTTGACAATAAGCTTATTCTACATGCACGTAGATAAACACAGCACGAGTTACGTGCGAAATACCAGCTGCTAGACACTCTTCAACTGTTGCAGCGACTATAAGAGCAGCGGTTAACCCAATTTTGTTCAAATATTTGTGTGTTTAGTTATAAGTTCCTTTTCGTATTTTGTGTAATGCGTGTGAAGTTTAATAATAGTTCAGCACAATGGTTGGGCCAAACCGAAAGTAAATACCTGACGCTAAGCAGAATGACAGTGTGCAGGAAGCAGATAGGACAATGATTCAGGCTTTATCGACAGCTGAAATTCCCACATGGGAAGCAGAAACTCAAAATGTAGATAAAAGTACTCCTGATTCTGAACAGGACGTAGTGGACAAAGGAAATGAGTTGAACACATCCAGAAATGAAAATGTTATCGATATTTCTGTGCTGGGGGCAGCGTCAGCTGATCCTCTAAGACAAAACGTACCAGGCATGGACATGGATTTATTTACTATCTTGTTACAAGAACTGGATGTAAGAGAAAAAGAGCGAGAAGAGCAGCAGGCTCTTGGGGAAAAAACAACTCCTGATCGAGTTTGAAAAGGAACGAGATAGAAAGATGCTTTATTAGCAAACGAACGTGAAGCCAAACAGGCTACATTAGAAAAAGAGCGAGACGCTAAATAGGAGCTCAGGGAGAAGGAAACGGTTAAACAACTTAAGCAAGCACTGATAGTTGGAGATCAAACAACTGAAGCATTCACTGATTACTCGAGATGAGAGGTTAGTATCAAAACTTAATGTGGTCTTCGATGCTCGCGATAAAGCTGTCGTGGAGAATATTAAGGAGGATCTAGGCACTATTCGCGAAGACATCACTACTTTACGGATTAACTGCAAAGAATTGGTGGATGAAGTGAAAAAACTAACGGAAGATCTTGAGGAAATGAGAGGATCTCATGACACTTTAGAAGGTCAAGTGAAAATAGTCCCTTCAACTGTAGGCGAAACGAGTACACAGATGAGGGAGACTATCCAGAGGGAGGTGAAGAAATGAGTAGAAAATGCTACAATAGAGGTAGCTTTGGCGAAGGTGAGGCTCGCAAAGGCTTACGTGAGGTGCTAAATAGTATTAGGGAAATTATACAGTCTACTTTCGCCATGTGCCAATGTAACGGACAGATGCAGATCAGAGAACCTGATAGGCAAACGCGTAATGAAAACAACGCAGAGCAAAATAACATAAGCTACAGTGTCAGTATGATAATACACTAACAGCACCACCTATGTCTTGACCGTGACTAGGGGTGAAAGAGGCACATGTAATAACACCGCCTATGATACAAACCGAAGTATGACTTAAACGGAACCGGGCGTACCAACATTGACAAGCTTAATGCAAGAGGAAAGTTTGATCAAACATCGCGACTTCCAAACTTTCAGTGGTGATAAAAAGAATATCCACCTTGTGGTATTCATAAAGATTTCCCGAAGTGTTCCGCCAAGATCATGTGCAGAAAGGCAGAAAATTCAGTTCTTCATCTCACACATAACACGAGATGCATCACTATGGGCACTCCAAGTTGCAGAGACCTGCAACACACTTCTGGATTTTGAGAAATGCTTTTTTACACGGTTCTGGTCTATGTACGTACAGCAACGTTTTAGGAAGCTTGCACACAGCCCAGAATTATACAATCCCAAAGCGGGAAACCTCAGAAAATACTTCGAGAAGTATATTGACATGACCAGGCACTGGGATGAACCGATCTCTCATGGAGACGCTCTCAGAATATTAAAGGCTCGTCTTCCCATAAATGTACGAGAGAAATTAGTCAATGTTCCTGATACTGACCTGGATAATTTCCTGTCAGTAATCAATTCCTTGGACGTCATTCAAGAGGACACAAGAAATCGAACGACAACAGCTGGATAAATAATATTTACCTGATGATGATAACCGAAGAAACGGCGGTGTCAGACCGAAAACTACGGTCAGAACATAGACATTGCTATTCCGTGTCGTCGGGCGTTTCGAATGGTTGAGCAGTCACGGCATCAAGCGGGCGGCGGCCTTTTTCGTATCTAAAATACTATGCAGTATGTTGTAAACTGATAGCTGACTGATTTCCACTATATCCGTCATCGCTCCTATTGTGATCTCTTAAGATTCCTGTCTGTTCACAGAGAGATGGTGGGCCACTTCGTGTTTCGTCTGGTACACTTGTTTGACACTTGTGGAAGCGCTGCGTCATGAACCACTGTGTCATATGGTGGAGCATTTATACCATACACTTCTGTCAACTCAGTATGGACTGAATTTCCTCGTTTTGAAAAGGCAGAACAAGCGATCTTTTTTACTTGCTAAAAGCATTCGATAGCCAAGATCGCGTAAAAAATACTTCTTAATTTAAAACAACTTTATATGCCGTTTGAGATTGATGTTTAATGTTTAGAATAGGTCCAGCTTATGTAAACAGATGTGCTGCGGTGTTCTGTGGCTTTGTGGCCTAAAAAATCATCTGTGATATATATATATATATATATATATATATATATATATATATATGTTGTTTTCTTCAGTCCTGAGACTGGTTTGATGCAGCTCTCCATGCTACTCTATCCTGTGCAAGCTTCTTCATCTTCCAGTACTTACTGCAACCTAGATCCTTCTGAATCTGCTTAGTCTATTCATCTCTTGGTCTCCCTCTACGATTTTTACCCTCCACACTGCCCTCCAATGCTAAATTTGTGATCCCTTGATGCCTCAGAACATGTCCTACCAACCGGTCCCTTTTTCTTGTCAAGTTGGGCCACAAACTCCTCTTCTCTCCAATTCTATTCAATACCTCCTCATTAGTTATGTGATCTATCCATCTAATCTTCAGCATTCTTCTGTAGCACCACATTTCGAAAGCTTCTGTTCTCTTCTTGTCCAAACTATTTATCATCCATGTTTCACTTCCATACATGGCTACACTCCATACAAATACTTTCAGAATCGACTTCCTAACACTTAAATCTGTACTCGATGTTAACAAATTTCTCTTCTTCAGAAACGCTTTCCTTGCCATTGCCAGTCTACATTTTATATCCTCCCTACTTCGACCATCATCAGTCACTTTGCTCCCCAAATAGGAAAAATCCTTTACTACTTTAAGTGTCTCATTTCCTATTCTAATTCCCTCAGCATCACCCGACTTTATATATATATATATATATGGCCATTTGCACACTGTCCTTTATGTTTCTAAATATCTGGTTTATGTTATATCTTTTATAATGTATTGTTTTGTTTCTATCCATATGAAAACTTGGCGTGAGGTCCAACTTAATACTTACACGTTTCATAACAAAAAGATTTTTTAAGACCTGAAGATGGCAAAAAAGTCTACCGAAACCGCTGGGTTTAAATGTATAAATATTTTGCGAATTTAGCCTTAGAATCACTTTAGTCAGTATGGATTCTTGAAGGGACAGTCCCCATCCTAAACAGAGACCGATTTTTTCTTACAAAATGTACGTTTCATTGAGGTTGGAACTGGTGGTAATACAGAAAAAGTTTTAAGATATTTTTCCCATGGTTTAGTGTGTTTCATTTTGGTGCCTATACGACGAGCAGCTCCCGCTATGTAGCAAATCAGCAAGTTGCTCGTCCCACGAGCTCGGCCTAGACTCAACCCACAATCTCATGTTTTCAGGACCGTCTACCACAATATCTGGTGATGACTGCAGTGCCACACTGTATGGGAATGGCTGTTCGCTGCCTCTCACCTGCAGTCCTGCTAGCATTTTTTAGTGAGTGGTCGTTAGAATATACATCGTAATTTAAATACACCTGAATTAAAATTATGAAAATAAATAAAATATCTGAAGGGGAAGCAGCTAGTCAGGATGCAAGGAGCACCGAGTCGTTACATATACTAATATTATAGCGAAAAAAAGAGAGCAAAGAATGTGTTCTAAATGTGAGGCTGAAGTCAGCCTTTATTGTGCAATTTTAGCCATGTGAGGTTATGTCTAGAAGGAAGTTAGCCGGGAAAGATGTTGCAAGACTCTATCTGAAGTCTAGGTCAACTGACAAAGTTTTTATTTAATTTTTATTTTCCTGCAATTATTACATTTTGAAGGGGTTGGAAAGGGAATTCAGCACGCTCGTCTTTCACGGCGATACCTTCTCTTTAGCAGCAGCAACGGTCGTCGATCGGCAGTTGCATTCCGACTATCTGCGTACATCATCCTACTCCTGTCTCTCAACCAAGGCTCGACCACCCTGACTGGTTGCCTGTCAGCGGGAGCTTCGTGCGTACTGTGCTTACTAGTTGTTCGCTTTATTGACACTGCAGATATATTCTTTGGCTCTTAAGTGTTACGACGGAAATAATGAGGAACGTTACTAGTTCTTCGCATCTTACGATTTGTTACGGGTATCTGAGATAATCGTGTCAAATTTTTCCACCAACAGGACTATATCATTTAAGTGCCACTCGAAATTGAATTATATAGAAATAATTTCAATAGAAATATATAGCACAGAGTCAATCACTTGGTCGTTATATCGATGGTAAGAAGAAATCAGTACCATTAGGGTTCCCATTGCATTCGACGATTGTGAACCTGCCAGTTCGATAACAGTTCGTATCGAATCTAGATTTTCACTGTATTACCTTTACAGCGGTTCTTAAGCATAATAAGAGCTTTGACAAGCATTAATTCCAGGTATTTCAGAAGCTGACGAGACCGTAGAAGCCGGCCGCTGTAGCCGAGAGGTTCTAGGCGTTTCAGTCCGGAACCGCGCTGCTGCTACGGTCGCAAGTTCGAATCCTGCCTTGGGCATGGGTGTGTGTGATGTCCTTATGTTAGTTAGGTTTAAGTAGTTCTAAGTCTAGGGGACTGATGACCTCAGATGATATGTCCCATAGCGCTCAGAGCCATTTGAGTCATTTTTTTTGAGACCGTAGACATGTTTGCTTTCTCCACGTTATTCATGTCGTGTTTCCCAGTTCTGTAGGTGAAAGGTACAAATTTCGGTCTTTCAAGGAATTTTGTTAGATGATTACTATTACATTTGTTGTATATAAATCGTATTACATCTAAGATTTATTTTATTTGCGAAGAGAACTCTTAGAATTCCTTCTATAAGTACGAAGTTTGAGCACTATGTAGAAACGGTTGTGTAATCTGCCATATGGGAAACTTCTTAAACTTAGACTTTTGCGGTTAATCATTCCTGTAGACGTTAAAGAGAACTGAAACCAGAAACCTTCGCTGATGTACGCGAGAGACTGCACTGCTCTTGGACGCCAATTGGAAACGTAAATGGAGAAGGGCTTTTGTTTTAAGTCGTCAGTCTGATTTGTTTCTGTGCCATAGCTTTACCTACCTGATACTACACCTTCAATCTCCATGTTAACTGTTACGCCCGTCATCATCTATAATCTTGTCTGCATAGTCTAGTCTTTGTCTGCGACTACTATTTGCAGATGGCGTAATAGAATGCTTACTTGCCTGTACCTTCTTCTTTCTTGTCAGGGTCGTCTGTACAATACTCTTGTCACGTATTCTTTTACCAACACTTCCTCATTATATCTGCTTACTGAACAGGGAAATTCTTTTATTTATTTCGTAATGTGTTGTTTACAATTTTGAGTTATTATTGAGTCGTTATTTTCCTCTCTAATGTTTCTCATTACTGATGTCTTTGATGGTTTATATATAAACCCTATTTCATGATAAGTATGTCGTACATTGCTTTCAGCATTCCCTTCAAACTTTTCCTTACATCCGAAAAGAAAGTGTACGGAGTCGCGGAACCTTTGCAGTATATAGCTATTCCCCTCATTCCGAATTTTTCTTTCATGTGTTCTTTCTCCTTGCAATCTCTAATGCTTCCTTTCGTTCTGCTGGTGCTAAGGTTATGTCCTGATATTTCTTCAATATTTTTATGTTAGTAAGCACAAACTCAGAATTGCATCTCTAGCTCCTCCTTAATTCGCGAAACTTTTGAATCATCAAGCCTGTGACTGGTTTCATGCGGCCCACCACGAATTCCTCTATTGTGCCGACTTCATCTCAAAGTAGCGCTTGCACCCTACGCCCTCTGTCGTTTACTGGATATATTACAGTCTCTGACTTCCCCCACAGTTTTTACTTTCTACAGGTCCCTCTAGAACCATGGAAGTTATTCCCTGTCTTAATACATATCCTAGTGTCCTGTCCTGACTTCTTGTCAGCTTTTTTAATATCTTCCTTTCTTGCCGATTTTTCGGAGAACCCTCTCATTCCTTACCAGTGTACTTTATTTTTATCATCCTACTGTAGCATCACAACCCAGGCACTTCAGTTCTCTTCTGGTCCATGATACACCCGTTCTGTAGGTATAAATGTAGATTCTCGAAAAGTCTTCCGCAAATTAAGGTCTATGTTTGATATTACCAGACTTCTTTTTGCAGAGAAATTTCTTTTTGACTGTGCCAGTCTGCTTTCTATCCGTCCTAGCATTGTTCTTCACGTACTATTTTGCTTCAATGATAGTAGAATTTCCAAAGTTGCTGTCACCGTTTAGATGTTAACTTTAATGCTAAACTCATTTCCGATACTCATCAACACCAGTTTTAGCGAGTGAGGTGGCTCAGTGGTTAGCACATTGGACTCGCATTCAGGAGGTCCAGATCCCTCCACAGCCATCCAGATTTAGGTTTTCCACGACTTTCACTTAAGCCAAGTGCCGGAACGATTCCTTTGAAAGAGCACACCTTATTTCCTTCCCCATCCCTCCCTTATTCGAGATTGTATTTCGTCTCTAATAACTTCGTTGTCGATGGGACGCTGAACTCTAATCTCTCTTCCATCCCCATTTCCTCTTTTTTGGGTTCACGCTCCTTCCGTAGTATGTACTCGTTTGACATTTCATTACGTTCCGTAGATCATCCACTTCTTTCCCTCTTGCACTGAGGATAGCAATGCAATCGGCGAATCTCGTCGTTGATATTCTTTCATCCTGAATTTTAATCCTCCTTCTGAACCCTTCTTTTATTACCGTCGCTGTGCGTGCACCACTTCTCTTCCCTCTTGATTTTTCTACACATTGTATACAACCCGTGTTTCCCCACAGCTTACTCCCATTTTTTTCAGAATTTGGAACATCTTTTTCCATTTTACACTGACGAAATGTTATTCTGGGTGTCTTGATTTTCCTTGATTCTTGGTTCGATTATCAACCGCAACGTCAGGACTGCCCCTGTGTTGCCTTTACCTTTCCGAAAACCACACTGATCCTCATGTAATATATCTTCAATTTTCTCTTTCTGTATTTTGTCCTTGTTAGTAACTTGCATGCATGAGACATTAATGAGATTGTGTGATAAGCCTGCTGTTGCTTTTCTAAGGATTTTGTGTATTTTTCGATTTTTTTTGAAAGTCTGGCAATTTGTCTCCAGCCGCATAGCCTCTACACACCAACATGAATATTTCGGTTGCCACTTGCCCCAATTATTTCAGAAATTCCTGTGAAATTTTATCGCAAGTCTTCCAACACTCTTTCAAACTCTGATGCTGGGTACCCCACAGCTTTCATATGAACGCTTATTTCTTCTTCCATCACGTCATCAATCAAGTCCTGCTCCTCGCACAGGCCTCAAATGTACTCTTTCCACGTACCAACTCTATGCTCTGCGTTTAATAGTGCTACTCCGATAGCATTCTTAATATCGACACCCTCCCTATTAGTTCACCGAAATTTGTTTGGACTTGTCTACATAATGAATCACTCTCTTACAACTACCATTTATTTTCTGAATTATTCCCACTTTTCCTGCTGTTCACTCCCCGTGTCTTCTGTGAAACTCATATTTATTTCATTCCTGTGTGATTTATAAGTCACTGCACTGTATTAAGAAAAGATATTAAAAAGTCCAGAACTATGTGCATTATGTCTGAGATTAGCGAACCTGATAATAAAATTAAAACAATTAGTAATATTGTTAAAAGGTAAACAGTGCAACTGAGAGCTCAGGAAGACTGTATTTCTATCAAACACAATGAAAAGTTTGTTAACAAGAAGTCAGAAGTAGAAAATATTTTTAATAATCATTTTTTAAGTGTTGTTGAGAAAATAGGATCTAGCTGTTCATTAGAAAATGCAAGGCAGTATATGGAAGAGGCAGGACCTATGCAGTTTAATAAAGTTGAATCTCAACCCACCTCTCCTACTTAAATTAGGGAAATAATAAATTCACTCAAAAGTTAACCCTCACATAGATTTCACGGCATTTCCAACAGATTACTAAAAGCTTGTTCCCCAGAAGTAAATAGGATTCTCAGCCACATATGTGGTAGCTTACTGAATCAGGGCATTTCTTCAGACAGACTGAAATACGCCATTGTTAAATCATTGCATAAAAAAGTGGATAAGTCTATGCTAACAACTACCTCCCAATCCCACTTCTGACAGCTTTATCTAAAATTCTTGAAAAGCAATGCCTACAAGAGTAGCATAACATACTTGTAAAAATGAAGTACTAACACAATGTCGGTTTGTTTTTCAGCAGGCTTTCCAACAGAAAATGCTATATATGCTTACATTGATCAAACATTAAATTCATTGAATAACCGAACATTACCTATTGGGATATTTTGTGATCTCTCAACGTCTTTTGATTGTGTGAATCATGAAATTCTTCTAGAGAAACTTAAGTACTATGGTATGAGTGGGACAGTTCGCAAATGGTTTAATTAATACTTAACTGGGAGAACGCAGAAGCTTTAAATTAGCAGTACAGATAGTCTGCAAAAATCAGTCGAGTTCTCTTACAGGGGAGCTATCAAGAATGGTGTCCCAAAAGTCCTTTATTGTTCTTAATATATATTAACGACTAGCCGTTCCATATTCATGAATATGCAAAGCTAGTTCTTTTTGCTGATGATACAAGTACAGTAATCACACCCAACAAACAAGAAGCAGCTTAAGAAATTGTAAATAATGTTTTTCAGAAAATTCTCTGCAAATGGACTCTCAATGAATTTTGACAAAACACAGTTTATAGAAGTCTGTACAGTAAACGGCATAACACCATTGATAAATATAGACTATGAACAGAAGTCTGTTGCTAAGGCAGAATACTCTAAATTTCTGGGTGTGTGCATTGATGAGAAATTAAATAGGAAGAAACACATCGATGATCTGCTGAAACGGTTAGATGCAGCTACTTACGCTATTAGGGTTATTGCAAATTTTGGTGATAAACATACCAGTAAAGTAGCCTATTAAGCCTGTTTTCATTCACTGCTTTCATACGGGGTCATATTTTGGGGCAATTCGCCATTAAAAAAGAGAGAAAGCATTCATTGCAAAAAAGCGTATAATCAGAATAATACCTGGAGCCCACCCAAGTCACCTTGCAGACATTTATTTAAAGAACTCGAGATATTCACATTACCGTCTCAGTTCATACATTCACTCATGAAATTTGCCATTAATAACCCATCCCATTTCAAAAATAACAGCGAAGTGCGTAGCTACAACAATAGAAGAAAGAATGATCTTCACTCTTCTGGATTAAATCTCCCTTTGGCACAGAAAGGGGTGAGCTATGCTGCCACAAAGGTCTTCGGTCATTTTCCAAATGATATTAAAATTCTGACAGCTAACCAACATTTAAAAGCAAATTAAAAGAATTTCTGAATGGCAACTCCTACTCAACAGATGCATTCTTAGATGTGAAGTAGTAACTGTAAAAAAGTTAAAAAATTAATAAAATATTAAAAAGAATAAAAATAAAAAATTAATTAATTATTTTATGTAAAGAAAACTTATGTTAAAGTGACACGTTCCACATCATTATGAAAGGTCATATTCATGATCTACAGAACAAGGATAAATATATGTATGTATGTTTGTTCATGTATTCCTGTCTGGCCACGGAAATTTTCGTACTTCCTTCGTTCATTTGTTAACTGCAGTACTGTTACCCATGGGATCTTCGCAGTTACCTTCCGTGAACCTATTTTCATTAATCCAACTTCTGTCATTGCCCTTTTTAGACACATCCACTCCTCTTTAGCTGAAATGGTTACTGTAGTATTCATTATCACACTATCTATAGCCTCTGATAATTTCTAACGCACCTCATTAGTCCGCAGCACCTTAGTGTACCACTTCCTTATGCAGTGATTCATCTGGACCAGTCTCTTAATCTTCAACCCACTCTTCAACATTAGTACACTGAGAGGCTGCTCTTGGGCACGTCTCATAATCCAATATCTGATTTCGGTATCTCCCTCTGTTCCTGATGTAATCCAGCTGGTATCTGAGCATATCTCCAAGCGTTTTTCCATCATATCTCCTGTTCTTGTGATTTTTAACAGTGTATATCACATTTGTAATTAAAACGTATTGCAGAAATCAATTATTCTTCCACCTATATTTTTCCTACTACGAAGCCCACATTCTTCTAGCCCTTCCCCTACTACCGCGTTTCAGTCCTCCATTATTATGACATTCATCTCTTGTACGTGCTGCATTTCATGTTCAGTATTATCTTATACGTTCTCTATCCGTATATGCTTATGACATTAGCATGTATACATGAAGTATTATGTTGGCGATAGGTTGCTGTCGTGTCTGTTGAGAACAAACCTGTCACTGAATTGCTCATAATAACTCACTCTCTCCCCTAACTTCTTGTTGATAAGGAACCCAACTCATGTAAACCATTTTCTGCCACTGTTGATATCATTTGCTATTCTCCTGACAAGAAGTCCTTATCTTCTTTCCATTTCACTTCACTGGCCACAAGTACATCTAGATTGAGCCTTTCCATTCCCCTTCTCAGAATTTATAGGTTCCGTGCCACGCTCGGAGTTCTGATAGTCCATGCTCCAACTCATAGAATGTAACTTTTTCGTAGTTTATCAACTTTCTCATAGTTAGGAGTAGCTCCCTCTTGGTTGTTCCCTCCCGGAGACGCGAATGCGGAAATAATGCGAAATAGTTTGCCAATGGAGATATGATCACTACCCTTTTCCGTTACAAGCCACATGTCCTGTGGATACATTATGTGTCTATTTAATGTGGTTTCCACTTCCTTCTGCATCCTCATGCCTTTGATAATTGCAGGTCTCCTCCTTTCAGGGGCAGTTTCCCGTCCCATAGGGAAGAGGGTGGAATAGAATCTCTTTCCTGAAATCTAACTAATTTGAATGTAGTAAATCTTCCATTTTCTTTTTCTTTTCTTCTTTTCTCTATTTTGGTGGTTTATATCATGACTTGACAGAAAAAGAACCTATAATTATTTCATTAATCTGCATATACCTTCTTTGATAACGTCATGCCTTCCCTGAAATGTGAACTACACGATTTATAAGTTTTTTGTCAGCAACTCAAATAAGCTTGTTACTATATATCTCGCAGATTTCTGTAACTTCTAAGGTGTACCATTATTTCCAGCTCACTTGTTTCACTTCATTTCATTCATTATTCTGCTCAAACTTTGGCTGCGTTACTGGTTCTGCTATTTCTGTCACACGTCGGCACAGTCGCTTTCTGTTGTACAAGCCATAGATTTACTCTTGCCTTTGTTGGTCCTTTCTTAACACGTATTTTTGATCTGCAATTTGTAGGTAACTGCCTTTCAAAACCTTGCTTAGACGATGCAATTTTTACACAGAGGAAATACTAATTGCCTCGCTCTTATGACGCTGTCAGCTTCGCGCAAATATACTGCCCATTAAAAACTCAAAAATTAGTAGTGTAATCGTTATAGTTTCTTCTTGGATATTCAGCCAGTGCTTATTTATTTCGAGTCAAAAACATTACAACAATATTTACAATATATACAATATAACAAATCAGGTCAAATCATAAAAGAACAAACTAAACGGTATTAGCCCAAAATTGTGCAACGGCAGCAGCATTGTCTGAAACATCAACAAGCTCTTGTGTGGAACATGATACAGGACATCTAGGACAGTTAATTAAATGTTTGGTTGTCTGTTCTTCTCCGCAGTCACACAAGGTGGAAGATTCCTTCATGAAGCCCCATTTAAACAGATTGTCCTTAGTTCGTCCGACGCCACTCCTGAGCCGATTTAGAGACTTCCACACTGTCCAGGCTTGATTTCCACCAGGAGGAAGGGTCTCAGAAGGAGTCATCCAATCGTTACTGTCAGATTTTGCTGTCCACTGAGATAGTCTGGCTGCTCCAGTCCGACCGGTGAGGGGTGTAGTAGTTCTCATGAAGCTCCTCCTAGATTTGAGTCTACTAATTGGTAGCTGGTATCCATGTAGCAGGTGATCGGTGTTATGATCTGCTTTATGTCTCTCAAGTTTGGCTGCGACTTCACGCCTTATGTCTGGAGGAGCAATACCTGCTAGTTTATGGAGTTTATCAATAGGTGTAGCTTTGAGGCATCCCGTTACTGTCCTGCAGGTTTCGTTCAGGGCCACATCAACCTGCTTTGCATGAGATGACTTGTACCATACAGGACATGCGTATTCAGCTGCGGAATAACACAAGGCCAAGGCTGATGTTCTTAGTAGTTTGGGATCTGCACCCCAAACGCTGCCAGTGAGCTTCCGCTGGATGTTGTTACGAGCAGCAACTTTCTGCTTGGTGTTAGTGCAGTGTTTTCTGTAGGTCAACGTTCGATCTAAGGTGACACCCAGATATTTGGGGTAGAAACAATGTTCAAGCTCTTGATCTTCCCAAAACACTGTAAGTTTTCTATGGGCCTCTCGATTGCGTAGGTGGAAAGCACAAACTTGAGTTTTAGCAGGGTTCGGTCTTAAGTTATTGACTCTGTAGTACTCAGATAGGTCCTTGAGAGCAACAGTAAGCTGGTTTTCTACTGTGTCAAAATCTCTGGCTTGTGTGACTAAGGCAAGATCATCTGCATAGATGAAACTCTTTGTAAGAGAAGGTTGAGGCTGGTCATTTGTAAATATGTTGAACAATATGGGGGAAAGGACACTACCCTGAGGCAAGCCATTCCTTTGACTTCTCCATCTACTCTTTCTTCCTTGGAACTCCACATAGAATCGCCGGTTTTCCAAAAGTGTCTGCACAGTTCTGGTGAAATTAATGTCTCTAGTGATGTAATAGACTTTGTGCAATAATTGTCGATGTTGAATGGTGTCATATGCTGCTGTGAGATCCACGAAGACAGCCCCGGAAATGTATCCTTTCTCATATCCCTCTTCAATATGTTCAGTCAGATTAAGGACTTGTGCTGTACAATTCTTTCCAGGTCGGAAACCTGCTTGTTGAGGTATGAGTTGTTTTTCAACAATGGGAGTGAGTCTATTTAGCAACATTCTTTCATAGATTTTATACAAATGGCAAAGGAGCGAAATCGGTCGGTAGTTCTTGGGATCAGCTGCACCCTTTCCAGGTTTTAGTAAGGGAATAACTTTAGTTTTCCTCCAGATGGCAGGGATCTGTTTCCGCTTCAGACAACCATTATAGAATTGCAGAAGCCATCTTTCCGTGATGGGACCAAAATGTTTAATTTGCTCAATCATTAGGTCGTCTAGACCAGGCGCTTTACCATTTTTGCATTTCTGAATTGCGGTTCTGAGTTCTTGTAAGATGAAGTCATTTGATATATGGTTGTTTTCACGTTCAGGTTCTCTTTTGAGTTTTGTTCTATCTTTAGAACAATTGACCCTTCCATTCTGAACTAGATGATGAGCAATTTGATCTGGTGCAATGTTTGCATGGCCATGATTGTGGACAGGGTCGTTGTTCAGGCGTCGCAGCAACTGCCAGGCTTTCTGACTGCTTTTAGACATATCAAGGTTCTCGAGTAGCTCTATCCATCGTTCTTTTTTGGATTTGGCTAAGGCTGAGGATAAATTTTGGCCAGCAGTTAAGGTTTCAATGCTGTAAGGATTATCATTGAAAAGTTGGATATAGTTATGTAGATGCTTCACGGATTCTTCTGTCAAGCCAGGTATGTAGTTAACTCGACAGCCTCTGGGAGTTGAGAGTCTTGAGCATCTTTTCACGGCTTCTACAAACTCATCATAGTTGGAAACTGAGGGTTCTATGCGTGAAACTTCTGAGTCAAGGAGATCAGCAAACTTCTGCCAGTCTGCTTTCTTGAAATTGTATCGCCTTCGGAATGATGTAATTCTAGGAGTAATGGCTGCAAACACTTGGCAGCCTATGGGGCGGTGTTGAGTATTTGGTATCGGATTTAGAACAGTTTTTCTGCATTGGTGAGCTATGTTCTCGCTAACAAAAATTAAGTCGGGGTTATACCCACGTTTCCAACGCCCACTGTTAAAAGATGGTGGGAGTTTATTATCATGGACAAGATTAAGATGGTTGGTATCAGCCCAAGTCAAAACTGCTTCACCATTACTGTCGTCCTCAGCATAACCCCAAACACTGCTATGACTATTGAAATCTCCAACAATAAAGTGAGCTTGTTGATTGGTGTAGTTGTCTGTAGGTGAAAATTGGAAATCTGCTCCTGGGGGTTTGTAAATTGACGACACAATACAACCATTCAGTTCTACAGACAGTATTTCAATATTGTTGAATTCTGTAAGTGAGGTAGAGAGAACAGCTATATCGTTCCTCACAAAGATAGCACTGCCATATTGTCTATGGGGTCGCTCAACTGCCAGTTTCATCCCAAGGATTTTTGGTCTTCTCATGGTGTCATCTCGATGGGTTTCTTGTATACATAAAATATCACACCTAGGTTCCTTGGCAATATGTTGCAGGAGTTCTTCTTTGGCAACAGACAATCCTTCTATGTTGATTGATACAATCACAAGGTGAGGTCTTGATAAAGACCTTTGGTTTCCATTCATAGTGAAACCTATAATGCAATGCTTTTGGAATGCTGACGTTCAGTTCAGTACTGGAGAATCTAGTCCAGTACCTATGCAGGGGCACCACGTGCAGGAGTCAGCTTCACCCCCACGAGGGGGTCAGTGCTACGAGAGTCCTACAGCTGAGTTAATGTGCTTCTCTTCTTTGGGCTGTAAGTGTCATGATAATTTTAGTAGTGGATGAAGGCGTGGTGGATGCAGAGAACACGGAGAAATAAATATTAACAGCTACATACATGCCGAGCCACCGGTATTCTGCGATAACTCTACGATCACGAACTGAAATTTGGCTGTCAGATGAAAACAGAAAATTTGATCTATTAACGACCCATGAGACATCGAATTTTTTGACATTGACTAATGCATAAGTTAGAGCTTTTAAAACGACATCCGCGCCAGATATAACAATTAAACTTAGAAGGAGAATAATGCTTACAGCAACAAAAATAATATAGTGGACTCTAGCAAAGTACGAAAACGCTTTATACTCGTAGTGAAAAGAATAGACCAAGAATCTACTTTTCACATGAGTAAACAAAAACGTCTTTTGTTGTCTCTCCTTTGGTGAAATACCTAACCTAAGAACAAGAATTTGTATCTGTAAAGTCACGTTCACGTTCTTAGTAGAAAATCTGTTAGCCGCTGAACGAAGATAAGTCTATAGCCATATAAAGAAACAAGACAGTACTTCTTTCCCTAAAACTCTTGTTTACTTTCTTCTCTCTCCTTCGTAATGACGTACATCAGAGAAAACCTATTTCTTTCAAACTCGACAGAGCAAGGAAAATTTCTAATCTTTTCCATCAAATTCGTTGGGTAAGAAAGAAGTCCCTTCAAGCCGCTCAATATTTATGACGCCCGCGTTCGTCTTTTCCATCCACGACGTCCGTAGTTGTCTAATTACTTAAAATACGCGTGTCAGCTGGTACTTCCAGTAAGTCATTCGCAAAAGCAGACGGATATCTGCCTTCTTCGTTATGAAATGTAGATTTTGTAATATACCTTTACATAAAGTGCTCTCCAAGTTTAATGGCTTCATTTTCGGATGGCAATTGCCTTCTAGTATTATTGTTACTTATTCAGAGAATAAGTTTCTCTTGCCATCTCGACATCTCCTGCTGCTCTTACTTAACTCAGAAGACTGTAGTGTAAGACTAGACAACAACGTTTCAGAAATAGCCTGAGGTACCTCTTCAGGTACAAATTTCTCGATCTGGCAGTGACATACTATTTGGTAGGTCAAAGACGCACTAGTTTAGTGGCACCCCTCGTTCAGGTCAATTAAGTTTTCAAGCAAGCAGACTCCCTCGCTGTAGTGCGCATATGCGCATATGCGTATATGGAAGGTCAGCTGCAAAATATCTGCTACGGCTGCCTTAACTCTTAGTTGTCGGAAACAGAAGGAAATGGGACGACAGATCCGCTACAACAATTTGTGCTTCAGGTACGTCAGTTTTCACTTTTACAAAGCGCCTTTGTATTCAGGTATGTTGTGCTGATTAATCATGATTTTTATTTTCGTTCGCCTTATCACGTATTTTTGCATCATTTTTGGCTTAGAAAACCTGTGCAGGACTTTCCTGTTATTCTTTCCGGTTTCAAAAGTAATAAATAATCCTTAGCATTCAATAAAGTAGCAGTAATTATGTTCGAAAAGGCACTGGCATGGGCAAGTTTAGAATTGCCTCTATGCTATCTCTACAGCACAAAGTTTTGACTGTCAGATAATTCTCCCATGAATCCGATTGTGTCTTACAAGAAGACCATACAGCAATCGGATTTTTGTAATTTTCTGTATTTATGGTACGTTAAATTTACAAATTAAATATCAGTTAGTAAACGCTGTACGTCGCAACTCTCAATAATTCTCGAGATAATCAACTTTAGTTTTCGGATCGTCATTAGCACACTTAAGGCAAAGTCAATTTTTTATCAGACAGCATGGCTCTATGGTAGAATTCTTTCGGGTCCTGGGATCGATCCATGACTGACGCAAATTTTAGGACAAAGTGTGAGCTTTCCATAAAACTTCATCAATAAATGAAAATATTGAATATCCTTTTTGAAGGGACAAGACTGGTAAGCAAGTGGCAGCGTGCTCCTTCAGTTTTATCCCAGTACAGTAAAGGTGAATTATTTCAGCACAGTGAAGGTCAATTATTTACAACTGCAGAAGACCTATGAAAATCTTACAAAAGGTGCCTGTTCAGTAAGTATTTCCGGTACCAGCCAAACACACAAACATGGAAAAAAAGTCAGTACCGTCCTATACTAGTAATAGCTCGATCGCTGATTTGTGTCTCGTTTCGTTCCAATTTTTTATTTTTTTTATTTTGTCCTATTTCGTTCGAATACCTACTTCGTTCACATCTAAGATTCATCAAACCTATGTTGATTAACACATACCAGATTGTTATATTTATGAAAAATGAACTTCTTATGACTTCTAATTACATAACACAAGTCCAGTTTTCGTTGGAAATATAAATTCTTTATTACCAAATCTTTTATAAAAATTGTTAACAAAGAGTATTTAAACAAAAAAGTACAAATTAATTTTTTCATCTTTGTATTTTACGTATCACGGAAATGCTGTTAGAACAAGCATCTTTTTTTAAAATGTTACTGCAGCTGGGAATTGATCTCAGAGCCAAAAGGCATATCGATAAAACACCCTTCCTTTAGGCTATGAAAGATGCTCGGAAAACTTGAAAGTCACTTTCTCGAGAATTATTATGAGTTGTATCGAACTGCTGTGGTAATTGATATTTTAAGTTCTGAACTTCATGTACTATAGATACAAGAAATATAAAAATCCGATTCCGATAACGTCTCATTTTTAGCAATGGGAAAGTGTCAGAGTCTCCTGTTTATCCCTATGTTCGGCTGATAACTGGTCAGATTGACAAAGAACTGTAATACCGTGTAGTTTTAAAAATACTGGATGCCTATTAGTCACTGCGAATTGTGAACCTGTCGATATTTTCATAAATCCGAAACCGATTGCGACTACGCGGCGTGCGTCATATGGACTGCTTTGGGTGGAAACTGCTCTGTAAACTATAACCTGAAGTTTCATGTTCCAAGTTGGTCGTAATCCAACATAAATTGTATTTTAGACCACTATATGACCTACTTTTCCATATCGATCTTTTCAACCGTATTTATTTCATCCACTTTTTCCGTGTAGTTCAAGCTTTGGTTTTTGGCTTCCCTTATCCCCATGTATACTACTAACACACACTGGAAGCCGAAACCCTCTCTTATTGGCAGCCTTGTCACGGTTCGCGCGGCTACCCCCGTCGGAGGTTCCAGTCCTCCCTGGGGCCTGGGTGTGCGTGTTGTCGTTAGTGTAAACGAGTTTAAGCTAAATTAAGTAGTGTGTAAGCGTAGGGACCGATGACCTTAGCAGTGTGGTCCCGTAGGAACTCACCACAAATTTTCAAAAAACATTTCTTATTGGCACTGAAATAATAAGTTTTGTGAGTGATAGCTTCCATTAAGAAAGGGAGATAGGAGTGAAACATCCAGTCGACTTTGCGCTTATTAGTTTTCATGAAATAATCCCGAAAATCCTGATACTTAAAGGCTGCCTATCTTAATTTTAACACTTTTTTTAGAACAGTGTTTTGATGCATTTGAGGTATTTCAATCGAAATTCGAGGTCAAAATACCTCGATTCTGATAGCTTTACTTAAAAGACGATGCTTCAATTATTTTTAATTCTAAGATCTATAAAGATACATCGATTGATGTTGTAATACACTGCGTAGGCAAAATTCTGTTTGAGTTTCGTAACCCTATCGTCAAACGAAATTATTTAATGCATACGATAACATCCTCCTTGATTTTTTTCTTGTATTTTCCTTACGATTTTTGTTTTTGTATGTTTATAGCCCCACCAGTCCCCTTTCAACCCGGATGGATCAAATTATTATAAAAACGAGACTAGCATGCGAGGAGAACCTGCAATTAGTGGGAGACTCTGAATCTAACTTAGATGCAATGAATTATCCGTACAATTTACTATTAGAATAATTTAAAATTATATTATACCTTTTTTTCTTGTCTATATATAACACGTTAAATATAAATTGCATCCATCAACCTGCAACCCTGCACAGTCAGCGCCACAAGATGAGTATAGTCACAAGACCTTTAGATTTGGGATTCTACGTCATTAGTGGGGCCCGTACTAATGTCATTTAAAATAAATATAGGTGGACATCAATACGTAATCGGAAAGGCTCGCACTGAATAAAGAGCTTCTAGCAAACGGAACACAGTACGTCATTCTCAACGGAGAGAAGTCTTGTGAAAGTAACTTTGGGCTTATGGCAAGTGAATGGTACAGGTCCACTACTTTTCACAATGTGTATAAATAAAATTAAGCTTTTCCTGGGTGATACTATTATGTTCAAAGACGCAACCTGCAGAAGATCGCCACTTGGTACAGGGAGCAGCAACTGCCCATATACATAAAACTTATAAATTATTGCGTACACATACAAAGACCCAGTACTGTATGATTACATATTACGGAATAATCAGAGGAAGCAGCTACTTCCATAATATACGCAGGAGTTTGCGTACGGGGCTATTTAAAATGGAGTGATCACATAAAACCAATAGCAGGAAAGGCAGATTCCAAACAATGACTCGCTGGAAGAATCCTTAGCAGATGTAGTCCGTCAACAGAGAAAGTAGCTTACAAAACTCTCATTCGACCAATACGTGAATATCGCACGTCAGTATGGGAAATGTGTCAGATAGGACTGATAGAGGAAATACAGAAGATTCAAAGATAAGCTGCAAGTCTGGTTACAGGTTCAGTTAGTGAGCACGAAAAAGTCAAAGATATCGTCAACCAAGACTAGCAGGAGACGCTGCAACACAGACGATCTGCAGTTTGTTGTAGTTCACTGTTTAAGCTTCAAGAGTGTACATTTCTAGAAGAGTTGACAAATATATTGCTCCTTCCTAGTAAACCTCACGAAAAGACCATGAAGATAAAATACAGAGATTCGAGCGCACACGTAAGGCTTACCGTCAATCGTTCTTGCAGCAAAAACATTCACAACTGGGAAAGAGAAGAGGGGATGTGACAGTGGTGCAGAAAGTACTCTCCACCACACACCGAAAGGTGGACTGCGGAGTGTAGATGTAGATGTAAATCGGTGGAGCAACACATCCATGAACAACGTAGCTACTGTGAAGTTGTAAGAGCGCTCTTATCATCATGGCTAATGGAAAAGTTCAGTGTCGACATCTCATGTGACAGTCGAGTTGAGGATGAACAAAACCGATTTCAATATCTTCAGTGTCATCCACATTGTCGGTGTTCAAAGCATGAGCACTCTAACTCCGTGACTGTGCCCACAATTAATTCGCGAGAATGGTGTTCCGTAAGTACCCCGATTGAGGGAACTAGAAGCCACAGAGACACTGCCGTGGAGAGGAATGTCGTGACGGTGATCGCTGACAACTCTCGCGGTTCGCTGCAGCGAACGTACGGGCCTCGTTGCAGCACGTCACATGTCCATTCTGTGGTGTCACCGCCAGACACCACACTTGCTAGGTGCTAGTTTTAAATCGGCCGCGGTCCATTAGTACATGTCGGACCCGCGTGTCGCCACTGTGTGATCGCAGACCGAGCGACACCACAAGGCAGGTCTCGAGATACAGAATAGCACTCGCCCCAGTTGTACGGACGACTTTGCTAGCGACTACATGGGCGAAGCATTGCTCAATTGCCGAGCCAATAGTTAGAATAGCCTTCAGCTAAGTCAATGGCTACGACCTAGCAAGGCGCCATTAGTAACATTGCATGTATCTAAAGAGTCTCACTTGTATCGTCACAATCTCCAGATGTACCAAAAGGATGGATTAAAGTTAAGTATTCCAGAAGCTACGTGCTTTTCTTTATAGCATTCATTACGTATCCTGTTTCAGACCTCACGCCAACCTGCTTTTGCTAAGCGCGTGCCTTTCGGCTTCCTCTCATTGTGTCTAGGCTGTCTTGTCTAGACACAACACATTCAATGCAGGACAGCAGTTACCGGTGAGCAGCCACATCGTTCAGATACACCAAACAGTTCCTCCCTTTGGTTCACATAATATCTACCACCACCCCCCCTTCTCCTCCTCTCACCTCTCACCGCGTGTCACAGGCCACAGGGATTGGGAACAGGAAAACGAGCAGGAAAAGGGCTCTCGAACCGTGCAAAAAGATTGTCGGGACTGACGGGTTGCGCTAGACACTCACGCACAGCGATAGTAGGCTACAAGTCCTTCGAAAACTATATGAAAAAATGCGTCTGCTGTGGTTAAAGGAAGTCGTTTAACCGTTTTCGGCCGGCCGGGGTGGCCGAGCGGTTCTAGGCGCTACAGTCTGGAACCGCGCGACCGCTGCGGTCGCAGGTTGGAATCCTGCCTCGGGCATGGATGTGTGTGATGTCCTTAGGTTAAAGTAGTTCTAATTTCTAGGGGATTGATGATCTCAGAAGTTAAATTCCATAGTGCTCAGAGCCATTTGAACTATTCGAACCGTTTTTGTGAAAATTGTTTGTACGGAATGAAATAGAACCCTTATGTCACAGCCACGGTATCTCACCGTCGAACGATGTCACAGAATTATACGCAGCAGCCTGTTTTTGAAGCATGTGGATTCGTTTGCTTGTTTTCGGTACCCTGCACGTGACCGGTAATTTCAGCATGACATGGGATCTCCGTCTTGAGTGTGACATCGGATCATCGTATCCTCATTGTTCTAACAGAATGATCTGAGGAACATTTGAGGTACGTGAAGGCTATTGTGCCGGATCACCTTACTATAGTCGAACTGAACACGTCTGGGACACCATCAAAGGACACATGCGTGCTTTGTACGTAGCCTTGACAAATCCTCATGAGTTATGGATGGTTGTTGAACGCGAAACTTCTCCGTTGAATGTAAAGAACGACAGTGCCGGAAAAACTCTTACGGTGTTTGATTTTCAAACAGCTGAGCAAAACTCAATGTACTCAGACAGTTTTCTCTTTACTTATTCTGATCATCACTAAACTGACACACAATACTTTAACGAAACGCAGTCTGACTATCAATAATCCCCACAAAAGAAAGGCCCTGACTAACAATAACTTATACCGTTCATGAATCACTTACCTCACGAAAATCGTGACTCGAACTACAGCAATACAGCGAGCGCCAAAACTGCCAGCTAAATAAAAGTTCCTAACGACTGAAGTCTCTAATTATTGATAGCCACAGTTTGCAAATGAAAGATTTTGATAGAGAACAAACAATTTTGTGATATCCAATTAAACAAATTTCCTTTCTCTGACGGATACATAGTAACCTCTCAAAACAATGGCGTCTCTCTCCCGGCATTCACCACTGCTGGCGGCTCACCTCCAACTGCCCAACGCTACACGCTGTTCACATCCTACTGCCCAACGCTACACTAGCGAATATTCCAACAATGGATCCAACCAGTCACAGACTGCACACAGCGCAGTCAGCGATTTTCATGCAGTGCACTACGTGGTGTTACCAACATAAAAACCTAAACAGGCTACTTACAAACGATCATATGTTGGGATGGATCCGCTTTCGGTATCTCTTGGAGTTAGTGGCAGCACATGACTCTGCTGTGATCTGAGCTAAGGACAGTATTGCACAGTACACCATAGACGTATGTAACTCAGTTACTTACGCATAAGCTCATCGGATGAAGTATTGGTCACCTTCGTAAAAGAACACGCTGGTCGCTTTGTAGCGCTGTAGAAGGTGCAGAACTGTTACGAGGCGGTCGCGTGAGCCTCCACCACAAGTTGTGATTGTGAAGTGGTGTGTAAGCGCCAATCGGTTGTATAGAAGAAGGGCAATAAGCTGGCTCGACGTGTAGACAACACAGAATAGGAGAAACTAGATATCCTGTTCGAATGAACTCATGACCACACCGTGAATGAAGCTGTCCGATTTGTTGGTGTACAATGTCCAACGTATTAACGATTGTCCTCTGTGAAGACTTGGGACCTTCTGGTTCACACAGCGCCACAGGGTGCCACTTACTTCCGGGAAAGACTTTGTAACTAGAAAAAAAAATTCTTTTGTGAAACTGTTTCGCTTCACTGCGCAGACCCCCTAAGCTCATCGAGTCGCCCACCACGTTATATGATGTACTGAGAACGCGCTGGACAACACCTAGTGCGGAATACGGCACGGCGACTGCTCGGGGACTCACTGGTGGCGGTACGTAAAACTTGGACAATGCTGTGACAGGCGGATTATACACTAGGCCGAACTGAATCTTCCACTACCTGGCCTTGAGCCCCAAAGTGTCATAATAGTACAGAACTGGGACTCGCTCAGCTGAGGAAATCAAGATCCTCAGACAATGCGTCGTTCTGGGATTCTCCCTTCATGCAAGTTACAGAAAGATTGCATGCAATTACAGTGTATAGTCAAAGGTTTATATATCATGAGAAATGGCGGTTTGGAAATTTTTACCTCTGCGAGCGTCTTTGAATGCCTGAACGCATGAGTGGCATATGTTCTTCGGCTACCAGACTCCATCTTGTTAGTAGAGTACGTGCGAGCTAGTGAATCGAATGCGGAGGGAGAGTGTGAGTCGCTCCTGAGTGAGGAATTGTGATGGTGGACGTGTAGTACAGAAATTTGACTTCTCCCTGGTGTGACTGAATTAGAGGATAAAATTTTAGACGATTTTATAGAAAGACTACACTTTTGGATAAAGGTAATATGCATTGAATTTTTTTTCTGTAAGCAGTAGCCGAGTAAATATTCTAGCGGAAAGATTACATTCTGTTTAATAATACCTAAGACTTGATATCCAGGACGAATTATCAGTCATGCGTTCAGAATCTTAATCATTATTCTTCACCCCCCACAGTTAGTTTAAAAAGCAGTTCATTAGAAAAGCAAAGAGAAAATTTTACATAACTTAAATATTAATGGGTTGATGTATAAGTTGTAGCGTTTTTCCATAAGTGACAATAGACACACATAACAGACAATTATGTCATCAATGATGTATCCACTTTCACTGTTTACGACAGTCTGCCAACGTTGGGCTAACTTCTCGAGTCCGCGTCTATAGAAATCACGTGGTTACCAGGCGAAAAACTCGCTGAGTCACGTTCGGAGCGCATCTCCATCCGGAAAGGAAATTCCTTGATGGTTGTTCGGAAGACAGAGGAACAGATGAAAATCTGAGGGCGTAAGATCAGGTGACTAAGATGGGTGCGGAATGGCTTCCCAACCCAACTCCCGCATATAATTTTTTGTCAGTCTAGCAGGATGCGGCCAAGAGTTACCGTGGTGTAGCATCAATTTACGCAGTCTTCCTGGGCATTGTTCTTGGACTGTGTCTGCAACACGTCTCAGTTGTTGAAAATAAATGTCAGCGGGGATTGTTACACCTCTGAGAAGAAATTAGCAGTGCACCACATCGTTGTTGTTCCATCATATACATAACGCTATCTCTTGTGGATGAGCACAAGTCTTTGTACTGGGAGTATCTGCTTTATTTGGGCTCAGGCATTCCTTTCGTTTCCTTCTTTTAGCAAAAAGACACCATTTCTCGTCAGCAGTAACGATACAGGACGGCAATACTCGGCGTTGTTCACGAGCCTAATGATGGCGAGCAAGCTGAGATGCACATACGGCCAGTCAATGATACTTGTGATGTTGGCTTAGAGCATGCGGTACCCATACACCCAATTTTTGAACCTTCCCAACTGCATGAAAAGTCCCACGATGGTAGAATGATCCCAGTTCATCATATATGCTAGCTCTCGACTACAATGACGTGGATCACTGTGGATTAATCCTTTGGAACGATATTCATCAAACCTCGAAGATCTTCCTGAACATGGAGAGTCACTAAGTCAAAACAAGAAATTGATTTTCCTGCCATGCCTAGCCCAGTGACAATATCCCCATAGATGGAGGAAGTGGGAACAAAGAGAGCTAATGCCATTTTTAAGTTATCTAAGATGGCGGATATTCCCCTCACACCTGCCATCTGCCCCCTGGTGTACATGTGGCAATATCTCACTTGATATGAAATTAATTAATTAAATTGATCATTTAATTACGCTCTCCCAGCCCCTCCTCCTCCCCACCCCTGACTCTCCACTTTTCTGTCTCCCCCACTCTTAGAAAAAATTGTCGGGAAAAGCTGAGCCTGTGCAAAGCTGTTGGTGTGGAAGGACATAGGATAATATTCTCTTTATTTTGGGGTGTTTTCCTCTTTGAAACTACCTTTTCAAATTTTTTCTTGTGCATTTACTCATCCTGACGTGTGGATACCAACCGACCTAGTTCCAATTAACGCCACCAGAGGGCGCTAGAACTTGTGACGTTATTGGTGACAAAATTAGCAGGAATCAATGACAAAGCTGCATAAAGTCATGTTATCATGACGTCGAGATTATAAGGCGAGCACGGTAGGTCACTGGCACCAGTTAGTGGGAGAATCATGAGGTATCGATAGCAACAGCAGCTGAGATCATTCAGCAACCCCCATCAGAATAGGAAGAACCGGAAGTGTCAGTATTAATTACAAGTCTTTGTTGTTCCTATCACTTCTTCTTCGTCCCATATGTTATGGCTCTTCTTCTTTGTTCAACAGCTGAGGTGACTTCCAGTGTTTTGGGACCTGCAGCAGCAGCAACAGCCTTCAGCTTATTGGGACCTACAGCTTGTCAGGACTTGCACAAGTGGCAGCAGTCTCCAGTGTATCGGAACCTGTAGCAGTAACCAGGCTGTGGGACCCTGTAACGTACCTGTTTGGCATGCTGTAGAGGGGCAAGGATCTGCTGTTGTCTGTTACACTCATTTATGAAGATACCCAGCACGTCCCCAGCATGCGGAAGTGCACCGGGGGTTTCAAACAGCATGGCGCAGGTTGGTACTGGCTCCAGCATGTGCACCATCCAGTGAAACACGGTACGTTCCAGTGACACTGCAAGTACAGAGTGTGGATGTGATGGAAGAGAAGGTACCAATTGTTCACTGTGTGCTGTTCACTTCCACATACAGTTTAACTGCTAGTACATCAAAGCATGTGAATGTAGGAATAAAAACAGCAGACACTGACTAGCGCATAGTGATGGAGGTCGGAAATGCAACGAAGAGTGTTGAAGTGTGATTTACTGAACTAAAATGGGGAGAATTATGTCGTGGAATATCCTACATCAGTGCTCAGATGACTAAGGATTATAACCCATCTCTGTCTTTCCCGAATGTTTATTATGCTGGCCTGATGATGCTATTATATGTATTTACAATGATGCTTCTGGATGAAATCTGGAGACTAACCCATTTATTTACAGCACCCAACTTGTAAATTTATTTATATACAGGGTAATCCCGTGACGATGTTACGAACTGTTAAGGATGATGGAGACGGCTAAATGTGTATCGAACGTATTGAAAGCTACAAGTGAAAACAATTCTGATACCTCTCACAGTGGAATACATGTACCAGTGCTGGTATTTAACTTTCACAGGTGGTAGATGGACCAAGACAAGAAAAAATATCCGGTTAACATGGGCTCTAAAGAGCATAGCTGAAGAGCTATGAGCACTTTTTCATTTTTGCTAGTATGAAACAAATCTCCTTCATTCGACAAATGCTCATAGTCCTTAAGGAATGCCTTTCAGGGCCCGTGTCTACTAGACATTCTTTTTTGTTTTTGTCCAAAATATCACCCCTGACAGTTGTCTGCCATACGATATTAGCAACAACAGCACCAATACATGTACTCCACTCGCAGAGGCATCGGAACCATTTCCACATATAACTTTACACACGTTCGTTTCCAGTGACCTTTATGTCAAATTGATACATGTATCCTTGTCCATCATCCTTGAAACCTTGTAAAAAAATTGTTCAAATGGCTCTGAGCACTATGGGACTTAACATCTACGGTCATCAGTCCCCTAGAACTTAGAACTACTTAAACCTAACTAACCTAAGGACATCACACAACACCCAGCCATCACGAGGCAGAGAAAATCCCTGACCCCGCCGGGAATCGAACCCAGGAACCCGGGCGTGGGAAGCGAGAACGCTACCGCACGAGCACGAGCTGCGGGCGAAACCTTGTAAGATCATCACGAAATCACCCTGTATATATTTACATTCACTTGTGCCGGTACCAATAACTTTGACGCTCTGTAGCATGGTGTCCTGTGTAAAAGTTCATCTACTATGTCTGTTCTACAACCTTTGGAAGTGTGTAGCATAAATGTGAAACACTCGATATGATTAGTTATTCACTATCTTAAATTTCACATTCTTAATAGCGCTCTTGTTTTGAACTAACGTGATGTGTGTCTTTTGCATACCCTTCATACAGCGAACGCCTATAGGAGACAACAAGTGTCTGGCTCAGTTGTTAGCTTGGTTACTACTACAATGGCAGGTTATCAAGATTTAAGTGAGTTTCAACGTGCTGTTATAGTCGGCGAACGAGTGATGCACACAGCACCTCCGAGGTACCGATGAAGTGGGGATTTTCCCATACGACCATTTAACGAGTGCATCGTGAATATCAGGAATCCGGTAAAACATCGAATCTCCGACACCGCTGACGCCGGAAAAAGATCCTACTAGAATAGGACCAACGACGACTGAACAGAATCGTTCAACGTGGCTGAAATGCAACCTTTCCGCAAATCGCTGCAGATTTCAGTGCTGATCAATCAACAAATGTCAGGGTGCGAACCATTCAACGAAACATCATCGATATGGGTTTTCGGAGCCGAAAACCAGCTCGTGTACCCTTGACGACTGCATGACACAAAGCTTTACGCTTCGCCTGGGCCTGGGCCTGGACCTGTCAATACCGATGACTGGAAGTATGTTGCCTGGTCGGACGAGTCTCGTTTCAAATTGTATCGAACGGATGGACGTGTATGGGTATGGCGACTACCTCACGATTCCTTAGGCCCAGCATGTCAGCAGGGGACAGTTCAAGCTGGTGGAAGCTCTATAATGGCATGAGTAGTGTGCAGTTGGAGTGATGAGGGACCCCTGATATGTCTGAATACGACTCTGACAGGTGACATGTACGTAAGTATCGTGTCTGATCACCTGTATCAAATCATATCCATTGCGTTTTCCGACGGACTTGGGCAATTCCAGCAGGACAATGCGACACTTCTCACGTCCTAATTGGTACAGGGTGGCTCCAGGAACATTGTTCTGAGTTTAAACACTTCCGCTGGCAACCAAACTTGCCAGATATGAATGTTATTGAGCATATTTGAGATGCCTATCAACTTCCTGTTCAGAAGAGATCTCCAACCCCTGGTACTCTCACGGATTTATGTACCGCCTTGCTGGATTCGTGGTGTTAGTTCCCTACAGCACTATTTAAGACATTAGTGATGTTGATGCCCCGTCGAGTTGCGGCACTTCTGCGTGCTCGCGAGGGCCCTACACGTATTTGGCAGGTGTAACAGTTTACTTGGCTCTTTAATGTATATAAATTGGTATAGGGAGAGTTAATTTTAAGAAAATAGTAACAACAAAGGCGTATGGAAACGAATTTCATTTCTTCGGTTTTCACAGATATATAGGTACAATTTGGCTCTTCAGATACCAATTGACTTTTTTTCACAAAACTGACACAATTTGGTTCTTAAGATCCAATTTGCTTTTTTCAAACATAACATTCTCCATTGCAAAGATACTTTTTTATTTACACACTATTACTAAAATCTATTACTCGAAAAAACACCAGAGTCCATCCAACAGTAGCGCTGGCTCATTTACAATTTCCAGGGCACACAAGCACTGGCTCAAAATATTCACTATTTTATCGATGAGTAGCACTGATTGAAAAAAATCACAATTTTTTCCAATGTACTGTGGATTAAGTATATCCACACTAAAAATTAATAAGACCTGGAACACTAGCAGCAAGTGAAATCTAAAAAGTCTTTTACTTCATGACACACAGGGACTATTTACAAGTGCACACATCTGTAACGGCTATTTACAAGTATGTATTTTGTAAGCACACATGTTGTCGACATAAATTTAAAATTTTTTGGTCTGTTTACACTGTCACTACAGATATAGTGTGCATAAGTTTGCAGGTGCTCAGCTATGTTGGCACACATGATGAGCATATAGTTTGCAAGATTTCTAGTCTATTTATAATATGACGGCAAACATGGTGTGCATACATTTACAAGTGCTTGACTATGTCAGCACTCATGGAATACTTATATATTTACGCTAAAAATATTTACACTATGATAACTGGATCATACGATTTCGCATAAAACCACTACTCACATACACTCTCACTCTCAATCATTCAGTTCACTCTCATCAAGTTAATGTTGTTAAAATGAGTTAGTTTCAGTTCTATCCTTACAAAAGATCATCTTGTCATGAGATCACAGATCAAATTTAAATTAACCTCGTGCCCTTATGATCAATACTAGTTTCCTTCAGCGATTAGACGAAGCTAACTGTACCTATGTAAAGTCACTGGATGAGCAAAATGGATTTTCTTAATCTCATAAAGAAATCGGTACATGTGGAGTCTGGGCAGATCTAATATGCACATCCCCACATAGACAGGTTTCAAGAACTGAGCTGCAGTCTTCGCCACCTCCACAACAGCTAAGTTCTTACACCTCAACGCTTATCACATGGTGTTCTAATAAGAACTTCGAAGAATTTTCTCCAATTTTCATTTGCCTTGCCAAAAATCGCGTTACTCATTACTTTAAAAATCTTTCTCAAAGTCATCTTGTTAACTAAATCAGTGTTCTCCTTTAGCCAGGGTGACTGGTTGAAGGAGATAGTGCAGATGATTCTAACCAACTCCATCCCTAAGCAGAAACACTGATGAAGAGTTCTGTAATGCATGATGTGTCTCTGCTTATCCACCAGCTTTGACATTAGTTTGGAGATGATGTCTCCTTGCAGATTTAGTTGCTCCAGACATAGTAGCAAATTGTTGTGTGCATCATGTGAACTATTAGGGTATTTAAGATCTGCCTCCACAATGTAGCCTACCCCAGAATCAGCTGTCCCTCCTATGGATACTTTCACCTAAACCCTTGCATTTATTTTCTGGAAAGACATTGAGCTGATCATTCTTCATACTGAAATCAGGAAAGTGCTCAATGATAAACTGAGCCTTATAACCACTCAAAATTTGGAAAAAAGACGAATATGTGCCATGATAATTTATACTTCAGAGGACATGGCGCTTTCCAATTTAACGGCTGCCCACAGATATGACAGTCAGCCGTCATTGTTCTTTGACTTGTTCATGTGACTATTGGTACTGTAAGGCTTATCAACCGCCTATGAAAGTTTTTCCAGCTCAGTGAGCAACCGACTTGCAGGATCCTAGAGGTCTTATTTGTAACAACTAAGATTCAAATCATATGTACATATAAATGGATACACTGCCACATATGGTACATGTTTTTCTGTGAATGTGGTATATAAGGCCTAGGGTCGCCTTCACAGTGTGTCACAGGAGTGAGGAGGTACTCAGAGTCAGCATGCACTACAGAATGGCAGCGCTTCAGATGGTGGGCATTCTTAAACAGTAAGATGTTATTTTCCTACATGGGCATTACAACATGTACCAGTTTCCTGGTAGAGCAATCCACAGTATGCTTTGCTAATATATCGCTTGTGAAAAACGCATTGATGCGTCTAAGGCAAATATGCTCTTTACCCTAACGCTTCCTCAATGGGAATGAAAGGAGTTGGGATAAATCTCTGATTCACATATAGTGACAATCATCTCCTTTGGATAATAGCAGCAAGTTAAAATGCATTTAACACAGACCGGTAAGTTCAGAGAAATGAAGAAATCCAGTAATGTCGTTTGTAACTTTACCATCTATATGGGGCTACTTCTCCAGACTATAAACATGAACCGATATAACGGTATTTTGTGCCTCAAATTTAGTAATGTCCTTGAACTTAATGAGGAACTCGATACTGCCAAAGTTATAAGACCTAGAAATGTCAATATTTCTATCATGTCAAGATGGATTATGTGAATGATCCTTGCAATTGTAATTTTCCACAAAACCAGGACTGACCAAGCAAAACAATAGTTGTCTTTTCTATTCTGGACATTAATACAATCCTTCTTATCAGCTTTATCCTTGGGAAGCTCGATATAGCTGGACTCCCTATTTATCAGATCAAAGACTTGTGTATAGATGTTGAAGTGCAGCATATGGCTGAGTGCTTTACCTGAGCCTCTAACTTCCATCATCGAAAGCTTGTACTGTATAGCACTTAAGATGGCTTCTTCAAATCACTTAACGATTGAGGTTCTCTGTGATACCACGCGATTTTTCCCCCAAATGTACACAATGCTTATCTTTGCAACACCTGAGTCCTATTTGGGGGATGCCTGAATTCATAAGACAGCACAGCACTGCACTTAATAGTGGGGTATCACACACAATTAATGATTCTGAGGAGCTCTGTTTTCAAAACTGGAAGACATGCTTTCATAAAACCAGTTGGGTCTCTGTGCCCTCTTGCTGAGTTCTCTTTACAAGAAAATGAGATGTGCTCCTCAAATACATCCTGGATCACTTTGTAGTTTAGCAGTGGTATCACATTACTTATTAGCCGCCCATCTGTAATAGGATGGGAGAGAGACCTGCCAATAGCCACAGGATTACCATTACTACCACTATGACTGGCAGCTAAGGATTGTGAGAGAAGCCAGCTGAAGGGTGGAGTGATGCGGTATGGGGTTTGGTGTCACATTTCTATGAGAACGCCAATTTGGATGATGAGGTGTAGGTGTTGCGTCAGGCAGGGAGCAGCATACACACTGCAGGGATGGCTGCTGTGATCCACTTGCAATTCCCTGCCCCAAACCCAATTCTCAATGGTTGTGGTGATATAGCAGCTGGATGGGTGTAAGCCCATGGCCACCGAGTGGTATGGCGCCAGTAGTAATGGTAGCCAGACATTCTTGTGTATGATGACAGCAGGGATAGTGGTGGGTGAGATGGCTGTGGCTTTTGTGGCTATGAACCTTGTTCTGGTGGGCAAGGCATTGTCGCACAGGACTGCATTTTGGTGATGCTGTCTTCACCTGCCCTGGCACCTTTGGCACAGTGTGCTGTGAGGGTGGTGAAGAAGATACCAGTATTGGCAGTGTTGGCTTGATGACCACAGAGAAAGTATAATGAAAAATAAGTACACACATTAAAGAAAGTAAGAAAACTGTTTTTATGTGCTACATACAAAGTAAAGACAGGTACATAAATTACCTGAATCAGTGGTAATGTCACCCTACCTCCACTATGGCATCACATCCCAAAAACTATTTAATTAAAGAATATACAAAATTAATTTTTATCAGTATATTCTCTGCAATGTAATTGACAATAGTTTGAATTTCATGACATGAGATCCTTCCAGTCTAAAAGTTCCCACCAATTGGAGGGGGGAGGGGGGTGTTTGGTAGGGGAGAATATGGGGAGGGGTAATCAACTGATCAGTTTAATTAATTAATTTGACATGAAAGTTACGATGCTGCCACATCTACATAAGGGGGAGGGGTAGGGGGCGAATCCGCCATCTTGAGTAAATTAAAACTGATGTAGAACTCTCGTTATTCCCCTACTGGGGTAGATGTTTCTGACTCCCTCCGCTTCTGTCACCCTTGTATTAAACTTAAACAGAAGACTAAGGCGGAAATGTTCCGATTTCTTCACTTGGCACGCCATTTTCTAGCGTCCACAGCTCCTCTCACTATCATCAAATGACAAAATCAGAGTATGCATAATCAAACACCACCAGTGAACTACAGATAAAAATAATAATCGATACACAAAATTCATACCGAACGGAGTACCAACATGCAAAACAAAAATGCTATGCTCTCATTCACCGACCTAATACTTGTATTGTATGAGCTATTTCTTATGGTGTATCACAATGCTAGGAACAATCATAGTTCGTGTTAGTACGAGTCATTTCTGTCTTATTAAAATGACTTTAATGTAATTTCAGAATGCTTTTTTATTCATATGTCAACATTTGACTCACTATTATTCCCACAGTCTCAATGAAAATCGTCATATTACTGCAATGTCACGCCTTATAGTATTGCGTAAACAGTGAGCTGCATTTGTGGAAAGCAGCAAAATTCTCATTTGCAAAGGCATCCCAATTTAATATATATTACATGTTTATGTTTGTTTCAGAATCCTGCAGTTCACCATTTTATGTTACAGAGCAGAGCCGTGTCACCCGTTGCACAGGCAAGAAACAATTCTGGGACCCAAACAAACATTTTGAGATGAAATGAGGAACTTCTTTCATTTGCAGAATTTTCATATAATTTCAGTAGATGTCTTCCTCTAACAGCGCATAGTTTTAATACACAACAATTAGCCGTTGTGTGTTATTGTTTGATGCGAAAGTCATTCTATTATTGAAACTATTCTTTGTAATTAATTTCACTTGCATAGAGATTCAGTTTATGTTAATTGGTGTCACACACATCGAAAGTACATAGTTAATTTTCATGTTCAAAAGTATGATAGCGAATGACATTGTAAATCAGAATACAAAGGCGACTTTGTAATCGGAATTTAAAAGAAGTGGTTTTCACATTCTTAGGGAGAGGTTTTGGCACAAACAGTTTCCAGTTACCAAGTTTAAGCGTACTTATTTCAAGACATAGAGAAAAGTAAGATTTTAAGTGAGTCCCAGTCTCCACTATTATTGAATATTGCATCCTATAAATATGAGCTTCTATCTGACAAACATTAGGGCACTAAAGGATGAGACGTGTCTATCCAAAGACTGTCATGTATCGGTAGGAATCAAAATTCTCGCAATTTGGTAGCGTTACGAAATTTAATCAGTGAGTGGCTTTGGCTTGATATGAGATACATTAAGAAACTTGTGTACTCTCTCGCTTGGGGAACTGAAGACGCTGTCATGACCGGAGGTGGGATTATACGGTATTGATTAGCTTTTTGTCTAATGCGCTCACTTACTCCGGCGCCTAGTTAGATGTTCGTCAATAGTATTCCATTATCAACTAGCAACCCATCTACGAAAGTGTGTAGTGACACATCACGTACTCTGAAGTTTCACACAACAGTTCTCAATTAGTGAAGTGTTTCACGGAAAACATTTTAGCTGCTAAATAGTGTGTACAACACGACGAACCAATCATAATTATCCGAGACGTCTCTAGGAAGTCATGACATAGCCGTTATTGGAATAAACTGGCAGCACTATCCGCTTTAGTACACTATGTTAATTAAATCTTAGTCTATACAATGCTCATCGGTTGTACACTCTTACTGCATCGTAATTCAGACAACCGGTAGTTGTTTTTAAGTATTGCAACTGATTTTAATTCAACTTTCCGATGAGCTAGAGACTTGACTCTTTCCATGTACCTCAGAATTGGAAGACGATGCAATATTAACTGCCTTCCTGTCTGGTGTGTAGCGGAGGGTAATTCGTGTAACACTGACTTTTTTCTCTTTAAATAATTCATAACCACCAGTTATGAGAACTGTGTGTGTGGTGTGAGGAATCTGGCTGGGGACAGTAGAAATTATTTTATACATTTTACTCCATATTAAAAAGTGTTAGCATTTTCTTCAAATAATTATTTGTACATAGTAGTGCGTTCCACAGTTTTAAGACTCTAAGACACATGCACTCGCTAGGCATACTGAGTTAAAGGAATGCCCTGACGTTCTGTAAAAGAATTTTCATATGTATCTCAGCCTCAGATCACATAATCAATATAACAATCGATTTAAGCTTTTAGTGACTCATTAACAGATGATATGAGTACGTTACGTAGTAACTCGTCAAAGCCGGCCGCGGTGGTCTAACGGTTCTAGGTGCGCAGTCCGGAACCGCGCGACTGCTACGGTCGCAGGTTCGAATCCTGCCTTGGGCATGGATGTGTGTGATGTCCTTAGCTTAGTTAGGTTTAAGTAGTTCTAAGTTCTAGGGGACTGATGACCACAGTAGTTAAGTCCCATAGTGCTCAGAGCCATCTGAACCATTTTTTTAACTCGTCAAAGTGCAAGCAAACAGCTAGGAGCGACGCTCACTGAACTCACAAATTATACTGTTCAGTTGCAGTTTGATGTGTACTTATTCCATCTGATAATGATTTGTTAAAAACTCAAAATCGCTAATGATACCGTTAGTGTGACCTAACGCTGAAATACATAATAAAAAAATTCTTCACAGAAATGTAATGAAAGAATAATATTTGTTGAAGTAATCTACTAAAACTGGATTAATGTTCTTCGTTTGCAACCAATTCGTTAACGAATACGAACATCCTACCCATAATTTTGAGATAGGTCTGGTTGATTTTTACATTGAAAGTTTGTAAGTCATTTGGAGACTTCATGACCTTAAAATATTACATTCAAACGTTCTAAGTACTCTGCAGACTTCATAACTTGGATATTCTGTTAAATCGATTTGTAATTTCTGGTCCGCACTGATTCCATGGTCTCTCAGTCAGTGATTCATTCAAATGTAAAAATATTATTGCTTGTCCTTTGTGCACTAAAATTTAATGTCAAATACTCGGAATAACATTCCAGTTAAAAATATAATTTTCTCATATGCACCGCGAAACTTCACCTATTCTTGCACACCTTCCTGTTGTCTTCCCTTTACTTTTAATATTAGTGATTTCGATTGCTTTCGCGATGCTCTGCGTATCTCATCATCCATCAATACAGTTATTTTACGACAGGCTGGTAATACTATTAGACATAATTACTTTCACTCCAGACCTCATTTTCCCTCAAGCGCGAAAATCTACAAAACGTACACAAAAACATCTTAAGAAATGTTAATTTTTATATATTTTACATAATGCCGTTATACTTATTTCGATATTGTGATGATACCTCTTATCGTGACGGTTTATGTTGTCGCTTTCTGTTAAGTTATTACAATAAATGCGAAATTGTAGCAATCTCTGTTGGTAGTTCGTTTGTCGTCTACGTCTACATCCCAATTTGTTATGTTCTGAAATCCTCTGGTGTTCTACTGAACGCTAATTTTACTTTGGACTCCAGTTATCTTACATCAGCCTCATCCTCGTCTTCTATCGTGCTTCATGCCAGCTCTCCTTGATAATGCAGACGTGTATCGTACACCTACCATTTATCTACTTGTTCTGCATTTATCCGAGACTTTCCATCTGAACATCATAAGTTCATATTCTCCTGTACTGTTGATTTGCTACCTACTCCTTACTGTTGCTTTCGAATCTCCCAAAACTATGAGATTTACGTGTACTTCAACAAACACTCTCAACATAAAATTTTTATCAAATACCCTCTGCATTTCTTTATGGTCAGTAAGAGTGATACAGTTATACTTATCTGTAAAACAGTGGTTGGCTGTGAATTCTACTCACTCTAAAACGTGTGATTCACCCATTGCATTGTTCGTATTCGTAATCCTGTCACCCGTTATCACGTTCAGTCTCACCTGAAAGAATATTTTTAGTACAACAACGTGGGTATTATTTTTTACTTAAATTTTGCCTCCGAGTTCACATCTCTTCAGTATTTTCTCTTCACTGGTTATGAGAGTTGTTGTAAGTATTATATAACACTACAAAATTGTGCGAGTCTCCTGTTGCACCACACTTATAATGGAGATCCGTGATATACAGATGGAAGTCAGTTTGTATGAGTTCTTCTAAGACAAGATGGTAGGGTGTATGATGTGTATTCAGACATGCGGACTTTTGTCTCATGCTGTAAAGGAAATGAACAGGAAATTGATGAAGCAAAGCAGAGTTCAAAAATGGTTCAAATGGCTCTGAGCACTATGGGACTCAACTGCTGAGGTCATTAGTCCTCTAGAACTTAGAACTAGTTAAACCTAACTAACCTAAGGACATCACAAACATCCATGCCCGAGGCAGGATTCGAACCTGCGACCGTAGCGGTCTTGCGGTTCCAGACTGCAGCGCCTTTAACCGCACGGCCACTTCGGCCGGCCAAAGCAGAGTGCATGATGTGTCGTACGGGGTCTAAGAAAGAGTAGATGTAAAGTAACGCTATAGAGATTTATTTGTCGACTAGAGAAACACTTTCCCCTATGATACGTCAGTCTTGCACTGTTATTATGTTCACTTTCTTTATCTCCTTTTTGCTGTGTCCGAACTCCGAAGTCAGTTTAATTTTCATTCGAATTTCCATTCCAGTTCCTGATCAAAAAGTCCTGCGTTCAGTAGAGTGTTACTACTTCACATTTATTGCTGTTTTTAAGAGAGTGAAGTTAACGACATGGCTATTAAATACCAACTTGACAGACCGATTCGAGCAAACAGAACAGACCCAAAGCTGGCGTTCGTACTTACGGATTCACCTCTACTTAACAACCCAGGCAGCCGGTGAAGTAAAGCCGACGCCTGAGATTTTAACTTAATTAACCACAGGTCGAAGTATCTATTAGAATTTATTGCTCTAATTCCTTTATGTATGTCAGGAAGTTATCATTGTCAATAAATTTAGTGTAATACAATCGTAAAGTTCTCTTCCCATGTTTAACTTTTTATTTGGCTGATTGAAGATGCTCTGCATTGTATCGTATAAAAAGATATGGCAAGAATAGGATTTGGTTCGTATAACTTTTTGCAATAGACTCCGGTCAGTATCTAATGTTCTGCTACCTGACCGCAGGGTAAATCACAAACATTACTTACCTCTCGATCTATGTGGTCCAGTAATCCAGTTAGTAATTGAAGTGTGTCAGCTTCTATAGCGAAATGCGAATATGATCCTTCAATGTCCAGAATTCGACATCCGTAACATCTGCACGTGTAATAAAGACAACTTTCAATATTCTTGGGAGTTTTAGTCTTTCTCTGATATTCCATGTCGAAACTGAAAAATTTCGTTTCTCTGTCTTCATGGACTTCTAAAAGTGTTTAGCAACGGAACAGTCCTCTAAGCGCGGTTACAAGTGATTTATGTCATACAAACGTGATACATTCGCAGCACGTGAAGTTAAATTTTTATGTATACCTGCTGCGGGAAGCAATCCAAAATAGACAGATCAATCCTTTATGGTACTTCGCGTCATTCCGTTACCAGCAATAACCAAATGAAATCCAGTAGACATGGTAATTAAGGTCTGATGACAGATTGTAGGACATGAGGGTAGCGAAATGGACATGTCACCTTCAACATGGCCCTTCGTTCATCGATTTAGAGAAATCAGGAAGACCTAAATCTGGATTACAGGACTGAAGTTTGAAGCAGCTGCTCACGAACACCAGTCGGTACATCATCCACCCCTGCATGTTGACTAGAACGAGTCCCTAGAGAAACTGAGCTTTGTTTTAACGAATAAAGCCTCTCCATGAAGCTTTTACCGAGACGATGTATTTCATACTAATTTTTGCGATGATGTGGAAATTTATTCGGATTGCGACATTTTCAGGGACATCGATAATGCGGTATTGCACTCGGCAGTTTTGTACGCTGGGAGAATCGACTCGGAGGTCCGCGAAACATACTGAAATTGCTGTATGCGGAAGATTATTGAAATGTTTAAAGTTTGAGGAAGAAACCGTAAGAGATTTAAAATAAAATGTAGAAACATCAACATACAAACCAGAAAAATGGCAGAAAATATAAACAGATTGTTCATTACGAGAGCAAGGCGATTTCTCAAACAGAATTGTAAATTAAGAAACAAAACGTAAACGTACTAAGATAGGTAACAGACAAGAGGGGGTGGAAAGGAACCTACACTGGCTGAAAGATGAAATGCTACAAAAGTAGTCCGATGCTATGGAAAAATCCAATATCGCATGGATTTAGTGGAGAGAAAATTTTGCAACTAATCATGTAAGTATTAAAAACATAATTTGGCAAAGTAAAAAGGAAGGCGGTGACATGCCTAGTAGAACAGATGGCTGAGTACCTACAAATAGATCTTATTAATGAAAACTAATTCAGTAAATACAGCCAGAAACAAATACTGCATTCAATCACAATTCTGCGTAATTTTAACATTATAGTGCCAGGGACGGCGTCAAATAGACAAAAGATTTTATTTGCCACTAATTGCTTGTATGCCAAAGTTGAAAATGGGCCACGCTCTTAGAGAAAGATAAAATGAATTACGTTGAATACGAAACGATGCTCTTGGCTACGGTCGAACGAAAGAATGAGCAACAACTTGAAAAAGAAAGAGAGAGAGAGAGAGAGAGTCGTACCTGGAATCACTCTGTCACGAAAAACCTGTGGTTCATTTGGTTGTACTAGGACCACCCAAATGCATGAGAAGAAAGTCAGCGAGAACAAGAATTAACTCAGGGACACATCGTGTCACATTTTTAACAGGACATCGAGAACACAGAGGACAGAAACCAAAACGAAGTAAGAGGTAGGTGGCACCCTAGTAAAAGTACCGTGTTATCAGCCCACTGAAATAGGAGCACATCGGTAAACCCCCATTTCAGAAAGAATCGGACTCCCATATACAGAACCACTTCAAACGTCTGATTTATTTGCAATTGAGTTAATGGGTTAAGAATTTATAGCTAAGAGTGTAAGAGACGAAAAGTTTAGTGAATTTTGGAAATTATATCTCAAACTAGCTTAGGGCCCGCAGCTTCGTTGGCGTAGATTGTATGGTCTGAACAGCTTCTTTCGTTCATCATTATCTTTTGTTTTCCTTTAGTCGAATATTTATGTTGTTCACAAACTGCAACATTTTCTAAACTTTCCACGCTAAGTAAGGGCATAGAAGCATGGTCTTTTCCGGATATATTTGTAACCAACAAGCGATTCTGGCAGCTAGAGTTGGAGATATTTGTTAATACTGCATTTTAAGTTCTTGTGGTGATATTTCCACAGAAACTTTCAACCCTGGCATATTTTCTTTAAGAGTGAAACACAAATTTTTACAGGTTTAGCTTTAAAAATGTTTTAACATAACGAAATATTTAAATAAAAAGTTTTATCCCCTATTTCACCCTTTAGGCGTTGAATTTACATAAAGAAATATTGTAACACGTAATCTTTTCCTAATAAAGGAGCCTAAAATAAACTTTCGTAGATTTAGCTTAAAAATTTCTTTCATAATGAAATATTTTCATACGAGTTTCCGTCCGTTAGTTCGCCCCCTCAGGAATTGAATTCCCGAAAAGACTGAAACAAAGATGATTTCATTGTTTCCAACCGGAAACTCAAATATTAATTTTCATTAATGTAGCTTTAAAAATGCTTTATTAATACTGTTAGTGATGATTTATTTTTTAAAAAAGACTGTGACTCGCTATGGTTTCCCATAGTGATTGAATTTACAAAAATGCTGAAGCATGTACTTTATTTTCAGGCAGTGATTTCGAGTACCAAATTTTGAAGTTCTACCTTTAAAATTGCCTTAATAGCGACATGTTAAAAAAAAAGAACATTACATCCCTTACTTCACCTTCTTGTTGGAGGAATTTCGAACATTCCCTTACTAAACGATACCTACAGTACAAGATGAGTGCTCTTTCCAGATCTTAAGTTTCTATCCCTAGCGATTTGGGTTGGGCGATGATGAGTCAATGAATCACTCAGGCTTTATTCCACCCTCTTAGGGTTAGAATTTCCGAAAACACTGAAAGAAGTTATATTTTATTTCTAACCGAGAACCCAAGTAAAATGTTCATAGATCTACTTTCGAAGATCCTTTCATAGTGAAATATTTCCATAAGAATTTTCATCCCCTATTTTACCCCACCCCCATCTAACCCCTATCGTTGGGACTGAATTTCCAAAAACACTGGCATTTCGTAAGAGGGTAGTTAGGAGGAGATATTCAGACAATTGTACTGTGCATATAAGGAATACATTTTACCAACTTGAAAGGTATACACAAACGGTAAAGTTTTGTAAAAATATTTCAAGTTGAACGAGATATGAGGAATATAGGATCGATTGTGTAGTAGCGTCGCTCCTCAACAGTGATCACTGGTTCACGGTGTTATGGATAATGTGTTAGAGTAACTTTAGATAGAGAGATGAATGGAGGACTCAAGCGCAAAAATGTGGTGTATCCGATGTGTGCTGGATATATACTTAATCGCATCGAGCAGTAACGCTTTTTTTATTTGTAAGATACCATACTGTAAATTATTAAGGTAAAGAAAGTTGTTTTGTTACCAATGCAGTGAGCGTATCCGTAAGTGATGACTGAGACAGTGTGTAGCACCCACATCAAATGATTTTGTGAAGGTAATTGTTAATGTATAATCAGTTTATTGTGTGTTGGTTCTGAGCATTATTAATTTTCAGAAAGTCAAAATACATGTTTTAAAGTTAGTACCATGTTACCACAACTCAATACTAGTTCCCAGATCCATGTCATTTTCTATTAACTATTTTGCTCAAGAAGATATTGTCTCCGTCATACTCGATGTAACTAAAATGTATGCTAAGCAACAGCCTTGCACAATAGCTGTAATATAACTATACAATTTGAAATACTAACAGAGAGCAGTGCAAAGAGCGTTACCATTGCGTAATAAAGGTAAGAAATTTTATTATTTCAGGGTTAGCGTTCATTAACCAATTGATCAAGTTTTGTTTTATTACCAGCGCCAATTTCAAGTCAATAGTGTTACATCAAAATGGATCAAATGGCTCTGAGCACTATGGGACTTAACTTCTGAGGTCATCAGCCTCCTATAACTTAGAACTAATTAAACCTAACTAACCTAAGGACAACACACACAATCATGTGCGAGGCAGGATTCGAACCTGCGACCATAGCGGTCGCGCGGTTCCAGACCGTAGCGCCTAGAAACGCTCGGCCACCCCGTCCGGCAGTGTTGCATCAGATTCAGTTTTTGTGTTACGTAATTTCATGCTGTTTTGTCTTTTTTAAAGTTATTGACAGCTTACATTCTCGCCGTCAGAAAAGTTCAGTAAAGGCCAAAGCGTACAAGCGACGAGGTAAGATACATGTTCGTATGCCATACCAATTCTAACAAATGTGATGCAGGTTACTGTCAGTTACGTTACTTCAAACGTACGTGTTTCAAACTGTCAGGGTTGAGTGGAAAGGAGCCTTTTGTAGATGTAGGTGTAGGAAACGTGCAGCAATCTTCACCAATTAGGAAGCTTAAGTCAGTTGCAAATTCTAACACAAAGATGAAGGTTCTGCCACTAGGTAGTTGGCACAATAGAGATGTGGGCCAGCAGGCGCAGGAAATGTTGGGGAGTGAGTACCAGGTCACCAGCAATGTGAAGCTTAGTGCAGGGTTAGCTCAGGTGACTGACAACATAGGAGAGTAATGTATGAATCAGATAGCGATTGTGGGTTGAGAAGGGAATAGTCTTGATAGGGACACGGAATATGATGTAGGTGGAGACCTGTTAAATATAGCTACTCAAACTGCTAGAATTAACGTGCCCTTGGTGCAACTGTTTCAGAGTCATTATCGACCTCATCTTAACGCTAGTGTTAGGCGTCTTACCATGGGGCTGGAGAAGGTAATGATGGCGGAGGTTATGGCTCACATTGCAGTGCTGCCAGTTGGGTCCATCAATAGATTGGGTTTCACTAGGCATGACATGGACCTCAGTAGGTATGGGAAGTGAAAGCTGACAAAGCTTATAGGTGACAGTGGTGTGGATGGTAACAGGATTACTCATGAAAAAATTACTGTAGTTGTTGGTATTAGAGCTGCACCTGTTTAAAAATGAAGTCAGCTGATAGGTATACCTGCTTAAAGGAAGTCCCTCTAACAAAGAAATCACCTTCAGAGATGGTTATAGAGCCGACAACACATATGAGAAATATAATGCTTTGCATAACACATTTCACATGCTCTTTGATTACTGGCTTTCCATTAGAACGTTCTAAATGGGGTACTAGCAGCAGAAGGCAGCCTGGGTGGGGGATAAGCATAGCATGCAGAACAAAGTGGGAATTATATCAAAATGTTAGAAGTAGTCACAATCAAGTTACAGTAGCCCATCAGAAACAGTGACGTAAGGGGCTTCAAAATGTTATTAAGAAGGCAAAGAGTATGTGGTACGCAAATAGAATACCTAATTCTCAGGATAAAATTAAAACCATATGTTCAGTTGTGAAGGAAGTGTCTGGTCAACAGCACAAGGTCGACTATATAAAGTCAGTTCGTAGTAAAAATAATTCTTTAACTGATAAGTCAGATATATGTTCAATATTTAGCAATAACTTTCTGAGAAATGCTGGTGAATTAAATAAAAACCTAGTCTCTACAGTGAATAATCTCTCTCAAATGCCTTTCCGAGATTGATGTCTGAAATACTCCTCTGTGATACTGACAAGGAGCAGATTGAGTCAATAATTAAATCACTGAAAACTCAGGACGCTAATGGATATGATGGAGTGCCTAAGAGAATATTAAAGTACTGTGCTGCACATGCTAGCCCTGTACTTACCCATTTTTGTAATTTTTCCTTTAAGAAAGGCAATTTCCTGAACAATTAAAGTACTCAGTAGTAAAGGCACTTTATAAAAGAGAGAAAGGGATAATGTAGACAATTTGAGACCTATTTCAATGCCACCAGTGCGTGCTGAAGTTATTGAAGAGGCCTTCTATGTAAGGAAAATCGATAATTTAATATTAAATCATTTGCTATCAAATGTACAGTTAGGCATTAGAAGAGATTTAACAACTACAAATGCTGTATTCTCATTCCTCTATGAGGTAGTGGATGGATTAAACATAAGATTTCGAAAGCTAGGCATTTTTTTTTTTTTTTAATTCAGTTGAAGCGTGTGTCGATCACAAAATATTGCTCCAGAAGTTAAATCAGTATGGAATACAGGGAGTAGAGCACAATTGTTTCACCTCTTACTTAAACAACAGACAGCAAAAAGGCATTATTATTGAAAATTGCTGTGATGTGGGGTCTGGGTGGGCCACAGTCAAATGGAGGTGCCCCAAGGCTCAGTGTTGGGACCACTCCTGTTCCTTATTTATATAAATGATATTCCCTCTAGTATTGCAGGTAACTCTAAGATATTTCTGTTTGCTGCTGACAATAGCTTGGTAATATAGGATGTTGTGTGCCAGATTGGCTCTGTTTGAAATAGTGCAATTCATGACGTAAATTCACGGTTTGTAGAAAATAAACTATCACTAAACCACAGTAAGACTCAGTTTTTACAGTTTCTAACACACAATTCAACACAAACCGACGTTTTAATTTCACAGAATGGGCAGTTGATTAGTGAAACTGAACGGTTCAAATTTCTAGGTGTTCAGATAGGAAACTATGATGGAAAACCCACATTGAGGAATTTGTTCAAAGAATTAATGCTGCAATTTTTACTATTCGAACGGTATATAAGTAAGTGATAGTTCGACACGAAAATTAGTCTACTTGCTTATTTTAATTCGCTTAACCTGCATAGTATTTTTTTTTTGGGTAACTCTTCCCATTATCAAAGGATATTTTTGGCACAGAAACAGGCAGTTCAGGCAATAAGTAGTATAAGTTCGCGGATCTTGTCGATCTCTGTTTACTAGTCTGGGTATGCTGACATTGGCTTCTCAATATATATATACACTCCTGGAAATGGAAAAAAGAACACATTGACACCGGTGTGTCAGACCCACCATACTTACTCCGGACACTGCGAGAGGGCTGTACAAGCAATGATCACACGCACGGCACAGCGGACACACCAGGAACCGCGGTGTTGGCCGTCGAATGGCGCTAGCTGCGCAGCATTTGTGCACCGCCGCCGTCAGTGTCAGCCAGTTTGCCGTGGCATACGGAGCACCATCGCAGTCTCTAACACTGGTACCATGCCGCGACAGCGTGGACGTGAACCGTATGTGCAGCTGACGGACTTTGAGCGAGGGCGTATAGTGGGCATGCGGGAGGCCGGGTGGACGTACCGCCGAATTGCTCAACACGTGGGGCGTGAGGTCTCCACAGTACATCGATGTTGTCGCCAGTGGTCGGCGGAAGGTGCACGTGCCCGTCGACCTGGGACCGGACCGCAGCGACGCACGGATGCACGCCAAGACCGTAGGATCCTACGCAGTGCCGTAGGGGACCGCACCGCCACTTCCCAGCAAATTAGGGACACTGTTGCTCCTGGGGTATCGGCGAGGACCATTCGCAACCGTCTCCATGAAGCTGGGCTACGGTCCCGCACACCGTTAGGCCGTCTTCCGCTCACGCCCCAACATCGTGCAGCCCGCCTCCAGTGGTGTCGCGACAGGCGTGAATGGAGGGACGAATGGAGACGTGTCGTCTTCAGCGATGAGAATCGCTTCTGCCTTGGTGCCAATGATGGTCGTATGCGTGTTTGGCGCCGTGCAGGTGAGCGCCACAATCAGGACTGCATACGACCGAGGCACACAGGGCCAACACCCGGCATCATGGCGTGGGGAGCGATCTCCTACACTGGCCGTACACCACTGGTGATTGTCGAGGGGACACTGAATAGTGCACGGTACATCCAAACCGTCATCGAACCCATCGTTCTACCATTCCTAGACCGGCAAGGGAAGTTGCTGTTCCAACAGGACAATGCACGTCCGCATGTATCCCGTGCCACCCAACGTGCTCTAGAAGGTGTAAGTCAACTACCCTGGCCAGCAAGATCTCCGGATCTGTCCCCCATTGAGCATGATTGGGACTGGATGAAGCGTCGTCTCACGCGGTCTGCACGTCCAGCACGAACGCTGGTCCAACTGAGGCGCCAGGTGGAAATGACATGGCAAGCCGTTCCACAGGACTACATCCAGCATCTCTACGATCGTCTCCATGGGAGAATAGCAGCCTGCATTGCTGCGAAAGGTGGATATACACTGTACTAGTGCCGACATTGTGCATGCTCTGTTGCCTGTGTCTATGTGCCTGTGGTTCTGTCAGTGTGATCATGTGATGTATCTGACCCCAGGAATGTGTCAATAAAGTTTCCCCTTCCTGGGACAATGAATTCACGGTGTTCTTATTTCAATTTCCAGGAGTATATATATATATATATATATATATTCTTTACTGTCGTTTCCTATTAACGGTATCAGCTTATTCCCAAGAATTAGTTGCATTCACTCTATTAATACTTGGCAGAAGTCCAATATGCTTCCTTGACTCATGTGCAGAAAGGTGTGCAGTATACGGCTGCATCCATTTTCAATAAAATACCACAACAATTCAAAAATCTTAGCAGTAATCCACGTGCTTTCAAATAGAAACTGAAGAGTTTACTCATGGGTCACTCCTTCTACTCTGTAGAGGATTCCCATGAAAAATTAAGCTGGTTCCTATGTTACGTTGTTGATTGCGTTTACTGAAACTTATGGCTTGTCTTTTTTTGGGCTCATAAGCATTTTATTTTATCTGTTATTACTTTTACGTTGTAATTTCATGTACTGACACGTTTCATGACCTTGTAGATATGCTCCTCAAGTTGGTCCTACGAAACATGACGTAAAAAAACAACAACAAAAAACTGGAACACTTATTTTTTTTGTAATTGCTGACCGAGAAGTCAAATACAAATTTTCATAGACGTAGCTTTAATAGTGCCTTAGTAGTTCTTTGATAACGATTTATTTTTAAAAAAATCACCAACTATTGCGTCTCCATAGAGTCTACATTTCCAAAAGTGCTGAAGCACGGGTTTCTTTATTTCTGATGAAGGAACTAAATGAAAATTTTTTTAGAGCTAGATTCAAAATTACATTAACAGTGACATATTTGCAAGAACCTTTCATCTCCTATTTCACCCAGTTAGGAGACGAATTTCGAAGACTCTCTTATTAAACGACGCTTTTAGTATAAGAGCAACACCATCTGCAGAGTTAAGATTTTGATATTGTTTGGGCTGGGCGATGATGAGTCAGTGAGTCAGTCGGTCAGGTCATCGCCTTTTATACGACACAGATTTCCTTGGAGGTGCTGAATGCTCTCATAGTGAAATACTGGGTGAATATCGTCTGGATAATTTGCGCTCCATTTTAAGCAAAAGCTAGTTTTCATGCATCTCAACGTTTATTGTATCTCCTTAATTAAGTGCCATACAACGATGTAACTTTATTGTTAGATTCAGTGGTATACATGGATACTATCCGCAAAGTTTTTGCGAATACAGTTAGTAGTAAAGAAGTAATAAATTAAAAAGCCATGCCTGGTGCAGAAGTGTTACTGCGAGACTAGCGAAAACATAGTAAGAGATTAACTTTTTTGCTTTGAACATTGTATCGGGTGTGTTGGCGACAAAATATTTCATAATGGTTTGAACTTAAGTTTAAAGTTTGTTGAACGTCAGTGAATTTGTAAATTCTTGAATTCAGTCAATAATTACCTGATGTACTACTGCAGTAACCTGCGTTGCCCAGATATGCATCTATTCCGATCGTCTATTAGTCCATTTCCTCCTTCTCTCTCTCCCAGTCCACTTCCCCCATTCTCTCTCTCCAACTCATCTACCTCCTCTACTTGCGCATCTCCGCTACTTCAACTCTCGGTCCATCCCAACCTGCGACTCTGTCTGTCGATCTCCTCTTATTTCGTCACTACCCATTCCATCCTCTCACCGCTCACTCTCCGTCTGTTTCTTTCACAAATTGCATCATGTCACAGATTAAAACAGTGGTCCACGAAGTGCAGAATGAATGGTCATTGCTGTCTGAAACTGATAGTTTAAAGCCCAAAAGTTTACTCATCGTTGGTGGAAATAAAAGAAGTTCATTCAGAATCTGCTCCTTCCCCTTCTGTCAATCTCCTCCACCCAACTAATTCCCTCTCCTCTTCCCCCTCCCTTTGTCCATCTTCTCTTCGCTCTCTCTCTATCTCCTCCTCCCCAATCGCGCTGTTCATCTCCTCCTCTCTCCTCTTTCCTATCTCTGTCCCTCTCCTGCTCTACCCTCTCTCTCTGTCCATCTCTGCCTCTCCCCTTTCACTGTCAATTTCCTCCTCCCTCTCTCTGTCCACATGCATCTCCCCATATCGCTGCCCATCTCGTCCTCCCTTTGCCCATCTCCTTCTCTCTCCACCCTCGGTCCATTTCCCAGTCCCATTCTCTCTGTCCATCTTCTTCTCCCTCTTATCTGTCGTCATCTCCTCCTCCCCATACTGTCTGCCCATTATTTCCTGGCCCTTTCACTCTCCATGTTATCACCTCCTCCCCAGTTGGTGGCTGGTGGTTCTTACCCCCCAAAATATTTCTTTTCAGATGGTAATTAATTTGTGTAACAAATGTGGTTGAGATCGTTCCAGGGGTTAGGATGAGGTTTCTATACCTGACTTTGCTCGAGTACGAACATATCAAATATGTTTCACACATATCTAACACATTTCACACCTATTTGTACACATATTTCACCTATAGCTCTAGCGAATTTCACACTGTTGTTGCATTTTCGCACTGCTCAATGTTTATGACGATATATCTCCTGTACCATATGTCATACAGTGATTTTATCAGGTACATCCAGTGGTATATTTGGCCACAGTCTGTGAAATGTATTATGAATGGAATGACTATTAAGGAAGTTACACGTTAAAAAGTCATGCATTATGCGACAGGTTTTCACGCATCTCAAGATTTGACACCGTACTTGCTGAACTTTGAGTCGTGCAGTGATATATATTTCTCTAGGTACATTCAGCGGCATAAGTGGATCCTGTCCGCGAAATGTGTTGTGAACAGGGTTAGTAGTAAAGAAGTAACAAATTAAAACGTCATACATTATGCAGCAGTTTCTCACGCATCTTCTGAACTATGTGTCGTAGAAAAATATAATTTTGCTGGTAAGCTCAGTGGTATATGTGAATAATGTCAGCAAAATGTGTCGCGAATAGAGTTAGTGGTAAAGAAGTAATAAATTAAAATGATGTGCTTCATGCAGTAAATTTATTGCATGACCAGTGAAAACATAGTACGCTATAAACTTCCTGCCTTTCATCATCTTGTGGGTGTTGTTGCCGAGAAAATGTTTCTTAAAGTTTTGAAACTATGCGTCACGTTTGCTGCAAGGCAATAAGTGCTCTCATTCTCAAATACTGGATGAATGAAGAATGGGTATTAGCTCGACGTGGACTATACTGTCTTTTCACCCTCGCCCTTCTGTCAGGTAGGTGGTTCTTACCCCTACAGAGATTCTTTCCAGATAGTAAGTGATACGTGTACCACGTTTGGTTGACATCAGTCCAGCGGTTTATGAGCAGACTTATAACATAAATACGTGCATATTACATATATGGATTTGTGTAGATTGAAAATCAAATGTTTATTGCGTCTGGAAGTCGTTAGGTGGGCAGCCTATAAAAGATACTGTGAACCATGAGCCATGCATCATGAGCCGGGTTGGTCGTTTAGCAATGCAGATTAAATATTCTATTTCCTCTAATTCTCGATTCGGCATTGGCAGCATTCCCCCTACCCGTAAGCGAGCTTGAAGTGCTGAATAGCTGCCTTCCTTTCAGGATACGTGCTATGTTACTTCCAGAATGTTAAAGGTGTACTGAACGAAATGACCTTTTTATAATCGACGCTCTGGACATCATAGAGAAGACAACTTTGTTTAATATACACTGTTGCCACTTTATATGACTCTATCATTTTCTTCATACCGAGAATTAGTTTGAATTTCTTAGCAATTGTAGCGATGAAGGAGATACATGCTGCGTAAATTCAGTTATCCTTCTAAATTATTCACTATAGTTCCATTAGGTTAACAGAAAGACACGTAAGTGACAACATATCATTCGACTGCGAATTTGTGACTGAAAGCCTCGTACTGTGATGACGGAAGAAAATGTTTACTTGAAGGTGATACGCCCTTTCTGGGTGCGGCGTATTCGTCTCTGGACCAGCGGGTGGCAACACTTGGCTCCACGTGTTCAAGTGACTAGACCGGACCGGCAGCGAGGCGGTATCTTATCCTGCGACGGTCCTAAACGGGGCTCTCCAAAGGGCGGTGTTCCGATAAAGCGTTTATATGGCTGGCTCTTTGTCCGCTCAAGTAAATACTGATACGCCTGGCTCCACGAGATCATAAGGGCGTCAGATACGTCGGGTAGTTTCATGCGGGAAAATATTTTATAAACATTACGTCCCCCATATCAGAGCAACGGTAGAGGGAGACAGCGGCACAGAACCTTCAAAACTTTTATGGAGCGTTTATCTCTGTTTTATCGCCGAACGCAGGTAAGAAACGCTGTAAGTTACCAAAGAAATGGGTACACAGAAATATTGTAAGCAAGATAAAGCGAAAAGGCTCCTGCAAAATTTGCCAATTAAACATTCATTTTAATCACAGATTTACCATTCAGGAAAATTAAAATAACACTCTCAGAATTTACAAGCAAAGGAATTCAGCTGCTAAATGCATAGAGGCAAGCGCAGCTGTGGAAAGGGTAAATTAAGCGACCCGTACGAGAGAGAGGAACTCTCTACTAACGATTTTTCTCAAGTAAACTCGTTACATTCGAATTCAGAATGTGTTCAAGAATTATGCAAAAAATAGATTTTAAATATCTTGCTCTGTAATTATGCGGGTTCTTTTACTTTTCTTATACACAGGTGACAGGAAAATTCTTGAAAATGTTCTCACTTAGAATATACTCGTAACAAATTTCCTTGAGTTGGGAAATTTGTATCCAGTAAACAGCACAAAGTTAGAAAGCATCGCTCGTGCGAATGTCAGCTTTTCCTGCTAACCGTGAAAGAATGGCAACAAGCAGACACCATATTCCTAAATTTCCGGAAAGCATTCGACACGGTGCTACAGACAGCTGACGTAGATCCGAGCCTACCGAATGGGTTCTCACTTATGTGAGTGGCTCGAAGACTTCTTAAGCAATAGAACATTGTCCTCGACGATAGTTCATCGGAAGGAAGGGTATCGTCAGGAGCGCCACAGGGAAGTGCGATGCGTCCGCTCTTATTCTCAATATGCATAAATCACCTGACGTACAGGGTGGGCCGCAATTTACGGTTGCTTATTGACGACTCTGTAGTGTACGGGAAGGCGTCGTATAGTGAAGTAGGAGGATACAAGACAATTTACACACACTTTCTAGTTGGTATGATGAATAGCGGCTTGTTTTAACCCCATACAAGGTGGAGTAAAAAATTACCCCAATCGATATAATTTTTATCCTGTGTTGGTACCACTGGCTTCTCGGACGGGAGTCATTGCTTACCTTTCCAGTCAGTATTGTTGTTGAAGTTGAGGAGGCTATAATCTCCTTTAACAGGTAAAGTGCGAAATTTTGCGATCGGGGTAAAATAACACCCCACCTTGTTATTTACGTTAAATTTTTTCGTTTATAAAATAGGTGGCACCTTCTTTTGCATGCGTAGAAAATGTCTTCTCATGAACTGTTAGGAACTCCAGAGGAAATAATACGAGAATTTGAGCGTTAAGAGACTGAAAACGTAACCAGGAAGATGACGAATTCGGTGTACCGCCATTTGAGGTTGATTCATCAGACGAAGGAGATAGCCAAGTAAGAAAAATTTATATGGCAAAAATGGGTATTGTTGGAACACACATCCCTTCCACAAAAAAGCGTCGAGAGTGCCAGCAAAGAAGATAGTGGTACATGCACTTAGTGCACTAGGCAAGGCAATAAACGAAACGTCTCCCCTGAAATTATTTGAACTGTTGTTTACTAGTGACATGGTTTCACTAATAGTTACGTACGCAAACCAAAAAATTGCTAATTCAAGGGAAAAATTCACATCACCGCAGTGGTATATTGGAGATACCAACCAAAACGAAATAAAACCTTTATTAGGTATACTTTTTATGAGTAGAGCTCCAAAAAAATGCGCATCTGAATTGTACTGATGCGTAGTATACGGGTCCCCATTTTTCCGAGGAGTTATGACGAAACACCGATTCGAGTTTTTGATCAATAATCTAAGATTTGATGACCAACATACCAGATTGCAAAGAAGAACGGCGGACAAGTTCGCTGCATTTCGTGATTTATGGTGTATGTTTGTTAAACATAGTCAAGAATTGTACACTGCCTCTGCCCTCCTAATCATTGATGAGACACTCCTTAGCTTCCGAGGCAGATGCCCATTCAAATTGTATCTGACAAGCAAGCCGGAAAAATATGGGCTAAAGATAATCTCATTATGTGACGCGAAGACATATTATTTTTATGCAGGAATTCCATATTTGGGAAAAGAGACTAGAGACAAATGTGTTTCAGTTCATACATATTATGTGATGAAGTTATGTGAACCTGTATATGGAACGAACCGTAACATTACAATGGAAAACTGGTTTGGTACTTGTAAAGTAGCCGACAAACTTGCTGACAAAAAGTTGACAACGGTTGGCACCTTATGCAAGAATAAACCAGAAATACCTCAATCCCTGTTTCAAACCAAGAATAGGCCAGTTTCTTCATCTATATTCATTTACAGGAGAGAAAAATTGTTAGTCATACATTACAAAGAAAAATAAAAACCTTATTCTTTTGTCAACGATGCATGAGATAGGTGAAATAGATGAGAAGACAAAGAAATCGAACATAGTACTTTTCTACGATGATAACAAAGGGGGAGTCGATGTATTTGATTTACTATGCCCCAATAAGACCACAGAACGAAAAACCAGACGCCGGACAATGCAATACATGTATGGGCTTTTAGATGCATCAGGAATAAATGCCTATGTCTTGTATAAGGATAATGGCGGCACAAATAGCCGAAGAAATTTTCTCAAGTCATTGGCATTCGGGCTGGTTGAAGCAGAATTGAAGGACAGAATCACGAGAAAAAATTTACCCATATAGCTTCGCATAACCATAGAACAGATTTTGACACATTTTGGGAGCGATATTCCAAGATCAGTAGCACAACCAGAAACGATCTCAAAAAAAAAAAAAGTGGACGATGCTTTCTTTGCAGTCGAAAAGAAGGCCGGAAAAGTTCCTCTGAATGCCGTGTCTGTTCGAAACCAGTGTGCAAGGACCATTGGAAGAATATTTGTCGAAGTTGCCACAACAGTTTACTTTGAAAATGTTTGGTATATTGAAAATATCATCAAATTTTGAAAATAATTTATAAAAATCTGTGTTTCCATCACATGAGGAACTATTTTTTCGTAGTCGTTAGCTTTACTCTTTACCGATACTTTTTAGCGTTACTTTTTACCAATTTGCATGTTATTTCCTTCAATGGCTTATGCCTTTTGATTTATTATATTGTGTTTTGCAATGTCATAACACAAAGGGTAACTGAATGCAATAGATAAGTGCAGTGTCATATTTCTGTATATGACAACCGTGCTACAATAAAATGCATTGATATTACAGTTATGATTTGCTTTGTCATATTATAAAACATAACTATACTTTGTAATAAATGTTTCATATTGTGTGATTAATACTTTATGTTACTCCAGAACCTCTTTTGTGAAACAAATAATTCAGAAAGAACGTGAGGTAAATATTTACCCCACCTTTTTATTTATGTCTTGGGATTAGCACCTTGTTACTCTAGGGTTAAGTAAAGAAAAATGTGCGTTAATATGGATGAGTAACAAATACAATCCTACAACGTTCGAATACAGTATTAGTAGCGTGCTGCTTGACACAGTCACATAAATGAAATATCTAAACGAAACGCTGGCAAGCGATATGAAATGGAACGAGCAAGTTAAGTTGTTAGTAGGGAAGGCGAATAATCGATTTCCTTTTATTTGGAGAATTTTGGGAAAGTATAGGTGATCTGTGAAGGAGACGACATCTGGAATACTAGTGCGACCTGTTCTTGAACACGGCTCGAGTGTCTGGAATGCCCACCAGGTTGGATTAAAAGGAGACATCGAAGCAACTCTGTTGTGCTGCTAGTTTTGTTATCTGTAGGTTCTATCGGTACGCAAGTATTACGGAGATGCTTCGTGAACTCAAATGGGAATGCCTGGAGAGAAGACAACGTTCTCTCCGAGAAGCACTATTGAGGAAATTTAGGGAACCTCCAACAGAGGCCAACTTCCAGCCAACGTACATTTCGCATGAGGAACACTAAGATAAGATAAATTTCTGCTTGTACTGATCCTTACAGACCGCTGTATGCGAGTGGAACAGGAGAGAAAATGACTCTTAGTGGTACATGGTGCCGGCCGCGGTGGCCGTGCGGTTCTAGGCGCTACAGACTGGATCCGCGTGACCGCTACGGTCGCAGGTTCGAATCCTGCATCGGGCATGGATGTGTGTGTAGTCCTTAGGTTAGTTAGGTTTAAGTAGCTCTAAGTTCTAGGGGACTGATGACCGCAGAAGTTAAGTCCCATAGGGCTCAGAGCCATTCTTTTGGTACATGGTACCCTCCACCAAGCACCGTACTGTGGCTTGCGGAAAATGTATGTGGATGTAGATGTAGACATAGACTGGAAAAGAAATAGCTGAAAATTTGGAAGACATGGAAATTCACTATTAGAGACAAAAAAATTCCTGTCCCAAACAGAATGTCTAGTAATTTTCCCACCATACTCTCAGCGCAAAATTCACACAAATGATCTGTTGCAGTTGGAATTTCCTCTCATTATCAAAACTTGTGATCGTTAATAAATGGAACTGCGACAAACTTTACTGCTCTCCGTTGGATCTTCTTTGCTTCCTCTATTAACCATATCTGGTAAGTGTCCCAGACCAACATTCAAAAGTAGTCGATCTAGCATAGTTATATTTCTTAGGGATTCTTCACAGGAAACTCGGTCCAGCAGGTACTTTTCTTTCATCTACTTTTATGTGGTTGTTCTAGAAGTATGCTACTTATTTAGAAAAGTGGCAAGCCATTTGGTGTGTCCGTTTCATTTAATACGAGAATACCACTCTACTTAGAGGATAATGAGGGAATGGAACACGACAATATTGTTACTAAAAATGAATTGGACCCCAGTGACTACATGTAGTGAATTCTAGCTAATTTCATATCTTAACTACATTTAACATTGTGTGTGTCTTATATTCTTTTTACTTTTGGCAGTGTGTGTGAGCAGGGCAGAATGCTTGATCTGGAACAGGCACAGCAATGCAACGAAAAAAGCGGCTTCTGGCATCTTCACAGGCAGGTAGCCTCAGGCGTTGTCTCCATGGAAGTCGCCTTGTCAGATGAGCTCTAGGGGGTCGGAGCTACTGCACATTTATCAGCTGTTCCCTGCCCTGCCCTGCTGCTGAGCAGAGGCCAGGAAGGAACTTGGTTCAAATGGCTCTAAGCGCTATGGTACTTAACATCTGAGTTCATCAGTCCCCTAGACTTAGAACTACTTAAACTTAACTAACCTAAGGGCATCACACTCATCCATGCCCGAGTCAGGACTCGTACCTGCGACCGTAGCAGGAGCACGGTTCCGGACTGAAGCGCCTAGAATCGCTTGGCCACAGCGGTCGGCAAGAAGGAACTTTTCATAATATTAAGCTTTCCTAAAGAAACACAGCTTGCAAAAATTTAGAGACTAGCCTCTGGCGCAGCTTTTTAATTCTAAGGGACCTCTGATGTAGGCTAGTTGCTGGGCTCGAAAACAAGCAATTGGTAACAATGTCTATGATGTCATGAAGACGGCGCTGAAGCAGTACCTTTTTTTCTCAAAAAAAAAGGGCGAATCGGAAAGTCCTTGGCATTTTAATGTGACGCTCTTTCTTGGAGGAATATTTGTGCAAGAAGGAATCATGCCATTGGCCTGTTGAGTTTCATATTCAGCAGCTGGTGGGCCTGTTCCGACTTGCGATAGAACATAGAGAGTTGGTTGTGGGACAGAGATGCAGAAGGATCAAAGACTTTGTCTAGAGATGACGAGGTGCGGCTCTTGGTGCGCAGCTTAGCAGCTAACCAGGGTCCACAATTCGAATCTCGCTCTGTACAGATAACTGTGTCGATATTCATCATGAGACGTGCAGAAGGATGGCACGATGGCATCCTTCTGCACGTTTCATGCAGAATATTTACGGTGAGCGTTATTAGCATCACTGGCATCGCATGATAGCCCTTGGTCCACGTTTGCTTAGATCAATGCAGTTATCTGTGTCATCCAGCACTGTTGTAATAGATGCATATATTACTTGGTCTTTCAGGCTAACAGTCACTGTATTTGTTGGAGTAAAAGCTAGTGAGTGATTTTAGAACGTCAATTACGTCCGAAGGCTACGTTCTCGTTTACCTTCAAGTAAACTGAAAACTTCCTCGGTGTAATTTACCTAGGGCACATTTTGTAATATCAGTTCCCTCACAGTCAGATGAGTGTGTTTTTAATTGAATAAATTAGTGTGTTCAATTATAACTTGTTTCTGTTAACACGTTCCATTAATATCGGATATTACACTAAGCCATTCCCAACTTAAGAATTCACAGCAAGGGCCATAAATTCTTCATGTCAGTCATTCCATTATGCACAATAATTTCTGCTTGTGTCTTAAAGGCGTGTCCGGCTCTTGATTAACTTCCTGGCTTAGAGTAATCACTTCAAACACGCTCACGGTTTCGTGACCTTAGGATTGCTCCTCTTTCCAGTGTTTTATTACCCATTGTTTAATCTAACTACAATAATTTTCATTTATTTGTATTGTGGGTCTACTGGCAGCCCTTCCGGCAAGTGCTGATCCTCTACAAGTCTTCCCGCGTTTTACTACGATTTTGCTTGCGATGTGACTTCTATATGGAACACCATCATCGAGAGACAGCCCCGCATAGCTTCTCTAGTGACCCACCAGATAACTGATATGTCCTAAACGTTAACGCCATGAACACTCCCTTGTAGTACTTCTGAAGTTGCATTAATGCCTAACAATTTTATTCTATGAAGAATGACTTGTTTACTCCCATCTAAAACTCTGAATTCAGTAACGGAGCTGGTGCGACTTTTCGTAACCTAGAATTTTGTTCACAAAAGGATAGTACGAAACTGCGTTGAATGCATCCAGGAAGCCAAAGAACACTTCATCAACATAGGACCCACTGACTGCAGCAGAGCGGGAGGAGATAGAGAGAGAGCGAAGAGAAGATGGACAAAGGGAGGGGGAAGAGGAGAGGGAATTAGTTGGGTGGACGAGATTGACAGAAGGGGATATCATAGAAGGCGTGAGTCCAGATACACAGGATTTCTGTTTGCGGAATTCTTGCTGGTTGGTGCAGAGGTGGTTTTTGTTCTCCAAAAAGTGCGTAACACTCGAGCAACAGGTCGACGTCAGCGTTATCGGCATGTGTGTCCATCTCACCAACTAAATATCGTGAAAACGGGATGGTGACCTTTTTTCCAGCCGTCTTGAACCCCTAGTTACTCCTGCGAACTCGTAAAACTGCTGCTACATGGCTAGCGAATTCTTTCGCGAAATCTGTACATAATCATACAGGTAATTCATCAGATCCAGTCATCTTTTCTCTACTGAGTGGTTACGGCTTATTTTCTATCGCACGATCACTTAACTACTGGTCCTATGTGCCCGACAGATAACAGGGTAATAGAACACATTCGGAATAAGGAGTTAGCATCTCGACCTGGTCTTCGTTCTCATCTATGCTACTGTGATTACTGTGGGATTGTATAGCTGTTTTCTTATACTATACTGACTTTACGTAATGTGAAAACGATTTATAACTTTTCTTCACATCGACAGATTGAAGTTTAATTTCCAGTCCATCGAACGCTTCTTGCATTGCTCTGCTTACCCTCAATGTGGCATCGTTCAGCTTTTTCCTCCAATAAGGCTTTGACTTCGCTTAAATTTGTGATGCAAATCATAATGCTTTCGCAGCGACTTTCCAACAAGGCTTATGAAACATGGCAGGTGTTTTTTATCTTTCTCGATCTTGCTTGGGACGTATAGAATCCCGTTTTGGAGAAGTCGTCACAGGCGCTTACAATAATTCTTCACTTCTTCTATGTTTATCTCTGTCTTCATATATTCCCTACTTTGCTTAGCTTTTGTTCGCTATTATAATAAAAACAACTGGAAACGATTTCTCAATTGAATCACACACCCTCAAATAATATACTGTTAATTTGTCTCATTTCACTGGTTCCAATGAGAATTATAGTCCGATTTTTTTAATGTTCCTGAATAAATACTCTATCTTGGAAATTTTCGTTGTTATAAGATACTAATTCATTCTGTTGTACGTATTGAGCACTCTTTCTCCTGCCATGTAGTATGTCCCTTTACAGGCAGTTCTTAACATTCAATGGAGATAAACGAAAATCTTCCCAAATGAGAGTAAAAAATTGTATTTGATGGTGGAAGATGTTATAATACAACGATTCACAGTAAGACGATTATTTTGTGAATGTATTGGACGGCCTAGTGTCATCTACCACAGAAACAACTTACGAAAGTTTAATATTTTACCCATCTTCAACAACTGTTCTCATATGTATAGACACTATCGGCAACCAGTTGCATAAAGGAAATTTTATTTCCTTAACCACATTCAGGCACTTAGTTTTCTTCTTCAGAAGGTTCTAAATGGTTCAAATGGTTCTGAGCACTATGCGACTTAACTTCTGAGGTCATCAGTCGCCTAGAACTTAGAACTAATTAAACCTAACTAACCTAAGGACATCACACACATCCATGCCCGAGGCAGGATTCGAACCTGCGACCGTAGCGGTCACGCGGTTCTAGACTGAAGCGCCTTTAACCGCACGGCCACACCGGCCGGCCCTTCTTCAGAAGGGCGTTAGTTATAATCTTATATCGAAGGGCGCGAAGTGCCTGAAACACATTAAGGAAATAAAATTTCTTTTATGCAGCTGGCTGCTGTTTATTTCGGTATAATATGCAAGAGTGGATGATCGTCGAAATAGGTAATAATAATAAAAGGAATTGCTAGTGATCTTGGAACACTTGATCCTTCAAGAATAATATAGCTTCCAGATCACCCCAACGATTGGCGCAATGTCAAACATACTTTGGACTGATAATGTACTTATACCTGTATAGGGTATCTCAAACATTTTGGGTCAGGTTGTCTCCTGCTATTACAGATACCAGGGATCTTAGAGAGAGTGCGGCAGAACTTCATGCGCCATTGCCATGTGTGCATGGCTGCCGTTGCTTTGAAAAACTACTATGAGCTGCACTGCTGTTATGCGACGTACGCTGTAGATGTCCATAACACAGTAAATACATATTTCCTACCATCCCAATATAATCGGTTGTGGACAGTCTATCACATGTCTCAGTTTTCACTCAAAGGGTTTCAGACACATTGTATATCTCCATAATTAGGTACATCTTTTAATTTATATCAGAAGTATAATATATGCAGTAACAAACTAATTCATAATATAGCCTTAACTAAAGTGCCCATAATATACCGGATTATTACGTCATGGTAAATATAGATATTTTGTAACGTCAGTTAGAAATAAGCAAGGACCGCATGAACACGTAGCCGAGGAACAAACATTGAAGGTAGTACACAAGATGTGCTAACCTACATAACTCGATAAATCACTCAAGTAAATTGGCGTTGATGCCAGTGATGGAAGTGGCATGGTGTAGTAGAGACTAGAAACTTGTTTACTTTAGTCTTTCTTTAATCCTTCAAACATCATAAGTCTTCTGACTGGTTTGATGCGGCCCGCCACGAATTCCCCTCCTATGCTAGCATCTTCATCTCAGAGTAGCACCTGCAACCTACGTCCTCAATTATTTGCTGGATGTCTTCCAGTCTATGTCTTCCTCTACGGTTTTTGCCCTCTACAGCTCTCTCTAGTACCACGGGAGTCATCCCCTAATGTCTTAACAGACGTCCTATCATTCAGTCTCTTCTCTTTATTAGTGTTTTCCACATGTTTCTTTCCTCTCAGATTCTGCGAAGAGCCTCCTCATTCTTTACTTTAGCAGTCCACCTAATTTTCAACATTCGAACATTCGTCTGTAGCACCACATCTCAAATGCTTCGAATCTCTTCTGTTCCGGTTTTCCCACAGTCCATGTTTCACTACCATACAGTGCTGTACTCCAGACGTGCGTTCTCAGAAATTTCTTCCGCAAATTAAAGCCGATGTGTGATATTATTAGGTTTCTCTTGGCCACGAATGCCCTTTTTGCCATTGCTAGTCTGCTTTTGATGTCTTCCTCACTCCGTCCGTCATTGGTTATTTTACTGAGTAGGTAACAGAATTTCTTAACTTCATCTACTTCGTGACCATTAATACTGATGTTAAGTTTCTCGCTGCTATCATTTCTACTACTTCTTATTACGTTCGTCTTTCTTCGATTTACTCTCAATCCATACTCTGTACCCACTAGACTGTTTATTCCGTTCAGCAGACCATGTAATTCTTCTTCACTTTCACTCAAGACAGCACTGTCATCAGCGAATCGGATCATTGATATCCTTTCACCTTGAACTTAAACAGCGCTCCTGATACTTTCTTTTGTATCCATCATTGCTTCCTCGATGTGCAGATTGAACAGTAGGGGCGAATGTCTACAGCCTCGTCTTACACCTTTTTTAATACGAGCACTTAGTTCATAGTCGTCCTCTCTTATTTTCCCCTCTTGGCTGTTGTACATATTGTATATGACCCGTCTCTCCCTATAGCTTACCACTACATTTTTCTGACTTTCGAACACAATTTTACGCTGTCGAACGCTTTGTCCAGGTCGAAAATCATATGAAAGTGTCTTGCTTCCACTATTAACCGCAACGACAGAATTGCCTCTCTCGTGCGTTTACCTTTCCTAAAGCCAAACTTATCGTAATCTAGCGTATCTTCAATTTTCTTTTCCATTCTTCTGTATATTATTGTTGCAAGCAACTTGGATGCATGAGCTGTTAAGTTGATTGCGCGATAATTCTCGCACTTGTCAGCTCTATCCATCTTCAGTATTATGTGGATTATGCTTTTCCGATAGTCAGATGGTATGTCACCAGACTCATACATTCTACGCACCAACGTCAATATTCGTTTTGTTGCCACTTCCCCTAATTATTTTAGAGATTCTGATGGAATGTTATCTATCCCTTCTGCCTTATTCGATTTTAAGTCCTCCAAACCTCTTTTAATTTCTGATTCTAATACTAGATCCCCTACCCGTACCAAACCGACTACTGTTTCTTCTTCTATCACATCAATCAAATCTCCCCCTTATACACGCTTTCCACATATCCGCTCTCTCCTCTGCATTTAACAGTGGAATTCCCGTTGTACTCTACATGTTATCACCCTTGCTTTTAATGTCACCAAAGGCTGTATTCACTTTCTTCCTGAGTCTGTCCTTCCGACAATCATTTCTTTTTCGACGTCTTTACATTTTCCTGCAGCTATTTCGTCTTAGGTTCCCTGCACATCCTATTTATTTCATTCCTAAGCGACTTGAATTTCTGTATTCCTGAGTTGCCCGGAACATTATTGTACTTCCTCCTTTCATCGATCAATTGAAGTATTTCTTCTATTACCCATGGTTTCCTCGCAGTTACCTTCTTTGTACCTTCCCAACTACTGTGATGGCCCTTTTAAGAGATGTCTGTTCTTCTTCGATTGTACTGCCTACTGAGCTATTCCTTATTGCAATATCTGTAGCGTTAGAGAACTTCAACCATTCCTCGTCATTTCTTAGTACTTCGGTAACCCGGTTTTTTGCGCAATGATTTTTCCTGAGTAATGTCTTCAACTTCAGTCTGCTCTTCATCATTACTATATTGTGCTCTGAGTCTGTATCTACTCCTGGGTACGCCTTATAATCCAGTATCTGATTTTGGAATCTCTGTCTGGCCATGATGTAATCTAACTGAAATCTTTCCGTATCACCCGGCCTTTTCGCAGTATACTTCCTCCTTTTGTGATTCTTGAACAGAGTATTCGCTATCACTAGTTGAAACTTGTTACAGATCTCTATTAGTCTTTCTCCTCTCTCATTACTTGTCTCAAACCCATATTCTCCTGTAACCTTTTCGTCTACTCCTTCCCCTACAACTGTATTCCAGTCCTCCATCACTATTAGACTTCCATCCCCCTTTACATACTGTATTACCCTTTCAAAATCCTCGTACACTTTCTCTGTCTCTTCATCTTCAGCTCGCGACGTCGGCATGTATACCTGAACCATCATTGTCGGTATTGGTTTGTTGTCGATTCTGATAAGAATGACCCTATCACTGAACTGTTCACAATAACAAACTGTCTGCCCTGCATTCCTATTCATAACAAATCCTACACCCTTTACGACATTTTCTGCTGCTGTTGATATTACCCTACACTCATCTGACCAGAAATGCTTGTCTTATTTCCACTTCACTTTACTGACCCCTACTATATCTAGATTGAGCCTTTTAATTTCTCTTTTCAGATTTTCTAGTTTCCATAAGACGTTCAAGCTTCTGACATTCCATGCCCCGACTCCTAGAACGTGTTCCTTTCGTTGATTACTCAATCTCTTTCTCATGGTAACCTCGTCCTTGGCAGTCGCCCCCCGGAGATTCGAATGGGGGACTATTCCGGAATCTTTTGCCACTCAGATATGTTCCAGTATCTGTCTATTGGACTATACACATAAAATGCTGAATTAAATTAATCAGGTACGTCGTTTTCAGATGAACCTGTATTGACGCAAACCCATTTGTGACGCTGGATACTTGCAAAAGCTGACCAAATATATGTATTAAGCACTTTACAAGTTTTATTATGTGTTGCAATGTATATTTATTACGTATCTAAAGCAACTGTGGTTCTGATTTTCATTTAACAACTGATGACTGGGACAATACGTGACGTCTCTGACGACCGAAACGTGCCATAAAGTTCCTGGTCACCGGCTGCAATGCTTCTAACGCCTTCGCGTCTCACAGAAGCGCTAGCGTATTGTTCCTGTAACGTCTGATCAATATCACACCACTAAATTAACGTTTAGGATAATCACTCTGTATAAAATGTTGTTCCGTTTGATATGTTTAAAAGTTAGTTCACGTTTCAACTCGGGCTTGTTAACTTCTGTGCTCTTATATATAAATACATTCGTAAATTTTTAAGATGATTGTAAATCGAATATTTTATTTTATATGAAGTAAAATGTTATTGCCTGAGAGTAAAGAAACAGATTCTTTGAGAGTGGGAAGGTTATTTTCCATCAAATGATATATTTTATTTGTGTAAAGCAAAAAAGTCAGGAGAAGTGCACATAGAGGATTTTACTGTTTAATGTTTCACTGATGAGACTGAATACATTTTTACACGAGTAAAGAATTTTGCTTACCGTTTTTACAACTGCATAGAAAATCTATTTGCCGCTTACGGGCAGATAATTGAATGAACTGACGGTAGTTTACGTTAAAACAATTAATGACTGTTATCATCCGTGATATTCGAGCAACATATTTTATCTCTCATGTTGGTGGCAAGAGAACCTGTGCATTATTTTTCAAATAATTCTTTTGAGTCCGTGATTTATGTATTGAAAATAAGCAAAATTGACCAGAAACACAAATCATATAACACTGAATTATTAGACTTTTTGACGGCTGAGATGATTTATGGAAATACGGGATCAGTCTAAAATCAGAATTCACGTTCGTGAAAATTGTCCCGTTCCTTGCTTTATACTATTAAGGGAATTCACGAAAAACGTTATCTGGATGCTTGGACGGCGAACTCAGCCACGGTTCTCAAGGAGGCAAGTTACGTAATCTTAAGCATCACCTCATTCGTTTTGGATACCGCGTATCATCAGTGATGAAAATTCCTTCTTCATTGTAGAAATGCCGTCGCCTAAGTAACAAGCGCAACCAGTCCTGCAAGATATATTACGCCCCAATCGGAATGCATAGCTCTAGGCCTATCGGGCCGATCTGACCTGGGAAAATGATACAAGTAGCCGGTTACGCATTCTTTCTCATACGCTGTTTGATTGGTCTGTGAGAGTCTCCTAATTTAGAGCCGATTTTACCTCTCTGACTATCTGTTTTCGAATTTATCACCGTACGGCCGTCCCTTTCAGCTCCTCCTAAATGACCCTAAATTGTAATCGGGTGTCGTTCAGTAACGCATGGTCCGCCTCGTTATCTGGTGGAGGTGCGCGGGTGGCACTCGCCCTGGGAGAAGGAGGTGGAAGGGGGGGGGGGGGTCAGGCGAGGACGCGTCTGGAAGAAGGTGCAGTACTCGGCCGATTTATTCAAAGCTCGCTCATTACAGGAGACGGTGTTAGTGGGCAGGTAAATCTCCGCGCCGCGGCCGGAAGACACTAATCCCCGCTCAATTAGCCTCTTCTTTACGAGGTGGCTGACGTTTAGGGCCGCGTGAGTCACGGGACCTCCCACGGCGCCGAGCCGGCCCGCTCCACGGCAGCCGGCGCACAGTAGCTGCCTGCCTGCAGCGTGGCGGCGCGCGCGCCCGTCTAAAGTGGAGCACGTGACCTGCCCTACAGGGAACGGTGTCCAACGGAGGAAACACACAAAGCCTGCTAAAGCGCTCACAAAGGATAAACAATATATTATTTCTTTCGTTTCTTTGCTCACTGATACAATCAAGTCCTATTTCTACATCAACAAAGAATTCATGTGAATGATTGTCCTCCTCTGTTGCTCAGAAGTCAGCTTATGTGTCAGCTATCCGGAGGCTCGTGTTCGATTCCCGCGACCACCAGGGTTTTTCTCTTGGTGGGAACTCTGGAACTTGGTACACTCAGCCTCGTGATGCCAATTGACAAGCTACTGTAGTGTAAAGTAGCGGCTAGAGGTCTAGTAAGCAATCTGTTGACTCCACCCACAGCTCTCCATACCGCATCCAAATGACGCCAGTGGCAGAGGATGGCAGGGCGGTCGGTCGGTGCCGACTGGTTTGTCTGGGTCAGTATGTGGAGAAATATAAATAAAAATTCTTCAATTGTGTGACCATTTTGTCCATAGTTGCTTTAAAATTCTTGAGAGTATTTTTGTACTGCCGTTGCAACTGCAAAATGCACAACTTTTTCAGCAGACGCATTTCGCTTTATTGAGGCGAACCATCTAATTTTTTTTTTTTTTAATCAGTATTCTGACTGGTTTGATGCGGCCCGCCGCGAATTTCCCTCCTGTGCTAACATCTTCATCTCAGAGTAGCACTTGCAACCTACGTTCTGAATTATTTACTGGACGTATTTCGATCTCTGTCTTCCTCTACTGTTTTTGACCTCTACAGCTCCCTCTAGTACCATAGAAGTTATTACCTCCAGTCTTAACATATGTGTTATCAACCTGTCCCTTCACTTTTTCAGTGTTTACCACGTCTTCCTTTCCTCTCCGATTCTGTGCAGAATCTCCTCATTCCTTATCTTATCAGTCCACTTAATTTTCAACATTCGTCTGTAGCACCACATCTCAAATGCTTCGATTCTCTTCTGTTCCAGTTTTCCCACAGTTCCATGTTTCACTACCATACAGTGCTGTACTCCAGACAGACATTTTCAGAAATTTCTTCCTCAAATTAAGGCCGATATTTGATATTAGTAGGCTCCCCTCGGCCAGGAATGCCCTTTTTGCCATTGCTAGTCTGCTATTGATGTCCTCCTTACACAGTCCATCATTGGTTGTTTTACTACCTAGGTAGCTGAATTTCTTAACTTCATTTACTTCGTGTCCTTCAATCCTGATGTTAAGTTTCTCGCTGTTCTCATGTCTACTACTTCTCATTACCTGCGTCTTTCTTCGATTTACTCTCAATCCATACTCTATACTCATTAGACTGTTCATTCAGTTCAGTAGATCATGTAATTCTTCTTCACTTTCACTCAAGATAGCAACGTCATCAGCGAATCGTACCATTGATAGCCTTTCATCTTCAATTTTAATTCCACTTCTAAACCTTTTTTTTATTTTCATCATTGCTTCCTCGATGTAGGGGCGAAAGGCTACATCCTTGTCTTACACCCTTTTTAATACGAGCACTTCGTTGTCGGTCGTCCATTCTTATTATTCCCTCATGGCTGTTGTACATGTTGTGTATGACCCGTCTCTCCCTATAGCTTATCCTACTGTTCTCAGAATTTCGAATTTTACATTGTTGAACGCTTTTTCCAGATGAACAGATCCTATGAACGTGTCTTGATTATTCTTTAGTCATGTTTCCATTATTAACCACAACGTCAGAACTGCCTGTCTCGTGCCTTTACCTTTCCTAAAACTAAACTGATCGTCACCTAGAATCGTCAGAGGTCCGTAATTAAGTTATTTGCACTTTCATTTGCTTTTAGATCGAAAAACAGTTCGTTAAGAATAGGTTGATTTGTACTTCCGATGATTTTTGGGCTGATTTCTAGCTTGCATCGGGAAAGGCCGTCTGCTAGCACTCTGTTGTTTATCTGTGTTAGACACTGGTAATTTCGGTCTAATTTTTAGATGTTCTGCCGCTTTATGCATTTCTTATGTTTTTCACAACACACTTTTATGCACACCACTATATTCTGTTTGTTTTCGGGTGGCCGAGCGGTTCTAGGCGCTTCAGTCTGGAACCGCGTGACCGCTACGGTTGCAGGTTCGAATCCTGCCTCGGGCATTGATGTGTGTGATGTCCTTACGTTAGTTAGGTTTAAGTAGTTCTAAGTTCGAGGGGACTGATGACCTTAGATGTTGTCCCATAGTGCTCAGAGCCATTTGAACCATTTTTCTGTTTTTTTTTTTGTACTTCAAGTATGTGTTGTTGTATGTGTATTTTAGTGTTGCCATGCAGGTTCCTGTTGTGAGCTTGTAAACTACTGCATCAACATCTTCTTGAGTGAAAGGTGTGACCAAAATCTGATTTTTGTTTTCGTTATCTACACTCCTGGAAATGGAAAAAAGACCACATTGACACCGGTGTGTCACACCCACGATACTTGCTCCGGACACTGCGAGAGGGCTGTACAAGCAATGATCACACGCACGGCACAGCGGACACACCAGGAACCGCGGTGTTGGCCGTCGAATGGCGCTAGCTGCGCAGCATTTGTGCACCGCCGCCGTCAGTGTCAGCCAGTTTGCCGTGGCATACGGAGCTCCATCGCAGTCTTTAACACTGGTAGCATGCCGCGACAGCGTGGACGTGAACCGTATGTGCAGTTGACGGACTTTGAGCGAGGGCGTATAGTGGGCATACGGGAGGCCGGGTGGACGTACCGCCGAATTGCTCAACACGTGGGGCGTGAGGTCTCCACATTACATCGATGTTGTCGCCAGTGGTCGGCGGAAGGTGCACGTGCCCGTCGACCTGGGACCGGACCGCAGCGACGCACGGATGCACGCCAAAACCGTAGGATCCTACGCAGTGCCGTAGGGGACCGCACCGCCACTTCCCAGCAAATTAGGGACACTGTTGCTCCTGGGGTATCGGCGAGGACCATTCGCAACTGTCTCCATGAAGCTGGGCTACGGTCCCGCACACCGTTAGGGCGTCTTCCGCTCACGCCCCAACATCGTGCAGCCCGCCTCCAGTGGTGTCGCGACAGGCGTGAATGGAGGGACGAATGGAGACGTGTCGTCTTCAGCGATGAGAGTCGCTTCTGCCTTGGTGCCAATGATGGTCGTATGCGTGTTTGGCGCCGTGCAGGTGAGCGCCACAATCAGGACTGCATACGACCGAGGCATACAGGGCCAACACCCGGCATCATGGTGTGGGGAGTGACCTCCTACACTGGCCGTACACCACTGGTGATCGTCGAGGGGACACTGAATAGTGCACGGTACATCCAAACCGTCATCGAACCCATCGTTCTACCATTCCTAGACCGGCAAGGGAACTTGCTGTTCCAACAGGACAATGCACGTCCGCATGTATCCCGTGCCACCCAACGTGCTCTAGAAGGTGTAAGTCAACTACCCTGGCCAGCAAGATCTCCGGATCTGTCCCCCATTGAGCATGTTTGGGACTGGATGAAGCGTCGTCTCACGCGGTCTGCACGTCCAGCACGAACGCTGGTCCAACTGAGGCGCCAGGTGGAAATGGCATGGCAAGCCGTTCCACAGGACTACATCCAGCATCTCTACGATCGTCTCCATGGGAGAATAGCAGCCTGCATTGCTGCGAAAGGTGGATATACACTGTACTAGTGCCGACATTGTGCATGCTCTGTGGCCTGTGTCTATGTGCCTGTGGTTCTGTCAGTGTGATCATGTGATGTATCTGACCCCAGGAATGTGTCAATAAAGATTACCCTTCCTGGGACAATGAATTCACGGTGTTCTTATTTCAATTTCCAGGAGTGTAGTTCACTTCTGAGCTGGGCGTTTATTTGACTATTTGTATGAGTGTTATCATAAGGCAGTAGGGCGATTAGCAGATATTTTGCTGATTCCCTCTGTTTAGCCATCACTGAGGTCTTTACGAATTGTGGACATTACATTAGGTTCCTTAGCCTTTTTAGTCAAAATCTTATATGGCCTTCCTCATATGTCAAATTGCATTTTTATTCGTAGAAACGTCTCCCAGTGTATTCTCTTAGTTTCCTGAAGCATTGTTTTGTAGCACACCCTAATTGCCCTATATTATTGCAGTCTCGGAGTGCACTCTTATGTTTCGCAAGAGTTCACTGCCCACCGAAGTTTACATGTTCTGGAAGCGATTCCATCCGAAATGCTGAAATGTAAGCCCTATCCGTTCTTCTGATGTCTAACTCAATCATGTTTTCCTCTGATTTTGTCCGTTTTGCTAGTTTCCCCTTCGACGACAATTGCATTATGGTCACTAGATGCTAGGCACGGGAGCACTTGCCAAATATTAATCTTAATTGCTGCCATCCCGTTTCTTAAAATGACATCTACACTCCTGGAAATTGAAATAAGAACACCGTGAATTCATTGTCCCAGGAAGGGGAAACTTTATTGACACATTCCTGGGGTCAGATACATCACATGATCACACTGACAGAACCACAGGCACATAGACACAGGCAACAGAGCATGCACAATGTCGGCACTAGTACAGTGTATATCCACCTTTCGCAGCAATGCAGGCTGCTATTCTCCCATGGAGACGATCGTAGAGATGCTGGACGTAGTCCTGTGGAACGGCTTGCCATGCCATTTCCACCTGGCGCCTCAGTTGGACCAGCGTTCGTGCTGGACGTGCAGACCGCGTGAGACGACGCTTCATCCAGTCCCAAACATGCTCAATGGGGGACAGATCCGGAGATCTTGCTGGCCAGGGTAGTTGACTTACACCTTCTAGAGCACGTTGGGTGGCACGGGATACATGCGGACGTGCATTGTCCTGTTGGAACAGCAAGTTCCCTTGCCGGTCTAGGAATGGTAGAACGATGGGTTCGATGACGGTTTGGATGTACCGTGCACTATTCAGTGTCCCCTCGACGATCACCAGTGGTGTACGGCCAGTGTAGGAGATCGCTCCCCACACCATGATGCCGGGTGTTGGCCCTGTGTGCCTCGGTCGTATGCAGTCCTGATTGTGGCGCTCACCTGCACGGCGCCAAACACTCATACGACCATCATTGGCACCAAGGCAGAAGCGACTCTCATCGCTGAAGACGACACGTCTCCATTCGTCCCTCCATTCACGCCTGTCGCGACACCACTGGAGGCGGGCTGCACGATGTTGGGGCGTGAGCGGAAGACGGCCTAACGGTGTGCGGGACCGTAGCCCAGCTTCCGGGAGACGGTTGCGAATGGTCCTCGCCGATACCCCAGGAGCAACAGTGTCCCTAATTTGCTGGGAAGTGGCGGTGCGGTCCCCTACGGCACTGCGTAGGATCCTACGGTCTTGGCGTGCATCCGTGCGTCGCTGCGGTCCGGTCCCAGGTCGACGGGCACGTGCACCTTCCGCCGACCACTGGCGACAACATCGATGTACTGTGGAGACCTCACGCCCCACGTGTTGAGCAATTCGGCGGTACGTCCACCCGGCCTCCCGCATGCCCACTATACGCCCTCGCTCAAAGTCCGTCAACTGTACATACGGTTCACGTCCACGCTGTCGCGGCATGCTACCAGTGTTAAAGACTGCGATGGAGCTCCGTATGCCACGGCAAACTGGCTGACACTGACGGCGGCGGTGCACAAATGCTGCGCAGCTAGCGCCATTCGATGGCCAACACCGCGGTTCCTGGTGTGTCCGCTGTGCCGTGCTTGTGATCATTGCTTGTACAGCCCTCTCGCAGTGTCCGGAGCAAGTATGGTGGGTCTGACACACCGGTGTCAATGTGTTCTTCTTTCCATTTCCAGGAGTGTATGTTAGTGGCCACATCTGATCGTCCCCCGAATGTACTCGGCTGCCCTTCTAGATTAAAAACAATGACGTCCAGTTTCTCCATTGCGTACTCAAGTAGACCACATCGTTGGTCAGTTGGCCTACTGTACCATCTTCCATTCGCATCTGCTGCCAAAAGGAGACAAGCACCTCGTCCATATAAACCTATCGCCCGGAGAGTACCTACATAAGGTACAAGAGTATAAGATTAATGTGTGTACGGTTACTACAACGGACTTTTATCTGCGCATCTTGCACTTCGACTGTGGCCACGTCACACAGCTGTGCCACCTTACTCAGCGAATTTCCCACTTGTAAACGCAACGGCAGTCATTGCCTCATCGTGGCCAGTCAGATTTACACTCAGTACGACTATATGCACCAAAATAAAACTCACAAAAGTGTGAAAGAAAAACTGTTCGAAATATTTAGAATCGATTGTGGTAGTCAAAGCACATTACCAAGAGAGATCTACGAAACCGGCTCTCGGAATTGCACAGGAGATGAATATTACCGACATCCAAGTTCTTCAGCCTACTTAAACCGATTGCGGAATTTATACAGAAAAGGAAATCACAAAATTACGAAGTTTACCTTAAGTAAACGTGTAGAGGGGATGTAATTAACAAGTAATACCATAGAGAAATACGGAGCGAGATGGCGCAGTGGCCAGCACACTGGGCTCGCATTTGGGAGGACGACGGTTCAATACCGATTCCGGCCATTCCGATTTAGGTTTTCCGTGATTTCCCTAAATCGCTCCTAGCAAATGCCGGGATGGTTCCTTTGAAAGGGCACGGCCGACTTCTTTCCCCATCCTTCCCTAATCCTATGAGACCGATAACCTCGCTGTCTCGTCTTCTCCACGAAACAACCCCCCCCCCCCCCCCCCCAGACAAATTCGTAACTGACAAGGTGACAAAGCTTCTTGCTATCCCATAAAAGCTGCGTATAAGGCCGTTCAGGTTTCGGGCAAACCGCACTCGACGGAGAATAAGACCGCGTCGCTTGTGTAGCCTGTGGATGCTATGACAAAAATGGCTTCAAATGGCTCTGAGCACTATGTGACTTAACTTCTGAGGTCATCAGTCCCGAACTACTTAAACCTAAGGACATCACACACATCCATGCCCGAGGCAAGATTCGAATCTGCGACCGTAGCGGTCGCGCGGTTCCAGACTGAAGCGCCTAGAACCGGTCGGCCACTCCGGCCGCCCGATGCTATGACACATTTGTATACAACAATGCTAGTGATCACTGAATTACTGTTTCCGAAGCTTTAACTCTGCCCGCAGGAACATGAAGGCAAATTAGGACCAGAAATTTTGAAAAAGGATTATTTACTTGCAAAAGTTTAGTATTCGACGTAGCAAAATCTGGAAAAGTAGGAGAGAATAGTTTTCAATGTTATATCCGAAACTTTTTCTTAATATTTTCAGAAAACAATTCATTACTTTTATTGGTCTCTTGGCCTGGACATAAAGACACCGCTGTCTTTAGGACGACAAGAAGACTGTTAATATAATTCGAAATCCCCCGAAACTAATAGTGTGATTCAACCTCTTGATAAAAAAATGTCAGCAGTGTAACTGGGAAATCATAATTTGCGGTAGCTGTTTGTCATTTCAGGTTTAAAAGCGGAACAGTATTGCTAAGAGTCAGTTACTTTTTCATTGTCAGTTTGCATCACCACATTTGCGAATTTGATCGAGTGTGCCTTGTTCTCAGTACCGTGCGCAGAGCGACGGCCACGATCGTTTCTTACTCTAGTCCAGTGCTGTGTAAATAAATTAATTTCTGTGAAGTGCCTGAATGCATTATTTTTTTCTTTTATTGGATGTGCCTGGTGTCAGGGAAGAGTTTGTTTTCGTCATCCAATAGACACTTCGCACTTTTGTGAGACTACAGGGAATAAACATGGGACTGTTTCATTGATAACAAAATACACATTATTCAAAGATTATCGTATGAACTGCGCTACAGGAATTGTTATAAAATATTTGACTTCAATATATTAAAGTCCCGATTGATGGAAGTCGTCCGTAATGTAGCATCATATACAGCCTTGATTTTCCTTTCTCTGCTAGTCATTTGTGTGAAAAACGCATTTACAACTGTTTAGATGTCGATATAAAGCGCAGGTTATTCACAAAATGAATGAGTTGAGATATTTTACGTATGTCTGAAGTGCTTAAAATTCACGTGTGTGCACTGTGCACTTCGCGCTACGTCCTCTTGTCATGGTTCCGTGTGCCTACTCGCCGTTTCGCGTCCTAGGGCTGTACAGACATCTGTTACAAGCGGATCTTCGTGCAGCAAAGATGAATAACTGCAACATTCTTTTAAATACTCGCAGTGCGCCTTATCAGCTAAAGTTAGGAGAGTGCATTTCTTTCGCTCTATTATTCCTGCATGAAAAAATTGAGGGTAGGTTTCGACATGTCGGATTCGGCCATTCCCTTGTCAGTCAGAATTTCCCATGATGAGATCAAGCACAGGAGAATAGCTAGACGTTACTATCATGCACTATAGATCTTGGAACATGATATTTTCGTAGAAGTACATCTGTTGTAGGCCTACGAGGTGCGGCTAGAAAAAAACCGGACTGATGCTGGAAAAAACATTTATTTACAATAATTTACAATTTCGTGTTAACTCCTTCAATGTACTCTCCTCCTCGGTCTCTACACCGCTCCATACGAATTTTCCACTGTTCATAGCAATGCTGCAGATCATTTTCGGTAAGTCCATACATTACTTCCGTCGCTTTTTCTTTTACTGCTTCAACAGTCTCAAATCTAGATCCTTTCAAAGCTGACTTGACTTTAGGGAAAAGAAAAAAGTCACAGGGGGCCAAATCAGGTGAGTAGGGTGGATGATCTAAGATGGGAATGTTGTGTTTTGCCAAAAACGTCTTCACTGATAACGCACTGTGAGATGGGGCATTGTCTTGGTGAAGGATCCATGACTTTTTTCTCCACAAATCGTTCCGTTTTCTCCGTACTCGCTCACGTAGGGTAGCCAGGACGCTAATGTAGTAATGCTGATTCACTGTTTGTCCCTCTGGTACCCAATCAATGTGCACAATCCCTTTGATGTAAAAAAAAAACAATCATCATTGCCTTGAATTTCGATTTTGACATTCGTGCTTTTTTTTTTGTCGTGGAGAACCAGGAGTTTTCCAATGCATCGATTGGCGTTTAGTTTCGGGATCGTAAGTAAAAAACCACGATTCATCGCAAGTAATAACATTTTGTAAGAAGGTGGGATCACTTTGAATGTTTTCCAGGATGTCGGAACAAATCATTCTTCGGCGTTCCTTCTGTTCAATTGTGAGACACTTTGGAACCATTTTTGAACACACTTTGTTCATGTTGAAACTTTCATGAAGAATCTGCCTAACACTTTCCTTGTCAACTCCTGTTAACTCAGACACTGCTGTGATTGTTAAACGGCGATCTTGTCGAACGAGTTTACCGATGTTTTCAATGTTTGCATCAGTTTTTGCTGACAATGGTCTGCCAGTGCGAGTGTCATCACTGGTGTCTTCGCGGCCATCTTTAAATCGTTTAAGCCACTCAAACACTTGTGTTCGCGATAAACAATCATCGCCGTACACTTGTTGTAACATTACAAACGTTTCACTAGCAGATTTTCCTAGTTTGAAACAAAATTTGATGTTAACACGCTGTTCTTTCTGTACACTCAACATTTTCCGACGCACAGACAAAACGTCAACTACTTAAAACAGACGCCACGGGCAGACTGAGTACAGGAGGCAGATGAAACTCGAGCAGTAGGCGGAGCGAGAGTCACGTGACAGGCCACGCGACTTTCAGCCTTATTGCATTCGTTTTATTGTTTCACCAGTACTAGTCCGGTTTTTTTCTAGCCACACCTCGTAAAGCACTTTGCACTTGGATGGGGGGGGGGGGGTGGAGGTATCTTCAAATCCTCGATGGGCCAATAGGATTTAACTTTTCTGTGCTTATTCAATATAGCTTAAGGCAAACGCCGTGACGGTTCTTTCGTTACAGATACTGTCGAGTACATTCTTTATCCTTCATCACTCTGTACTGTCTCTAATGACACCGTCGTTGAAGGAAACGTTAATCCATAATCTTCCTACATCCTTTCTTATCTGACAATGTATTGACAAAAATATATTTCAATTGAGCTATATACTTTTCAATAATGAGGTGCAGATTAATACAGTGGTAATTCTACACAGTTCCCATGACGGTATGTAGTAATAATTTCACAGAAAGGAAAGCAGAATGTACGAGTAACATGTATTTACAAAGCCCAACACTGCAGAGTGAAGAATACAATCGATTAATTGTTATCTACACGGGAAAATATGTGACACTATTTTATAAGTATGCTAAGTAAATTCCCAACTATTTTCGCAAATTTTTTTGCTGCCAATCGGCTAAAGTGTCGTGTCTCTGTACTCCTGTATTTAATTTCTTTCAAATATTATTACAACTCATGCAGAGTCCCACATATATATGTACCTACCTTATTTAGTTGTTTGCCCTAGCGTTCACAGCGTCTAATACGGAATACGCTTGTTCAAGAGATGTCGGATTTAATTATTTAACTTTTTTGGTGGATTCCCTTCCTGATGCCACAATACTATGGTTAGTCTAAGGGAGGACAGTCGTATGGAAACGAATGTGAGTAACTTGCTAAAAACTACATTCCGGTATACCATCCCGCGGTCGTTAATCCAAACTGAGTCTCGATCCGGCTGATTCACGCCTCTCTCCCAAGCGAGCGCCTCACTGCGCATTACGCTATACTAGCAGATATACATAGCTGCTTTACTTGAGATAATGCAAAAGGAAACATTAATCACACAGAAAAATACATGGCGAAAACAATGTTTCGACATCTCGAGTCATTTACGAAACATATGATTTTAGCCCTTCATCATGAACCACGGAGCCGGCCGAAGTGGCCGTGCGGTTAAAGGCGCTGCAGTCTGGAACCGCAAGACCGCTACGGTCGCAGGTTCGAATCCTGCCTCGGGCATGGATGTTTGTGATGTCCTTAGGTTAGTTAGGTTTAACTAGTTCTAAGTTCTAGGGGACTACTGACCTCAGCAGTTGAGTCCCATAGTGCTCAGAGCCATTTGAACCATGAACCACGGAACTTGCCGTTGGTGGGGAGGCTTGCGTGCCTCAGCGATACAGATGGCCGTACCGTAGGTGCAACCACAACGGAGGGGTATCTGTTGAGAGGCCAGACAAACGTGCGGTTCCTGAAGAGGGGCAGCAGCCTTTTCAGCAGTTGCAGGGGCAACAGTCTGGATGATTGACTGATCTGGCCTTGCAACTTTAGCCATAACGGCCTTGCTGTGCTGGAACTGCGAACGGCTGAAAGCAAGGGGAAACTACAGCCGTAATTTTTCCCGAGGGCATGCAGCTTTACTGTATGATTACATGATGATGGCGTCCTCTTGGGTAAAATATTCCGGAGGTAAAATAGTCCCCCATTCGGATCTCCGGGCGGGGACTACTCAAGAGGATGTCGTTATCAGGAGAAAGAAAACTGGCGTTCTACGGATCGGAGCGTGGAATGTCAGATCCCTTAATCGGGCAGGTAGGTTAGAAAATTTAAAAAGGGAAATGGATAGGTTGAAGTTAGATATAGTGGGAATTAGTGAAGTTCGGTGGCAGGAGGAACAAGACTTCTGGTCAGGTGACTACAGGGTTATAAACACAAAATCAAATAGGGGTAATGCAGGAGTAGGTTTAATAATGAATAGGAAAATAGGAATGCGGGTAAGCTACTACAAACAGCATAGTGAACGCATTATTGTAGCCAAGATAGATACGAAGCCCACGCCTACTACAGTAGTACAAGTTTATATGCCAACTAGTTATGGAGATGATGAAGAAATTGAAGAAATGTATGATGAGATAAAACAAATTATTCAGGTAGTGAAGGGAGACGAAAATTTAATAGTCATGGGTGACTGGAATTCGTGAGTAGGAAAAGAGAGAGAAGGAAACATAGTAGGTGAATATGGATTGGGGCTAAGAAATGAAAGAGGAAGCCGCCTGGTAGAGTTTTGCACAGAGCATAACTTAATCATAGCTAACACTTGGTTCAAGAATCATGAAAGAAGGTTGCATACATGGAAGAATCCTGGAGATACTAGAAGGTATCAGATAGACTATATAATGGTAAGACAGAGATTTAGGAACCAGGTTTTAAATTGTAAGACATTTTCAGGGGCAGATGTGGACTCTGACCACAATCTATTGGTTATGAACTGTAGATTAAATCTGAAGAAACTGCAAAAATGTTGGGAATTTAAGGAGATGGGATCTGGATAAACTGAAAGAACCAGAGGTTGTACAGAGTTTCAGGGAGAGCATAAGGGAAAAATTGACAGGAATGGGAGACAGAAATACAGTAGAAGAAGAATGGGTAGCTCTGAGGGATGAAGTAGTGAAGGCAGCAGAGGATCAAGTAGGTAAAAAGACGAGGGCTAGTAGAACTCCTCGGGTAACAGAAGATATATTGAACTTAATTGACGAAAGTAGAAAATATAAAAATGCAGTAAATGAAGCAGGCAAAAAAGAATACAGACGTCTCAAAAATCAGATCGACAGGAAGTGCAAAATGGCTAAGCAGGGATCGCTAGAGGACAAATGTAAGGATGTAGAGGCTTATCTCACTAGGGGTTAGATAGATACTGCCCACAGGAAAGTTAAAGAGACCTTTGGAGATAAGAGAACCACTTGCATGAACATCAAGAGCTCAAATCGAAACCCAGTTCTATGCAAAGAAGGGAAAGCAGAAAGATGGAAGGAGTATCTAGAGAGTCTTGAGGACAATATTATGGAAATGGAAGAGGATGTAGATGAAGATGAAATGGGAGATACGATACTGCGTGAAGAGTTCGACAGAGCACTGAAAGACCTGAGTCGAAACAAGGCGCCGGGAATAGTCAACATTCCATTAGAACTACTGATGGCCTTGGGAGAGCCAGTCCTGACAGAACTCTACCATCTGGTGAGCAAGATGTATGAGACAGGCGAAATACCCTCAGACTTCAAGAATAATATAATAATTCCAATCCCAAAGAAAGCAGGTGCAAAATACTAACGCGAATTCTTTACAGACGAATGGAAAAACTAGTAGAAGCCGACCTCGGGGAAGATCAATTTGGATTCCGTAGAAATATTGGAACACGTGAGGCAATACTAACCTTACGACTCATCTTAGAAGAAAGATTAAGGAAAGGCAAACCTACGTTTCTACCATTTGTAGACTTAGAGAAAGCTTTTGACAATGTTGACTTGAATACTCTCTTTCAAATTCTAAAGGTGGCAGGTGTAAAATACAGGGAGCGAAAGGCTATTTACAATTTGTACAGAAACCAGATGGCAGTTATAAGAGTCGAGGGGCATGAAAGGGAAGCAGTGGTTTGAAGGGAGTGAGACAGGGTTGTAGCCTCTCCCGCATGTTATTGAATCTGTATTTTGAGGAAGCAGTAAAGGAAACAAAAGAAAAATTCGGAGTAGGTATTAAAATCCATGGAGAAGGAATAATAACTTTAAGGTTCTCCGATGACATTGTAATTCCGTCAGAGACAGCAAAATACCTAGAAGAGCAGCTGAACGGAATGGACAGTGTTTTGAAAGGAGGATATAAGATGTATTTCAACAAAAGCAGAACGAGGATAATGGAAAGTAGTCGAATTAAATCGGGTGAGGCTGCGGGAATTAGGTTAGGAAATGAGGCGCTTAAAGTAGTAAATGAGTTGTGCTATTTGGGGAGAAAAATAACTTTTGATGGTCGAAGTAGAGAGGATATAAAATGTAGACTGGCAATGGCAAGGAAAGCGTTTCTGAAGAAGAGAAATTTGTTAACATCGAGTATAGATTTAGGTGTCAGGAAGTCGTTTCTGAAAGTATTTGTATGGAGTGTAGCCATGTATGGAAGTGAAACATGGACGATAAATAGTTTGGCCAAGAAGAGAATAGAAGCTTTCGAAATGTGGTGCTACAGAAGAATGCTGAAGATTGGATGGGTAGACCACATAACTAATGATGAAGTATTGAATAGGATTGGGGAGAAGAGGAGTATGTGGCACAACTTGACAAAAAGAAGGGACCGGTTAGTAGGATATGTTCTGAGGCATCAAGGGATCACAAATTTAGCATTGGAGGGAAGCGTGAAGAGTAAAAATCGTAGAGGGAGACCAAGAGATGAATACACTAAGCAGATTCAGAAGGACGTGGGTTGCAGTAAGTACTGGGAGATGAAGAAGAAGCTTGCTCAGAATAGGGTAGCGTGGAGAGATGCATCAAACCAGTCTCAGGACTGAAGACCACAACAACAAAAACATGATGTTAGCACAGTGCGTAACACACACACTCACACACACACATACACACACACACACACACACACAAACACACACACACATACACACATACACACACAAAAACACACAATGAATATGACTCTCAGTTTTTAACACAAAACAGAAGGGGGCATTGATTGCTAACTGGATTCTTCATTCACGTAAAGACAATCTGTACGTAAAGAGGAAAGGAAACAACTATATCTCTATCTGCGCCTCGGTTTCTACACCTTAATCTACACTGATAAAGTTTTGATGTGCAGGTTTAACGGATTTGCTTGTATATACGGAAAATGGAGACTTATTCCAAAGCTGACGTCGAAAGACTGGAGAAGGGAAAATTAGTTTAATACCCCGTCGCCATGAGGTCAATAGAGACTGAATGCAAGATCAGAATGAGGAAGAACTGGAAAGACAGTCGACCGTGTCCTTTCAAAGGAACCATCCCAGCTCTCACGATATGCGATTTACCGAAATCACGGAAAACTGAATCTGAGAGACTGGATGTTAAATACTACGTCCGTCTTTGCAAAGGTATGTCCAGTGTTGTACCGGACAAACGTAACATATTGTTAGTGTCACGTCCTTTGCTATGCCTGCAGCTTGAAGCACGTTCAGCTCTTGGGATTCCTGCTGCATGCATGTGTTTCTGGTCGTCATATGTACAGAAAAAAATTAGCAGAAATCTTTATTTCTACATACGTTGATTTCAGATTTCTCTGCTAACTTCCAGAGAATAAAACGAAGAATTTAGAAAATGACTAGCAATTTTAGAAATCGCAAGGAATATTTAACACTTTCTCGCCTACAGTGAGAAGTTTTTTTTATCGCAATGGGGCAGCATGTTTTCTTGCTTTCCTGCATCTGGCATCACTGTTTTTTCTGTTTCTTGCTGTGGGCCTGTGGTTGCATTCAAACGACCTAGGCTACTAATTTAATATACTGTACTTTTGTTTTAACAGTAGCATAAGTAGACTCTTTCAAAACAACTAGAGGTCACATAAAATAATTTACACTAAGTTAATCACAAAGTTTTCATATGTCATTTGTTGAAAAGACTCTCTCGTTGAAGAGTCGCACAATCTTATATTCACAGCTGTTCATTGCACCTGGCTGATATGTAATACATCATACATTTGTGTATTGCTGGTAGCATAACTGGCAGAGTCTAGTGTGAGCCACTTTTCGCACACGCCACCTGATTTGGAAGATCCGGCGTGAGCCACCAATAGTACACACTACCTGACTGTTCGATTTAGCGTAAGCCACCGTTTGTACACATCAACGGTGCACTCCCCATGTTGGGAGAATCTAATGTGAGGCACTGGTGGTGGATGCCGCCTGATAGGATCTAGTGGGATGCCTACTGGGAGAATCTAATAAGCACCAGTAGTACCACCCCATAGGATGATCTAGCATGAGCCACAAATTTTACATGCCGCCATGTGGGAGGATCTAGCATGGGCCACGAATGGTACATATAGCCTGATAGGATAGACACCACGTAACGGGAGGAGTTAGTATAAGCCTCCAGCTGTACATGCCGCATGATGGGAGGATGTAGCATGAGCCACTAGTTATACACACTGCCTGTTAGGAGGATGTAGGGTAAGCTGCTGGTGTTACATGTAGCCCGATGGGAAGGTGTAGCATGAGGCACTATTTGTACACACTGTCTGTTAGGAGGATGTAGGGTAAGCTGCTGGTGTTACATGTTGCCCGATGGGAAGGTCTAGCTTGAGCCACTGGTTGTACAGGCTGCCCAATGAAAGGTTGTAATGTGAACCACTGGAGTTAAATGTTTCCTCATGGGAAAATGTACCAGCGACCTTGCCTCAATGGTAACACTGGTTCCTGTCAGTTCACCTAAGTTAAGCGATGTGGGGCTGCTAGCAGTTGGATGAATGATTATCTGGTATGCCTAGCACTGTTGACAAGTGGGGTGCACTCAGTCTTTGTGAGGCAAATTGGGGACTACCTGATTATTAGTAGCTCCGGTCTCGTAAACTGATTAGGACTGGGACAGTGTTGTCCTGACCACATGCCCCTCCATATCTGCATATACTGACGCCTGTGGGATGAGGATAAAATGGCGGCCGGTCGGTACAGTTGGGCCTCCATTGCCTGTTCGAGCGAATTTCAGTTTTTGATGGGAAAATGTAACTTGAGCCATCGATTGTACAGGCTGCCTGGTGTGGAGATCCAGCGTGATGGCTCACGCCACCAGATGTGAGGATCTAGTGTGAGTCACCAGTGGTACACGCCACCCAGTGGAAGGGTCTAACATGAGCCATCAGTGGTACACACAGGTGTGAATTTCTTAACACAGGATACATTTCATTTCCTCCGGTGAGGACCTGTCTACGTGGATGGATTTGGGCCTGAATGGCTGCAGAAAACGTTCTCTCCAGGAAAGGCGGTAAGAACCCCCCACTCGTACTAAACCTTCAGAAATGCCTCAGTTTAGCCTTTGAGTCCGTAGGCAATGGTATAAGCAAAGGCTGTAAGAACCCCCCACTCGTACTAAACCTTCAGAAATGCCTCAGTTTAGCCTATGAGTCCGTAGGCAATGGTATAAGAGACATACGGTATAACTGGCCACGCTTTCTCACCCGAGATTTGCGATAATTATGCCAGTCCATCCTCGAACTGACTCAATGAGCCACCGCATAGGAATTCTTCCTGCCTGTTGTAGTCTTACGTCCCTATGCAGAGCCATAGCAGCGTCGTCGGGTTCTGAAAGTGCAACACTACTGACTGTGTTCTACGTAATGAAGGAGGAAGAAGTTATTCTGTGCAAATATCTTTTACTTGTCTACCACATTACTAGATCGGACGGCATCATATCGACGACTGCTAGCTATGGCGCGTACTCTGTAACTTGAGCATACAATCGATATAGTTCATATAAGATAGTACAACTTCGGTTATGTCAAAGTTATTAATTTATTTACGAATATCAACGTTTTCTGGAGTTGTAAAATTAGTGAAAGATACTATTTATGACCCATAGACCTCCTAATGTCTGACTGGCAAATATCAACTTTTCTTAGCAAACATGTATTAATAAAAATTACTTGATTCGCGCCAGGATAAATGTGCTTTCCCTACGTATCTCTTTGCTGACGTCAAGAACGTTTTCTGCATCGTTACCTCATCCTACTGGCTCTGAAACCGCCAGACGGCCAACTGCCTCTGCTAACCAGCGCGGTAACCTACCGCTCGTTCCTTACTCCGTACGTACTGCAGTGCTGATACGTTCAGCTCACGATTGCGAAATAGCAAAACTGGAAATAAATTAAAATACGCTCTTGCCTGCAAATGAGTTACTTTACACATCCCCTTCAGTAATTTCGTTTCAAAATTGTGATTTTTTCGTTCAGACAAAAATCGGAGTTTAGGAAACATTAGAAATGCGGTCTCTCAGTTCTTAGTAACAGCCTTAACACCACAGACCATTGCATTATATGCCATTCACAGAAATCTTTAAAATACAAAAACTACTGGTTTATGAAATCTTTTTACATTTGCATGTACTGAAACAGTTTTCCTAGCCGCAGATCATTACTATTTACGTAATCATTGAGTATTGACTACCATGCTCTCCTAAACTTTAACTACCAAATTTTTTTTCAAAATATCACATTAATAAATGCCAACCATACCTATTGCAGAAAACACTTCAAGTATACTCACAAAGACAAATAAAGATTAGCTTATGAAAATTTCCCAAGCACGGAAAATTTATTTAGCAAAGATCACATAATAGTACAATTTGTTTAACTTTAACAGAAATCTAGAAAAATTATTACAAACGTTTTGCTCCCGTTTTCGATCGGCTTGTTAGTTGTCCCACGGGAATGCAATGCAGCATAATGTTCCAGAATTTTCCTGAATTCACAAGATATAAAAAAGTTACACAACGCATTTCATAAAAACACACAGGATTTCTTTTCTTTTTTACACTGCTTTGATGTATCGCTGATCACCATTGAAATATACAGTGCACTTACAATTCAAGATCATTTCTTGATAAATCACTGCACTGACACACTTATTTGACAATAAGCACTATCATTTGCTGACTGGAATTGTTTGCCCTAGGTGATGTGTTTGCACTTCTTGATGAATGCTGTCATAATACGCGGGTACGCCAACAGCGTCTCTGGATGTTGACTGGTCATCAGGAATGGTTATCAGTGCACGTCATCTGAGTACGTGTGCTCATAACTCCTCATGTTCCCATCATCAATACATCATGTATGAAGATATGAAACAGAGACACATGTTTCAGAGCCCACATAATAATAATAAATTACGTTTCCCAAACACTGGTTGTGCCTAAGGGGCCAAATTTCAAAATCTTTAATTTACCAAATCATGAATTATTGAATTCGTCTCAAATCATTATTATGTAATAAACAGTTCTAAAGCTATATGACAGAGTATTAATTTCATTATTTCTTCAAAAAATTATCCTCTTTTAACTACATTATTCTTTATTTAATTGATTCTTTAATAATACCAACTAATTCTTGGTAGTAAATTATTTAGGTCTACATCGTTGGTTTATCTATACTTCTTACTGGTCACCGTGTTTACAAGTGTTGCTGTCGTAACGCGTCTCTGCTTACGTCACGCCGGCTGCGTCACATGTTCACCTGGCTCGGCTGTTTCAGCAGCCAGCTGTGCTCTGCACATGTCATTAGCCCCTAGCTGGCTGTGCGATCCTTTTAGTGGCTCTGTCTCAATTATCAATACAATACAAAGATTTGGGACCACCTTAGCACTAACCTCCAATAAAATTCATTGAACATTTACACCTAATAACACTTCAATCTTAATTTCTGACTTTTTCCTCCTGTTGCACTTATAAATGTTATTCCTTGTAACGCCAATAATGATACCTCACTCTTACCTCTTATTTGATCAGAAAGTCCCTTTGCTACCGCACGAAACTCGCTACCTGTATCAGTAACAACCATTGCTTTAATTCCATTAACTTCCACATCAACAGCCGGTTGGTATTCGTCTTTACTATCTACTTCATCTTCTTCAAATAGAACTTCTCTAAGATCCCCAGGACTTTCTCTTATCAACCTCTTCATAGTCAATGGTCCGTCAATGGTTATCTGAGATTGTGTTTGGACCTCACACAACTCCTTTCTAGTTTTACTTTTCCTGGTCACCCCTTCCATGTTTTCTTTGTGTCCTGTCATCATTAAGTCTCTCATTTAGTTCTTGATAACACCTGTTACTTTGATTATTATTACCACCTCACTTCCAGACCCTGTTATCACGTCTGTTGAATCTTTGCCATGAGTCTCGTCATCTCTCGCTTTCTGATTTCTGGTATGTTCCCTCTGCTCATTACTGTTTCTGTTTTGTTCCTTCCAATTACCATTTCCTCTCGATCGTCAGTTTACTCCTCTCCAGCCACGCTGGATTTGCCCTCCCATGAAATTGCATCTAGCTGGTCTAATATCTTCTGTTTTCTTTTTCTATAACCCTATTAATTTTTCCTGAACGCTCACTGGTAGTTTCACCGATACTACACCAGTAAGATCTTCCTCGCTAAGAGGGTTACCTAACTACAAGTTCTTCTCTCAGAAACTTTCAAAATAGTCTTTATAGCTATCGTACTCACTGCTCGAGAAATTTCTCCCCTGGAATATGCTGTTTCTAACATTGCATTGACTGCTGTTAGAGCAGTACTTATCAAGAATTTTTTAAGAAATTGGTCATACGTTTGGCATGATACGTCAGCTCACATTTCCCATGAAAGAGCATCTACTTCATTTTACTTACCACTCATCCTATTTTCCGATTTCGTCCAATTTTTCTTAGAACTGCTTCATAAAAGCTTTAGGATAAAGTTTGCCTTTTGGCGCAAATTATATAAAGTAAAAAGTTTTAAATAATGGTATTCACTTGTATTGTTTCCACTATTATTAACGAGAATAATATCTTTTAATACTGTATCTAATTTCTTTTCAACCCTTTCAGCAGAGATATCAGAGCCTCTGTTAGTAAATCACTGACCTCTTTCTGAATACTATCTACATTTGTGAATATCTCTTTAGTATTTGTTTCCACTGTAGATATTCTATTAGATAAAGTTATTTTTGTTTCATCTACTTTTTTCTTTACATTGCAGATCGACGCATTACATTTTTCAGTCTCCTTACCAAAATTGTGATCTAAAATTTTAACTTTCTATTGCAATTCTTTCATAAACTTACTGTGATTTGCTACGGCTACTTCCCCAGTGGTTGTAACGCAGAAACGTATTACGAGATAAGATTCGTTGCAGTAAGGCACGCAGCTTTATAGTACGGTAGCTGTAGGATGGCTATGATTTTTTCTCGCTCTGCTCACAGCACAGCTGACGCTGCCTGCCGTGAGAACTGCATAGCGTAACATTCAGTCGATATGAAGATTCATACCCTCTACGATCTAAAGAATCCATATTAGCTATTATCCGATTTTGTTCAAATTTGGTACACAGCCCTTTCTTATTAATGGAATGATACTGTCAAAATTTCATGTTTTTATTTATTATAATTCTGGAGATAAAGTGAATTACCTAAAAGCCCTAAAACCTACGCTTGTTTATTAAAACCATGGTAGGAAAAATAACAGATTGACTTTGATTTTCATTTGAAGCCATTACAAAGTTGTCAGTGCCTAAAAATCAATTAATTAGAACTTTCATTTTAATCTTTAGTCACTTTGCATTACGTAACAAAAAATCGCTCAAAATTGTAATTTGATTACATTTTGTTGTGTGAGTGCGTGAGAGTGATTGAGAGGAAAGAATCTCAGTTAAGACAGAAAGAGTGACTTTCTACAACGTTATTGGAAAGGACTTACATGTATCCCATGTAGCCACATTTACAATTGTAGAGCTAAGTGAGACACTGCTAATGGTGAGAGCAAACTTCGATTTTCTGTTATGCAAATGATGATGTCAAATGTATGAGTCTTCGTTACTATTAAAGTCCTTAAATTAACTGGAAGTCATATATACTCATGAAATTCTCGGAGGAATGCTTTTCAAATTTCTCTGAGGTGTAGTTTCGTGGCAGTTATTTTACACAAGTGTTCTAAGCGCTTACGTGAACAAGTTATTTCCTCCATATTACCATCACTGAACGGCTATGTAATATGGAGTATTTGCCAAAGATACAGTTGTTTTTGTAACTACATTCCGTCTTTTCTCCTCGCACTTTTTAACTTGCAGTAATGATCCTCATGATATTTTTATTCTTATTATGAAGATCATGAACAATTATTAAAGTTGTGTACTGAGAGATCGAAGGTTCAAACTACCGTGATTAGATAGGTTTGCTAATTTTGCACTGTGTTTTAAAATATACAAACGTGAACGAAACTTTACGATGTACACTATACTGTAAGGTTGTTTCTAAATTTGATTTTATCTTTTTCTGCATTACGCATAACACACAATGCAATACACATTATCACGTTTGTAATTCTTGATTTTATCATTCATTTTGTTTGTTTTTGTGATGGTGGAATCGCTTCGTCGCTGTGCTAATGTACTAGCCTATGACTTGCACACGTCAAGCGACTATACAAGATATTTTTACCGCAGCATCAACCTTTGTATTTTATGTTGGTTGACAATCTCCACTTTGTGGAGCCCTGTATGTATGTTTCTCACAATGTTTCTATGTTAACTCTGCAACATGCGGTGGTAGGGTTTGTAACATTATATTTGCGGTTATTTCTGTTTCAACTATACCCGAAATTATCTGAGGTGCAGATAAAATGGTTCAAATGGCTCTGAGCACTATGGGACTTAACATCAATGGTCATCAGTCCCCTAGAACTTTGAACTACTTAAACCTAACTAACCTAAGGACATCACACAACACCCAGCCATCACGAGGCAGAGAAAATCCCTGACCCCGCCGGGAATCGAACCCGGGAACCCGAGCGTGGGAAGCGAGAACGCTACCGCACGACCACGAGATGCGGGCTGAGGTGCAGATATAACTGGTAGTTGGTAATAAAAGAAGTGTCGGTGTTCGGTTATTTAGCAAATAAGTTACTCATGTTATTATTACTATTATTATTGTTACCATGTTAAAAATTTGTTATTATTATTAGTAGTAGTACCATGTCAAAAATTTATTATTATTATTATTAATATTATTTTTAGATGAAGTATTTTATGAATTTTATTGTTTATTAAAATTGTCAGCAGGTGCGAACATTAAAAATGTCGCCAATTGCATTCTATGTTGGTGTTTGTACTGTTCTCCGGTCTGCCGGGTGCAGTCGTTTTCAAACCACGATATTTCGACAGCGTTCCTTGCCGTCATCTTCACGTGATACCTGCAGACTGAGCGTCTCCGCTGAATCTCCTCCCCTTTTTACTCTGATCGCTGCCCACCCCTTTCCCCGCGTCTTGCCGGACGCGGCGCTGCGTGGAGGGGGGTGGGGAGGGCCGGGCTGCTGGCTGCTGGATGCGAACTGTGGACCATCAGATGTCCTGTGGCCTTCGTCGGGCGCGGAAGTCGCTTTGGGTCGGCGCTGTGCTTTTAGTTGGCTGAGTGCTCGGTCCCAGGCTTTGCTGAGGTTGAACCCGGCCTCTCTGCTGATCAGCCCGTCAGCTACACGTATTTCAATCGCCTACTTCAGAACACAGTCCCAAAAAGATGAGGCCTGCCGTAAGACTTCCGTTTTCACGTACTCCATAGTATGTCCAGTATCCATGTAATGTTCCGCAACCGCAGATTTTGTACGCTGCTTGAGTTCAGTGTGCCTTCTGTGTTCCTGGCATCTTTCTTCGATTGTCCGTACAGTCTGCCCGACGTATTCGTTACCGCATTTACCCGGTTTGCGGAGCCCCAGGTCATCTTTTGCTGTATCTAGCAGGGCACGCCTTTTCGATTGTGGTCGGAAGACACTTTTGATGTTGCACAGAGCCAGAATTCTGCCGATTTTGTTAGATGCTTTGCCGGCGTAAGGCAGATACGCCATTGTATTCTCGCACTCTTCGTTCTCTCTCTGCTGGGCTTGTGCATCCTGCCTGAAATCACGTCGAATTTGACTCTCGTTATATCCGTTCTTCTTGAAAACATCGTTAAGGTGGTTAAGTTCTCCTTGTAGGCTTTCCTCATCCGATATTGCGCGGGCCCTGTGTACCAGAGTTCGCAGTACACCCTCACGCTATGATGGATGATGGCAGATGGTAGCGTGGAGATAAAGATCAGCGTGGGTTTCTTTCCTGTATACAGTGTGTCCCAAGGTGTCATCAGCTTTGCGCTTGACTAGGACGTCCAGAAACGGTAGTTCACCATTCTCTTTCATCTCCGTAGTGAATTTGATGTTAGGATGCAGAGAATTCAGATGTTGGAAAAACTCTTCAAGTTTTTCTCTTCCATGTGGCCATATCATAAATGTGTCATCACCGTATCTGCAAAAGCACATAGTCTTCAGTACTGCAGTTTCCAGTGCTTTCTCTTCGAAGTCCTCCATAAACAAGTTTGCTACCACCGGTGACAGGGGACACCCCATGGCAACACCACCCGTTTGTTAGTAATAGTTTTCATCGAAGAGAAAGAATGTTGATCTGAGGACAAATTCGAGAAGATTAGGCATTGTCGGGGAGAGATACGAGTATAAAGGGGAAGAGATTTAGCGGCAACGCTCAGTCTGCAAGTATCACTTGAAGATGACGGCAAGAAACGCTATCGAAATATCGTGGTTTGAAAACGTCTGCACCCTTCTGGAGACACGAGAACAGTACAAACAGTTAATTCCTGGGAAAGCCTAAGATCACACATTCTATGTTGGTGGACCCCTCCCCCTCCCTTCCGAAGAACAGGAGTCTGGATCCGATTCTTTTCGGCGAACGTGGACACTTTATCATACCCGATACTCTTTGAAGGCGAGATGACCCCGGCAATGTCTTTGTGCTTGTTGGGATTTCCCATCTGCGCTAAATCTGGTGAAAGAAACTGGGACTCGTCCAAGTTATACCGTTGCTTCAGAGCCAGTGTTCCATCGTCTAATGTGTCGTAATGAAAAGTTTACGACGTCCACGTGAGATCTGTTGTGCCGCCCTCGTTCATATATTTCGTTGGCCTCGAATGAAACATCGAGAACTGGCCGCCACGGCAGTGAGTCGAGGCTCGGCTCACGGCTAGCCCTTTGCCGCCGACTCCTTCTTTACGAGGAGCCGGGACAGGGCGCGAGTGCAGACAGGACGGGACGCGCCAGGGCAGGGCAGTGGAAGTGGCGCCGGGCGCCACACGTGCCCGCCGCGACGCCGGTCCCAGCTGTGGAGCGGACCCCCCACCTCGCGGCCGCCGGGCTCCGCTGCGGCTCAGTGTGATGGACGAGCGACAAGCGGCCGGCGTCCAGGCGCCCAGGGCCGAGGGGCGTGGCGTGGCGGCTCTGCTGCTGCTGCCGCCTGGTGACGACGCCTCGCTTCACGGAGACACCTTATCGCCCTGGCGCACCGGGCAAACTTCAGTCGCCGCTGATAAATTAAACCGATCACCGATTGTAGAACCACGAATAAGTATCGCATTGCTTTGGTGCGTCAACGGTTAATTGATCACTTTCCAATGCAAAAAACATGCTTGCTCACATTACAGGCAAACAATCGAACAAGAAAATTTGTCGTCCCTTTAAAGGATCAGTCCTGTCAATCTGTAGCACTTTACGCGTTATAGAACTGGTACCTGCCGGTCATGTGACTCTCCACAGCTGATGTTAGTCATGCTAACAAAATACACTACTGCCCATTGAAAGTCTTAAGCTATGAAGATGACGTGCTACAGGCGCGCAATTGAAACGACAGGAAGAAGATGCTGCGATATGCAAATCATTAGCTTTTCAGAGCATTCACACAAGGTTGGCGCCGGTGGCGACACCTACAACGTGCTAACATGAGGAAAGTCTCCAACCGATTACTCATACACAAACAGTAGTTGACCGGCGTTGCCTGGTGAAACGTTGTTGTGATGCCTCGTGTAAGGAGGAGAAACGCGTACCATCACGTTTCCTACTTTGATAAAGGTCGGATTGTAGCCTATCGCTATTGCAGTTTATCGTATCGCGACATTGCTGCTCGCGTTGGTCGAGATCCAATGACTGTTAGCAGAACATTGAATCGGTGGGTTCAGGAGGGTAATACGGAAGCCCGTGCTGGATCCCAACGGCCTCGTACCACAAGCAGTCGAAATGAGAGGCATCTTATCCGCATGGCTATAACGGATCGTGCAGCCACGTCTCAATCCCTGAGTCAACACATGGGGACATTTTCGAGACAATAACCATGTACAAGAAGAGTTCGACGACGTTTACAGCAGCATGGACTATCAGCTCGGAGACCATGGCTGCGGTTAACCTTGACGCTGCATCACAGACAGGAGCGCCTGCGATGGTGTACTCAACGACGAACCTGGGTGAACGAATGGCAAAACGTCATTTTTTCGGATGAATCCTGGTTCTGTTTACAGCATCATGATGGTCCCATCCGTGTTTGGCGACATCGCGGTGATTGACGGCACTTTGAACAGTGGACGTTACATTTCAGATGTGCTACGACCCGTGGCGCTACCCTTCATTCCATCCCCGCGAAACCTACAGGATAATGCTCGACCGCATGTTGCAGGTCCTCTACGGGCCCTTCTGGATACAGAAAACGTTCGACTGCTGCCCTGGCCAGCACATTCTCCAGATCTCTCACCAATTGAAAACGTCTGGTCAATGGTGGCCGAGCACCTGGCTCGTCACAATACGCCAGTCACTACTCTTGATGAACTGTGGTATCGTGTTGAAGCTGCATGGGCAGCTGTACCTGTACACGCCATCCTAGCTCTGTTTGACTCAATGCCCAGGCGTATCAAGGCTGTTATTACGGCCAGAGGTTGTTCTTCTGGGTACTGATTTCTCAGGATCTATGCACCCAAATTGCGTGAAAATGTAAACACATGTGAGTTGTAGTATATTATATTTGTCCAATGAATACCCATTTATCATCTGCATTTCTTCTTAATGTAGCAATTTTAATGGCCAGTAGTGTAGTATTGAAAGCCTGTCCCTTATTATGCAGTATTCTGCCTAGCAGCAAGTCCATGTCTTCGTACTAAGAACTGCTGAAGCCACTGTTCTCTGTCTTTTGTTTCATCCTTCATTCTGATGCATCTCCTTTCAACTTTCATGTCATCCAGATGTTGACTTCTTCTTCTTCGTCCTCTGGTTCCTTTGATCTTCCCTTCGGTGACGTCTTGTATGTGCCCCTCGTGTCTAAGTACGCGTCCGTTCCAGTTGGCCTTCTTCTGAAGAACTTAAAATTTCTCTCCTACTCTTCACAGCACAACGTCGTTTGTCATCCGAATTGCCCACTTGACCTTCTGTATTCTCCTCCAGCACCACAATTGAACGTGTCTATGGGTTTTTTTTTCTTTTTGCTTCATTTTCTTATATGGTCTGCGCCTTTCCTCCGTGCAGAGATCAATTTGCTGGTTAACTGAGTTCTCTTCTTGTTGAATGTGGCTCTATCCATGGTGATTCTTGCTCCAATTTCATTTACGCAGTGGGTATTCTTAGCCAGCAACCTACCCAAGTACTTAAACTGCTTCACACTCACCACTTCAAGTTCTGTCAAATTAAACCCCTTTCAGCCATCAATTTTCAAACCTTATTTTATCAGGCAACCAGTTTCGGCGCTTTATTACGCCATCTTCAGGCCCCTGACCGACCACTTCATACATTACCCGCCGGGTGATGTTAGAAGGCGTCACTGTAGCAAGTAGGAAACTACTAATGCCAGTATTGTTGGCCCCTGCATCGATCACAAATAAGGTAGATTATTCCTACACGTCGCTCAAGGGCCTGAAGATCGCGTAATATAGAGTCAAAACTGGTTGCCTAACAAAATAATGTTGAAAATTGACGGCTGAAAGGTGTTTAATTTGACATCATCAATTGAAAAGACGAATCCTGCGACCATAGCTAAAAAGATGGACATACAGAGAGCTCCAGTTCCCGATCAGCGGCAGTTACCCTCGAACGTTTCACCTGTTTTATTACCTGCATTGTTTTTGATTTCTCGATGTTGATTTCCATGCCCTACTGCTTACCAGTTTTCACCATGTGGTGCAATTGTCTTTGATTTTTTGCAAGCACTACCAGGTTGTCGGCAAATTTGACTGTGTAGATGGGTCCTCCTCCTATCCCAAAGTTTCCGCATCCTTTCAAAGCTTCCCTTGCCAGCGACTCTTCCAAAAGTCGAAGACACTTTGCGATAGACAACATCCTCTTTCTACTTCCACGCCGATTGTTTCTCCGTAGTTGGTCACACCTTTAACCTATGTCGCAGGTACAAGTTAAGAGCTACTCTCCAGTCTTTCCAGCTGATTCCGACCTCCTTAAGGATGTTAACCAGTTTTGTCCAGTTCATTCTATCGATGCCTTCTGCCAGTCTATAAAACAAGTGCAACGTTCTTCGTTAAGAGCCAACTCTCTCCGGCAAGATCCTCATTATGCCGATGGCGTCTCTTGTTCCTCTTCCTTTCCTAAATCAAACCTAGTATTCTCCCATTACTATAAATTACAAGGTTTCCGTTCATAAAATACTATAAACCCCGCTCTTAATGCCCTGAAACAGTCTCCTTTACAAGAAACCTGAGGCACAAGTGAACCAAAACCCGATCTGACTAACTTTATCGCATGTTTCGTAGTGACACAGGCTTCCCCCCAGAGCAGCGGGATAATCACATGGGGGTTTACCATAACCTAAACCGAAACAAAACTAAAACCGTTATCCTCTCAACACGTCACATGTAGCTACTCACTATCGGTACATCCTGTAGGAGTAATTCGTTCAATACGCATGTACATGCACTCTGCATCCTATATTAGGTAAGAAACTGAAAAGATCTGAGCTAATGTGATAGCAAAATATCGAACTTCCCGTCGCTGCAACCTCGTGTCTTGAACTTCGGCTGCAACATGAACTTAACCCATCACTGCGCAGCTTTGCAGATGTCCAAAACAATATTTCAACTCTCTTTCCATTGTTATCCTTTAAGTTTAGCACTGCAAACTGCCTTGCAGATGGGATGTGTTGCTTTGTGAAGGTAACTGAAAAAACTCTGGCACTTGAATTTGCTACGGAGCCCGTGGGGCGACAGTGTATGTTGCTCTGTGTAGCATTGTCAGTCTCGCACGTATTGCTCTCCTTTGATCGTGATTGTTGGTAGTTGCAAGCAATGAATCGTGAACAAAAAAAATGTGTAGTGCTTCCTTTGGAAAATACGCTGCTTAGTTCACCTTGTACTTCTGCTAATAGATATGTAAGTACAACATGAATCAATTTTGTTTGAATATATGCAGTAGTGCGTAGTAATGCTCCTACTCAAACTCGGTAGCGAATTAGTGTGTCTTTAATTCTGGTTTCTGCTAGTTTCTCGTGCTAGTTCGAGTGTTGTAATGGAGTCATTCTCGTAATTTGAAAAAGAACGATGTAAAGTGATGACTTATGAATGGTTTACAACCTTAGTATGACGATTCGGATGAACATCCTACTATAAATGTAAATTATATGGACTCTGCAGATAGTGATAACGACCCAGTGACTTCCATAGGGATTACATACAATTCAAATAATTTTTTGCAGAATGATAATAATGAATATGCTAGTTATACACCGGTACTACTTGAAATACGCCCAAAGGTACAAAAAATGAAATAATTATAAAAGGTGGTTCAAAATGGTTCTAATGGCTCTGAGCACTATGGGACTTAACATCTGAGGTCATCAGTCCCATAGAACTTAGAACTACTTAAACCTAACTAACCTAAGGACATCACACACATCCATGCCCGAGGCAGGATGCCAACCTACGATCGTAGCGGTCGCCCGGTTCCAGACTGAAGCGCCTAGAACCGCTTGGCCACACTGACCGGCTATAAAAGGTGCTTCATTTGTAAACAAGCTTCTTAAATTGAAAGGAAATACCTCACTGTCCCTATCAATGCTCGAGTTGTCTACGCCGTATCAGTTTTTTATATATTTTTACTGACAAATAATTAATGACAAAAACGGCAAATGGGCCTATTCTTTACAGCACACAAAGAAAAAAAAATTAACTGCAGTTTTCATGACATTGATAAACTTGTGGGCATATGCATTATTACCTCTTTGACTCTACCTACCGCTGTTCCCGACCTCTGGAATAATGTTATTGATGTTGAGCTAGTACAACAGACAATGTCTCAGATATACTTTATCAGACTGGAGGCTGCTTTTCATTTGCACGACGTTACGAAGCGGCCAGACCCTGCGAGTCAATATCATGACAAATTGCACAAAACTAGCTCTGTGATTGTTCATGTAAATAAAAAAAAAAGTCTTTCAGTTGCAATGAGAGAGCGCTGGTCACTTGTTGAATAAATTTCTGCAATCAAAGCAAGGCAACACATGAAGATGTAAATGAAAAGCAAACAACAAAAATGGTGATAGAAATATTTCGTTTTGTGTGGAGAAATGGTGTTTGCGCACAAAATTAAAATCTGGAGAATCAAGAAAATAACGCAAAATTCAGACTGGGTAATGAACCAGATATTGGAGCATGTGGAAACGTTGTGATGCTCTTCATAAGGAAAATTCCTAGGTACCAGAACTGTTGCTGTTGTGGTTGAAAGGGTCCTGTAATCCCCTTTCATTATCATTTTATTTGCTTTCCAATGATACAGAACTCTCTGGAATGCGCGAGTGAATGAATGTGGGTGTGTTTGATTAGTCCACTGCAGAAAATCAGCGGTAGTTGTACAGAATGGCCAACCCTTGTAGTTTTCAGGTAGGCAAAGAGGATTGCTCTCCTTGTGTGAAAGTTACCGGTGTAAGGTTGGTGGCGGAAGCCTCACCTCTGGGTATTCCTGGCCACGGGGTCGCTTGGGAGATGTAGTATGTGTGAGAGGGGCGGTCTGGTTCCAGCTCGCCGAGGGTCTGCACCGGAGGTCTCTTCGATGAAGGGTGAGATGATTGAACCGCGTGGTGCGTTGTCTCATAGCGATAGCGGAGCTTTTAGCTTTTGGTCTTGCCTTTCTTCTTATAAAGATTGATTTGCTGGGTCGCAGCAAGTAATGCAAGGCATTTGCAGACTTTCAGTTTGATTCCTAATGCAGACTTGATTATGATCTGTAAGAAGAACGTAGCACAAAGGTATTGCATATGTTGAAGCAAGGTTCAGTGTGAATGTTTGTGTACCTGCAACTGCGTGTGAATGCATTCTAACCTTCTCCTAATCGTGGTAATTTTTGCTTCTTTGTGAATTTTCTTTGTCTCATTACTTTATGTCCGGTTTAAACCATCCACATCGGTTAATATTAGAGTTTGTTGACCCTCTGCCATTATCCTTTGTCTGTTCAAATGCGTCTTCTGTAAAACGTTAATTGTTCGCGACTGCGTGGTTTGATGTTATTAAAATTTGTCCATGGTACGTAAAAATTGTGTCTCCGCGAAACACGTGGGCACACGAGTCTGTTGTGAAACGTATAGCGTTTCCGAAGCAATTAGTACCAGGCAACAGCAGTCTATAGACGCATTACATCAATGTTTTAAGGAATAAATAATTTTGCCTCCAATCTTATCCAGTGTACCGATGTTACGTCTCCGTTACCTACGCCATTTACCTGGTAGTTTTCCTTGTGAGCCCATCCATAGATACATGAACACTGGGAGGTAATGTACTTTTTTTCACAGGAATTGACACACATTACCACCTTTCGACTTCCGCTTCCATAACATCAGTGGGTTAGCCAAATCAAGTTCATATTCTGGGTACATCCCTCCATTCGCAGGGTGATCGACCAGGCGTCTTGTCATCGTGTTAGCATGATCAGACAGAATGATTGGGTCATGAGTGGACCTGGAGAAACGTTTCCATTATCAATTTCTTTATTAGTGGCATGGAGCTGGTGAGAGTCATGAAGGCGAAAAGTGATCATAAGGGAATGGCTTTACTATCGTTTGTGGCGCAGCACTATTGGTCACAGAAGGCCATCATAATGCATTCATTCTGGGAAAGAAAGACGCCTGGTTACTCTTGAGTTCGCAACTATGGATCTCGAGAACACTAGCAAAGACAGGCTTGTACGCCTGTTCGCTGTGGCCATGGGAGCTTAGGACATGTCGTGGCAGGAGCTTTAGCATATTCCAGAGAGCTGGCTGGAAACACCATGAGTTAGGCTCTCTAACCTCTGCATGACCGATTACCAGCTGAAATGCCATGTTATTATCAACAGTGAGCCAGATAACACGTTTATAGCCCTCAAGAAATTCGTCAGAAGATGACTCCATTGTCTTCGAGAGTCCTCGTCCATACGGCATGGTGCCTGTGTGGGTAATCCCTTTTCACAAAAGTGAGTGTTCGGGCTGTTGAACTCCTCACATGGCCTCTCTCTCTCTCTCTCTCTCTCTCTCTCTCTCTCTCCCTCCTAACATGCGCATGATCAGCGGATCTGACCTCCATTGCAGGTGAGGCATCCTGCTGTGACGTACTGTCCAGCAGTCGTCAGCTGAACGATGGTCGCTTCCTGTGATCTTCAGTGTGTGTTCACCTTGTGTTCCACCGTTTGTACAAAACTTAAGATGTTAATTACAAAAATTGTTTTGCATATCTCCTCACTCATTAATGGAGAAACTCCATATGGAGCAACATTTAATTTATTTATTACAATAATGACAAAAATATTTACCCAAATATTCTTACACGTAGAGCTCAATTACAGTCAATTAAATACTAGCCAGCTAGGAACAAATCTTTTGAGATTCAGTGGAGCTATGTACAGACCAGAAAAAAGAGTTTCTTAAAAATATATAAATAAACTCGTAACTCCAACATCAATGCAGATGGCACACCTAATTGTCTACAGTTTTGTTTATTAATCTATACAGTCATCACACAGTGACATGACATACAGCTAGATGGGCTTTATAATTAATAGGGTACAATTTTTGAAATGTGGTGGTCTCAGATAAATTGATTCATTAATTTTCGTATATTGCAACGCATAAGAGTGAATGAATTAATCTGCAACAAAGACATTACCAGAATTGTGACCTGTGCCAAATCTGAATCGGCGCTTGCCTCAAATAAGGAAGAATTTTACAATTAATGTCTCACAATATTTAATTTTAACAGATGTTTATTAAATCGCTTTCTTGTCTGTTTGTTCAGTGTAAATTTTTCAACTAATTTTAAACTTGCTTCCTGATAAGTAAGAGATCTTAAACTCTCTACATACGTCGGAACAGGGTGACAATGCATTGCTAACCAACTTTCGTGTCTTCTATGTTGCTGCCTTTTTGAGCTACTGCAGGAGCTACATGCAGCATTGAGCATGGGTAAGGACAGCTTGAGATGCAGAGAGAAGGCGATGATCAGAGCGAGAGGATGTGGGAAATGGACAGAGGTGGAGAGGGAGCAGCATGAAGCTGGTGGATGCTGTAGAGGGGTGGTGAGCAGATGGAGAGGGAAGAGGGGGAGGCAGAGATGGATGGGGAGAAGGGAAGGAGGATCAGAGAATGATGTGGTCAGAAGGAATGGGAAGGAAGATAGAAAGAGATGGTGGGGGACATGGACAGAGGCAGAGAAGGCGATGAGGAGAGAGTAGGGGTGGGACATAAGCAGATGGCGGCTGAATGATGAGGTGGACACACATAGAGAGCAAGAGGTGAACACAGTGGGGGGAGGAGGAGTAGGTGTGTTCAATAAATCTGTTGAAGGCAGATGCAGGCAAAGCTGTGGGGAAAGGATAGTAATAATATTAATAATAATAATAATAATGCAATAACTACATTGACTCCAACGGATGAAACAAGTGAGCTGTGTTTTGTAACAAACATAACAAAATCGTGCTGGAAGTGTCCTAAAAGAATTAATAGAATCACAAAATGTCACAAAACACAGTGGCATCGTCATATAGACCTGACGTTCGATTCATTATGATGTTTTCTTTTGTAGAGGATACTAAAAAGTGCTTGTATCATAACAAAAAAATTTCGTTTGAGAAGGTACCATAATTATACTAAAGTTGTGAAATCACAACTTTTGACACCTTTGGTTGAAACCTTTATTTATTTTCTGCTACAAACCACTTTAGACTGTTTTCCTATTTAAAATCGGCAGTTGATGTGCATTAACACAAGCCATCGAGCTATCAACCACTGCAAATGGTGGCCAAACATAAGACTTGCAAGTACCCGTGTATACAATCCACTTTCATGGATAGTATAGAGAGATGTGATCAAACAATGTATTATTTTGTCCCATGATTAGCGGCACATTTGTATTCCTCATGGTTAGTGAGTCTTTTTGGTGGCTTGTCATGCTGACACAGCAGGAGAGCAGGTTGCATGAGCATATGATGAGTGCTAGCACTGCTGCAGCTGAAGTGAACGAGGGACAGTGGTGTGCTCAGTGACCGGACCCCCAGGAACAAAGAGGTAGCTGCAGAACCGAGTATGATAAGTCCCTACAGGTTGGTGAGTAGTGGGGCAATGCAGTTTTTGGAGCAATTTGTTAGTGCAGGTTTCCTACATTCAGAGGTAAATACACATCTAGGTGCAAACCTGTTGATCTTTTTCAATTGACAGTCTCTTCACCTATATTTCAGTTAGGAGGATTATGAAACCCTGGAGATACTCCCTCCTTTTGACTAACAACCCCCTAACCTACTGTTTGGTTAAGTGGTTTTCTAAGAAACATCCCCCTCCCCATCCTCCTCCCCTCCCCCCTCTTCCTGCTCCAGCCCTCTGGGATCTCCCCTAACCAATACAAGAACACTTTTCATATCAATTTGATTGACTAACTAATTCATCATAATCATCATCATCATCATCATCATCATTTAAGACTGATTATGCCTTTCAGCGTACAGTCTGGAGCATAGCCCCCCTTATAAAATTCCTCCATGATCCCCTATTCAGTGCTAACATTGGTGCCTCTTCTGATGCTAAACCTATTACTTCAAAATCATTCTTAACCGAATCCAGGTACCTTCTCCTCGGTCTGCCCCGACTCCTCCTACCCTCTACTACTGAATCCATGAGTCTCTTGGGTAACCTTGCTTCTCCCATGCGTGTAACATGACCCCACCATCTAAGCCTGTTCGCACTGACTGCTACATCTATAGAGTTCATTCCCAGTTTTTCTTTGATTTCCTCATTGTGGACACACTCCTGCCATTGTTCCCATGTACTAGTACCTGCAATCATCCTAGCTACTTTCATATCCGTAACCTCAACCATGTTGACGAGGTAACCTGAATCCACCCAGCTTTCGCTCCCGTACAACAAAGTAGGTCGAAAGATTGAACGGTGCACAGATAACTTAGTCTTGGTACTGACTTCCTTCTTGTAGAAGAGAGTAGATCGTAGCTGAGTGCTCACTGCATTAGCTTTGCTACACCTCGCTTCCAGTTCTTTCACTACGTTGCCATCCTGTGAGAATATGCATCCTAAGTACTTGAAACCGTAGTCCTTACATTTCTGATCTTACTTTGCAAACTTTATCTTTGGAGTCCCTGGTTTGTCAGTTAGAGGTGGGACTCCGTCACCTCCAAAGGTCACTAATTACATCCTTCAATTAATTAACCCCTTCCTGACTGGGAAACCCCCTGCTCTCCCAATTCCCCTCCTGGATATAGGGTGGGGGGGGGGGGGGCGGTCAGGAAGACTCTGTTGATTGGCCAATTGCTGAGGAACCAATTGCAGTCTACGAAATATTGTTTGAACAATTTAAATAATGCATGGAATATTGTTTATTTGAACAGTTTGTGGCATAAGAAGCAATGTATGGAAGATAGTTTATTCATTTATTTAAAGAATATGTTTGGAAATGGATTGCAGTGTATGGAATATTGTTTAAATAATATACACAATATG